>NC_088202.1:48564748-49764748 GCF_037126465.1 Ornithodoros turicata | reverse complement strand
ACAAGACACACTTCTCCTGTCCTTGTACTGAGAGTTTGTATATTCTTCGTATTTGGAAAAACTCATCTGAATGTGTAACTATGACACTGCTGTCACTCTTTGATACTCGAGTGTAGGCTTGACTGTGGAACACCATTCCGTTCATAACAAAACGGTAATACTCCATGGCAAATTGCGGGCTGCAATGACAGACTTGCTGTAGTGCAGCTACTTCTGCCATGGAAAACTGAGATACAGGCTTGGACCGGCCAAGAAAACATGCATCATCTATACGTGTTGCACTCTGAATTTTGCGGTAGCCCAACATATTTTCACAGAGGTCACTTATATATTTCGACAGTGGCACAGTGCAGAGAACTTTATCCAGCTGCTGTGCCATTGCAGCCCTTTCCAGAACCTGCAAGGGTGCCCCTTTTGCAGCAGTTACGTACTGTATCAAAGTGCCGTTACCCCCCTCAAACACAAATGAGGAGTGTGCCCACAGTGGGCCCAAGTTCTCTGCAGACTTTGCAAGATGAAGCAGCAGATGAATGTTGTACGTCATTTTGGTTGTTCCGTTGATAGAAGCATGTCTTGTAACAAATTCCGTCAACAGGTCACCTAGGGAGAGGCATACATGAAAGAGTTAGACGGATACTAGCTATACAATAGGTTTACTGTAAATTTCATGCTTGACATTACTGCAGAACAGTGAACAGGGAAGTCCCTTACTGGCTCGTTGCAGCATTGCCCGAGTCAGCTCTGAGCATAACAGCAAATATATAGCTTCTGCAAGTCGCTTCATTTGATTCCAATGTTGCACTGGAACGACGCCAAGGGTACACGGAAGGCAGTAAAAAAGAAGCCAGTTTCGCCATTCGTTTGCCTTCCAATAGCTGCGTTCAGCCAGAGATCTTGGCAACGGGGTGAAGCTATGAGGTGGCCTGATGGCGAGAAGGCGCTTGTCGATGATTTCAACGGTAGCATTGCCACCTGCGTAAACCAACGTGCCACATGCAATCATGCTTTTTTAGCCCCATTAGTGCAACCTTACCTGCGACACCGGCCGAAATCACAATATCTGTAAGTTGCCTTGTCACCCCAAGGAGAACACAATGCATGTAGACAATACTTTGACCCCATATGATGTTAAAATGTGGCAGGTTCACCAAAGCAGAGGGCCCTTTAAGTCCGTTGACAGGGCGGCCATGCTCTACCGCTAGTGTCATGTCCCTGATAACACCGTTCACTGTTCTTTCGCCGACAGTGCCTGTATCCGGAAATCTCATGGTTCCTGAAAAGAAAAGTGCAAGAACGTGTTAGTACACATACATGTTTCACTTTACGGAAGCTCTCATTACGTACCGTCAATATGTTGACCTTTGATGAAACACCACGGACATGGGAAATACCCACTGAAGAGCGTGTGGTTCTGAATGGCAGCACGCGCTGGAGTGTCCGCACAGCAGGAGATGACGGTAACTTTTGATGAAATCTTCTCCCCACCACTGTGCCACGTCAGTGGTGCCATTGAGTTTATTTCGTCCACAAACTTTTCAAGGAAGACAATCATGTTGGGGTGCGATTTTCCAAACCAGAGCCCTGCGAGCATGCAGTTCTGGAACCTTTGCTGTGGCGGCAGCTCGTTCAAGATGAATTGGATTGGCCACATTGAAACTTTTGAAGATTTATACACCGGACTACCATCTGTGCTGATTGTTAGTGTGAGGTCAGACCACCTCATGTGACCCTCGTTGTGCATCCTTCGAAGAAGTGTACCACTCGTGATGTCGGTGACAGCATCCGACATTCTTTCTTTGCACAAGTCCTTCAAGTTCTTTTGAAGCACAGCTGTGTTTCGCATCACGACATTCTTCACTTGCTCATCCATACTAAGAATACTGAAGAAATGGCCATCCTTTCGCAGGTCAGACTGCTGGCGTGACACATCACATGTGTAGCACAGCATTTCAGCTTTGTTAGAGCCATCTTGCAGAAGTGATCGGCAGTGTTGACAATAAAAGTGATGCTTGGCATGTTTATCACCCTTTGGAAGCCACAACTTCCGAAACAAGTACTTACTGCCTGGCAGTACATCATTTGACTGTCCAAAAAGTGCGTTTATCAACTTTAGCAGGTCATCAACAGCAGACCATGTCAACCCGTGGCTCACAATAAAGGACATTACCATACATATGGCATCGACTTTCTTTGTTGACGAGTTTGGCAGTGTACTTTCACGATATTCCATAAAAGCATCTGTGAGAACTTCTGGTTCTGCAAAGGTGGCGATATCGTCCAGCGGTATATTTTCAGGATCACTGTTTTGAGAGTCCGTGTCACTGCAGCTATCAGCACCACTGTCACTGTCTTCAGTAGGACGTAAAACAAACTCTGTGCCGACGCCTGAAGTCCCCGGAGCAGACCACTCGTCTTCGCATGCGGCGGTAATGTCCGATGGGAAAATTCCTCCAAACGACTCCTGTGTGTCACAGTTGTTCTGTTGAACACAAGGTCTAACATGAGATGAATCCACACAGACACTTCGGTGTGTTGTCATTGTGTGTGGGTCCTCTTCCTGTGCCATCGCGTTATTGTGCTCGATGTGTGTGCCTACTACGTTACCACTTGTATCTGATCGTGTGTTCCTGCTGCTGGAAAGTACCCTTCTTCGGTATATGGTCGTTCGAGGTACGTTGAACGGTGCATCTTTGTAAAGATATAATTTCTTTCTCCTTTTGGCTCCAGTCCTCCGACGGTTCGGCATTTTCGGTTAGCAGATGGAGAACGGCGTGAAAACACAGCGACGAAGCGACGAATGACCACCAAAACACCCACTCTGCTACCCCTGTTTTGTTTTCCAATGCAAAGTTGCGGACCTGTTTTCAGCAACATCAAAAATAGCTACTGGGTTGCCTACCGATATACGCTGTGGATAGTGGAATATAAAAAAATACATATAATGCATATTTCACGGATGTTCTCGTTTTTATATTTCAAAACTGACATTTCCAGAGCAAGCGTCAGTACCGCACTTTTCGTCTGCTACATGCCAGGCCGACTGGCTACTGCTACGTTTCCCGAAGCAATGTAACGGAAGGATCTGAATAAACCAGTGTTTTTGTCAAGTGTTCGTAGTCTCAGCACTGTATATTTCACAACTCTTGTCGTATTAATAGTTTTTCAGAAAAGCATCGCTCGGGAACTATAAGCTTTAGCGTAAGACATACCCTGCGCCGCTGTGCTGCGCGTAGGATTACCGTTGTGCTGTCAATCGGAACTACGTGCAGTGGATTCAACACGTGGTTCTCAGTTGTTATGGTTGAAGACGACACGGTCATATTATTAGGTGTAATTTCTTTGGTCGAAAGCGTTCCCTTGTTCGGTGTACGGGAGTGAGTGAAGCTTTGTCGTGCTCGGGATGCATGCCTACACCAAATACATCGAAGATGGCATGGAAGCAATTGTTCCCACAAGCCTTGTCAAAGATTTCAATCCCACTACCACAAGAGGTTTCAAGAAAGTAACCAAACAGACATTTTGGTACGCAGAGGATGGCAGCATGGCTGGGTACTACCCAGCGGAGATTAGGATGCTTGGAGGTGAGTGTCGTGAACTCGTGATACATTATTGTTCCACCAGTTTTGTGTTTGTGGCCGGAAGGTCCTGCGGCTTGGTTTCACAAAAACTGATATTTGAAATGGTCAGTGGTTCCTCAACTTGGAGTCGCACGTCAACTGTGTGCTGTCATTACTGGACGTGACATTACGGATTAACTAACATTCGTAAAAAGAATTAAGGGCCCTAATTATGTAACAATCCCATACCGGCGCTGTCGTCACGTAACTGTCAGATGCAGACAGATGAGACACATCAATGTAATCTTGTGCTAGTTGAATTGTTTCGCCGCGGAATTGTTACTGAGCTATATATGAGTTGAGCTTTACGTTAACATGTGATAGACCCCCCGATCTCTGTTCGAAAATAATCAGTGTCTGTGACACTGTTCCTAAGTGTTTCACATTTAACTTCTAGACAGGAAACGTTCAGATTTATGTGATTCATTTTCCACAGAATCAGAAGGTGAACTCATAAAGTTGATGCTTGAGGGAAACCTCGCTATCCCGAGAATTCTGAAGACTGATGACGTTCCCCAAAGCCAGGTACGTGCATAATGTGGGTCTATGATGAGGGTCTCCTGTACTGTTCCTAACAATCATAATGTTTTCATTAGCAGTCACAACCCAGACTCCCATCAAAAAAGCACAGGAAAAACAGTGAAAAGGAGGCGAGACAAAAAGATATGAAAAGAGTGCTGGCAAAAAGAACCAGGGTAGAACGGTCTGGCAGTGATGACGCACTGCCGAAACTTCCAGAAGCTGCACAGGATTGTGGCTTTGCTTGTCACGAGAAGCTGGCAAGTTACAGGAATATGTACGAAATGGAGTTGAAGGCGAAGCAGGAACTGCAAGGAAAACTTGAAAGTCTGCAGGCAACAGTAGGAGCATTGCAGAAAAAGTTAGAGGCAGCAGTGGAAGAGGTGTCTGTAGAGAGGGCCCTGTGCCGACGGTTGCAGGAGACTATGTTGAAGAAGTTAGGTATGCTTCCATCCTGGTTCTCAAATTGCTAAAAACTTCGGTGCACAGCTACCTTACTGTTATGATCTGTTTTGTAGTATCTAGATTGCATCCTCATAATTTTTTGTGAGGAGTAGTTGTTACTTTACAGGGTGGGATTGCTTTGCTTTCAGATGTTATCCCCATGCCTATAGGGCACCAAAGACCTGAGCAGAATGAGTGTGGCCTGCTAGAGTCATCTGAGCACCTGCAGGCAGCCTGGCACACTCTGGGTGCTTGTGAGACCGGGGACAGTGAAAATTGGACGGTTAGTAGTTGGCAAAAATTATGTAGGGATCACAACAATCTCATTAAAGGGGCACTAAAATGCAAAAACCATGAAAAAATGGCTAAGAAGCGAGTGAGCTGGGGAAGATGATGCATAATGTAAAACCCCGAGACTAGGGAACACAAAGGGACAGACAAAACATGTGGTCACAAACACAGCTCAGTGGAAAAATGAATAAAACATTTGGAGGTCATTTCGGTTATCCTTTGTATAGCATGTCACCACTACACAGTCCTCCTTACTATGGGGTCAGTGGGTGGTAGTCTACCTATCATAAGTGAAAGTTGAATTCCATTCATGCATTAGTGTGTTTGAGACTTCGTGTTGCGTCTGTTCCTTCATGTTCTGTAGTCTCGGGGGTTTTACATTACGCAAAAACAAGTTCACTTCAATTTATGTTACACACTTTGTTAATTTCATACTTGTTATCATAATTCAAAACTTTGATTCCATTACGAACCTACAATCAAAATCATAGCGGGCTCTTGCTTGCTTCAGCGCTAAGCAGTGAATGTCGCTTCAGCCATCAGTGTGTTTAGTTCATGCTGGACATGTCACGCCATTGAGCGGTCAAGCGGAAGAAAACATAGTGCGCGTTGCGAAGTGGACCGGTGTCGCTGTCCGAAGGACGTGAAGATAAATGTTGTCATTGGAACATTCGCGAGAACTGTTGTGGGCTACAGTTCAGTGAATCTGTATTGAAAAATGCAGCCGTGGCCATCATGTCGCGCATATACACAGAACACTACGATCGGACCAGTTTCAAATCCCCACGTCCAGTATAGGTATGCGCACGCTTCTCGTGCTGTCTCATTGGATGCCGCCAATCTTTGCCTGTGTCCGCATTGTGTGAACCAATTTGCACCCACATTTGCATAAATCTAGTGCACATGTTTGCTTACCCAATTTTACCCCCTGAATTTAGAAAAAAATATTTCCTGAAAACTACGGGCTCTAGTTGTATGACTTTTAGCTGGCCAACAGAAGATATCACAGCATCAACAGGAAGCCGAAAAATTTGTCTCGGGACGTGATGCTCCCATGATGGAAGGGTGTAACCCCCCTTGCCTGAACTACATTTGAAGTATCTTTATTAGTAATTCAGTACAATTATAAAATAGATCACACAGCTTTTCATTCGGGCTGCGCACCCTCCAGTGAAAACTACATTTAAGAAGCTCTTACAGTATTCTCATAAAATTCTGTTCAAAATAAAAACCACATTGTGTGTAACAGTACGACCTTACTGAGGCATGAACAAATGACCATTATAATCAGCATTCTTCATCATTATTCATCAACATAATATTCATTTTTTAAAATTCTTGATTACATATTTGTAAGTGTTCCTTTTATTTAATTGGCTTACAGGAGCCGTATGGCATTTCCTGCCAGGAACAGCAGCCAAGCCCACAGCTTACGATGGTGGCACCACAGCCTGCTATGTTGACACCACAGCCTACCATGGTGACACCACAGCCTACCATGGTGACTCCACAGCCTTCACCAGCCCACACGGTTGCTACACCTGTCGTCCCAACACCTCAACTGAGAGATGTACAAGCGCCAGCTAAGGAGACACCAGCCCAGCGCAGCACCAAGAGGTGTACAAATCGGAAACGGCTGTTTTCAAAAGAGAATTTGGAAAACACGAGCTCTGTGGCACCCTTCTCAGTGGTGGACAACAAGGCGAGTCGATGTCATCTTGATAAACACCAAACACACTAACGCATGCATGGAATTTAACTATTACTTATGATAAGTGGACTACCACCTACTGACACCTATAGTAACGGGGACTGTGTATAGGTAACATGTCGTACAAAGGAGCACCGAAATTACATCCAAATGTTTTATTCATTTTTTCATTGTGTTGTGTTTTACAATGAATAAAATGCGCTCCTGCGAAAGGATGATGTGTGCAGGTGAGCTACAGAACGCACGTGAGGCCTCTGTTCTGCACACCTCTAAAAATCCTTTCTCGTGAAAACAGCGTAACAGAACGAAGAGATGTCGCGACCTAATGTGGGTAATCCCAGGACACGTGAGTTTTGATATGCAGCGGCACAATTCAAGCATGTATAGTGGGCATGTGAACTGAATTTTTTAACCGTTGGAATTGACTCTTTTTTAAACGATTCCGTTCCACAGCTATAATACATCGCAGAGTGCAAATATTTTATGGTGAACCCTCATGGACAACTTGACCTATGAGGCTAGGTCTCAAGTCGTGTGAAATTTCACCTTATTGATCCTTTAAGTGGGGAATCTGATATACCACAAAAGGCCCAATATTCAATTCTGCATATTTGCTTGTATTGCTTTGGTTCTTGCTTTTCTGTCCTCAGCAGCCCATGCTTATTTGCCAAAAGTGTGAGGTAAATTAAAGGAGCAATGACGTGACACATAACGTTGCTCAAACCCTGCCTAATCTGTCCAGCTATCCATCAGCAGTCATTATGCAAAATGCTATCACTCGGTGGTGTATTGTAAACTGTGCACTCACATTTATGAAGACAGTATGGCAAAGCAGCTGTTGACAGCTGACGCGATTCTTGTGTTATGTGGAAAAATATTTGCTTTTTCTCTTTCTATTTTTCTTTTTTGCTCACACACTATACATGCTCGGGCTATGATTCTTTATGTCATGAAGTCACAAGACCTGGACTGGGACCAATTACGTTACGATGGCTCCTTGTTCCGTGATGTGTACTTTTCACGAGAGAAGATTTTTAGAGGAGCACGGAACATAGGCCTGATGCACGCTCTATGGGTCACCTGCATGCTCGTCGTTCTTTCACAGGAGCTCATGTTATTCGTTGCAGAACATAGCACAGTAAAAAACTGAAAACATTTTGCGGGTCGCCTCAGTGCTCCTTTAAAGGTGCTCAGCTCTCCACCATTTCGTATCTGCCATGTGTTCCTGTAGGGTAATTCTTTTTTGGGGATGAACAAGTTTGATTTGACTTGATATGACCGTTGCTGAACAAAGGGGTAATAATACATGAACATGTACTTGACCCTGCATCCTGCTTTTGTCTGCTTCAGGTACACTTAGGGAATAACGTATATGTTCTAAAGGAGAAGTTGGAATGGGCCATGGAGGCTAAAAGAGACTCCACGTTTTGCCGGGAGCTGTCACGGCAGCTGTGGACTGAGGCTGAGCTCCAGGGTAGAAGCCTGAGCGGCAAGCTAAGCAACCGATATGCAAAGGCAGGTGTGCAGCCAAAACCTGCTCTCACCCCCAGCAAAGTTCAGGCTCTTGCAAGTGAGTTCTCCTAATGCATATTTGAATGTCTGATACAGTCTAAAGTTTAAGTATCACAGCTGCTAAACATGATCAAGGTCACTTCTGAAGTTCCAGTCGTTATTTGATTTGTCTGTGTGCGCTGTGATCAACGATTTACTTCACTCATGGGAGTCGCAACGGATCACCAAGTCGAGGCTTGCTATGAATTCGGCTGTATGTCCATCATTCCGTTAGTCAGTTCTTGCTCCGTGTGCAAGCCATTGGGAACAAATTGCACTGCAATATTTCCTGATGGAATTCCATTCTGTACTGAAATGATATGTTTCCGACAGCATACAAGTTGAGAGAAACGGGGTGACCATTTATTACACGACTCTAGCACGTGACCTTTCCAGCGCCATGGGGCCATGCTTCGAGGCACTTCCATCACTGCTGCTGTTATTCCTCTTATGGTCCCCTGGCACCTGTGCAAATTTTTCGGCATTGCCTAATTATTACACACCTATGCTAGTGCACTAACAAGCCCAGCTCCTCATATGACATCAGGAATAGCTCCTGTGTACATGGAGTAGCAGAGATGAATGCCATGCAAGAGAAAATTACCTGTGTGCTAGGTCCCCTCTTACAGGAAAATGAGCACACGCACATTGTTATGGTGTAAACGTGTGAATATTTATGCCACATCCTGATCTCTGATTTATTACTGCTGTCTTTCGTATCATGGTATCTAACATATAGCTCTTTCCTCTAGTTGAAGGACTTGTTCACTTCACGCATGTTGCTAAGTGTGGTGCCCTGTGTATAAACTCTGTGGGTCTCCATCTCTGTTATTGCTGACTTATCGTTTTTGCTCCGAACACCGTTTCAGATGCCTATCAGAAGTTTGTGCGGGAGGGAGGACAGTCTGAGGTTCCAGTGCCGAAGAGACTGGACTCATTTGTCATACATATGAGAAGCTTCTTAAATGATCTTAATAAAGAATAAAATTATTGTATATTGTGTTATGTTTTTATCCTTGTGCTTATTATCCTGATCCGTATTATTCATCCCTTCATGTAGAGCATTTACCAGGTTTCGGAAACACACACAAAACTAAAACTATATGAGAGGAGGTTTCTTGAGAAATCTCTAGTTTTTCGGAGAAATCCTATGAGATCTGCTAAGAGAAATCCTATGAGAAATCCTGTGAGAACTGCTAAGAGAAATTCTATGAGAAATCCTGTGAGAACTGCTAAGAGAAAATCTATGAGAAATCCTGTGAGAACTGCTAAGAGAAATCCTGTGAGAATTCCTATGAGATTTTGTTCCATTATCCCACGGAATTTCTCTTAGAGTTCTGTAAGAAGTATTTGAAGGATTCTTTGTGAGATTTTTCAGCAGGGCATTGTCTTTGCTTTTCAAGAAAACGGCGGTCATCGTGGCACACTGGGGGAGTTTAACGACATAGCAAAGCTAGATAAATAGATGCAAATCTACTTTTAAGTCTTATCGCACGGAGCTGCTTTATGAGGCAGAAAGAGGGCGAACGTGACTTCTCAGCGACAGCGGAGTGCCTTTCCCACACGTAGAGACCAGGGCTGGGCATATATTACAATACTGTCTACTATAATAGCATTACTGTAATACATTTTGCGTTTGCATTACGCATTATAATACAGGTTTCAGAAAAGTATCTGTATTACGTATTATAATACGCAAAAACGTGTATTACAAGTATTATAATACTCCAATAATACTTCTCGGATTTTGACGTGTTCGTTCACCCCGTATACGTTATCAGCACGGTGATAATCCGGTCAGGCGGGTCAACACCACCACACGTCTTAGGTCATCCGCTCTTGTACATCAATCGCTATCGCTAATGTATTATAATACAGTATTAGTATTATGTATTGTAATACACGTTTTCAAAAAACAGTATTATAATACGAAAGTTGTATTACTGATGAAGGATGGAGTCACTGAAAAGGTTGGTCAGCTGTAGGACTCGAACCCACATCTTCTGGATTGCCGGATTCTGGATTTCTTAGGCGTTTGAGGCTTTGTATGTGTTTGTCCTTTCTATGTGTTCAGCCTCAGAACATCAGTTCACTCATAGTATTACTTCCCACCCCTGGTATAGACATTTCTAATTTGCACGTCTATCTATGCGTCGTGCTTCGTGGTACTCGTAAAGAAAAAGGTTAACATTCGAAGATATGTGCAAGCAATTAAGATGTAATTAGGACACACAGATCACAGGTCAATAACATTGTGAGCGGCGAGGTTCGCGCTCTTTCTGCTGTTGGCGGCCTCGGTAGCGGTAACGTGTCGGTAACGCGAGATCAAGATCGCGGATTCTTTCCTGGCCAAGAACGGAAGCGACGTAACATTATTTCTGGCACGTGTCTAGGATTTTTGACGCACGTCAAAAGAACCCCGGGTAGTCGAAATTATCGGCGGTCCTACCAATATGGCAGTGCAAGATGTCGCCAAACAAATAGGCTGACACACCTTACGTGTTATAACACACAGAAATTATAGCTTGTTAATAGGGATTCTATACAGTTTCTTTAGATTCAGTGGATAGAAAGTAGCGGTGGATAGATACTAGATAGAGTATATAAAACGGAGTCAAGAATTCTATAAAGTGGGGAATCCAACTTTTGTAAGGGCAACAGCAGACAGGTAATAAAAATATGATTGGAGTACATATCTACTCCACTTATATTTTTATTACCTCTCTGCTGTTCAGGGTGGTGCTAATGTGCTATTTCGTGCTGTTGGGTAAATTTGTATGGTAGGTAGTTTTCTTCTTTGCTACGTACACTCTAAATCTAGTCCCGTCTAGTAAAGGGTAAAAATTTCAGAATTTTTACCCTCTATTTCAGAAGTTACCCTGTAACCTATGGGCAATACGCTCTATAGACGTTACACATATCACCAATAAACAGAGGTTGCTGTCTCCTAACCGCCACGCAGACGTCCAAGTTACTGTTTGGCCAGGCATGGCTGCCTCTAAGACGCCTGCCTCTTCACTCACGCTACATAACAAATGGTATTCAAAATTAGCTCTCATCAATGCAAAACACAAACGGTCTTTTGCAACATATAGCTATAGCATACGTAATTCATCTAGAGGCATCCAGTGGCGAGAAACGAGTGATCACTATACATGCACAGATTCACATGCACTACAAATGAAAGAAAGAAATAACTGCAACTGCAAAACATTTATTATTTAATTTGCAAACCTGGAACTACAGCAGACGCAGGAGCACGAGGACGTCACAATACAGACACTTCAGCCGTGGTGAACGACATTTACTTTAAACGAAATATACTCTTTGCAGTCCTCATGTTGTTGCAAGTCCTTATCAGTACGTCGAGAACGTTCCTATTCCTTTCCGATATCTGAGAATGACACGTCAGCGACGCGACTGTGGTAAATCAGAAGCACATGAGGAAGTAAAACACGAGGATGAGAAAGGATTAAGCAAATAAAGGAAACGCAAAGAACCGTTGAACCGCGTTGAAGAGACAGACAGACGCTGCGATCAACATTGCTAGGCTGTGCAGCAAAAACGTAACAACGGAAACTTTGTAGTGAACATGCTGCACAAATACCCTGATAAAGTTCCATTGCTTCAATCTTGTGCTTTCTTCATAATTCTGAACACGATCCGCAGTTCATGCAGAAACAGAGACACAATAACGTAACGCACACTGATCCGAAACTCTCGTATTGAATGCGCGGCTAGAACAATGACACACTATCTTTTGAGCAGTACCTTTTATAAAGGTTACTTCGCAAACAAACAAGAAAAACAGACGAAGGAAATGCAGACGCGTAGTTCGTTTAGAAGTTACAATGTCCCTAGAAAGGGTACATTTATAAGTTACTACGATTGAATTTGCGTTGAATTCAAAAGTAACTTTTATTGCCCCTACAGTGTCAGGTTACAAATCACTAAAAGTTACAAAAAAAGGTACCGAGTTAAGAGTTGTGGGAATTTCTTTCTTCTTTTTGTTTTCCTCGTGCGCCACGAGATGGCGTACAGGTGAGCGACCTCACGTGGGAGAGGGGCGTAGCTAGGTGTTATATACGCGGGCACAGTGCGGAAGGGGTATGACTCAAGCAGTGGCCGCGGCTGCCGGCTGTTTTCTGTTGAAGGTATGCAACGAACCTTTGTTGTTGTTGTTCGAACCTTTTGCTTGCTGTGTCTTCCTCGGCGACGGAGCGGACGGACTGACGCCCCGGGGTTGTGGAAACACGGGTCTTCCACGGAGTGTACCGCATATGTCGTGTTGATAAACTGTCGGCATGAACGAAAATGAATCAACATCACATCGTGAATGAACATCACATTCGTGCGAATCCGTCCTCATGTTTACTTCTTAGTTATATTTGGAAGATTTTATCTATTAAAGCAATTTATCATAGCCAGACAGATCCCAGATAACTAAAGATGCTTTACTCATAGGAAAAATACACTTGGTTGCCTTCTTTGTTCGTTATATATTTTTGAGAGAAACCTTATGAGAGCAGCACAGATGCTGTTTTGGCAGGCCTATCATACATACTACCGGACACTACGTCGGAAGTAGTATGGAACTACTAGATTGCTAATTTCTTGAAACCCATCAATTGAGTTTGTCCCGTTGCACGGACTCCGTTGCTGCTATACAAAATGGGCCACCAACTCCCCCTTATGTTCCAGCTGTGGCGAGCTGGCCGATATTCCTCATTATCTTCTGCAATGCCAGCAGCTAGCAGCTTAGGTGTAGCATGATGTCTATGGCCATCCTCCTTGGTCCCGTCCCTCGGTCTACCCAGTGGGCCGTCACCACAGCCCTGCTCCACTTCCTGCAAGATTCGGGCCTTGCGTCCGCCCTTTGACCGGGCTTTCTCGTGCCTTTGCTGCACTGACTGTTTTTCTTTCTTTTGTTTTCATCTGTTCTTTTTAATGTTTAATTTAAGTTTATTTTCTTTTTTAATTTTTTTGCGGAATAGCTGACATTTCCTATTTTCTGTTTCCTTTTCATTAAACATATACCCCCCCCCCCCCCTCAGGCTGAGATAAGCGAGCGGTGACAGCACTCCACAGCTCGGACAATACTTGCTCTAGGATGACGTGAGTGCAGAGTGCTGCCCTCACTACCTGGATGTATGCCATCCTCCCACAGTCGGGGCCAGCTAACCGGCACCGCCGAATTCAAACTGAAAAGTTTGTCTCGCTACAGTGCTCCCTGCAAGTATACTTAAAAAAAAAGACAGTCATCGGGATAGCTACCAACAGTATCACGGAAGTACATTACAAAAATGAGGGCGGTTGGCAAAATCCTTCATGAATCGTTGTGGTCATTAAAAGAAGCAGTTGCAGTCGATTTCTAACTTCGTTGGAAACATACTGGTGTCAAAGTTTGTGGTTGCCTAACAACACCAAAACACCATTTATTTCATCTGCATTAATTTAGTGCATTTAATACTTGGCAACTTTTCTAACTTGATTCAATGATCAATGATGACAGGGCTAACGAGAGGTCGTACATGTGATGCTGACGCTGATAAGGCTTGGTGGTCTCTTATATAGGTGAACCCCATTAAGCCAATTTCCCTGTTCAACAGAATATCAAATAAGGAGACCGTTTCGCTTCCCACACGCGTATAGTTATGGAGTAATGCGCGGGAAGCTCTACGTCCGTTCTGTTGCTTAGTTTTGGTAGCGTGTACAACACTGAACTGTTCTATGATATTTCTATCTCATTCGTCAGGTCTTAATGATTGAAAGCCCGTGCGGCTCATCTGCTAGGTTCCTGTTGTGGGCTAAAGAAAGCACAACATACTCCATGTGTTCCATTCACGCTTAATGAAGAGCACATCCCATACACGAGTCATCCATGTCCGTGTTATGTGATTTATTTTTCTCCAAGCCGAAACGGGAATTGTTATGCGAACGGATGAGCTTTAACCTGCAATCTTTCTAAGGCAGCGACGTCCATGTTAAGCATTGCGGCGTATGTGCAGCGCTGGAAGAAAAGAAAGCAAGCATGCAATATGCCTTCATTGTTCATCGTGTGCACTCCATAGAAATATGTAGAAACTCGTCTAATCATACATAACTTTGCAAAACGCATATCAAAAAGATGCAGCTTAGAAAGAGTGCTTTGCGCAGCAAATTTACGTATTTATTTCGTGTGAACAAAGGCCCACTAAAGTGCTGATAAACGTGTTTTCGAAGAATGACACCATGTTCTTACAGGTGCTTTTTTCCCGGCTTCGATGTCATGTTCGTCGTACGATGTAGCTTCTGTCTGCAAAATGACAAAAAATTTCCACATGAAAAACAACAACACCTTTATTTTGCGATTATGATTGGGGAGTTTCATCGCCAGGGGGCGATACTCTACCCCGTTGCTGGTGGTGATGTGGTAAAAGGGTCATCTTCTACTATACGGTTGCATCAGCTATGGTTTCGGTTGAAACAAAATTTATCGTTGCCAATGGTTCAAGAAGTAGCTGAAAAAGCTTATTAGCATCAATGCTAAGTATGGTATACTCGAAAACGCAATAGTGGAACACAATCACAAGACAGACGAGGGACGAGACGTACACGAGCGCTTACTTCCAACAATTCTTTGATGCAGAAGGGGAGAAAAATATTTTATACATGACGTACATTTTATACGTCCCCCCTCCTGCATTAAACAATTGTTGGAAGTATAACCGCTCGTGTACGTCTCGTCCATGGTCTATCTTGTGATTGTGTTCAACTATATTGCGCTTTCGAATACATCATGTTATACCAACAAGCCCAAACTTCGAAATTATTCAAGTTATGTATGGCATCCGTGCTTCCTTTCTTTAAGTCCGTCCCGACGCTCGGCAATTGGTTTCCAGTGGCTTGCATCGGTGGAACTATCGCGCTTCTGGATACGCAAGTGAGCGCTTGATGTATGATTCTTACTTCAATAACTTTGGATACTTCGGAAAGGGGAAAAAAAAAGAAAGAAACACTGTCAAGGAGCCCGCGAAGAGGGAATCACACACGTAACATGAAAAACGGTTAGGAGCAACTAAGATTTATTGAAACCAGAACTTTCGTGCAAGAGACTGCACTTCTTCAGTGCAGCCTCTTCAGTGCAGAAGTGCAGTCTCTTGCACGAAAGTTTTTGTTCAAATAAATCTTAGTTGCTCCTAACCGTTTTTCATGTTACGTGTACAATAACTTTGCTCAGTGTTCCTCCCTTTCCGATATTGTTTAGTCTAGTAGGCTTCTGCGAATCATTAATTAACGCATTTCTACGTATACATAGCGCAGTAACGGTGGCGCACAGATCTACATTCACATTTTTTGTCATTGTCGAGGGTTATTTCATTAGGGATTTAGTCATTATTCGTAGCGATTCGAAATACTTTTGTGAACACGTTGCATTTACATAGAGAAATATAAAATTATGTACTTTATGTGGCACTTTAGTATATTGTTTGCACATGTACTTTGTACCTATTCCAAGTGTCTGCGATTCTTATGTAATCTGCCAATGCATCATTGGCGTACACGCACATCGGATAATGTTCGTGCTATGGCCCTTCCTCAGCATGCATGTGCCAGCATAGGGTTCCAGAAGATGTAACATTCTGCGCAATCCTTATAGTCTTTAGAAGAAGCTTACTTACCGAGTTCGCTTGTACCATCACTATCATGCACTCGCCGTACTACAAGGAACATAAAGTTAATATCAGAAGCGGGTTACAACACGTCACAGTTATGTCATCATCGTAATAACCCTGTCACACGGGCAGTCTTCAAAGATCATTGTGACCAATGGCCATTGAACATGCGTGCCTGCATAAATGTGCCTGCAACACTTGTACCGCTAGTTGTAGCACCGCAAAGCGTTTTAACCTGTCAGGGAGGATTGGATCCAATGCTCTTTGAGAAGTTGACACGTTAAACACTTGATTGCGCTACAACCTAGCGGTACAAGTGTTGCAGGCACATTTATCGCGTGTCAGTCGCCATCGATGCACTACAACGGTGCACTTGGAGCCTGTGGTAATGTATGATTGCGAAGTAGTACGAATATACAGTGTGCAGCACCTAACGTGTCACAAACATATATGTAAAAACCACGTGTCTAACATTATGGGATTAACGCGAACTTTGGCTTCCGCGAGCTTTTGCCAAGACATACAAGCGCTTTCATCAGGTTCGGTCGCGAGAAATTTAATTTTCTGAGTTGAACTGCCATGCCTTGCCATGTTTTTTTTTTCTTCTTTAGTTTTTTGCCAGCAGCAGAAAGCGCATCACATACTTACACCATTCCGGTAGAAATATGTCAGTAGGAAGGCTTCCAAAAGTGATGTTACCAAAATAGGTCGGGAGCCAGTCTTGTCGCCGGTTCCTGACCTCAGGTTTCCGCATCAATCTGCTTTCACAAGATCGCTACATTATCTACTTTTCGAAGTTCCACGCAGAACAAGCACGAAACACCTCACCGACACTAATCAGCAACATAGTGCTCGAGAAGGGACGCTGGAAGTTGCATTCTAGAGGGCTGCTAGTGCAGGATAAAGTTAGTTACGTTATCCACATTACATTACATCATTACGATACCTATTCTTCTGTGCGACGAATATTCGCACGTAGTACTAACGCACTGCTCGCCTTCTTCAGGTCTCCATCTTGAGGAATGCAGGCTGCTCCTCGGCTGCATCCGAAATCTAAGAGCTTGTAAACAAGAAAATACGTTTGCAAGCATTATAGCTGGGCTGCCGAACTCATTTGTGTCCGTGGGCCGCATGGAGCCATGGAGGAACTACGCAGGCCGCACACCTCGGCTTTGGGGTGGACTGTCGCTGATATAGATGACGCTAAACAGAACTTCAAACGACATAAAAGCTACTACGTAGCGTTGCTCAATCACAGGGTTAGCAATCCCTTTTATTTGCACTGTGTCATGAGGAAACTTGGCACCTCTTGTTCTTAACTATTGTGTCAACATCGTGAGAAAGTGATTGCGCAATTGCAATCTTGAGGACTGCGTTGAGGCGTTCGTTTGCTAGTTGTGAGCGTAACTTTAACTTACTCATGTTCGTCACGAAAAACGCCAGCTCGCAGACGTATGCTGACACAGTTGTGTCACGAAGTAAAGCAACGAATCATATAATTATTAGGCGTATGTTGTACCGAGCATGGACAGGCTTGTCCGCAACAACATACGTATCTTCAGATACTTTCGTCCAACGTAAGCCGCACCAGCTTCAGCGAACTTGTTCTTATCGGTGCGACGCACAGCAGGTCAATCAGTTCCATTTGTTAGCCATCAGGTACGATCTCACCAACTGCAGAAAACGGCGAGCCAAAAAGCTCCGTTTCAAGTATCCTGCACTCGAAGAATCTTTGTTCGAATTCACTCGGGAGATTACCAAGCTTGCAACTGAACCAGTCCGTTTTTGGTGGCATTGAAGGCACCGATATTAAAAATCAAATCGGCCGTATTGGGTATTGCTGAGAAATTTAATAGGAATGTACTAGTAAAATCAATTAAGTAAAAATCAGACGCAGGGACAGGTTTAGAAAGTCATCAGCGAATACGACGAGAGCAACATAGAGACAGACAGGGAGCGTCGAATTTTCTACTTTTTATCGTATGATTAAAGGTTGATTATGATTAAGGGTTCAAAGTTGGACGTTCACTGACTCTCCTTGTGTTACTTTTGTCGTCTTCGGTGTTGTCATCTGCCAACCGGTCCCGGTCGTCTCTTAGTTAGTCATTTACTCTTACAGGTCAGTTGCAAACGTTATCAATCACAAATTAAAGAAATATGATCTGCACGAGTACAGAGCCCAATGATAACGCCACGACCGTACATGAAGCTTGGGCCGAACATATTTTATTTTTTGTTTATTTTTATGCTTAGGCTCCACACGGGCCGCCACTTCGGCACCCCTGTATATTCTACAGAGCAATCGCAGAAGAATGGCATTATTGAGTAGGACCTTATTCGCACTTACATCGTTCCAAACCTTCGCAGTTGCCTTGTGGTGAAGGTTAGCAAGATATATGCTGCATTCCTTCATTATGATATCTGTTCCATGTCCAATGGCCGTTGAGTGGAACATGGCTATTTTTCATGTGCAGACGGAGTAATATAAGAGATTAGTGTCGTTTTCAAAGGTGTACTAAGTGGGACAACAACGTCCAAACTGAACCACTAAACAATAAACCCGCACATGCGCATCACAGGCTGTAACAGATTGGGGGGGGGTATATTTATTTTTTAAAAAAAGGAGGGACACGTTAGCCTGCGCTACTGCGGCTTGCTATTCCTGCAAAGAAAGAAAATAAGAAAAAGATAGGAGATTGGAACAGATTGGATCTTAGGATCTAATTAGCTGGTGCAACAAAACTTTTGAAACGCAATGTTTACGTCCAGTCAACCAATGGACACAATGTCAGGGCTATTTCGCAAGCTTTTCGCAAGATAAAGTATCGTACTTCCTCGGCTTTGTCTATAATAACTGTGGCAAGGCAGACACCACAGCCTTTACGAATGACGTATGGAGTGCTCTAAATTTCGACAAAAATTTTCAGCTTCTAGATTTGTTTCAGTAACTTTTTGCTATATATCGGCGACACCCTATTCTCCCATCCGTCTTGAACTGGCAGAAATCGTTTGGTTTTGTAATTAACTCGAGTAGACATATTTACTAGAAGGGGTACAACAAAAGTGCGTATTCTGTTTCGAAATTGTTAAACAACTTGCAAACGGAAGTAGTATTCAGTCCTGTCGTAGGAGCGGGAATGAGAAACTACGACCCCCGCCACCATCGAATCTGAATCCTTCGCGTATTTCTCCCCGCGCGGCACGTGGGCGGAGGGTTGTCCGTGCGCTTACCGGCGGGGGAGGGCAGTGTGCGCGCTTACACTCTCACATTTTTCAGCCTGGGCCGACTTCTTTCATCATTTTTCAGCCTGGGCTGACTTGAATCGCAATTTTTTTCCCGCTACAACAGGTGTGCAGTAAGCGGTTTACATGCAAATGATAGCCATATACAAAAGTACAAGTGAAAATATATTTATTAAATCATTAGTGTCGGGAATTATGTTATGACTCTGTGTGAAGGAAAAAACTTAGCCAAAAATCTGATGCAGAAGAAACACAATACACGTAACAAAACTTACACTTATTGCAGGCATGATGCAATAGCATTGAAGTGGTATCACACATCACACACAATATTTTTTATTAGTGGTAATCACGCAAGTTTTCAATTAAGCAGAAGGAGTAGCACATTTTAATCAAAGAAGATATTTTTAATCAATACAATTACAATCAAAATTAAAAGTTTTATTATAAAAAGTCTCACATTATTATATGCGAGCACCATAGTGTAGTTTTAATTAAAAAGTTCTGATAGATGTATGTAACTTCAAGAACAATAGCTGGGCCAGCTTCTCTAGCGATTTTTTTTATTCCAGCGCGCGGTGGGTGGCGCGCAGGTGAGGGGCCGTCCGTGTGCTTACCAGCGGGCCCAAGAGCTGAGCGTACACTTATGGTTGTGCACACTGGGTCGACTTCTTTGACTATTTTTCAGGCTTGGCCGACTTCGTTCGCATTTTGTTATTTTTTCAGGTGGCGCGTGGGCACTTTACATGCAAGTAGGGGCATGCATACTGACAACACCGGGCCGACTTCTTTGGCAATTTTTCACCCTGGCCCGACTTCATTCGCAATTTTTTCATGTGGTGCGTGAGTGGTTTACATACAAGTAGGTGGGTGAGGGGGTGTCCGAGTGCCTACCAGCGAGCCGGAGAGCTGCTTGTGCCCTTATCTGTCTGTATTTTTTCACCTGGGCCGACTTCTTTGGCGATTTTTCCGCCTGGGCCGACTTTGTTCGCATTTTTTTCAGGCGTCACGTGAGTGGTTTACATGTAAGTAGCGATATGCACACTGTCATCCCACCCAGGCGATGATACCGTCACCCCTGGGCCGACTTCATTCGCGATTTTCGCCCTGGGCCGACTTCTTTCATAATTATTTCTCACTATAATAGCTGTGTGGTGGATGGTTTACATGCAAGTATAGTAAAGCCAAGTAGTGGCAGGAATTATGTCGTAACTCTGCGTGAAGGCGAAAACTTCTTAAAAAAAAAGAAAGCAGAAGGAACGCAATACACATAATAAAGAATATGGGAAGCTAAGTTGAATATTGCAACACGACACAATTAATCAATTTCTTATGATGTGAATAACACACACGCAAGAAAATAATGAGAAACACGATCAACAGCTAATAGAGAACCAAAACCCATCATGTAAACAAGAGGTACACAAAGGATAAATAATTGAAAAACAATCTATCAAAATGAGAAACATGCACGTACTTAACACTGAATAGCAGAGAAACACTCTAAACGGCGCATCTGCCAACGTGAAAACAACAGACGCATGCAGGAAAATAATATCGAAACAAACTATCAAACAAGAAACATTACAAATTTATTAAATTGAAATGGAAATAATCTATCTTTGGGAAAGCTAAGTATGGGAGAAAAATTCATCCGAAAAAGAAAACAGAAGGAACGCAATATATGTAATAAAGAACATGGAAAGCTAAGTTGAATATTCCAACACGACACAATTATGCAATTTATGATGACGTGAATAGCACACATGCAAGGAAATAATGAGGAACACGATCAACAGCTAATAGAGAGTCAAAGTAATGCACAATCCAACACGTAAACAAGAGGTACACAAAGGATAAATAATTGAAAAACAATCTAAAACAAGAAACGTGCATGCAGTTAACACTGAATAGCAGAGAAACACTCTAAACGGCACATCTACCAACGGGTAAACAACAGACACATGCAGGAAAATAATATTGAAACAAATGATCAAACAACAAACATTACAAATTTAATAAATTGAAATGGAAGTAACCAATATTTTGAAATATCATAAAATCATCATTGCGACCTAACAATATACAATTTTCGGACTACTAAGGCACTATAAGCATTACCTTGACAGAGGTATCCAATGTAGCGGACGACGACAACGACGACAACGATGGCCTCGCGCGTGGAGCACCCGCTCTTAGTTCCACCGGCGCGGCCATGGAGATAGGCCACCGTCATCGCCTCTCCGTGGCATACCATCATCGCCGGTCGGGGCTCATGTAGAGGAAGACCACCGTCCTCTACATTTGGTGACCCGGACAAAGAACATCACGTCCGGAGCAATTCGGCCCTTCACCATCCCAAATTCCCAAGCACTATTCCCATCCCAAGCACTACCTCCGGCACACACGGCCCACCTTCACTCCTACCGCACTCTTCGCTCTCTCTCACCTACGCTTCTCTCTTCGCTCAAGTCTTCTCACGCTTCTCACTGCCGGCCGCGACACTCGAGCCTTGCGCTCACCTGCCGGTTGCGGCAGTCGCGGCAGCCGACGCCTCGGCACACTTAAGCCCGTCTCGGCACCTCACTCACTCCACCTGGGACTATCGAGCTTCGGCTCCCGTGCCGGTCGCGGCACCCCAGGACCACGACACCGAGCGCCTCACTCTCTCTGCGACGGATCGCTGTTCCCGTCCACACCTACCACAAGGATGACTACCTATACACGGATGCTGTTCCCGTCCTCATCCCCTCTGAAACGCCGCCAACGTGTGCCGTGCCCCTGTTCGACCACGCGTCACCACGTCTATACGCCTACCACGGTCGCCCGTTAACTCCAGCTCTTGCGATGCGTCCGCAACGCATCTGACGGCCGGGGGACCCCTGTAGGGGACGACGACAACGACGACAACGATGGCCTCGCGCGTGGAGCACCCGCTCTTAGTTCCACCGGCGCGGCCATGGAGATAGGCCACCGTCATCGCCGGTCGGGGCTCATGTAGAGGAAGACCACCGTCCTCTACATCCAACACACGCAGTACAGCCAAGCTTTGCTATTTGAGCCCGGTGGAGTCACTCTCTCCCTCTATACAGCCCAAAAGCAAAGAAACCGCACATCCTTTGTCAATCTATGTGGTGGGGAAACCCTCTCCCTTTTTCACATTCTTTCCTACAAAGGGAAATATCCTTAGGACTGGTCTACAGAGGCGAAATTTTTTATTGATCAACTATCGCAAATAGACATTGGAATTATTCGATTCCCAAGAACATAATAAGAATTCTATCAACAAACAAAGAATAGGACGCAAAAAAATCTAAGAATAGACTTCTATGTTAGTGCAAACTTGTTTTAGAGAAACATTACCTAAGCAAATGAGAAATATTATCGACGCAAACAATACTCAATCAAAACGAGAAACGTTGTATTTAATGTATTTCAAATCAGATACAACTATTATGCATACATTATTCTCAACTCACAAAATATCAATCATGTGAATATCTGAAGCAAAGAGAGAAAGTCAAATTTATTGAATGATAGAAACCATACTCATTTGAAAACGAGATTCAAATTTAATTACATCGTTTTATGATAACTTCGCAATTGTAATTTCTACACACAGAAGCCACAAACAAACAACTCATCTGAAATGCAAATTAATGTAAAAGTTTGCTACAGTGAAAATCAATGCACCCAACTTAAAGATACTTTCCCAAGTAGTAAAATATTTTTATTAATATCAATCGAGTGATCATCTGAAGCAAACTCAAAGCAGTAATTAATTTAGGCAAACGCTTTCTGAACAAGCAGGGCGATACATCACAGGAACACATCTTTTTCATTCAGAACCCACTAACAGAAAAAAGAAAAAGAGAGGGAGGGAAGCTGAGCTCCCATGCACTTTCGCCAAGGTTACGCCCGCAGGGAGTAGGGGGATCCCACAACGGTCGTGGTGAAAGTCATAAACTGACTCCAACAACTCAAGCTGAGAAAATATGAGAATATATATTTGAGAAAATACACTGTGCAATTTAATTAATAAAATAAGCTTTGGCAAAATATTAGTGATCCTCTTTTGTATACAAAGATTGATGTAAAATGCCTCTAAATTTCAATTAGCGATTCTTCTTCTACAATTCTATCCTTCGGATGTCGACGTTGTATAGAGTGTGATCATGTAAAATCTCTTTGATTGCCAGCGCTGATTCCATGCGAGGATCCTTGTGCATAGTGTGGAATAAACGTCTCCTTAGCAATCTTCAATCTATCCATACTAATAAGCTGTTTTCGTTGCAATGTGTAGAATACATTACATTGATGACGAATATTACAATTATTATTTCAAGTATACACTTGTTTATTTCCCTAAATTACAATTCTATTCTAAACACTGAAGTTTTCATTTGTTGTCTTGATTGATGAATTCCGAAGACATCAAATAGTTTATTCTGATTATTGGGCGGTTGAATCCAGCATTGATTAACGCAGGCGATATGTTGTCGCCGTGTTTGTATTACTTCAACAACTTGCACTTTGTCGCGATGAACTTGCATAGTCCCTTATTCATGTTTCCTTTCTTTGTACGAAGATTCTTGAATGGCGTACAAGAGAGTATTACATGAAAATCGTCCGATTGTCCACCGCAATTGATATGTTTGTTGAGTCTCAATAAGTGATGATACATCAGACCTTGCACGTCAATATTGAACTTCTGTTCATTCGACATCGTTTAAAGAACTGACAGAAGAAAATAAATGTGCAGAGGCTCTAGTGGAACATATCACGTGATAAGATTTTTTATGTACTTTCCATTTCAACCGTTAGGTGTAATTTCAACAAATCCGTAATGAATCGCGCGATATATACCAGTGATGGCCAGTTATTAACTACATGTAGTTAAACTACTAGTTAAACTACTTGATTGTAGTTAAAAAGTAGTTATCACCTACTTACAGACACGTAGTGGCAACTACTAGTTAAACTACTATTTTAAATAGATAGCTACAGTAGTTAGGTTACTGAAGGCGTCAACTACTTCCGATTTTGCCGCAAAGTTTATGGCATGATTGTGCTTCCGACTTTTACCTTGAGCTACTTGTTTGATGAAAACGGAGGTGCAGAGCAATTGTGTCGTGCATGTGTACTAAATCTTTAGTTTTAATGCTTGTCTAGTGAAGCCTCATTTGCTGTGAAATAATTCTGTAACTTAGTTACCGCGTAGGCACAGAAAGAATCCCGCCGCAAGCTTTGTATTTGACGATCGTAGCAGTGGCTTGCGCCAAAGTTGATCATTGCTTGTGATTTATATTTAGATGTCCAAGAACACTACAAGAGATTGGTGTTGAAGGACAACGTTAAGTAGTTATAGATGTAGTTAAACGACATTGCAGTAGTTAAAAATGTAGCTTTAACTACTCCCCTGAAAAGTAGTTGAACTAGTAGTTAAACTACTCAATCGCAAAGTAGTTAGTAGTTATAGTTAAACTACTCTAGAGGTAGTTAGTGGCCATCACTGATATAGATTGCTTGTATATTATAATTTGATCTGATTGCTTTCTTGATTAATGCAACGCCCATTGCGATGATTACAATTACATTTGGTCTAGTGTATTTCAATTCTTCGTTAGCAAACCTCAACAACTCCACCATCAATCCCAGTGGTCCTTCCGATGTTAACGTGCAAATATTTTTATAACTATTGTAGATTCGGCATACAAGTTCTTTCACTTTGAATTCCATAATTTGCACCCTATCTCCGAATACGACCATGTCTAGGACGTATTGAAATGCTGTGATAATAGAATCATTTCGCAACTCTTCTTTTTCAAAGCAGCTTTTTATCACATCCTCCCATGACCTATGCCAACGAGTACAAAATCCATCTCTTCAATGTACAGCAAGTATCTGTCCTGTTTTGTAGTGTGCCTCGACCCTTAATTAAATCATATCGGTGCTCATTTTATTCATTACCAATTTATTATGTTATCGTGTTGAGAATGTTATTAATATCCACCTGTCGCGAGAATTATGAAAGTCAATTTACAAAAAGATGTGATGAGTAAAAAAAACGCGTGCTTTAAACGCGCTAGAACCCTCAATTCCCAGCTTGAGTTGTTGGAGTCAGTTTATGACTTTCACCACGACCATTGTGGGATCCCCCTACTCCCTGCAGGCGTCACCTTGGCGAAAGTGCATAGGAGCTCAGCCTCCCTCTCTCTCTCTCTTTCTTTTTTTTTGTTAGTGGGTTCTCAATGAAAAAGATGTGTTCCTGTGATGTATCGCTCTGCTTGTTCAGAAAGTGTTTGCCTAAATTAATTACTGCTTTTAGCTTGCTTCAGATGATCGCTAGATAGATATTAATAAAGAATATTCTACTAGTTGGGCAATTATTTTTAAGTTGTGTGCATTGATTTTCACTGTAGCAAACTTTTATATTAATTTGCATTTCAGATGAGTTTTTCGTTTGTGGCTTCTGCGTGTAGAAATTACTATAGCAAAGTTATCATAAAACGAATGTAATTAAATTTGATTCTCGTTTTCGAATGAGTATTGTTTCTGTCATTGAATAAATTTGACTTTTTCTCTTTGCTTCAGATATTCACTCGATTGATATTGTGTGAGTTGAGAATAATGTATGCATAATAGTTGTATCTGATTTGAAATACATTAAATGCAACGTTTCTCATTGAGTATTGTTTGCGTGGATAATATTTCTCGTTTGCTTAGGTAATGTTACTCTAAAACAAGTTTGCACTGACATAAAAGTCTATTCTTAGATTTTTTTCGTGTGCTATTCTTTGTTTGTTGATATAATTCTTATTGTTCTTGAGAATCGAATAATTCCAATGTCTATTTGGGATAGCTGATCAATAAAAAATTTTGCCTCTGTACACCAGTCCTAAGAATATTTCCCTTTGTAGGAAGGAATGTGAAAAAGAGAGAGGGTTTCCCCACCCCATAGATTGACAAAGGGTGTGCAGTTTCTTTGCTTTTGGGCTGTATAGAGGAAGAGAGTGACCCCACCGGGCTCAAATAGCAAAGCTTGGCTGTACTGCGTGTGTTGGATACCTCTGTCAAGGTAATGCTTATAGTGCCTTAGTAGGCCGAAAATTGTATATTGTTAGGTCGCAATGATGATTTTATGATATTTCAAAAGATTGATTACTTCCATTTCGATTTATTAAATTTGTAATGTTTGTTGTTTGATTGTTTGTTTCAATATTATTTTCCTGCATGTGTCTGTTGTTTACATGTTGGCAGATGCGCCGCTTAGAGTGTTTCTATGCTATTCAGTGTTTAGTGCGTGCAAGTTTCTCATTTTGATAGATTGTTTTTCAATTATTTATCCTTTGTGTACCTCTTGTTTACGTGACGGGTTTGGGTTCTCTATTAGCTGTTGATAGTGTTTCTCATTATTTCCTTGCGTGTGTGCTATTCACATCATAAGAAATTGACTAATTGTGTCGTGTTTGAATATTCAACTTAGCTTCCCATATTCTTCATTATGTGTATTGCGTTCCTTCTGCTTTCTTTTTTTGATGAAGTTTTCGCCTTCACGCAGAGTTACAACACAATTCCTGCCACTATTTGGCTTTACTATACGTGTATGTAAACCATCCACCACACAGCTGTTGTAGTGGGAAAAAAATCTGAGCGATCGAAGTCGGCCCAGGGCGAAAATCGCGAATGAAGTCGGCCCAGGTGTGACGGTATCATTGTCTGGCTGGGATCACAGTGTGCATGTCCCTACTTACATGTAAACCACTCACGTGCCGCCTGAAAAAATTGCAAACAAAGTCGGCCCAGGTGAAAAAATACAGAACGATAAAGGCACAAGCAGCTCTTTGGCTCACTGGTAGGCACTAGGACACCCCCTCACCCACCTACATGCGTGTAAACCACTCACGCACCACATGAAAAAAATTGTGAATAAAGTTGGCCCAGGGTGAAAAATCCCCAAAGAAGTCGACCTGGCGTTGTCAGTGTGCATGCCCTTATTTGCATGTCAAGTGCCCATGCGCCACCTGAAAAAAAATGCGAACAAAGTCGGCCCAACAAAGTCTGAAAAATAGCCAAAGAAGTCGGCCCAGTGTGCACAACCATAAGTGTACGCCCAGCTCTTTGGCCCGCTGGTAAGCACACGGACAGCCCCTCACCTGCGCTCCACCCACCGCGCGCTGGAATAAAAAAATTCGCTAGAGAAGTCGGCCCAGCTATTGTTCTTGAAGTTACATACATCTATAAGTACTTTGTAATTAAAACTTCACTATGGTGCTCACGTATAATAATGTGAGACTTTTTATAATAAATCTTGTATTTTTGATTGTAATCATATTGACTAAAAATATCTTCTTTGATTAAATGTGTCATAATGGAATATTAGCTGTTGTGC
The DNA here is from genome assembly GCF_037126465.1 of Ornithodoros turicata. NCBI lineage: Eukaryota > Metazoa > Arthropoda > Arachnida > Ixodida > Argasidae > Ornithodoros > Ornithodoros turicata. Next base: position 49,737,325 of record NC_088202.1, on the reverse strand, counting down.
ATGAAGTTACGTACATCTGTCAGAACTTTGTAATTAGAACTCCGCTATGGTGCTCACGTATAATAATGTTAGACTCTTTATAATAAAACTTTTAATTTTGATTGTAATTGTATTAATTAAAAATACCTTCTTTGATTAAAATGTGCTATTCCTTCTGCTTAATTGAAAACTTACGTGATTACCACTAATAAAAAATATTTTGTATGATGTGTGATACCCCTTAAATGCTATTGCATCATGCCTGTAATAAGTATAAGTTTTGTTATGTGTATTGTGTTTCTTCTGCATCAGATTTTTGACTGAGTTTTTTCCTTCACACAGAGTCATAACATAATTCCCGACACTAATGATTTAATAAATATATTTTCACTTGTACTTTTGTATATGGCTATCCTTTGCATGTAAACCGCTTACTGCACACCTGTTGTAGCGGGAGAAAAATTGCGATTCAAGTCAGACCAGGATGAAAAATTATGAAAGAAGTCGGCCCAGGCTGAAAAATGTGAGAGGGTAAGCGCGCACACAGCCCTCCCCCGCCGGTAAGCGCACGGACAACGCTCAGCCCACGTGCCGCGCGGGCAAGAATACGCGAAGAATCCAGATTCGATGGTGGCGGGGGGCCGTAGTTTCTGATCCCCGCTTCTACGACAGGACTGAATACTACGAACAGAATTACGTTACAACGCTTATGGCTGGTTCACACTGTCACGTTTACGCTTGCGGCCGCGGGTTACGGGCGCTTACGGTGGGGGTTGCCATGACGACGAAGAGACGGCGCCCGCAAGATCGTTTCCGCAAGGAGTTAAGGCAACTTCGACTTTTCTCCCGCAAGCTCCGTAACCGTAAGCGCACTGGCCAATAGGATGGCAGAAAAGTTCGGATGCCGCGCATGCATTTTGTCTCGCTCGTCTCCTTGCAAAGATGGCGCAAACATTTGCTGTCTTAGAAGCTCTTATTCTCCAAGTTGAGAAGTTTCCCTGGCTATACAATAGCAAAAGAAGCGACTACAGAGATGCCACCAAAAAAAGAAAACTCATGGATGACAATTAGCATAGCAGTGCGTCTGTCAGGTGATATCTTCACTCAATTAATTTGTCTGAAGTAGCGAGTTGTACGTTGCACTGTCGACGATGGCGTTAAGTTAAGAGCATTAACAGTTAGTAGTTAAGAACATCGTCAAGGAATGTCTGATTGTCTTCCAAAGCAGCCGGCACCGCGATGCTAGATGCTGGACGCCATGCTACTCTGTGGCTCTATTTCACTTTTCTTCGGAAGGATGGCGCTCTAGGAGGCCGCTTCGCATTGGAGGAACGGAGCGCCGAAACGTAGTAATGTGAACGATGGAGGAACGTAGCCGGCCACGAGATGGGTACTACCACGGTCCTTCAATACTCTTTCTGGTCAGGAAACTCCACTCGAATACAATAGACTAGGTCACTTAGGGACAATTGCTCCCGCTTGGGGCGATCGCGTCGTTCGGGGGGAGACACCCTCGTTGAGCAGACGACGTTTCCGCACCACTGCGTGTTTTCAGGGAATATTTGATGAGCTACTTTTTAAAGTTCATTTCGTGTTCATAGCAGAAATAATTAATTCTCGAAACGGTTCATGATTTGAGCCGGCACATTTCAGTTCAGTGAACGTAAATTTGCGGATTTGCTGCGTATATTGCAACTTTCGTTGCAATCCCGCATGCGGATGGCGCATCCCGAAACAACAAGTCCGCCTCAGCCTTCGTCATTCCATCCGAAGGCGTCGTGCACGGAAGACGCCTTTCACATCCAACCTCCTCCACAGCTGCGGAACTCTATGCCATCCTTTTCTTTCTACAACACATCGCTGATTTTCCACCCCGGGAATGGGCAGTCTTTACAGACTCCAAATCTGCACTTCAAGCAATTGAAACTTCCGGCATACGAGGCCCATCCGCACCCCTAGTCACCGACGTGTTAATGGCTTACCACACTATCTACGCCGCAGGCCACAGGCTAGTTCTCCAGTGGGTTCCAGCCCATTGTGGTGTCGTGGGGAACGAGCAGGCCGACAGCGCCGCAGAAGCAGCACTCTCGTCTCGGAACCGGACCCGTATTGTTCTGCTCAGAGGAGACCGCCGTTCAATTCTGCGACGTCTAGTGACACCCCTGGCTTCCCGCCAACGGACAACCGACATTCTTCCCCCCTCTATGTTGAACAGAGTTGATCCCATGCTCGCTTTCCGCATGCCACGAAACACATCTCGTCAGGATGCTGCATTAATCCACCGCATGCGCCTCGATGTGGCCTTTACAGCTCAGTGGCGTTACCGCTTGAGACAAATTGATTCTCCCACCTGTTGCCACTGTGGTGCTCTTGAGGATCTGGAGCACATTCTTCTTCATTGCCCTCACTACGAACCTTCCCGAATCACACTCTCCGAGTCTCTTCGTCAGCTGGACTCTCGCCCTTTCTCCCTACCGAAATTGCTTGGTCCCTGGCCCAATCCAGCCCAGCAACGCTCTGCGCTCAAAGCTCTTCTGACATTTCTGGACACCATCGGACTTCGATCGTTATTGTAAAGGGGCTCGTTATTTTATTCCCCCCATTCCACCAAGCACTGGGGTAGAGTATCGCCTGTTGCGATGAAACTCCCCACTCTCCAAGGCCGAAAATAAAGTTGTTGTTGTTGTTGTTCGTTGTTGTCTTTCTTTGACACGGAAAATTTTACTTTTGCTCTCACCCGGGGCTCTCCATGGTGGTCGAGAAACATATTATTGCATTTTGTTGCACAGTCACTCAATCCAGTGATATATTGTAAGCTAATGACGCTTTCCGAAGTTATTGCGTGAGGGCGAGACTTTCCAAACGCGTGATTTTCTTGTTTTCCTCGTAGCAGTTTGTTGTAACTTGAAGAACAGTGATTCTATTTCAGCGCAGACAAATAAGACTTCAGAAGAAGTACGTATAGAAATCCTGTATTTTAATCGCCTAAAATGATCTCTGGCGGTATGGGAGCCGAGGGATACACATGCTTACACACTTTGGGATGAGATGATGGGAAAACTCGTTGTGAGAGATCACAACAAAACGAGCATGTACAATGATTGGTGCCTCCTGAATGTAGTTTAGACGAATACTCTGTACGGAGGAAACGATATGTTCCTTTGCCGATTCCAACAGGATTCAAGCCAGGTCATTAAATTAGCACGATAGAATTTGCTTTTGCTGAAGTGTGGCCTGATAGCGCTTTCCGACTGTAGAATTTGGCTGACAAGATTCAGATGTCAAACTCAACGGCTGCACTATCATCGCGTTGTAGATAGCCTCGGCATATGAGTCAGGTCAGTTCCAGGACATTTCACTGAACAAACTTTTTAAAATGTGCAATGGATTTTTACTTGGGAGGTCAGAAGGAAGTTTTGGGATTGCCCAAAAACTACGTTTACGAGAACAACACGGTGGTATCTGGTAACAAAAAAATAACAATAACAATAATGGTAAAATAAATAAATAAATAAAAATGAAAAGAGATAAGCAGGGGGATGGAGACAAAATCTCTTGTGCTAGCCTTTCTCTTGAAATTCGGGATGAAGACATGGAAACTGTATATTTTTAGCACTACACACAGTCATGAATGGGCTCTAGAGTCTGTAGTTTATGGTCCGCAGAAGCTTTTGACGCCTTGCAGAAGCATCACAGAAAGAAAAAAAAAGCAAAAATGAATAGATAAAAAAAGAAAAACATCACCCCTCCCTCTGCCTGCTTCCGGTGCAGCAAAAACTAATAGGTATGAGCGGACTTCGTTTACTAAGCCGACTTGGCATTACATCTCCCCCCCCCCCCAAGTTGTACCCCAAGACAAGTTATTGTATAAATATCATGTTGAATGATGTATATTTGAAAAATATACGGTTCTTAGTGTTTGATGCTACTCATGTCACACAGTGAACAACTTGAAGGAGCTCAACAAACCACGCTCATCGCAGTACAATTCAATAAGGCTATTAGCGAATGTTTCCCGTAGACCAAGTCATCTCTGTTTTTTACATAAAAAATACTTTCATTCAGTCCTCGTCAAGTTAAGGCTCCCCTTCCATGAAGAACATATAGCCACCACGAAATGCTGCACGTTCGAATCAGGCGAAGTTTACTTTATATGTGTAGATCATTCTTACATACGAACAGACTGCAAAGATTGCAATAAACTTGAAGGATATTTAAAAAAGAACCTTTGCTTACGCACTCAAAACGCAAGCACAAAGAAAGAAAAAGTGTACACTTCTAAACAACCATAGAAACACTCTGCAAGCCATACGCGCAGGCACCGGCGGACACGAAAGTCTCCCCCCGAACGATCGCCGCGCCACCACTCACTGCTCGACCGCCGAACTGAAGTTCTCGCGCGAGTTTCCTGACCAGAAAGAGTATTGAGTGACCGTGGTACTACGTAAGCGCAACCCGTAGCCCGTAAGCACGAACGTGGCAGTGTGAACCAGCCTTTAGGCTGCGAAACTATGCAAACCTGCATACGCACGAAGTTTAGGGGGCTGTGTAGGCCGTTGGAAATGTTAAGAAGGCAATATCTTTCGGTTTTCTCTTCTTTTTTTAGTTTTCGACTCGGGGTTTATCGACAAAGAACTGGATATCTATGTAAAATTTTACCGCATAACAGTCCTCCATTGCACAATTTAGCTCCCCCAGACTCGTTTTGTTCACTTCATATTCATTACAAACCCCCATTTACATAAGTTGTGTCTTCATTGAAGGGTTCGCCGTTCTTCTGATCGTCTGTGCACGGCCATGTAGAAGCAGAGAGCAAGCATAGGGCCGTGGTCTACTGTTTCGTCTTCCGTTCTCCCTGTTTGGCATTTTTCTTCCCTTCGTACGTCGCGCGTTTGTCTTGCATAAGCCTGTCATTGTACAGTGCCGGATAAATGTTTACACACGGTCACGATTTATCACGATCAGGCGCATTCCTTCCTCAGAGTGATACGGCGAATGCCACCGTACGGACTTGCAAACAGGTGACTGAGTTATACCCAAGCACATGTTTGTAAGCCCGTACTGTCCCATTCGCTGCTAGCATGCTACTCTGAGGAAGGAATGCGCTGGAGCGTGTTCCGTACATTTTTGTCCAGCACTGTACACTGAAATGATTCAGCCTGAACTGTGGCAAGATTCTGCACGTACCGCAGAATGCACTTTGGACTACCAGTGTTGCTTTTTTTTTTACATGTCCCAAGCTGCACGCCAATATTGGACCCATATTGTGTGCCCCCAATTGTGCACCCAATTGTGACCAATCAAGATTCAGCATCCTGTATTGCTGTTATACATACCAATGTTCGAAGTAAAACAGCAGTAATAAGACCCATTTACAAGAAAGGGCCTAAAGATCATATTTTAAGTTATAGACCTGTGCCTGTTTTGCCAACCCTATGTTATATCATGGATAAATATGTCAGTAAAATAGTTGTTGATTTCTTGGAAAAAATGGGAATACTTAGTGATTCTCAATATGGATTTCGGCCTAAGAAAAGTACAATTCATCTGTTAGAAGACTTTAATGATGATGTAAATAGATTTTTGGATCGTGGACGGGTTGCTATCTCTCTTTTTATAGATTTCTCAAGGGCATTTGAAACGACAAATCATGAAATTTTGCTGAGTAGATTATATTCTGTTGGAATAAGAGGAAATATATATGATTGGTTTAGAAATTATTTAGAAAACAGATGTCAATCCGTGAAAATTTACAACTTTTTTAGTCCTAAGTTACTTTTGTCACATGGTGTCGCGCAAGGCTCTCTGCTTGGGCCGCTCTTATTTATTATATATGCTAATGAAATTTCCAAGGTACCGTTGCAGGGGACATTATATCAGTTTGCTGATGATACAGCGCTAGTGGTTGCAAATCATAGTTATGAAAAAGCAGTGAGTGTTATTTAAGGTGATCTACGAAAATTAGTGGAATGGTACAGACAAAATCAAATCGCGGTGAATGCAGAAAAAACTAAGGTGGTGGGCTTTAGACATCCGCGAAAAATATTTAAGGAATTACCCATAAAGATGCATGGTGACTTTTGTAATTGTACTAATTGCCCCCTGATTGAGTATGTGGATAGCATAAAGTACCTTGGAATGTACCTAGACTACAATATGAAATGGCATACGCAAGTTGATAAGGTCTGTAAGAAACTCCGCTCCGTTTCGGCACAATTGTACTTCATTAAAAGGAATGCACCATTCAGTATTAGAAGATCTATCTATTTTGCGCTGGGTATGTCTTCATTAAACTACGGAATAACATTATATGGGAACTGTGCGCAATGCTTAAAAAATAAAATAGAGCCAGTGCATAAGAAAATGTTACGAAACATTGTCCCCTACAACGGTTATAATGATGCAGCTCGGAATATATATGTAGAGTCGGGAATATTGAAGTTTAGCGATTTATTTAAATATAATATTTTATGCAAATATTACTTTTTAACTCAATTTAAGATGCTGGAAGAAAGTGGCATAGCGTTAAGATCTGGTACACATTATAAAATTCCCTTTTGTAAAACAGAATACGGAAAATGTACTAGGAACTATATTGTTCCCCATGAATTTAACAAACTATCGGATGAACTCAAAAAGCTGAAATCTATGTCTAGTGTCAAAAAAGAAATAAAAAAGTGGCTGTTGTACACATAAAACACTCCTAGCGTTAGCATATATGTTCCCTACAGTAAGTTTAAGTTTTGAGTTGTGGATTAAGCTAGTAGTTAGTTTGTATGATAGTAGTAGTAAATAGTAATGGTATGTAGTTGTAGTGGTGTGGTTGTAGTAGTGGTGCGTGTTAGTACTCTATTTGTGTTATATAATTCATTTTGTATGTTAGCTTGTTGTTCATATGACCTGTATCTTCCTATTTATTTATTTATTTTTAGTTATGCCGGAAGAATCTGGCAAATAGTATTAAGTATAGTGCTGTTTTCTGCAACCTGCAAACAAGCCGTTTGGCTTAAGCAGGTGTTTTTGACTTGTAAAAAATTGTGATGAAAAATAAATTATTATTATTATTATTATTATATGGGCTACCAAGATTACCAATATTAGTCCATATGGGCTGCCAATATGGGACCAATATGGGGAGTGCAACCAGGCTCCACATTGGACCAAAATAGGCTGCCCATATTGGCAAGCCCAGTTTGCCCCAATATTTCCGTGACAACCCCAACGATGAGTCCGCGTAATAATAAAACATTATCCGGTATGATATCCACCGCCGATATTACTTTTCTCCTTCTTTTTCCTTTTTTATTTCTACAGATCTTATTGGTCCACGCTGCATAGCGTTAAAAAGACAACACTGCATCACCGTAAAAATGAAGAACAGGTGGTATGCCCGTCTTGCTGAAGGACCCAGGCGACTGCCTGACGGGACTACTGCCAGACGGAACTAATAACGCCTTCATTGGGATCGCAATAGTATATGAACTGAAAATTTTCAACTCAGTGTTGCCAGTATACTTAGGCGGAAATTCAGGAGGCCCGCATCAGAAAATTCAGTAGAATTCAGTAGATACACTAAAACAAGGGCGAAGCGCTCCACGGTGACCCAACTAGTGTGCCATATGATCAATAAATACGAACTTTCACGATGTACTTTTTATATGGTGCACAGTAAAGACGTGCTTGCACACCGTCATTCGATCAAGTACTCTCGCACATGTATATGCATAGGTGGGCATTTTGATGAAATGCCCTCTGTAGCGGACGCTGGACGACGACAACGATGGCCACGCGCATGCAGCACCCGCTTCTCAGTTCCACCGGCGCGGCCATGGAGATAGGCCACCGTCATCGCCTATCCGTGGCATACCATCATCGCCGGTCGGGGCTCATGTAGAGGAAGAGTATCGTCCTCTACATCTGGTGACTCGGACGAAGAACATCACGTCCGGAGCAATTCGGCCCTTCACCATCCCAAATTCGTGACGACGCCATCGAGCAGCACTACCTCCGGCACACACGGCCCGCCTTCACTCCTACCGCATCTCGGTACTGTGGCGCTCTATGGCCAAAGTTGCCTTTGCGCCATTAAAATCCTAATCATCATCATCAGCAGCAGCATCTCGGTACTCTTCACTCCTGTTCTCACGCTTCTCACTGCCGGCCGCGACACTCGAGCCTTGCGCTCACCTGCCGGTTGCGGCAGCCGACGCCTCGGCACGCTTCAGTCCGTCTCTGCACCTCACTCACTCGACCTGGGACTCTCGAGTTTCGGCTCCCGTGCCGGTCGCGGCACCCCAGGACCACGACACCGAGCGCCTCACTCTCTCTCTCGCTCGTCTTTACCTGACGGATCGTTGTTCCCGTCCTCACCACCTGTGACATGCCGCCAACGTGTGCCGTGCCATTCACCTGTTCGACCACACGTCACAACGTCTGCACGCCCACCACGGTCGCCCTCAACTGCAGCTTTTCCCAGATGCGTTACCTGGACTACAGCTCCTGCGATGCGTCCGCAACGCATCTGACGGCCGGGGGACCCCTGTAGCGGACGCTGGACGACGACAACGATGGCCACGCCCATGGAGCACCCGCTTCTCAGTTCCACCGGCGCGGCCATGGAGATAGGCCACCGTCATCGCCTGTCCGTGGCATACCATCATCGCCGTTCGGGGCTCATGTAGAGGAAGAGTATCGTCCTCTACACCCACACCCGCCCTCACCCTCACGACCCTCATTCGCCTCACCCCCACGGCACTCACAAACGCAAGCCCTCACCCATGAGGGTCTTACCCTCATAAGGTATCCCGTGAGTGCAGTCATGAGGTCTCAGGGGCGCCAGGTCTGTGTGAGTGAAGTCACTGGTGAGGCCTGAAGGGTGTGAGGTTAGTATGAGGGCATTCAGAAATGAGGTCAAATGACGCATACCAGACGTGCACAAATTATGAAGGCATTGATTATATGGCTCCAGCGACATTGGCTGTGTGCACTTTAAAGGGCTGGTGTGCACGTATCTAACAATGTCGTCTACGTCGCGCTGGGAACACAGCAAAGCGTCCTGAGCTGACTGATTACTTGCTGATATGGTTCCAGCGACCCAACTACCGGCTGTGTGCACTTTAAAGGGCTGGTGTGCCGGTTTTTAGCAATTTCGTCTACGTCGCGCTGGGAACACAACAAAGCCTCCTGAGCTGACTGATTACTTCGTGATATGGTTCCAGCGACCCAACTACCGGCGGGGTGCACTTTGAAGGGCTGGTGTGCCTGTTTTTAGCAATTTCGTCTACGTCGCGCTGGGAACACAGCAAAGCCTCCTGAGCTTTGCCCAGGAGACTTGGCTGTGTCAGTCATTGGCCATTACGGCAGGTCACTGGAGGACTGGTGTTCCGCAGATTGGAAAAGGAGGATAGCCCGACCAGCTCAACAGCGTGCCTGAATGTGAGGAATATGCCTGGAACAATGTATGAAGGCAAAGTTATGTTTATTGGCGAAGTACAAGTGCATGTACACACGTGAAACTAAATTCCTTATAACGTTGCACAGAGTGGAACAATAGGCACATTATGTGGAAGGAAGGCAGAGGAGAACTGAGTCCTTGATAACATAACTAATTGTAACAGCAGCCATGAGACAAAAAAAATAAGATGAAAAGGCATATTAAATGTTTAAATTCAGATAAGGCACCACTACAGATCCAGTACACCAAATAAGATGCTAGTGCAAATATAGCACGTTGATGCAAAAGTGTAATGGAAACAGCAGGCAAACAGCTTTTACAAAAGAAAACAGCTTGCATGGAGGCACAGTAATTTTCCTAAATGTAATGATCTGTGCCAGGTACGTTGACAACTACACGGCTACATCGCCAGAAGAATGGTAATCCCCCACGCTTATGAGAGTTCAGTGCCAAAGAACAAGAAAGAACACACCCGTGCTTCCGAAGAATTTCCAATTCCTTGACGAAATGGCTGCCTGTTTGGGAAGTGGGGGGGGGGGGGGGTAGAGAATGCAGGGCTCCACTATAAGTCAGTTAAAGTAGCAAATGTTTTAAGTGTTCGAAGCATTAGCAAGCACTTTTCCGTAACTGTTGAAAATATTGATCCACGGGGCTTCTTACACGCGAGTCACTCACTTTCAGGCACCGCTCTTCCAGGCTTCAAGATGTACGGTGCGGCTTTGAACTGTAGACAATATGAAATAACCAATAGGTGCAAGAATGGCAGCCAACCCTGTTCAAGGTCGATGGTTCTGAGAAGGCGCTACTCGCCGACATAGAGGTCCATATGCTCCGCTTCTTCAATGCTGCTCCCAGTGAATATGATGCACGGTGTCACCGGGACAGGTGTATCCTATGAAAGCGGGAACACAGGTTTAGGAATGCGTATGGTGTGACCTTGAACATTGGATAGAATTGTAGTACACAAATATATGACCCCGTCCTTCTTTCACTGCTCAGGGAAATTGCATAACAATTTAACTGTTATCATCTAGGACAAATGTTGCCTGAGATGATCATACAGGTTCCATTTGTAAAGGCATTGCGCCTTCCAAATTGAAACACTGCCTCAACTGCATGCTTGCACGACTGTTGTGTAATTACTACAGGCTTTCTCGCTCATTTTAATCCACTGGTCACTCACTTTCATCCGAGCGCTACTCCACTCCACTCCAAGTTAATCCACTGGACAACCAAAATAATCAAAGCACCAACCAATTTAATGTAAACGCTACGTAATCTAATCCGAGCAACTTGTGTAAAGGTATTCCGTGTTATTCCGTCATGGTAATTGTAATGACTGAGACTTTCATGGTTACGCCAATGTATCACAAGTTTATGAATACTGATCCAACAACCCCTGGTTTTTGCATGGTCATGCGATGTTTATGACTGCTTTTTGTCATTATGACTATTTTCATGATATGGTGCCATGAATTCCTTTAGGGGACTACCGCTGCTTCAAACAGTGTCATACACTGTTTTGTGACTAACAACAGTCATCATGACATTCCATGACTATTTCACGGTATGTGCCATGAATCGATTTTAGGGGACTACCGCAGATTCAAACAATGCCATGCAGTGTTTTGTGACTACCGACAGTCATTATAACATTTCATGAGTACTTTCATGATATGTACCATGAATCAATTTTATGGGACTACCACGGCTTCAAACGCTGCCCCGGCGTCGGGAACTTGGCGCCCCAATCGCCCGGCAGCAGCCGCAGTAGCCCCCTCCTGCACTCACGGTTGGGTCGCCGCAGGAGGGAGACCCCCACGTATAGCTGTGCGTGGCTTTCCAGTGTCTGGGGAAACGGGGATCCTGGCGGTTGAGTGGACTCGGAGGTTGGTTTGGACCCTTCGGGGCCCCTCCGGGAAAACAACACACCGCTTTGGCCCCTGCTTCCCATAGTCGGGTGGTCCTGGAAGGCCCGGCCAGGATTATTCAGCTAGTCGCCATCTCCCTTTTCATCACTTTCTCTTCCTTGGTCTCCTTCCTTCTCTCCTTTTCCTCTTTTCACCTTCTTTGGCGGCAAGTGTCAACCTTGGGCAGTCTTTCACTCTCCAGAAGCTGCACTTGGGTATAGTGTAGGCGTACCTGCTACTGCGTCAAACGCGGTCCCCTGGTTGGGCTCCGTGGTGGGCGGCAGGACCCTTGCATCGAATTGTATTGTCACCTTTATGGCTTCCTCTTCCTTAAAACCCCGAGATCGGAATCGGAAACGGTTCCGCACCGAGTACCAGCAAATTGATCTAAATACCTCAACACCCGAACCATGGTTTGCAAAGTTCCTGGTTGTCCACTCTAATGATGACGCAAAACCACTGTCAAAGGTATCTCCTTTTGTAATAGCGAAAGCACTTGAACAGTTGATAGGTAAAGAATACAATGCCAAGAAACTGGGCTCTGGAGATATCCAGGTCCACGTTGAAAAGCGAGAGCAAAGCAGTGCGCTTCTTTCACTGACAAACATCAATGGGATATCTGTCACAGTAAGCTCACACCGGAGTCTCAACATTGTTAAAGGAGTAATTTCTGAGAGCGACCTTCTTGACTGTTCGGAATCGGAACTCCAAGAAGGCCTACAACAGCACGGTGTGGTAGCTGTAAAGCGAATAGTCATGCGTAGGGATGGGAAAGAAATCCCAACAAAGCACATAATCCTTTCTTTCAAGCTCCACAAGCTGCCAGACACAATCAAGGCCGGTTACCTCAGTTGCAATGTGAGGGCTTACATCCCCAATCCGAGTCGCTGTTACAAGTGCCAGCGGTTTGGCCACGGTTCTCAGGTATGCCGTGGGCAGCCCGTCTGTGCTAAGTGCTCCGGCAAAGACCATTCGTCAGAGTCGTGCAGCAATGATTTTCAGTGTGCCAATTGCAAGGGTAACCACCCTGTTTACTCCAGATCATGTCCTTGTTGGAAGGAGGAGAAACAGATCCTCAAGCTGAAAACTGAGCAAAATATTACATACAGTGCAGCAAAGGCACAATTGGCGTTCCAGAAGAAAGGAACCTTCTCTGATGTGGTGCGCAGGGGAGTGGCACCACTCAGAGTATCGGTGGAGACCCAGACCTCTGGGGCTCCCCTCCACACTCCCCAACACAAAGAGAGGGACACTGAGGGTTCTCCTCCAGTGGCCTCTCAGACGAACAGCCAGGGAGATGCAATGTTAACCTCAGAGGAGGTTGTTGCATCCCCTTCCGTTTGGGACGGGATTGCCATGGGCCTGTCCCAAAACACGAGTCAGAGCATGGATCTCGATGACGACGACTGCTGCTCTCAGAAGTCGTCTTCGAGTCTACCAAGTCTTTCCATGGGCAAGGAACAGAGAGGGAAAAAAGCTGGCCGAGGACGAGGAGGAAAAGCCAAGGAACAACAACAAAGGGTTCCTCCACCGAGAATACAAGCTCCTTAATCCCTCCGCATTCATGGACAGTTGTTCCACAAGGTCTTTACGCCTTAGAGTAGTCGTTCAGTCCATATTCTTTTTCCTCTTCTGTGCATTTCTTATGGGTTCCCAGAGCATTATTCAGTGGAACTGCCGGGGTTTGCTGAAAAATCTTGATGATGTCCATGATTTGGCAGACAAACATCATGCTGTCTGTTTCTGTCTCCAAGAAACAAATTTGGTTCCAGACACCCCTTTCCACCTCCGACGGTGGAACGTTTACCGTAAGGACCGAACAGACACGGCACGTGCTTCCGGAGGTGTGGCCATTCTCACGGCCAGAACACTTCCCACGAGAGATGTCCAACTTTCTACAAATCTTGAGGCTGTTGCAGTGCAGATTTGCACTGACCGTGTGATGACGGTGTGTTCTCTGTACCTGCCGCCATCAGCTAAGGTTGAAGAAAAGCAACTTCAAGACCTTCTCAGACAGCTGCCACAGCCTTTTCTTCTGCTTGGAGATTTTAATGCACACCATCCTCTGTGGGGTTGCTCAAAAGTTGACACACGAGGTAGGATGTTAGAGAAAATGCTAACATCTTTGCCAATCTGCCTTCTCAACACAGGGAGTGCAACACATGTCAATTCGGCTTCACAGACTTTCTCAGCTATTGACATTTCACTATGTAGTCCATCTCTATTCCAAGACATTTCATGGACAGTTGCCGACAGTCCTTACAGTAGCGACCACTTCCCTCTTGTATTAAAACTCAATCAACTGGCAGCTACCCTCACTACCCGACCACCCCGTTGGAAAACACAATTTGCCGATTGGGGCTCCTTTAAACAAGAAGCCATTCTGTCAGCAGAATCACTCCATGGACTCGGCATTAATGAAGCAAATGACATTATTACAGACATTGTTATTGACGCAGCCACTAAATCCATTCCGCAATCTTCAGGTCGTCTTCCTAGACGCTGCAAGCCCTGGTGGACGAGTGATTGTGCGAACACCAGACGGGAGCAGAACCGTGCATGGGGTAAGTTTAGACGATACCCAACCCCAGCAAACTTACTCGCTTTTAAAAGAGCCCGTGCGAAAGCAAGGTGGACACGGCAACAAGCGAAACGGCAATCTTGGGAAAATTTCGTATCCACCCTAAATAGTAGCACTCCATCCAAGTTTGTATGGGACAGACTGAAAAAAATCAGAGGCGACTACAGGAGCTTCTCTGTTCCACTTCTGCAAATAAATGAAGCACGTGTCAGAGCATCGAAGACCAGGCTGACGCCTTAGGTGAACATTTCCAAAACATTTCCTCTTCTACTCATTACACACGGGAGTTCTTGAAGATCAAGGATTCTGCCGAGAAGTGCACCCTGTCATGTGGTACTGGCGACAACTACGCTTACAATAGGCCTTTTACCATAACAGAACTTTTAAGAGCACTGAGCGTTTCAAAACAGACAGCTCCAGGGCCAGATCGCATCACGTACTCTATGCTGCAGCATTTAACACCTTCAGCGCTAGAAACCCTTCTATGCTTCTTTAACTCTGTCTGGAATGAGGGCTGCCTCCCGTCCCGCTGGAAGGAGGCGATCATCATTCCACTACTAAAACCAGGGAAAAGTCCTTCCAATCCAAGCAGTTACAGGCCTATTGCCCTTACCAGTTGCTTAGGAAAAACTTTTGAACGTATGGTGAACTGCAGGCTTATGTACTACCTTGAAGAAAATGAATGCCTAGACCGATATCAGTGTGGCTTTAGAACTGCATGCTCAACAACAGACCAGCTATTACGTTTGGAGACTGTTATTAGGGAGGCCTTTGTCAGACGGCAGCATTGTGTATCCATCTTTTTCGACCTCGAAAAGGCGTACGATACCGCCTGGCGGTATGGCATCCTTCGTGACCTACACTCTTTTGGGATACGTGGTCGGCTCTTCCGTTGCGTTGCAAACTTTCTTCAGGGGAGAACATTTAGGGTGCAGCTGGGAACTGTACAGTCCCGCCTGTTCACACAAGAGAATGGAGTCCCGCAGGGGTCTGTTCTAAGCGTAACACTCTTTATTGTAAAGATGAACTCTGTCGTCCATGCAATTCCACCGTCTGTCACGTACTCCTTATATGTGGATGACATTCAAATATCCTGCTCTTCCACAAGCGTTTCTAGGTGTGAGAGACAGCTCCAGCTCACCATAAACAAACTTTCAGACTGGTCCACCAAAAACGGTTTCACGTTTTCTCCTGAGAAAACTGTTTGTGTCCCATTCTCAAGAGTGAGGGGTGTGTTTCCTGAGCCCACACTCAGAATGAATGGCCAGGATATTACTGTCATGCATGAACACAAATTCCTTGGTGTCATCTTTGACCAAAAGCTCAATTTCGTGTCTCACATAAAAAATCTCAGAGTCAAGTCAATGAAGGCCTTAAATATACTCAAGATCTTGTCGCACAGGTCTTGGGGTGCAGACCGCGAAGTCCTGCGTCGTATTTATATTTCCGTCATTCGCTCAAAGCTTGACTACGGGTCTTTGGTTTATGGCTCTGCACGGAGGTCTGCCCTGGCGATTTTAGACCCAGTTCACCACCAGGGTCTCCGTCTGGTGTTGGGAGCTTTTCGAACATCACCAGTTGAAAGCTTGTATGCAGAGTGTAATGAATGGTCGCTGGAAAAACGGAGATTTTACCTTGCCTCTACATATGCAATGAAGGTGAGATCTTACCCGCAGCACCCTGCCCTAGCCTGTGCCACAGAAACCCGTTTCCAGCAGCTGTTTTTGAACAGACCTTCTGTCATTCCTCCTTTTAGTATGCGACTGTCCCTGGAAATGGAAGCTTATGGCTTCCCTGACCAGGGCAGGGGTGACTCTAGTAGCAAGTGGTGGGAGGCTTCCCCCATGGCAGCCACCACCAACACACAACACATCGTTATTAAAATATAAAAAGCAAGAAACTTCTACAGTTGTGCTCCAGCAGGAGTTCTTATCATTAAAGGACAGTTTTGGAGACCATGTCGCCCTTTACACGGATGGCTCTAAAACGGGTTCAAAGGTTTCATGTGCAATGGTCACAGGCACGTCTGCTGTGTCTCGCCGTCTGCCAAACACTTTTTCCATTTTCAGTGCAGAGGTATACGCTGTGATCCTCGCTTTTAATCATGTGTTACACTCTCACATTGATACATCAGTCGTGTACACCGATTCCCTGAGCTGTCTACAAGCTATATGCAGCTTACGGAAACAAAAGAACCCATTCGTGCAACAAGCCCAGCATTTATTCAGCCAAATTACAAACAAAGGTTTCTCACTAACACTCTGCTGGGTGCCAAGTCACGTAGGTATACGTGGCAACGAGCAAGCCGACAAGGCCGCTGTCGAGGCACTGTCCGGCGACCTCGCATTTACAGAAGTGGCAGCTGAAGACTTGCGTTCAGTCATACGAAAGACGATTAATGAGAAATGGCAAAAACAATGGAACACACAGAACACTAATAAACTTCATCTAATCAAACATGACATAGGCAAGCCCACACATGCTTTCAGTAACCGCCTTCACGGAATTCTGTCAGCTCGGTTACGTATTGGCCACACCTACCTGACACACGGATTCCTTTTACGGGAGGAGGATCCACGCCTGTGTGTGCCTTGCAGGGAACCGCTTTCTGTTTTGCATATTCTGATAATGTGCCCACTGCACGAAGCTCACCGTCGCCGCCACTTTCCCGCCTTTTACAAATATCACATTCCCTTCCATCCCGCACTTTTGCTGGGTGATGAGCCCCTGGTTACTTTTAATTGTGTATACAATTTTTTAAACGATGTTGGTTGCATCAAGTACCTTTAAACTAAATTTTAACTGAATTATTCCCTTTTTTAAATAGATAACATTTTATCATTGTCTTGGCGCATAATAGCCCTAGTCGCTCATGCGCCAGAAAAACTTCAATCACTTTGAATCAAACGCTGCCATATAGTGTTTTACGATTACAGAGTTCCATTATGATATTCTCTGACTATTTTCATAATGCGGGTCATGACTTTATGCAGCTACTGCTCCTCCGTACAGTGTCACACTCTTTTGTGACTGCCGATGATCACTAAGATGTTAGTAGATGGTCATAAAACACTGCATGACAGGATATGAAGAAGCTGAGTTGCATTGAGTCAGGCCATAGTGATATTATGAAAATATCATGGAATGTCTTAATGACTGTTGGTAGTCATAAAACGCTATATGACACTGTGTGGAGCAGCAATAGCCCCATAACGACGTTTCATGACACAGAACCATGAAAGTGGTCATTGAATATCATAACAGCCGTCTCAAGTCATAAAACACTTATAACACGGCATGAAAAACGGTGTTCGGACAAAGCTTAATCATGACCCAAGTCATGAATAAAATCATGGAATGTCATAACAACCACTGATAGTCAGAAGACACCTATGACACTGAAGCAACAGTAGTCCCATAAAATTGATTCGTGGCACATACGAAAATAGTCATGGAATGTCATAATGCCCGTCAGTAGTCACATAACACATATATGACACTTGTTGGAGCTGCGGTAGTCCCATAAAATTGATTCATGGTATGTCATTCAAATAGTTATGGAACGTGATAATGACCATCCGTAGTCATAAAACACTGTATGGCACTGTTTGAAAGAGTGGTAGTTCCATAACATTGATTCGTTACACATATCATGAATATAGTCATGGAATGTGATAATGACAATCGGTACTCATAAAACACTGTCACACTGCTCGAAGAAGCGCTAGTCCCATAAAATCGATTCATGGCACATGGCATGGAAATGGTCATGGAATGTCAGTATGACCGTCGACAGTCATAAAATACTGCATGGCACTGTTTGAAGCAGCAGTAATCCGATATAATAAATTATTGGAACAAATCCTGAAAATAGTCATGAAAATTCATAACGACAAAAAGCAAACATAAGACACTGCAAAAGCCAGAGGTTGACAGATCAGGTGTTAAACTCAGGATACATTGGCAAAATCACCAAAGTCTCAGTCATGTTTCTTTCCATGAAGGAATATATTTACACACGTTGCTTGGATTAAATTGGGTAGCGCTTGGATTAAAATGAGCGGGAAAACCTGTAGAGGAGCAAAAATATAAAAAAGAAATTCCACATATATCCCTATCGAGATTGGATAAAAATATTGAGTAATTATCGAGATTCGATAAAAATATTGACGGAGACAATATTACATCGATATTGGAAATTGTTAGTATATCGATATGTAGGTGGACATTCAACGAAAAATATCGATACCAGATCTACAGCTTTTGAGATACTTGTGCGACGTCATCAGCCTTCAAATAAATTGCACTTGTACGTTGCGCTTAGTTGAGCATAACCATGCCTTTTCGACCTTCTACCTCTAAGACATCTGTCTCTGAACCGACAAAACGTCAATATTTATATACATAGCTTATCTATATCAATATCGATAAAAATAGTGATATATACAGTCAACCCTCGATTTATGAACCTTCGATTTATGAATTTCCTCGTTTTATAAACACTAGCACGAGGAACCAAACTTTTTACATGCATTTTTCCCTAGGTTTTATGAACCTCGATATTCGAATAATGAACGGAATTTCTGGGAACCAACTAGGAGTTGCGCAGCGTTTTTGCCTTCAATTTATGAACAGATCATTCCGAGGTCAACAGAAACCTTCAAAGGGATTGTTTCGTGGTCTTATGAATGACGCCTGAACGGACAAAACATTTTCCAGGTATTGCACCCTCGGTTCTTAACCCCTCGAAATCCGAACAACAAACGGGTTTTTGCAGAAGTGTTCCTGACCTCAATTGACACAACGGAAGGCATGGTCCAAAGCAAAATTGAACAATTTAGTATTGAATAATAAACAGAGTGTGAATGCGCTAACGTCTGTTCTTTGTGAGATTGATACAGCAGAAGGCATGGTCCAAAGCAAAATTACACAATATATTACATTATAAACACAATCTCAACTCGGAAATGCTGTTCAATTTGCTCGATAGTACTCACTTAACGGAATTTTCGATTTATGAATCCCTCGATTTATGAATGATTTTTCGGGGAACCGAGGGTGTTCATAAATCGAGGGTTGACTGTATTCTGTTACACGACGCAGTAATTCAATTACCCTGACATTGACTGGTACCACTGTGGACTCTCTGAATTGGCCAAATTGAAGGACTATGATCATGCTTATTAGTGGAATATACTTACATATTGTACAAACGTGTTCTTTATTGCTTCGGAACCCTCCACACACGAACCCAGTATTCGCAGGGCGTGGACAGCACGGAGGTCTGTAAAAGCCCCAACAGGGAACACAACTTACTGTTTTCCAGTGTCCAGTTACAGTTCGTCCGTTAGACCAGTACGGGACAGGAAATCTATAACAGTGCGAGCACGCCAAGCGAGCAGCCAAGTGTTACTATAATACAATAGAATATGCCGAAATAATATAGAGCGGAAGCGAGCTGCGTCGAGATGACGGGGGACATTTGTAGGATACAAATAATATCTGTCCGTGTTAGCTATATACTTCCCGGGTTTACATGCAAGTGGCCATGCGCACTATATCCAACGCAGCAACGAACGCCACGTGCCGGTGAAAAAAAAGTGGCACGAAACTTGGATGTCTACCATGTAGACCATTGGAGTATGGCCATAATTGGAGGCAGAGGCGGAGACTTTTCATTTTCCCGGAGGGGGCAAGGGCGCACCGCGAAGTAAGTACTCTGGCGGCGTGGGGGAGGGGGGGATTTGTTCAATAAGAAAAAATAAGAAGGGAAAGGTAAGCCAGATGGATGTCGGCTTGTTATTCCAAAAAAAAAAGTGAAAGGCAAAGGAAATAAGAAAACAAAAAGAGGGAAGAAAAGGAAGAGAAACATGAAGAACACAAAACTAAAGCTGAAGAATCACACACTCTGGCGGGATCCTATGATGTATGCAGAACTGGTATAGAAATAAGAGGAAGGAAGAACAGAAAAAACAGAACAAAAGAAAAAAAAACAGAGACATGCGCACAACTGAAGGCATTACGCCTTTGAAAACTGCGTGCAGAACAAAAAGTATTGAATCCCCGGTGTTTGACCCGAAATGCGCGCAATATAATGAATATGATTAATGAAATGGAGCAGCGGGAGTTGAACCCGCTCCCAACGAATATGCGTTCCGAAGATCCTACCGTTACACCTCACTGGCAGCTGCTGGTACCTTTTCGACTGTTTCGTTTCATTGATCTGATTGCTTTGGGCGAAATTCAGGCTATGTGTTGTGTCACCTCTGTGTTTCTTCGCCTCACCTTCTACTGTGATAATGAGTATGGTGGGCGGATACATGTTTTACAAATTGCAAGATGCATATTTGGGTTGGTGCCTCTTCGCTCTTTTGACCCGGGCGCGCCGAGCCCCAAAGGTTGGTGTGAGTCTCTTAACGGGACTCCCCGGGGCAGGCGGCGCCCCCCCTAGTTCATGTTTCGGGGGGGGGCAAGCCCCCCCCCCCCCCACGCCGTCGGCGCCTATGATTGGAGGTAGGCATTTTTGTAAATGTCTTTCACTTACAGCTCGTCGATCATTCGCAAAACACCGGAAGTTCTTCGGGAAAACGCAGGAAGTGTTCCTTGAAAAATTCGGGTCCCCGTTGCTCCGACCTGAATTTACGGTTAGACGTACGAATGGCCAGGAAAACGGTAGCGAGTCCGCGAAGCACTCCGGCGAATGGGTGAGGTATGATTGTAGTAATAACGGGTGCATTCCACGCCAACTGATCCATCGATGCCGCTCGACAATTGCTGATTGTCACGAACAAAAATCTGAGTTCATTGTGGTGGTAGACATATACCAAATCCCAAATGTGAGCCTCAAACACCGCCGCGTTCCGCCGCTAGAGGGCTCTGAAGTTTGCGCTGCGAGCAAACACCCTACTCCCTGTGGAAGCGTGTCGTGAGCGTCCTACTGCACCGAATAAGCCAAAAACTTAAAAGTGTTTTCTAGTAGGATCATGACACCTACCTACCAAGTCTCAGTAGTTTAGGATTCAAAATTTAGGATTTAAGGAATTCTGGGAAACCCTTTAACATTTGCCGAACTTTGCCATTTTTCAAAAAATAACTGCAACCTGTAACAAAACCAAATTCTGCAGGTGTAGTGTACATCAGGACTAACTTCTAATAAAAAATTCTGAACTCTTTTCTCGGCGAGTTAGGTGTAGTAAAAACTCATAAAATCACGGAAACCCTTGAAAACCGCATATTTCAGTGAGAAAATTTTCAACAGCGATAACAAGCTAGGAAGGCGTGCTTTACACAGAACTGTAGAAGAACACCTCATTTATGCATGCAGAAAAAATTAGAAAAGTACTTTTTGTTAAACTGAATAAATTATTTGTTTCTGCGGCATACTTGCGACGTTGGCTTCGCAGCACCGTCACCGAGTTTGAGCGCACCTTGGTCCTGCTCACCTCGAAAAACGTGGTATAAAACTGAAATGTTTGCGACAGAAATGCTGCAAACTGTTAAGCCAATTACGTTAATATTAAAAATGTGATTTCCCGATTGACCTTTTCGACAGTCTCAATGCCGGGGCCGCAGAGGACCCAAGCTCCATTTTCCCATTTCGGCCGCTGCCGCCATATGACTATTAAGTCAAATGATGCAACTCATTAAAGAAACTCATGATAGGGGACCGAGAGATTATCGGTCTCTCGGTCCCCTACCATGAGTCTATAACAGCTTGCCTGCACCCTCTCCCTTCTCCCTGTTTAGTTAAAGAAAAGGCACCAGCAGTGGGATTCCAACCCACTGCATCAATTGAAGTATGCAAGTGAGTGTTATGAGGCTCGTGTTGTGTTTGTCCTTCTATATTTAATTACATCATCCACTACATCGTGACTGTAATGTTTTACTGCTGTCTATATAAGTCTCGACCTTGTAGAACTTGCAGTCCGTCTTGGGTTTCTGCTTGCTTCAGGTCTCTGAATTATGTTTTTATTTTTTATTTTTTTTTACCTTGGCTGACAATAATGGCGCTTGACCAATGAAAAATATAACTATTCTCCGCAGGAGAATTCTATATTTGCGGTTGTTTTCAACACCATCGTTTGAATTCGACTGATTTGGGTATGTGTAATCCGCTCTTCCTGGTTTGGTATACCGCTTCTTTGTTTATTGTGGTTGTCATTGACCGGTCCGCCATTGTGAACCTATTGAAACACATCGATGAAGCTTAGGCTGTGCTAGTACAGCAAATAATATCCACAGGGGTAAGTGTTGAAGCGCATTTCTTCAGTTGTCGTAGACTATTTTACTCTATAACCTTTACCCAGGAAACAACGAATTAGAGTTACATTGAATTATTGGGATTCTCTATCCTTCCGAGTTGTTCGCGATTGGTATTCGTGTGAAACTTGCGCTTTGTGATTACAGTGATCAATTTCTTGTTTCACAGATGGTGCTGCATTACAATACTATAAGGGAAAAAAAAACGTCGTCAGTCTCTGTCACCACGTATATGGCTTCATAATATCCGCTTCTTGGCATTTCATGGAACATATACAGGGTGTCCCACAAAGCGTGGCATTGTATTTTAATAAAAAAAACTACGCCACATAGAATCATGCGGTCAACGGCATTTGTTCTTACTAGGTTTTTGACACCTCCTGATGTGCAAGTCATGCAACCTAAGTCATGCAACCTAAGTCTAATTATGTAAATTTTTGCGAACTCAACTCGGAAATTTTCCAAGTAAAGGTCACTTCTTTACCCCACCATTGTGAAGAGGCGCGCCGAATTTACTCAAATTAATGATAATTGACAGGAATATTGAGGAGCTATCGTATCAGAAAAAATAGGCGAATATCGGGGCTCGCAGACGATAGGGCGCGACGAATTTTTCAGCGGAATCATTGTCAGTCTGACGAAAGGAGGTTGGAAACCCAGCCCCGCACACTGGCATGGTAGAGAGAGATAACACGGACATAGCTTATCGCGTCCGGCCTCGGCTGGGGCAATACCTTCCCTTTCCCAATTGCACTTTTTCTACTATCACTCTGGGGGCTGGTTTTCCAACCTTCTTTCGTCGGACTGACAGCATTGCGCTCAAAACGTCCTCGCGCTTTAAACTCGGGTGCCCCGAGAAGCGTGATGTTCGACTATTTCTCCCGACAGGATAGATTCTGAATATCACAGTCAATTATCATAAATTTGAGTAAATTCGGCACGCTCTTCACGTTGGTGGGGTAAAAAAGTGACCTTTACTTGGCAAATTTCCGAGTTCACTTCGCAAAAATTTACATAATTAAAATTATGTTACATGACATGCACATCAGGAGGTGACGAAAACCAAGCAAGACAAATGTCGTTGACCGCATGATTCTAGGTGGCGTAGATTTTTTTAATTAGAATTCAATGACACGTTTCCTGGGTCACCCTCTATACCGTGGGGCGGGTCTGAGCAAAAGCTTGCCTACAGCTGTCATTGAACCGCCTACCCTTGACGCCTTATGAGTTGTACACATGTGCAAATGAATATCTGAGTAACATAGCAGCAGTATGAGTGGTCTAAAATGAAAATGCGGCCACGATGCTGTTTCGCGATAGAGAAATAGCCTCACAGTGCCTGGCACAAGAACCAATCATTCTGTTGCTGCGGTCTCCTGCTGTCATGTTGCTCCAAAGCTGACGTCATTCTCACTAAAAACAATATTCGTTGACGAACTGTTATTGCTGCGTAACGAATGTACATACTTCGTTCTTGGCTTTACTGACATAACGCATTAAAACATTTTTTCAGTCTTGTTTCAGCGAGAATCTTTTTAATTGAAGTCAGAAATTTGCCTTGTCAATGTAACGTTTTTCTTGCTACATCAGATAGACCCTGGTTGAATTAGCCAAACCGACCGCAAAATACGTTACGTAGTACGGTGGTTATGTCCAGCAAAGTTGTCCGAAAATTGAAGTTTAATTGCGCATTTGTCAGCGACGCGCTGAGTCGGCCGCAAAACAGCGGTGTGAGGAGGGCATAACAGTCGCCACCCGACAGAGCAGTGCAGAAAAGGAGGAAAGGGAACAAGAGACGCCGCTATGTGCAGATAAGCGGGTGTCTGATTGCTAGATGCGAAGGCATAAACAAGGAAAGCAAATAAAGCGAGAAACTTAATTAGTATTTTTGACTTTTTCTTCCATGCTGTTGGAAGGCGCGAATCTTTAGCGTAAACGCCTGATCGTACGTGTGCGTAATACACTACTCTGTCGGGTTGGGAACCAAGCACGCCTCCTGCTTGCTTTGACATCCCCGCCCCTCTCGAACATCCCGTCGTCTCCCACAAACACCCGTTACGAAAAAGAGTACACAAATGTGAATAATAATTTATTTGTACAGAGCTTTGGTTTACCCGGTTCTCATGGCTTTTTGTGGCCTGCACTCTAAAATCAAGTCTTCACCGCACAACACACCGAGAACCAACCGTTATCATGCAGAATGATATGGTTCCGTTTCGTGATTTGGAGAAAACCGTGGGTGTACGCCTTTCTGGGACACTTATGCACAAATGTTAAATGTACCAAAAAGGCATACAGCTACCGTTTTCATCAAATGAGGGGACACACAACCATATCATTGGACATATTTACTGGCGAAAAGCGGTGTTATACGGTGAAGCTCTGTTTTTAGATATGGTGGGTGTTGTGAACATCGTGATAGTGCAGCGACATTAAAGTGTGTCGTCGTACGAGCCGCCCCAGCCAAAAATGTTCAAAGTGCTCGACTTCTCCACCAATGCATGCATAGTTGTGACCTGCGGACTATGTCCCGCGTCCTTTAATTTCCAATGGGCGAAGTGACCTACAGAAAGAAGTTATTTTCTCCTGCAAGTCAAGTGGTGATCGGTGTTCTTCTTTGTATACCTCTCCTTGATGCGTCCCCACAAATAAAAGTCTATCGGAGTCAAGTTCGGTGATCTGGCTGGCCATGAGCATGGCCGACAACGGCCTATCCATTTCTCACCGAAGAGTCGGTCCAAAAACTGGACTGCCTGACGGACAGAGTGAGATGGGACCCCATCATGCTGCTATACCACAAAGTCAGTCGTTCCGCAAGGGCAGATTATCAACAAAATTCGATATAAAACCTAGGATTTCATTGCAGTAGATATTGCCTGTTATGTTTCTATTGAAAAATGCTGGTCCTAGTACTTCTCCGTTATAGATCCCGGCCCACACATTAAATGTCCACTGGTATTGGTGCTTGGAGTCCCTTAACCAATTGTGATTTGATGTGCACCACTAGTGAGCGTTGTGCAAGTTAACTTCAGAATTCCGAGAGAAATGCGCTTCGTCTGTCCAAATGATGCAATCTGGAATATTTGGAATTTGGTCAGCCATGTTTATGGTCCAACTGCAGAAGTCCATTCGCTTGTTGTCGTAACCTGGAAGAAAACTTTGATGCAAACTGAAGTGGCAAGGGTGGTACTCCCCGCGATGAAGAATTCTCAGAGCACTGCTGGTTGAGACCCCTGTTTTTCTTTGGATGGATCGACTGCTTATGGTGGATCCTGCGCGACCTCTTCACGAACTCTAGTAGCTTGGCTAGAGCCCCGGGAAGTAGCTGGATGAAAACGTGATCGGCGTGTAGAGCTGAACGTTTCAGTCGAAGATAGTCGCTGGAATGCCCGTCCGATTGTAAGTGACGTGGGTACTCGCACGCCTGGGAACATCAGCACGCTGTACTTTTCGACTGCGGCTCGTTGTATAGTCGATGTCAGCAGCGAGCCAGAACCATTCTGGATTTTTCTCTGTTTGAAAACACAGAGCTGTCCACGCCTAGCGCTTTTGGGCGTACAGCAGTCAATTCAGCCGAACTGTCAAGTGCTCATACGGGGTAATGCACCTACGACTCTATACAGAAGGCAAGCCGAGAACGAGGGCGGTGACCTTCATGCGTGATATCCGTTGAGAGCAGCAAACTACATTATCGCTACCCTTCCCTTACTTTGCAGCTGCTCTGTCTATCAGGTGCAGAGTGTTTACCTCCCACGCTGTTTTGCGGTCGACTTAGTGCGTCGCTGAAATATGCGCAACTAAGCCTCAATTTTCGGACAACTTTTTACGACATAACCACCGTTCTACGAATCGTATTTTGTGGTAGGTTTGACTAATTCAAGCATGGTTTATCTGATTTACCAAGAACACACACACACGTAAAGATACGATGATGAGATTGGGCGACTTCAATTTGATTTTTTAATTTATTTCAATTAAAAGTCGTCGAAATTATGTTTAGTAAGTGGCAAATTGAATGGCCGCAAGGCAGCCGCTTACCCCATGTTTTTCTGTTCAGCCTTCTTATTATTATTATTTTTTACAAAGGTAACATGACACGTTACTCTGACGCACCCTCTGTATAGCACATATCTATTTAGTGCCCACATAGAACAAAATAGCGGATTGCTCAATGACAACCACGATCAAAAAAGGAGCGGTTTAACAAACATGTGTTTGTTTGTTTGTTTGTTTTCTGTTTCATATCCGCATCACCACCATGAGCAGATTACACATCCAAGTCGTCGAGTTCAAACTATGGTCTCTTGAAACTGCCGTAAATATAGAATATTTCTGCGCAGAACAATTAACACATTTTCATTGGTCAAACGCCCACGAAGGCGAAAAAAATATGAGACCTGAACGAAGCGGAAACTCATGACGGAATGCAAGGTGTGCAAGGTTGAGACCTATAGACAATGTATATAGTTGTATGGCGGCAAAGGCCGAAAGAAAAAACAGCCGTCATGCGAACTTGGGGCCTCTTGCAGCCTCGACATTGAGACTGTCGAAAAGATCAATGGGCAAATCACATTTTCCTTGTTGAATTAATTAGCTTATAACCGTCTCCAGCATTTCTGTCTCAATAATTTCAGTTTCATACTACGTTTTTCGAGGTGAGCACGGGCAACTTGCGCTCATGCTCAGTGCCCGCGCTGTGAAGCCTACGACGCAAGTGTGCCGTCGAAAAAAATAAATTTCTTCAATTTAACAAAAAGTACTTTTCTAATTGTTTTTCTCCGCGCATAAATGAAGTGTTTCGCAACAGTTGTGTGCGAAGCACGTCTTTCGAGCTTGTTGTCGCAGTTGAAACTGTCTTCAATGAAATATGCACTTTCCAAGGATTTTCGTAATTTTACGAATTTTTTACTACACCTAACTCGCTTAGAAAAAGTTAATAATTTTTTTCTTAGAAGATAGTCCTGATGGACTTTACATCTGCAAAATGGGGGGGGGGGTATATATATAAGTTTAATGAACAGGAGGTGACGTCCACGCAGGGAGAGGTCAGCCAGACCTTGTCGGCTTGGGCAAAATGGGGTTTGTTAGAAGCTGTAGTTATTTTTAGAAAAAATGTCAAATTTGGGCAAATGTTGAAGTGTTTCCCAGAATTCCCCAAATCTTAAGATAGACTACTAAGACTCGGTCAGTAGGAGGCATGGTCCTTCTAGAAAGCACATCTAAATTTGGAGGTTTTTCGGTGCAGTAGAACGCTCACGACACACTTCCACAGGGAGTATAGTTGTTGCTCGCAGCACAAGCTTCATAGCCCTCTAGCGTCGGAACACGGCAATGTTTGAGGCTAATATTTGGGATTTTGTTTATGTCTACCCGCACAATGAACTCTGATTTTTTTCGTGACAATCGGCGATGGTCGAGCGGCATCGCTGGATCACTTGGCGTGCAGTAATTTCAGGTATGGACCATACAACAGTAGAACACACTGCACATACAGTACTACAATGTGCAACACAATAAATGTATGTTTTTCTTATTTCTTTAGGACTCCCAAGCTGAGCGTCATCGCTTATGACGCGCACGAACATAGCTGGAATCCTGTAACCAGCAAGAAAAGTGCGATTATTATTAATTGGGAGTAGGATTACACGTGAGGAGAACATAACAGTTCTTTCGTAGGCGAACGCGTCATGAGATCGCTGGATGATTTCTAGGTTTATTGTGGGGACATTTCCGTACGCACGGCCCACCCTCTTCTTGTTTGAAATGCTCTATGGATTGTTGTTCCTACCGTGGGTTTGGAAAAACGTTGTATCATGCCGACTAGGTTCACGAGAAAGCAAACGGGCTGGCAGTAAATTGATGTTGGTGCAACGACAGGCGAAGAATCACGACATTTTATCCCACGTTTTTGAAGCTAACAAAAGAAACGCTGGAGAAACGCAAAGAACAAGATTTTATACCTCTGGGTCTTGCTCACCTAGACCCTCTTAACCGGAAGTGCAGCAACCATTTAGCCACAGCCAGTCTCCAACCAGTTTTGTTTCTCAGATATCATTACCTAAACTAATGGAACTAATCTCATCTTCCGAACGAATGCACGTGACCTTGCAGGATATCAAGTGTGAATTTCTGAGCAGGGCAAGGACTCTCATAGTAGATTACCTGTACAACTCAGTCGTATGTTAAATGAGGCTTTAGACCAGCTATCAGGCACAGTCACTTTCACTGGCCACTTTCTTACAGAACGGAAAAACAAAAGAAACTTTCAAACGGTATCCTTGTAACGAACAAATCGCGTTAGTCTTTCTCAGTCCCCGAAACGTTTCGCAAAAGCTGAAGCATAAATACTTAATTGCTCAAAATGGCAGCACTTAGTGGCCCAACAGAAATGCAAGATATGACGAAAAGTAGCCCTGAGACACAGGAAACAGACAGACAACCACAAAAAATTCGTGAATATGTTGCGGTTGCCTCTGTCGTTCCTTTGTCTGCGTATACTAATGGAAGATTCTATGCAACGTATTGACAAGCGGCCGTTCAACCTCGCGAAGATACTCGGACCGTGGTCGAACGCTGCCCACCAGGTGCAAGGCCTTCGTCTTCTTGCGGAGTACTTGTGCTCCTCCGGTCTGGTGACGGCTCTCTGAAAGCCCCCATCATCATCCCATCATCCTTTCCCAACGCGCAATAGGGCAGTGCACCGCCTCAGCGTCGGTGAATCGCCCACCTCATCATCATCCAATGTATGTGTGTGTGTCCTTTGTCTCAGGTTACAATTCGTCATATTTCACCAGTTAGCAGGCACTCTAAGACTTATCCATACAAGACGTTAGTAGCAACTCTCTGTATTTCGTTATATTTCTGACCTGGGCTTCCAAATGGTGAATCTGGCGGTGACACTATTCCCTACGCAATACTCTCTGGTCCTCGTTCAGATATTTGGGCACGGTTTATAATGTGACCATCTCTCTCATTACAGCGCTTTTGGTGTAAGGTAACCAGC
This sequence comes from Ornithodoros turicata, assembly GCF_037126465.1. Taxonomy (NCBI): domain Eukaryota; kingdom Metazoa; phylum Arthropoda; class Arachnida; order Ixodida; family Argasidae; genus Ornithodoros; species Ornithodoros turicata. The sequence goes on along the minus strand of NC_088202.1, from coordinate 49,708,139 downwards.
GGTAAAGACGAGACAAAAGAGGCAGGAGGAGACAAACGCGCGCTTGGATATTATATATTATATCAGTGCTTTTGTTGCAACAATGATCAGCAGTACTCGTAATGACAAAAATATTTGATACCTAAGTCGCCCTATAGGTATAACGTTTACCTGTTCGGGGGTCAACGTCGTTGACAAGATACACGCTACCTCAAATATGCAGATTCCTGCCTTGGAAGGGCGGCACTTTCGTGGATGTCGAAGCGTTTCGTGCTGCTTGTGTTTTGCAATACATGCAATTTCTGTATGCGTGTGGATGTATGTTGCAGCAGCTGCTACACTTGACGCTTGAGTAAGCATAGCAACTCCTGTGCTAATCAAATATCGATCATGATGGATGGTGGGGTAAGCGCCATTGAAAAAAGTCTTGTCTTTCAAACACGTTAGGAAAATTTGATGTGGTAAGACACGAAAGGTTTATGTGTACTAAGAAAACTATGGAGAACGCTAGCTCCTGCGAACAGAGTGACGGCTACTCCAAATCACGTGCATGTAGAGGCAATCAAGGATTTAGTATACCTGGTGTTTCATGAAGGTCTCCCTGCTGAATAATTCGTAAACATGTGGCGCTATCGAAGAAGTTTCTTTTTGGTAAAGATCCTTGCGACATTGGCCATGAACTCAGCAGTGAGTGGCACATTTGCATACGCTCACTAATTAAATAAAATAAACACTTCTAAGTTTTACTTTTTAACTCTTAAATTTTTTTTCGGACACTTTCGGAACACCTGTTTTACGTATCGAGACCTTCAGCAAAAAATATCCAAGAACAAGCCCGCACCGACATTTAGTGATGTTTTCGAGTAATTAATTGGTTTCGGCTCACATATTTCTTGCACGGTGCAGTCTGCAAATGCGCTCTTCGGCTTAGCTGTCTGGCTCTCAGTTGAGTATTCATCCGCTTGGTTCACACACTGGGGTGACGGAAGATATAAGGATCAGCAGCATGAGACGCTTTGGTACCCCTTCTCTACCCGACTGATAAACAGCGCTGGTGGTGTTGTCGTTCCATAGGTGGGATAGCCTGCTTTTATCGTGATGACGAACGCACCGCAACCACGGTGTACTTGTCGGGTAGAGAGGGAGAAGGAATACCAAAGCGTCCCCGCGTCTGGTCCTTAGCTTCCGTCACCCCGTGTGTGGGCCACCAGGAAGAGGGGGGGGGGGGGTATATGTTTAATAGGAAGGAAAGAGAAGAGAGGAAATGTGAGCCAGGCTGATGCCGGCTTGCTATTCCACAAAAAATAAATGAAACCCGAAATAAACATTTAAAAAACACGGGATGAACACGCAGTGGGCAGTCGGATAGCTGAGCCAAAAAACACGTTCGTACGCTGCTCCGCACAAGAAATATGCAAACCGAGACTAATAAATTACTAAAAAATCGCAAAATGTCCAAGCGGGTTTCTTCCCGGAATATTCTTCGTTGAAGGTGCCGGTTCGTACGTCAAACAGAGGCCCCGAAAGAAGTTATGTATTTTATTTAATTACTTAGCGTATGCAAATGAGCCGCTCACTGCTCAGTTCTTCGCCGATCTCTTAAGGCTCTCTACCAAACAGAAAGTTCACCGATGGCGCCACCTGTTTACAAATTATTCAGCCGGAGCACCTTCGTGAAACACGCGGCATATGCGTGAGTGTGCGCCAGAAGAAAGGGAATTATAGCTATTAGTACAAATAGCAAGAACGACGCCCATGATGCGTAAGACTTTGCATTATACCATTGGTACCATTATACCATTGATACCATCTTTACGCATTTTCGAGTCAGTCTACTTACATTACGTGATTTAAAAGCCGATACGGGCAGCCGTCTGCTATATAATGATGCCGTGATGTTACACGTAAGGTTTGTCTGCCTAGTATGGTGAACAACAACAACATAGATGAATGGATGATGATGATGTGGGACTATGGTGAAACGCTGCACGAAGCTACCAAGAAGCGGTTCTACCGCTCTCCTGGCCAATCACTTCTGCCAGCAACCATTTGTGCAATTCTAAGCCTTCCCACCATGCCCCTCTCCATGCAGATAGCGCATTGATAAAAGTGGGCGCAAAATCTGTCGTTTTAGAATGTCATCAGTGATATCCGTTTCAATCCAATCAATCCAGTTTTTCCAAAATGGTGGCACCCAGTAAATAAAGGCGAGGTAAAAGTACTGGATGGCATGAGTCGTCCCCCCCCCCCCCCCTGAACATCCCAGTCGTCCCAGTTCCCCTCCGAGAAGTCCACCCAGCTAACACTCAAGGTGAATATTTCGATGGATATCCGCAGAATCGCGTGGTTCATGCGAGTGAACATGAAAATCCTGTAACAATTTGCCTCACAATGACACAACACGAAATCCCCGACACCCTGCACGACCTGTGTGTATGAAAGGGAGCGGGGGGGGGGGGAGGTGTTGTGCCCCCTCCGGCAGGTTCAGAACACCCCGCCTATGTGTTGGTGGCCGTTGGCGTTGCAGGAAATACAGTTAGGCCTGTCGTCATCCCCACGTGTTTTATGTTCGAGCTTCAGATCGTTAACATGCTCTCGAAGTAGGCGGCAAAAAGTTTAATCTGCATCATTCACTCGAAGTTCCTTCCACCGGCAACGGCACCACAATCGAGTCTGAACATGACAGGCTAAAACGTACCGATTCTGTAAAGCATATCAGCACTTATTTTTATACATTACTCTGGAACGAGACCAAGTCCTCCTGGCCGCTGTAAGAAAAAAAAAATAAATAAAAAATCTTCAGTAGTCGGATGACGCCCACGGGTGCCGGGCAGGAAGCTCATTTATGGCTCCTTAAAAAGATATGCAGGCGGAAGGTGGACGTTTGCCGCGTTGTGCGACCTTCAAACTTGTTGAGGGGCCAACTGCTGGCTCGCAATTCCTTCACTTCCACATCGGGCGACTACACTGCGAGATGGTAATGTGTGCTACTTAAGGCACTCATGGTGTGGCCAAAAGTTATTCTTCACGCCAAACGCTACACCACGTTATCCTCTCCAGCATTATATCGTAAGTTACCGCAGTTATGCTCCTACGTTTGACCCAATCGGAAAACCATTACGCGCAAAAACAGATAAATTAATGATGATGAATCGGGAAATTCGCCACATGAGGAACGGCTCACTACTCCAAGGCACAATGTGCGAAATGAGATGTGTCCTGATGGTAAGACGATTAACGACGCCGAATAGGGGTCGACAGTCAGTGGAGTCAGTGAGAGAACATCAACAGAACTCTTGACGAAAACACAATATACAAAAACACAAACACACAGCTGACAGGTACGCAGGCAGATCATAGAGTAGAGAGGAGACCGGTGTCCCGCAGAAAAACCTCGAAGTACTCCACAGCTTGACGATGGTCGATCTGGTTTGACCAAGGGCCGTGGATGGTTGTCAATGTGAATGGTGCGGCTGCGATCGATTGCAGGCGACACTGCAAAGCTGCTCTTTGGGAGTTGTAAAGATGGCAGTCGCCCAATTGAAAGTTATACCAGCATTTCCTCAGCAGTTCAGGCATTGCTATCGTTTTACTCGTGTTGCATAGCATTTTTTTTTATTCCTTAGTTTTATTCACAGAATACATGCTTTTTTTTGCAGGTGAGTTTACGGTCCTGCGGACATTCTCTCGAAGATAATATGGAGCTACTAGATGACTAGTTGCGTAAAATTCATTAATTCTGTGATAGGGGTTTCGGACAAAAGTGAGGTAGCAGAATGGGAGACAATTCTCGTTGAAAGCCATTCGCTATGGAACTGAGCCCAAACCAAAAGCGCGCGCGCCTTCCTTCACCGTAGGCGCCATATCTGGGCCAGAGAGCGCTGAGCCAATTAGCACCTGGCCAGGTAATCCGTACTTACTCCGTTCATCCCCATCGCTACAAATGACAAAGCGCCCCCTCATGTGAATGAGTGTTGTCCTTCTTGCGCTTCTTATTGGCGCGGTTCCTTTTTGTTTTTTTTTATTGCGTGTTAGCGCCGCGAAGCAACTGTGGCTATGAGCGGCGTACAGACGTGGACAGATGGAGTGAGGACAGCAGGAAGGAGTCGGGGACAGGGGGGTTAGTATGCGTCCTGGGCCGACTTCAGGGGGAACTGTGCCGACATTCGTCTGGAAAGTCTTCGGAAAACCCAGGAAAAACCTAGTCTACAGCACGACCTTGGTTACCACCAACGAGCGGACGCCTTAGCCCACTCGGCCATGGCGCTGGTATTGGCGCGGTTCCGATTGCGGCTGATTTGCATAGCGAAACTAGTCGATGGATAGTTCAACGTATTTCCACACTTCAGGATATCAGGAGTATACAATGGCTTCCAATAAGGATTGTCTCTCATTCTGCTATCGCACTTTTGCACGAAATCATCTAATGAAACAGTTAATTCATAAATTTCATGTACTCAGACATCTAGTATAGTTATATATTCTATTGGAGAGAATGTCCTCCTGGCCATACATAACACACCTGCAAAACCGGCACCGATGCTTCTCTGTTAGTTCGTATTGAAAAACTCTAACGAAGAAAAGCACCTGGTATTTACATTATTGTATTATTATTCTTTGTGCTATGCTAGCTGTGTATAAACGTGAAAGTACACGTATGTTTCATCGTGGAGTGATGCGTACTATTGTGACATTTTGGAACCACGACGCTGCACATTACTTAAATATTAATGAAACCAACGTTATCTAAAGCGTCACTTATCCAAAGTACCAAGTGTCAAGTATTAAAACCTCGAACAGGTGTTGGCAAACTGCGTTCTTGCAAGATACAGAACTACGCAAGTCGCGCTCCACATGAACGAGTAACAGTCATGAAGGGTGTTGCAGCACCAGCCTGTTTCGTAGAACTACTGCCCGCACAACAACAAAACCTTGACTCAAGTTAAAAATAACCTCGATATTTAATGGCTGTCCTGAACGATTTCGGACAATGCAATCTGGCCGCCTCTTCGTACGCGGATCCGTCGTTCTCTTTCACATGTGCCTCACTACTCCTGGAACCAAAGATGTGCATGACGTAACTCTGTTCCAGTGAATTCCAGGCCTGTGCACAGTGCTTCCGTTGGAAGAAATGGTTCCACTGTGTAAAGTTTAATGGAAGTAACAGTTCGGACGGTAACACAGTGACGTTCGCGCATGGCTGTCCGACGAGATCCCGGATGCTTGGCTTGTTGCAAAGTTTGAGTATGACGTGACGTAAAAGTCTTGGACCGTTCTCTCCCCATGTGTGTGGCTTGTAGTTCTCCGCAAAGCGTCGCATGCAGTGAAGGAGGAACGGGTGGCCTCGGTCAAAAAATAAAAAGGCATTGGAGACCATGTCCTGGAAGGAAGAAATAGAATGAGAAGGAGGGCGTCCTATTTCACAGTAATGCGAAACTGAAATTGGGGGCTCGTTTTCCACTTTCGGTTTTTGGTTGTCCGCCCACCCCTTGGAGCATCCGAGGAGCATGGAAGCAGCCTCCAACATATATTTTCTATCGCGTGATACGAACATACTACCTTAGGAACTTTTCTTTTTGAATCCGTGTTAGCTCCGCGGAACAACTGTGGCTATGAATGGCGTACAGACGCTGACAGATGGAGAGAGGATAGCACGAACCCCTGGCCGACTTTTAGAGGGAACTGTGCCGACATTCGTCTGGAAACTCTGCCGGAAAACCAAGGAAACCGCAGACAGCACAGACGGTGGTAGGATTCGAACCCACCACCTTCCAGCCTTCAGCAAGACTTTGGAGCAACCTCTAACGAGCGAGTGCTTTTATCCACTCTGCTTTTCCTGAGAAAATTAGTTCAGAAGAGTGCGCGCAGCGCTGTCTATCCACTTGAGCTTCTTCTGGCGTGTTGTGACGTCAGGTTATCGAGCACTTTTATTGGCTGCTGGTGCAAGGGGGGAGGGCCACTGTTCGGCTTCTCTATGTCAGACGCTGGACGAGCGGCGTTAATTAAAAGCGCGAAAAGAAAGAAACGAAGAAAAAAATTGAGCGACGATTAATGTAATTAATGCGGCGAAAATGCGTTAGCATTACAAATCAACTGCAGTGCGAGAGCAGTGGAGTGCAGCTGTAGCTTCCACAGTTTCGCCACGAAAACCACCGCCCCCCTTCACCACGTGATCATCAGTAACGAATCACGACAAAGTAGCCGGAAAACGGCGCCAAAAAGCGCGCGCTGGCTGATTGAACTGCGCATGTGCGCTGCGTGCCCTTTCCACACCCTCTCACTCGAATTATCTCCCCTCCCCCCCTGTTCCGAGCGCTTCGCCAGGCCATCTGCTAATATTATCGGGAAGCAGAAAATGAAAATTCAGAAGACGAAGGAATTCACATGTACAGATTTATTGACACCGTAAACATATAAACAAGAAGCAACATTTGAATGCAAGTAAATCTACACGATTATTACAGAATACTGCAGAATAAATGAAGAATAAATAGTGCCGAGCGACAGAAAGCGTGACTATCATATTATACAATCCTTAAGGGAATCTTTTCGGTTTGGAGAAAGTAGATATTATTACACACATATATAGCACGTGATGAATCGCAGAAGCCATCCGCTTCATCCCAGCACAACTGTCGAATTTTCTGGTGACAGGGGCCACATGCTCGCGGATCGCAGGGCCACGAACAGCTGTCGGTGTCTGAATGAAAAAAAAAAGGAACCTGTTAACGATATGGTAAACCCGAGCACAGGCAACGTTAATTGGCTGAATACGCTCTGTAAGACATGCTATCGTTACGCGCCTAATGTCGACTAATGACAAAATTCGAGGATCCCTGCGTACGCGATGCACGCTGTTTTCCTTTTCATGCACACCAGTGTACTAAACATCAGACACATTCACATAGCGGAACAAAACGCAACAAGTAACGCCACGCACAATCATCAACCAGATCATGATTGATAACCGGCAGAAAGTGATGTAATACGGGGCAAGGCGTACCTCCATGCACACAGTTAGGCGACAGTATTAAAAGTCTGATCACTGACATGCATCATACGTTTGTCTGCTTACCTTTCATTCAGGCGTTCGTCCATGGCTCGAACATCTTCGAAATCCACGAAACGAAATCACCGTCTGCTCACATACGTAGACGCCAGCTACACAACGGTCAGACGGGTCGACGCCTCGGAGAAACGAACGCGGGCGAATCCACCGGTTAAATGAGCCTCAGCCAATCATGATCGAGAAGGGTCACGTGGGGCACCGGAGCCAATGGAAAGTAAATAGCCGGAATTTGGCGGGAAATGCCAGCGGCGACACTATTGTCCAGGCGGCGAAACCCGCTTACTGTGCCTCCTCTGGCGAGAGCATTGCAGCGACGAAGGGTGGGTCCCTGCGCGGTGAACGAATATGATTCTCGTGCGGCCCAACGGTAAACCCAACCATAGCTTGCCATGAACCTCGTGCAGAAATACGGGTTTCCTCTGCAAACGCGTTCATTTCTTGTTAAAGTCACTGTGCTCGTTGGTGCGCATTCCTGAACATCTGGCCGAGTGCAAAGGCGGCACGCTTTGTCGCAAACCGCATACGTTGCTCATTTTGAGCCACGCGTCTGCATCTCCCGCAGCTATTGGCGGCACATCTGCGAACTCTATATACTATACTTGCGCGAATGTTCTGCAGCACGCCGCTTGTCCGCAGCAACCCCCGCTGCGGACACGACGTTTAGGACGACGATGTTCAGGACGACATCACGCGAGACGCGCCGTACAGACAGTCTGCACAGTGCGTCTCCCGTGATGTCGTCCATGGTGATGGGGGCATATTCTTTTGGGTAAAAGCGTCCGCTTGCTGGTGGTAGCTGAGGTCGTGCGGAAGATTAGGACGTGGTAGGATACGATCCTACCCCCGGCTGTGCTGTCTACGGTTTTCCCTGGGTTTTCCCACAGATTTAAGAGGTGAATGTCGGCACAGTTCCCCGCTGAAGTCGGCGCAGGACGCACACCAACCTCTCTGCCCCCCTCTCCTTCCTGCTGTCATCTCTCCATCTGTCCACGTCTGTACGCCGCTCATAGCCACAGTTGCTTCGTGGTGCTAACACGGACACATGAAGTTTTAACACATCGAAAGCACTCTACGAAAACTATACGATAAAGCAAGCTGTCAAAACAAAGATCATAAACGGTATGTCACTCAATTCAAAGGAATCAGATACTTCGCTTATGTTTTTTGGAACCGTTCTACGAGTATAGTAAAGACCTTCCAATTTGAGCCCAATCTGCTCAATCTATTTTAATCCTTCCAGCCCCTCTAAATCTCCCTACTGAAGTGGACCCTCGATAAAGAAACCTGTCCAAGCAGCATGACGCGTCGCGGTTACACCGAAAACCCCCAGAATTCGTTATAGATATACTAGTGAGCATTGGTAGACCGTTGATAACGTGATTTCAGAAATACCGTGTCTACTGCACCCAATGAACTGATAAGATTCTGAATCATGTACGCTGCCATTGGTTCCGGAAGGTATAGCTTCACGGTGACGTCAACGGTCTACTAACGCTCCCCGTAATCACATTTGAAAAACAGAAGGCGGGCGTCTTGCTATTGGGCAACAGACGTGACGTCGCAGACTGGCAGCCGAGAGAAGCAACTTTCTTGACCTGCGAGATTGAAAGCCCTCTTGCGCGTTGCAATCGTACATTTTGTGCAGTTTTACGTTTTGTGCAGTACGTTTGTGTTGTTTTCTGTCAGTGCATTTATGGTATGCTTGACTGCCAAGAGTTAACCTCTTTGAAGAATTTGACAACAACTGACTCCTCTACATGACGCTCCCCACTCGCCATTACCACCACACATTAGTGCGCGACATTCTTTCGTTCATTTCTCTTCTTTCCTTCTTTCATTTCCTTTTCTTTTTTTCCCCTCTTTTGGAATAGCAAGCCGACCTCCGTCTGGCTGACCTTTACTTTTCTTTTTTTTTTTTCTTAATAGACATATCCCCCTCCACCCTGCGCGACATTCTTCGAATACCAGCATCCAGCTACTGCCAAGCTGTTTTAGCTCACCGCAGCCCCATTCCGAAGCATAAAGAACCGACTCCACCCCCAGATCCACCATGTGCCCTTCAGGCTCCTCCTGTGCATGCCAATGTCCCTGGCTTGGCTTCGAAAAACTCACTTACGACAATTATTCTTCGGCAACTCAGTCTGGCCATTCTTCATCGCGCTCAAGGGTGGATTAAAACCTTTACCGACGGTTCATCGACACAGACGGGCTCTGCTTGTGCATATGTGATGCCGGAGCTGTCGATTGAAAGAAGTGCAAGACTATCGCACACGACATATGCGGCTGCGGCCGAGCTATGTTCCATTCGGATGGCGCTTTCTCTCATTGTGTCCCGTCAGCCCCCATACACTGGACCGCTTACAGTGACTCCAAAACAGCCCTGCAAGCTTTGCACTGTACCATGGGATGGAGCTCTCTCGCTCCACTGATGTGTGATGTCCTCAAGAAATGTTCAACTGCCGTCACCCAGGGTCATAACATAAATTTGCAGTGGATCCCATGCCGTTGTGGTGTCCTGGGAATGAAGCTGCCGACATAGTTGCGAGACGGGCGCATGTGGCACGCGGTGTACCGACGCGCACTGCGTACTTTACCCAAGCGAACGCGAAGAGGTCAATCTGTTCACTAACGGGACTTCTGTGCGGTGAAAACTGGCGAAGAAGATGTCCCTGCTACGTCATTCCTGCGCAACAACAACAACATAGATGGATAGATGATGATGACGTGGGATGTTTCCCTGCGTTGACTGCAGGGCACTCCAAAAAGGTTCCCACAAGGTGCGCAAGGTGGACCCCGATATCTGTTTTTATATGACGTCAGCGCTTCCTCGACCCATCACATCGCCCATCTACAGGCTACGCCTCAACGTACCATACAGCGGCCGACTATTGTTTAAGCTCAGCAGGGTTTCCTCCCCCAAATGCGTTCTGTCTGGTGTAGTTGAAGACGTGAATCTTATACTCCAAGACTGCGCGAGGTACAATGCACACCGTCGTACCATTGTGTCATCGGTGGCACGCCTGGATAATCGCCCATACTGCAGATTGGGTGCTGGCCTGAAAATCAGCTCATACCCGCCATGCGCGCCCTTGTGCAATTCCACGTCTCGGTGGACACTCTGTGACGCTCTTTGCTTGTTTGTGTTTTCGTGCATTGAGTTTTTCGCACTTTCGCACTTGATCGCGTTTACCCACTCGCGTCTAGGCATGTGTGCCTCGCAAAGCGTATAGATTTGTATAGTTTTCCATTCCTTTTTTTCCCACACCCTCTTTTCCCTTCATTTTGCATGTAATGAGCCCTAAATAACGTGTCCTGGAGTAGCCAGTCCCAAGTAGTTCGGGACTAATATCTCCATTTTTCTTTTACCAATCAATCAATCAATCGAGTGTAGGAGCAAATGCGTTATGGTGTAATGCTAGAGAGGATAACACGCTGTGCGGTTTGACGTAAAGAAATAAGGTCCACTGACCCCAATTGGAGGACAACTTTTTTTATTAAAGCCAATCTTGTTTGTTTCTTTTTCGTTGCGTAAATGTGTTGAATAAAAATAAGTGTTCATATGCTTTGCCGAATCGGTACGCTTCAACGTGTCGAGTTCACAATCAAACTCCAAGCCGATTGGAGTGCTGTTGCCCGTGGCTTCGAGAGACTTAAGCATAAATCACACTATTTTGCTCGCCGTGTTATTCCGAAAGCCTTTGATTTTAATTATCTGAAGCATTGAGATGAAGCCGATGGGGTTGGCTCCGCACGCAGAGCTGTACATGCGAGAAGGGGAGGAGTCACGTTAATGATCCTGAGATATAAACGCTTCTGCGTCCACGGTTCCCGTAGCGCCGTCTATCGTCCGAGCTGAATTTTCTGCTTAGACCATACGAATTCCCGGGGGCTAGCCCAATAATGTCATCGCAATAACAAATATTTTTTCTGCGTATCGTAGTTGGGTAAGTACGGACCCTCATAGAAGCTTAAAAGTCGAGCTGTGATGTCAGAGGGCCGACAGCCTCGGTCATTCTATTGGCTTTCTAAAGCAGGTGACCGAACTGGAAGAGGTACATCTTGCAGCGAAGTGGCCGCCCTCTCTGAAGTCGGCCCGTCGTTTCTTTAAGCTACTTGTTCTACTCAAATCTTTAACTGCGCAGAAAGTGAACAAAAAATAAAAAAAGAACCTTACCTCTTGCGAACGAGAGATGCAATTCCTGAGTCCATTCAGGGGCTTAAGGTTGACGATGTCGATGTCCATGTAGGCACCTCCAAACTTATAGACTAGGGCCAGTCGAAGAGCATCCGATAGATGAACCACGCTGTGCGAACTCTGGTTCAGAATTCCTGATGCATACCACAGTTCCAAGGGAGTGCCCTTGAAGATGACTTCTGGCTGGACATCAATATGAAACGGAAGTGTAAAGCTAAGAAAAAAGGTCACCAACGCCTACGAACACCGTGCCATACCGACTATGCCGTACTTTATAACCCAAAGACAACCTGTCAGCAGTTTCGGACGTAGGGGCCACATCAGTTATGCGTAAGCAGGCAACGTTCGAGCAAAGGATCAGTGTTCGAGGTAATCCGTTACAAGTAACTCGTTACCGTAACTAAGCACCTTTTCCCCGTTACTTTTAACTTAACTCGTTGCTTTTGAGCTCCAGTAACTTCTTGAGGAACTCGTTTCTTTTTGCGGTAACTTTGTCAAAGTAACTTGGGGTAAGTTCCTTTTCGATTCTGGTACACAAATAGCGCAGGTGCGTCCTCCCTAATGAGACGACAGCCCCGTGCGCGCAGTCATAAGTGCACGGCGCGAGTGACTCCGCTTTCATGTGGTTGCACGGTAAACACTACAACTTTAACGCCTCTTAGTAAGCGACGACCTTTTGAAAGACTGAAGCACCTTCATTTAATTGTGAACAAGCAGATCAAATTAATAATGATAAGGATTCAGACGTTGATCTATATTCATAGTTTCGGCAGGCTCCCACAGCTCCCCATATAGAGCCTATAGTCTCAGATAATTCAGGCAGCACTGGGCATATAACCAATGAAAATGAACTATGATGCCTACCCCTCGGCCAGTCAGGAGTCTCGCAGTTTGGTTTGCCTTTCGGCCGGTCCTCACTATCATCGGCTTTTACTTTTATTGGTTTTCTTGCCTGACGCTCGTTATTCCATATTCGAAAACAACTAAGGCAAATCGTGGACAAAATACACATTTACTTGGTACATCGTATTGACTCAAAGGTTTGCCACAGATATTCACACGGAAAACAGAGCCCAAAGCTTTGCATTCCTTGACTCTAATCAGACCAAGTTCGAACTCGCAAACACACACACCACACACACAGTATATACTCCTAGACGCGAGCGACGCTCACATGAATGCATGCGATTTCACAGTGAGCATCTTTTGTTGCTTGCAGGGCATCAAAGGTTACAGAGAAACGGGAAATGCTTGTGTCGCACCGACACCGAATCCTGTCTCCGTTGTCACTGCATTTGAAAATGCAACGGGGCGACGGCGCTCAAAATTGTTCCTCACGGGTCAGCTCATCACTGCATTCCAGTTCTGAACTGGAGAGACCGTTCGTAGTATAGTAGTGTCTCCAAATACGTCTGTGTCCGTGTCTACGTTTCCATTTTTTTCTTTCCATTTCTATTCTCTTTTATGTGTCGGGAAACATCACAACACGCACAGAGTCACTTTGACACACGAACACATCGAGAACACACCTGTCTTTGAACAATACGGTGCTATCAACCGACATTATCGAGACGCTCGCTCCCACTCTTGTCTTCTCTCCCGTAACTGCCCGCAAGACCGGCTGCCCGTGAAAGAATGCTATTTCGAAACTTTGCCAACCACCCAAGCAGCAAAATGTACTGAAAGTCGAGTGCAATAGGGGTGGACGGGCAGGTGGAAGGCCTTGAACAAACTCCTGGAACTAAAGAACATTGATAAGACACATACCGCCCACCCCTATTGCACTCGACTTTCAGTACATTGTGCTGCTTGGGCAATCGCAGAGCCCGCAATATCCTTCGGTTAATGGGTATCAACGATGATGCCTGACGCAGTAATACCACGTGGTTATGATGTGGAAAAAAATTTAGAGCCGCGAAGACGGGGAGCTGTGGGGGCCTGGTTTAGGGGTGCGATGAAACAGTACAGGTAAACGAAATAATTGTTGTCATTCGTTCATCTGTCTTCGTGAGTCATTGCACTCCTAAACCATGAAAACAGATCAATTCACATTCCTCGTTATACTTCAATTCTGCGGGACCTTATCCACTGCGAAGTTTGCAGATTCTGAATATTGTGCCCTCAGCTCGTAGATGCGATTAAATATTGTTTTTTTTTTACACAGTATGTTTATGCGATTAAATCTGTGGTGCTATCAGGACTCTTCCCACGAAGAATTTTCTGTACCATGCAAACCTGTTCCTGCCATAACCTTAACAAGGCTGCGGTATGTATAATAAATGAAATTCTGTTTTGACCGTACATTAAGAGACTCCTGTGACGTCCACCATAGCGACGAGCAGTGTATTTATAATGACAGAAGGCACTGTGTACTAAGACTAATACTTGGTGCGGTTCTACTAAATGTGCATAGAAGACAACTCGTGGAACCTAAACTTGCAATGTATGTTTTGTGCTCCGTTGAAGAACCTTATTACATGATCAAAACCATCAAATGAGGCACAAAGGTACGCTTCTTTCGTCACATGAAATACTGGTGTAGTGTTCGTAGAAGTAACACTATTTCCGCAAAACATCTTGCACCACCGATTGTGTCATCAAGATCTGGGTAAAGAACTAGAAAGTGTATATTAGGGAGCGAGTAACTTGAAGGGAACTCGTCACTTTTCCCAAAGTAGCTTAGGAACTTCAAGTTCAATTTCATTACCTGTAACTTCGTTACATTTTCTGCAGAGTAACTTAACTCGTAACAAGTTTCTTTTATCGAGTAACTTCCCCATCTCTGGAAGGAATGTTAGAAGGTCACGCGGCACGCGATGTCCTCTCGCCAGGGTGAGAGCCTCACAAACTGAAAGCCTTCAAACGTCACCTCTTCAACTGTCGCAGGCCTATGCACTGCGGATGATCTCCCTAATAAGGCTGCTTTACTGTGCTGACGTTCTGTTGCGACGTGCAGCTGCGACGTTCTGAGTTATGAACTCGTACACTACCTGCAGCCATAGAGCTTCGGCTTGTTTCTATTTATGTATTTTAGTGTCCTGCGGGGGTTATGTGGAGGTACCGCTTCTCTTCTAAGGAAGTGCGCTTACCTGATAACAGCCTTACCGTCATATTACGCAGCTGCACGTTACCGAGCCTTTCTATAACAGGAATGAAAGGATTGTCTCTTGAAAGTAATTTCTCGTGATACCAAAGCACGACGGTCCTCTCTGGATTATGCTTCGAGGTCGATTCAAGGGCGCAGGATATGCGACCGTTCAAGTGTCCTTGTCCACTCGATTCCACAAACATGATCATCTCCGACGAACAGTCTTCTTCAAAGAAGCCCTGCTCCCGAGCGTCTTGATAACCTGCAACAGTACACTCTAAATCAGGTAACGCATATGTAACGGTTAAGTACCGCCTGGCCAGGAGGTACATTTTAAAAAAATGTACCTCCGTACCTCTTAAAATGTACCTCTTAAAATTAAGAGGTACATGCGTCCTCACATGCGGTACATGTAACGGATAGCGAACAGCGATTTAGGCCTACCCGCCGGGGTGGTTCCCCTCCTCCACGATATATTAACAGCTCCAGGAAGCTACGCTGCACAATAAATATAACAAACAAATACCTTTATTCGAAAATTATATCCATTTCATGCGTGATGCTTGTCCATCGCGAGCTTGTATTGTCATGATGCACAAACGCCGAACACACGGGGCACAACGTATATGGATAAACGATGACCACTGCATCTCTCCTTCACCATTGCAGCTGCTCTGTGGTCACGCTTCTTTATCTCTTTCACACCTTTGGATTGCTGTTCTTCCTCAACTTCCGTTTCTTCCGCAGAACGTAACACCAACCACAGTAGACGATTGACTCACCCATTTACGACATCACCTGGACGTAGGAGAAAATACAATGCAAAAAAAAATTCAACAACCGAAATAGCTTGCCTGAAAAACATGCCTACTTGCTGGTGTAATCCAGGTGTAAAGTGCAATCTATAGGCTCCTCTAATTCACGCATCAACGTTGATGCATGAAGCACAAAGTTCGTTGTCTCCGTTGTCCCTCACTCGTTGTATCCAGCCGTGATCAGGACCACTGGGAATCAGAGCGAAGATGACCAAAATGCGTCGTGCAGACGAATAATTACTTCAGAGGTATAATACGCACCTTAAATGACTCCAATCTTGAAAGCGTCGAACGAATTTCTTCGAAGACCGAGCAGACTCGTCTTCTCTCCCGGAGGGTTCAAAACAAACTGATTTGCAGCGGTTCCAAGAAACGCTTTCTTCCCAAACGCGCGAACCCTCACGGTCACGGGTTCGAGTTATTGCACTTCTTGGCCAGAATGATAGTGCTCATCCATTATGGCACTGCTGAATAAGAGAATTTATTGACTGGTATTCGGAATCACACGAAATATTTTTCAGCGCATGGATATCGTGAGAAGGCGTTCGTACTCATGCGCCGGAAACACGTGGGACACATGAGGTAGCTGCATCGCGCTTAAAAGGAACCTAGCCGGTACGGATGGATCTCGGAGACCTTGTACCGTTTGA
The DNA here is from genome assembly GCF_037126465.1 of Ornithodoros turicata. NCBI lineage: Eukaryota > Metazoa > Arthropoda > Arachnida > Ixodida > Argasidae > Ornithodoros > Ornithodoros turicata. The sequence continues at coordinate 49,692,343 of NC_088202.1, read as the reverse complement.
ATTTCGCAGTGGTCGGGAACAGTACCTGCTGGTTGAGGACTGTACCTCATGTGTACCGCTTGGCTCAGGTGCGGGTCCTCTTTCATGCGGTACATATCGGGTGCCGGATTCAGAGTGTAGTAAAAGCAATAGCAGGAAAACAATGTACATTCTGAATCATTGCCACCATAAATTTATAGCGATAGCTCTAAGGTGGAGGTATAAATGTGTGTGTGGGGGGGGGGGGGGGATTCTGGAGTTGACTAAAGAGTGTCTGAAGCAATCAGTAAACTGAGTGTCCAGTAGAGTTAGAACCAGAACTCAGTGTCCAGCTGAGTGAGAACCAGTAAAAAGAATGTCTGAAGCAAAGTAAGAGTGTCTGAAGCAACCAGGCTCACGCTTGGATAAGCCAGCGCTAAAGTGCTCCCGCCGCGTCTCACGTTGTAATGTCGGTTGCATCTGCGGAGAGGAAAGAATCCATCGCTCTGTGCATGTGCTATGGCTACGGTGTCAGCTTGGCTAGAAAGCAAAATAGACAAACCACGTTGCTCGCTGAGTTGTGCTCGCCTCAGAACATCAGTTTATCTCTTGTTCAACAGGTGCCGCTTGCGTCGATTTCCGTCGTATGAATGTGTGTATGAGTGAGCAAAAATGTAAGAGTGAAAGGAGGGTGAGTGAGAGTGAGTGGCTGGTTTGTCGTCCCTTCAGATGACGCACCCCGAAAGTCGCTGGAGAGGCGTGTTAGCTTAGCTCAATTGGTAGAGCCCTGGACCGGCAATCCAGTAGATGTGGGTTCGATCCCTACAGCTGGCTAACCTTTTCAGTGACTTTCATCTTTCATCGTTGTGCCATTGTTGTGGTTGTGTGTTGTGCCGTTGTGCGATGTGTTGTCCGGTTGAGCGTTGAGCCGTCTTTCCGTGTGTTTCCTCATCTGCGTGTGAATGTTTGTTCTCCCATACTCTAGGAGTATGATTCTCAGAAGTCGACCCTTTCATAAGTCTTTTTGCGTAGTTCGGAGACAGCTGCGTGGGCACAAGATCTACGAAGCCATGTATTACATACAATCATACAAAGTACGCATAGTAGAACGGAAGAAAATCAACGAACCGGTGGAGAAATGTTAAAGGGACAGTCGCATGCAGCGATATGCAAACCAAAAAACCAAAAACCAAACTTTGGTGTAGGTGTATCATCCTGGAGATAATGTTCACAACAGTGAAACAGTGAAAATTTCACTTGAAACGACATTATAGTTTATACGCAATTTGAGTAAACATGCTCCAAGTACAGACGCTGGATGTGAACGGGTCCCTCACGGGTCTCGCTCAAAAACCGACAAAACGTCACACGGAATCTTCTTGAGTGCGCCAATCACAGCACGTGAAAGTCCGCTAGCGGAGTGCAGGAATGCTTGCCGGCATGGGAGCGAGGATCGGCTCTCGATCGTGCTGTTTACATATGTGTATTTTCCAAGATGGTTTGTGAGCTAGTGATATGGAACAGGTGTGATCAACTGTAATTACGCTGATGCCTGATATTTCCGGTCGTTCACATGTGACGAGTGCCGGCAAGCTGTTAGTAATAAAATGCTGATTGGCTCGCCATGGGTACCAACTTCCTACGCACGGAAACCACCCCGCTCACAAACCCGTTACGCATCTCCACCCTGCATCCGCCTTTTTTTTTTTTCTGGTTTGCTATAGTCGTGACGACGCCCACTTCTGTGTGGCCAAACCGGCGAGCCGATCCTTCCATTACTCCCCCCCCCCCCCGCACGGAAACAATGTGCACCATGGATTACAACTAAAACAGGTACAAACTACTTGCGTTGTTGTTCGCGTTTGCTGACCCGCTTTGTCGTAGAAATCTACAGCCAGAAGTGTTCACTAGACGTTGAATATTGTAGATTCCAAGCGGCTTATGCATAGCTCGACCATAACGTTTATTCTACACTCTAAGAAAAAAATGTTGAATTTCCTACCCAAGCTGGTAGAACGACAGTACTTCTACCATTTCGGGCCAATCCACGCGCGCCTTCTCCTCCGCGGGTATATAAGCGGCGGCGGCCCTTTCCCTTGCTCCTCTCTCTCACGTTTGCTCTTAAAAATAAATAAATGAAAATTAAAATAAAAGCAGCATTTCCTACACAACCTGGTAGAACGTCAGTTTCTACTCTGTACTTTGTTTCTACCCTCCTGTTATACCCAAAATGTAGAATTGGTTTGAGTAGAAATGTGGTTGCAACACAGCTCTACCGAGATGGGTAGAAAAGTTTTATTTTCTTAGAGTGTAGGCTAATAGATTGACACTGATTCATTGTAAAATGATGTTGCACAATGGATATTACTAGCATGGAATACTTTCCTTCTATATGATACAGGACTACATTCCTGACGACATGTGACTGTGATTTTGTTCTGCAGGTACGTGCCTAACCCGCCTCTGCATCCTCATCCACATACACTCTTAAAAATGAACTTCACCGCATAGCACGCTCCTAGCCAACCATCATCTCAAATGATATCGTTATCTGCTCTGATTTGATGGAAACGGGAGGCGTACGCCTTTTTTGTGACACTTATGCTGTTCATAATTGTCACAGAAAAGGCGTACGCCTCCCGTTTTCAACAAATCAGGGCAGATAACGATATCATTTGAGATGATGGTTGGCTCGGAGCGTGCTATGCGGTGAAGTTCATTTTTAAGAGTGTACATCGGTGAGCGACACCGAACAAAAAGTGCCGTCACATGCCTAATAAGTCATACTCAGTGCACATTCAACAGGATCAGCAAAGTTTTGCGTATTATTGCCACAAAAAAATGTCAAACACGTCAACTGTTGTTGCGATCAACGATCCCTTGGAATTTAACAACCTCGATAGTTCCCCTGCTGTGCTGCCACATGCCAGTTAATGTGATTGAAAATAGCTAGTCGAGACATATATAAAGCTGCTTTCCTGACAGGGGAAAGCGTATGGTTCAAACCACAAATTGCTATACTTCCATGGCAAATAATATGATGTTTTCATAATCAAGAGAAATAAGTTGCACAGAAAATAAAGCTGTGGAGACATGTGGCACATCTCTTTCAAAGTTATTCCAATTGAAGTGGCATACGGACCCGCTTTCAAGCTCCTGCTTGCGATAAAAAACAGTAGGAGATGGTAGTCAATTGGCCGCCCAAGCGTGCAATGGCCAATGATTGGCAGGGGATTGGATCACGCTTGCCAAGCCAACGGTAGTGCAATGTTGCGCCATGATGAGTACGAAGGCGGATCAAATATAAACGAGACTTTTGTTGTAGAGCGCGCGTTCTGGCGCACGCTGCCGCTTGTGCATGTGCTAGGTAGGTGGATCACTAGTCTCGTGAGGAGCCGGCCGGTCTCGTTACATTTCTTCAGTAGCCCGTCATACGATATCTGTGAAAGAGATACACCCGTCGATTGCGCAACGTATTTATTTATTCATTTATAATACGTTGAAGACACGAAACGGGTACAACATAACGGAGAACTTGGGCGATAATAACACTGTAAAAAATGAAAAAGTAATTACCCGTTTCGTGTCTTCAACGTATTTATTTATTCATTTATAATACGTTGAAGACACGAAACGGGTACAACATAACGGAGAACTTGGGCGATAATAACACTGTAAAAAATGAAAAAGTAATTACCATGTTCGGCATACAGCAAGAGAAACGTCAAATCTGCTACAAAAAAGGAAGTACAACACTAAAGTCATCAAGACATAAAGCAAAAACCAGCAAGCATGTACACACATAGATGCCGCGAACAACAGTGCGGAAAAACAAAAACAACCGAAAGAAGAGTCATGGGAGAGATAACAAATTGGTGATGGCCGCCTGAAACCGGGGATGATCAGTGAAAAGGGCTACATGGCGGGGAAGGTCATTCGAGAGTCTTGACAAACGGGGAATAAACGACTGGAAGCAGTAAAGGGTATTATACTTATGTAGCAAATCTTATTTTCATGATCATGACGTTCAGATACGTAGGACGGAGGCTGTAAAAGAGATGTACGCACGAAATCGTTGTGATAGATTTTGTGAAGCCTGTTAGGGGCGGAAAGCAGGCTGTTACAAACCAATTGTCAGTGCTAGGCGTGAATACTATTGCCCAGAGAGAAAAGAATATAAGCCAATCCCCTTCCCCAGAGCACGCGCGTCTTTGTCTTGTTCCTTTTCCTTTCCAACTAGTTTCGTTGTTTTCTACATTGAGATAAGGCTACCACCGATCGGCACGTGAACAGACTCTTCACAGCTGACTGCAATTATTTAGTCTTTGCGTCCATTTTTTATGATGGTTGTTTGACCATTTTGCATTTGAGATATATATTTTTATATATCTCAAATATATTATATTTTTGGCTGAGTCTTCGTCACACGCTACGCGCGCGGCAGCTACCCCCGTGCACTCAAAACACGAAAGCACGAAAATCAACTCGCCGTCTTGCACGACAGTTTTACGAGACAATCGTACAATGGCATAAAGGGGAGACGCAAGGTCAAAGGGTCCAGTCAACAGCTGTCCCACGCGTAACTGTTTCTCCCTAACGAGGTCATCCAAGGAAACCGGGACGGTGGCGCCCTGCCGTAGGAAGCCCGTAAATATATTCAAGATGGCTACCGTGAAACCGTAGCCTTAAAAAGACACCAGTTTTGCTCCACGGTCCTCAAGTGGAAATCAGCAACACACACATTACAGAAGGATGACAGTGTAGTATTAATCGCTGTATAGTTACCAGCTCTATAGTTTTTAAGAGGCTTTCTACGACTGCGCATTCGAGGCAAAGTAACGCGAATAGAGAAAGACAGAAATTTATGATCACTAGGGCCATCGAACACAGAAAGTGGGGAAATAAGGCTGGGCGCAGAACATAGGACAAGGTCAAGGATACTAGATGAAGTGATAGATACCCTTGGTTGGGACCTTAACCAACTGTCGAAGGGTAAAAGTGAGACATGTGTTTACAAAATCACGCTCAGTAGACTGTAACCTCATTTAACAACACATGATAGCCGGAAAGTTGAAATCTCCAAGCAGTAATACGGGAGATGACGGAAAACGCTCAATTAGGCTAAACAATACACTATGCAATTCACAAACAAAGAAGCTAAGATCAGGTGGGCGATAGCAAACTCCTAGGAGTAACGTAAAACGGGCGCAGGAGACAGTGGCCCAGCAGGTTTTGAGGTTTGAATTAACAGTAACAGAAGATAGGGGGATACAGCCTGTGACAGCCAACAACACTCCACCACCTCTGCGATTAGTACGATCACAGCGAAGATAAGAAAAACCAGCAGGTAGCTCACTATCCAAAATTTCCGGACGTAGCCAAGTCTCAGTAAGGGCCACAATGTCAGCACCACAATCTTCGATCAAAGAACACAAACGACCTGTTTTATTGATAACACTATAACACTGTATTATTATAAAGCTTGTGAGGGTGTAAAACCAACTGAATTTCTGCACGGATTGACGGCAGAGTTCGGGGTCAAACACTGTCAAGGCCGCGTGTGTTTGCCTGGGATAAAGAATTTGTGGAAGGCCGTGACAAGGTTGAAAACGAAAGCCCCTGTCAAAGCCAAGACTCGGTTGTCAGCTGGCAAGGTGCTTGCAACTGCTTTTTGGGACGAGCGCGGCATTTTGAACATTGGTTTCTCTCACGATCGTCGCACCGTCAACGCTGTATATTACTGTGAACTTTGAGTGAGATTAAACTTGCTTATCGCAGCAAAACACAACAACAACTTTATTTTGGGATGGAGAGTGGGGAGGTTCATCGCCAGAGGCGATACTCTACCCCATTGATCAACCAACACGTAAAGTGATGCTCTTACATGACAACGCCAGACCCCACACTGCAGCCGTCACATGTGCAAAATTAATGGAAATGGGCTGGACGCCACTGGAACACCCTCCCTATAGCCCTCACTTATAGCCTTGTGACTTTCACCCGTTTGGGCCACTCAAAGAACCTCTATAGCAGGCCAACGATTCGACGACGACGACGCAGTGTAGGAGTTAGTGCGCAACTGGCTGCTGATATAACCCACTTCTTTTTATAATGAGGGGGGGGGGGATACGTTTATTGAAAAAAAAAAGGGAGGAAAGGGAGGAGGAGGGGATCAAAAAGCTACCGCCCCGCTGGGAAAAATGCATTTCTACATCAGGAGACAATACAGAAACATAATGCACACTTGGTTTTACAAATAAAAAATAAAATAAAATGAAGATTTCGTTTATATTTGATCCACCCTCGAATATATCGAGGCTTGGTACCTCATTAGCCAACGTGGTTGGTACAGGCGTGACCAGCGAGTTGTTCGACACATTCGAGAAACTGTAAATCCATGTCCGTGTTCTGCCTTTTCTATTCATGACTCACTTGTTATGATTAACTCATACGCAAGGAACATCCAAACTACCTCCTGTTTACACTTAAATGTCCGATCGTTTAAGAATAAACAAGATGATATCGACGCATTCCTGTCGTTAGTTTTGAAGTTCAATATTGTTATATTCACTGAAACCTGGTTCTCGTCAGATGATGAATACTATAAAGTACAGGGGTACTCTTCATATGTACAAAACAGCCGAGACAAACGAGGTGTCGGCGTACAAATCCTTGTGAGAAATGATGTCTTTGACATAAGTGTTGTTCAGGAACTAACTCACTCCTCATAGGATTGTGAGCTGCTATCGGTTAAAACAAATCAACATTTGTATGCTGTGTTGTACCGTCCCCCATGTGGAAGTGTATCGAACTTCATGGCAACTTTAGAGCCGCTGTTGCCATATCGCTGTGAAAATAGGCTGATTGCTACGATCGGGGGAGACTTCAATATTGACTTGCTTACCAACCCATACAGCTCCTCGAGACTGAACGATCTGTTATTGAGTTATGGATTTGTTAATGTCATTCGTTCAGCCACACGAGTAACTCGAGATACATCAACATTACTTGACCTCATAATAACAAATTCAAGCTTATCTGCCGCTACATCCGGCACAATAATAGCGGATCTTAGCGATCATTTCCCTGTGTTCTTGCTAACCCAAACATCTACCTCGAGGAGAAAGGCCAACACGACTTGTTGCAAAACCTTGCTTTGAAAGCGAAACTGGCTGTTCTCAAGGTTCATGAAAAACCGTACAAACTGGTTAACGTATAAACATTATCGTAATAAACTAAATAGCGAGCTTCGGTCAAGCAAGCAGGCCTATATCAATGCTGAGTTAAAATGTCATAATAGAACGATTTTATGGAGAAACCTAAACTCTCCGTTAGAAAGGAAGACTGGCCATGGTTCCCTGTCTTCAATCACCATCAATGACATCGAGCTAAAGGGGGACCAGCTCGCTGCAGCTTTTAATGAACATTTTGTAAGCATGACTGACTCAGACGTCTGCAATACGCAACCTGTGTTCTTTGATGAGTCACAAGTTCATTCACTGTTTCTTAACCCAACCGATGTGGAAGAAGTGCGTTCTGTCATCTTGGGTATGAAAAATAGTAAGGCCTTAGATGCCTTTGGACTGGACATACGGAGCATCAAACACGTGTCCCATGTAATTGCTACTTTATTATCACACATCTGTAATCTCAGCATCTCGCAAGGCACATTTTCGTCAAATATGAAACTAGCCAGAGTTACTCCCATCTTCAAAAAAGGTGATAGTTATACACTTTGGAGCCCTTTCCAGCCGTATGTCCAGTTTTGGAGATAATTGTTTATAAAAGGCTACTTATTTTTCTGGAAAGACACAACATTCTGTCAGCCAGACAATACGGTTTTGGGCAAAACAAGTCAACGGATTTCGCGTTACTCAGGCAGAAGGAATTCATTCTAAACAATTACGAACCAGGAACATCACGATAGGGGTCTACATTGATTTTTCAAAGGCGTTCGACATGATCAACCACGACTTGCTTCTGGCCAAATTAAATCATTACGGCGTTCGCGGACACACTCTGTCTTTCTTCAGCTCCTACTTATCTAGCCGTTGTCAGTACGTAGCGCTAAATCACATGAACAAATCAAGTACTCTCCACATCAGGGCAGGTGTACCACGGGGCAGTATTCTAGGCCCTCTGCTATTCTTGTTGTACATTAATGACCTCACAAAAGTCCACCCCGACATCATTCTCTATGCCGATGATGCGACACTTTTGACCAGTGCTAAGACATACAGTAGGGCTGCTGAGGAGTCAGATGTTGCCTTACAGAGTGTGACCCTTTGGGCTTTGTGTAATCGGTTAAAAATCAATGTTGACTAGACAGTTGCTATGGTATTTGCTCCACGTGGCTCCCACGTCACTCCAAATTATGACCTGTTCATTGGAAATTCAAAAATTAAATATGCTGAAAGCATCAAAATACTTGGAGTTATATTTCATAACAAACTATACTGTGGCACAAACACACCACATTTATCGGATCACAGATCAGCCGCACTCTTGGGCTACTACGCCGGTACAAATATTTCTTCCCCATCTCCACTAAACGGTTACTTTATCAAGCGCTGATACAGTGTCGACTTAACTATTGCGCATTTGTATGGGGATCTGCTGCCAGGTCCACTCTCCAGCCCCTTTCGCTTCAAAAGCGGGCCATCCGCATTATTGAGGGAGTGCCTTACGATGCTTCCACCAAACTCCTCTTTGACAAATATCACATTATTTCAATATTTTTATTATACTCGTTCCGCCTTGCACTTTCATATAAACAATCTTGGAAATATCCAAATGAAGTATCAAACTTGGCACATGTTCAAGACGATGCAAAATGTCCCTCGATCCTTTCCTTGTAACTTCCTCACGAACGGGGTACGGCCTGCAAAGGCTGCAGGTAACAGTGCCGCGTCTCCTAAACCACTTGCATAGAGAGAACATACATGTTCGTTTGACATCTTTCCGGGAACTCAAAATGTTTATGTCAAAGGTTAAATGGTCACTGTTTTGGTCCTGTTGTACGGACCTTTCTTTTGTGATTATAGTCCGATGTGTTTTACTTCTGTGTACACGTGATGCAAGTTGTAGTTATTTCTTGATCTCATTGATTATATACAAAGTATGTAAGCTGATGTATTCTTGCAATTGCTGCTGCTGTACAGGGAGCCGAGGTACCCCTTAACCCGTCTGTGCTTTTAGCCTCGGTTCCCGTTCACCCAAAGGAAAATAAATAAATAAATAAAATAAAATTTGCCGTGTGGCCGTACGTGTTCCGCATTTCGTGCAGGTCATGAGACGTAGAAACTAAAATATCCCTATTACGGATAATTGCGGCACCTTCCAGCTGAGACATGCCACATCTGAGCCGCAGCATCGCATGTGTGGCTTCCACCTGCCGTGGCAGAATGGTTACAGTGATCGCTTTCGCCACCAACACTGGGAGGTGACGCGGGTTCGAATCCCGCACCGGCTGTCCTGTCTCAGGATCTTCCTCGGTTTTCCAGCAGACCTTCCAGACTAATGTACGCACAGCTTCCCCTGAAGTCGGCCCAGGGCGCATACTAACCCCCATGTCCCCAACTTCTTGCTGTCCTCTGTCCCTCTGCCAAAGTCTGTACGCAGCTCATAACCACAGTTGTTTCGCAGCGCTAACCCAGAATGTAAAAAAAAAGTATGTAGCTATATGCAAACATATAAAAATTGCCGAACAAAACATGTTCAGAGTGCACGCCTGTCTTTTTGGGTATTATTCCCTGGTAAGAGGACCCAAATTAGACAAATTATGTTGCATTTTAGAGTAACTTTATTTGATTTCTGAATGGAATATTTATTCACTTGCTTACTAAATGTTCACAACATGAACTACACGCCACCACGGCACCGTTTGTAGAAGATGAGACAGAGAGACTGTTAGATGACGATGTTTTACTGCGGATGAGAAGAACAGAAAAATGGTACCCAGAAAGCTCACGCGGTACATCGTACTTCCATATCGTCTTCTTCATGCTGCGCTAGTGTAACTTGGCACAAGCTTGGCACAAGCTTGGCACAATGCAGGCTGACGAATGCTTGGCAAGTCATTCGCCAGTGCACAGATCCGTGCGAAGAAACAAGATTGTTGGCTCAGCACTTGCCCTGCAAGGTCAGGTCCCTCAGCCAAGCAAATTCCAAGCGTGGCCCAATCTTAGAATGTCGCTTGGGTCGTTTTGTCTGCCATGCATGTCTCTCCCTGGTTAACGAAATCAATCAATTTGATACCTCGATTTCAGTGGTTATCACTGATTATATTCACCTGCCACCTGAAAATATTCCTGGCACACGGAGCTTTCCAGAAAAGCGTGTCCATAAAGTATTTTCGGCTCATAGGGGAACTTAGCGGAATGCCCAATATATTTAGCGGTTTCTGGCGGAATATTTGAGCAACTCTGGCGGACTGCAGCCTAGAATGTTGCCACAGTGCAGAGATTATCATCCGGCATCCTTGACACACACGCACAAAATGTGCCGTGTACAGCAATCGAGGAACATTTTTCAAGCTTCGGAAAGCAGCACAGAAACAGACGGAAACACTAGCCGTACTCGTCTGCCCGGGCACCGTCCGGGATCTCTCAAACAACCAATCAGCGGGGATTCTCTAGAACGTAACTGGTAGCTGTTGTTGCCAGGAGACTTGTGTTGAGATTGCACGCTTACATTTCAGCACGATGCAAAATGATGTGCTCAGGCTGGAACACAGACTAAAAGGAAAAACAGTGGGTTCGAGTCCTGCAGCAGGCTAACCTCTTCAGTGATTTCCTTCTTTCTACATTACATTTCAAGCTACGGGTAATCGAATGGTGATATTTCCCATAGTGAGTTGCTGCGCGCTACTATCTCCTTAAGGAAAGAGCCTCAGGCACAACAGTAGCAGATAAATACGCTTGTTATTCAGGTGGTCCTTCAGTCACACTGTGTGGATAAGGGAAGTTTTTTTTTCTTTTTCTGATTCCGTGTTAGCGCCGCTAAGCAGCTGTGGCTATGAGCGGCGTACAGGTGTGGCCAGATGGAGAGAGGACAGCCAGGAAGGAGTGGCGGACGGAGGGGGGGGGGTCAGTATGCGTCATGGGCCGACTTGAAAATAATGTCACATTAATTCTGCTACACGCAACACGTTCCCTGTAAACATGCAACTGTTCGTTGTATCCCATTCAAGTAGTATCCCATAAATAAATAGTTGTATCCAATAAATAAATAGATAAAGGATGCACGTGTGAACGCCTGCACCAACATTTCTGCGACGGAAAGAAGACGAAAGCCGCAAGAGTCGCTAATGCGAGCGAGTCCGTTTGGATCAAACGTAGAAATGATGCGGAAACAGGGCAGGACGCTGTACACAGACAACCGCTTTGTATGCTTTCTGAGCTGCACATAGCGAGTTAACAGACACATTTCCGTCTATACCAGGTGCGTGCCACATATGATCGCAGAGTCACGTACTTCACCGTGCAAATGCAACCCTGCAACCTGCCTGCTTTGGAAGTTTTTAAGTCTCGAATCGTGTTCGAAGCCGCAGGGAGAATTGTGCCGCTATATTGTCCAACCACCTGTAACTCCCGTTCCTTTACACTTAATTATTATGGGGACAAAAAAGTGACCTTAAGTGAGCAAATTTCGGAATTCGTAAAAAAAAAAAAAAAACAAGAAACAATGATCATAAAGCTGCAACAAAAACGAAACGAAACGCATGTCATAAAAGAACCCTCGCATAATGTGTGTGGCGAAGGGAGCCGCATACCCCGTGGCACCTCCCTAACTCCAGCGCTACCCATGGCACTGCAATCCAGAAAGTGACTATCATTCACCCATCCACAGCGTATGCGCAGACGTGCGGTTTCTTTCCTGTCCGCAGACGAAACCGTAATGTCACAGGTGAACCAGACAGCTACCGCTGCTGGTGCAACAGCGCGAAAGATTCGCGTTCATTCTGCCATATTTTTTTTAAATTTTGCTCCCCTTCTCGAGGTCGTGGTCGTCAATGGTCGTTTTTGCGTCTAGAGTATTTACAACATCGTTGACGGGGCTCCGCATGTCAAATTAGAAAAATAACAAATGTGTCATCGGATATTTCACCGCTACTGTGCCATAATGAAGTTACGCCAGTGCACACGATGCACGCATTTAAATATCATTAAGTATGATAATAATAATAATGGCAATAATAATACAAATCAATGGGAGTCGGTTTACACGTAGGGAGAGTCAGCGGACGCGTTTCTCGTGTTAGGTCAGGCGGCAGTGTTTTACCAATACGGAACAGGCCTCCTGACGTTAGATCCACCCTCAACAACACCACTCAGTCCCAGGGACCTGCCCAGCACCCCTCACACCCACTCAAATCGTGCTCCCCCCCCCTTTCATTGCCGGGGGAATTTCTTGCCGAAGCCCCTTTCATTGCTCCCTCTTGTCGAACCCCCCATGATTTCCTTTTAACTCTCCGAAATGTACTGGATCTTCCTGTCTTCTCTTCTTGTTCGTCTATGGTGAACTAGTTAACCTAGTAACTTGTAGTTCACCATAGTTGGCCTAACCATTATGCACACACGTCGTCTTCTTTTCCGTTTTGAAGTTATAGGTCTTGTGCCTTCACCTGTCTCTTAAGTTCATCCAGGACATATTTATAAAATTTTAGAGTTTCACAGAGTGAACTAGTCAATGTGTCAGTAGCCTCATATTCAAAACACAAGAAACTGCGCAATCAAAAAGATTGACGTTTACGGGGGACTGTGTTTTGCAGAATCAAATCGTATTCACACGGTGTGGCAAAACAAAAAGAACACGAGGGAGAGAAAAGACGAACAAAAAGATACTCGTGTGTTACTGATATCAGGTTGTCCCAGGAAACGTGTAATGGAATTATAATTAAAAAGCTACGCTACCTAGGATCATGCGGTTAAGCGCATTCGTTTTTGGTATGTTTTTGACACCTCCTGATGTGAATTTCATGTATCGTAAGTTTAATTATGTAAATATTAGCGAACTGAACTCGGAAATTTGCCAAGTAAATGTCATGTAAATGTCAAGCAAAAACCCTATCAATATGAAGAGCGTGCCGAATTCACTCAAATTCATGATAATTGACAGTGATATTCGCGAGCTATCCCATCGGAAAAAAATAGCCGAACATCACGCTTTTCGGAGCACCGGACCATAACGCGCTACGACTTTTTGAGCGCAATCGCTGTCAGTCCCATCCTGCCCAAAGATTGATAGTAGAAAAAGTGACAGTTCCTGAAATTTGGAGAGGGAAAGCATTTGATCCCAGCGAAAGCCGGACGCGATAAGCCATGCCTGTGTTTTCTCTTTCTGCGGTGCCGGTGTGGGCTGGGTTTCCAACCACCTGTCGTCGGACTGACGACGATTGCGCTGAAAAATTCGTCGCGCGCAATCCTCTGGGAGCTCCATAGAGCATGATGTTCGGCTATTTTTTCGATGGAATAGCTCCTGAATATCCCTGTCAATTATCATTAATTTGAGTAAATTAGACACATTATATATTGGTGGGGTAGAAAAGCGACCTTTACTTGGCAAATTTTCGACTTCAGTTCGCAAAAATTTACATAATTAAATTTAGGTTACACGACATTCACAGCAGGTGGTGGCAAAAACCTAATAAGAACAAATGCCGTTGACCGCATGATTCTAGGTGGTGTATTTTTGTATATATATATATATATATAATTCAATGACACGTTTTCTGTGACACCCTGTAGAACTGTGCAAGTGTACGCCTGCACGCTTAATCAAACTTTGGAAAGTGTTGAGAATGCACCATGAGGTTGCCGACATTGGCTGGCATATTAGTCTCAGCACATATCATAACCCCTCCTGGGTTAAGTGGTAACTGACAGCTACGGAGTTTTTTTTTTTTTTTTATAACAACACCAGGTGCGATACACCGAGGGCTATGATTACTATTTTTATGTACCTGCCTTCAGATGGTTGTCTATTGCAGTCTTCGACTGCCTGTATGCAGTACAGTGCTGATTGAACGACGACATGGTGCTACACCCCCTACATTCCGCCTCACTCCCCAACATTAAAGTCCTGGGAAAATCTCTGTCCAGTCCAATCTGCGTTTCTCTCGGCCAATTTACCAAATTGATGAAACCGCTTACCGATTGTGAAGTACAGCAAAAACACCAGAAGCGCCGTTAGTCCTACGAGGTACGGCCGCAGTCTGCTAGCCATGATACGTTGAGCAAATCCCTTCGCCTCGTCTCTGAAGGGTTCTGATACAGGCCGGGCAGAATCGCAGCTACCAGATCAGATGTCAGTGTGGCGGTGACTCAAACCCCTAAGGAGAGTTACCAACATGCGCGAACTAGGCAAGCGGATGTTGTTCAGGTAGGCAAAATGTGTTGCACAGGAAAAGCTGTGTTGATGTACGCCCATATTGCATGCATATGGCAGACGGTGTGCGCTGGCGTAAACACGTTTTTGCAAAACGTACGTGCAACGTGATACGGTGTTTTGCCACGTGTTGTCCTAGCGCTGTCTGGTTTTTAAATGCGATAGAATTTCTTTAACCCACGTTTGGGCCTCGGAAGTGAAGCCGTCCGTGGAGAGGGACACTTTCGCTTTTGCGATGCGTTATCTTCCCCTCGTTTGTTTCTTTATTGCACGCCTCGGCTGATAAGAAACGTTTCGGCGGGCGGGCAAGGTAGATTTAGCTAGCGAAGGCGAAAAAAAAAAAAAGAAATCTGACAAGGCAACACTGTCATCTCCGTCACTCCAGCGATCCTGGGTGTTGGTAGTACAGGTACCATCGTAAACAAAAAATATTTACGACGCGCGCACGTGTCTTGTATGTACTAATAGTTTATTCATAATTTAGGTATAGGAAAAGCTATTCGTTGCCCCACTAGTACACATACAGGGTGTCCCAGAAAACGTGTCATTGAATTATAATAAAAAAACTACACCACCTAGAGTCATGCGGTCAATGGCATTTGTTCTTACTGGGTTTTTGCCACCTCCTCATGTGGGTGTCGTGTAACGTAAGTTTAATTATGTAAATTTTTGCCAGCTTAAGTCGGAAATTTGCCTAGTAAAGGTTACTTTTTCACCCCACCAATGTGAAGAGCGTGTCTAATTTAGTCAAGTTAATGATAATTGACAGGGATATTCAGGAGCTATTCCATCGGAAAAAATAGCCGAACATCATGCTCTACGGAGGTCGCACAGAATAGCGCACGATGAATTTTCCAGCGCAATCTTTGTCAGTCCGACGAAAGGAGGTTGGACAGCCAGCCCTCCCCCGACATCGCAGAAAGAGATAAAACAGACACGGCTTATCACGTCCGACTTTCGCTGGGATAATGCTCTCCCTCTCCCAATTTTAGGAACTGTTACTTTGTCTGCTATCTCTATGTGGGCTGGCTTCGGAACCTCCTTTCGTCGCACTGAGAGCGATTGCGCTCAAAAAGTCATCCCGCGCTATGGTCCGGTGCTCCGAAAAGCATGATATTCGGCTATTTCTTCCGATGTGATAGCTCGTGAATACCACTGTGAATTATCATGAATTTCAGTAAATTCGGCACGCTCTTCATATTGGTGGGGTAAAAAAATGACCTTTACTTGGCAAATTTCCGAGTTCAGTTCGCAAATATTTACATAATTAAACTTTGAGTACATGACATTCACATTAGGAGTTGGCAAAAACCTAATAAGAACAAATGCTGTTGACCGCATGATTCTAGGCGGCGTAGTTTTTTCATTATAATTCAATGACACGTTTTCTGGGACACCCTGTATATGAAATCATCTACCACCTATTCGCCTCGAGATCGAACAGCGTCGCCACCATGCGGTTGCTCCATGAACTGCCTTTAGTGGGGATGCGCCGCTTGAGCCGGTGCTTTCGCTGCGGTCATCGTGCTCGAGAACGTGCTTGGAAGGATCAATTTATGGAGATTTGAGCTTTTCAAATCGCTTCAAAATGTGTGAAAATGACTTGGTGGAAAACTTTTTAGATTCTCTAGTTCTCTGCACCAGCGTGCTTAGCAGGGAAGAAAACTACAGAACGTGCATATGTTCCAGTATGCGGATTCCAGTCGGCCTTTGTTATATTATATTTGTTACTGCGGTTCTGTGTGTCAAACAAAATGTACCTACTGCTAAGGTCAATGTTGTAACAGCTTTTCATCATAAACATAATATAGATGATTTTCCTGATGTCACATCAGGAAATCTTGATGTGACATCAAGAATCATCAAGAGACATCAGAATTTGTTGCTGATATTCATTTTCAATACCGTGCATTGTAATGCGGAGTTCGGAGTTACTTTCTGGATTAAACAGGAAGCGACGTTCACACCTCGAAGCTGTAGACCAAGATTAACATGTGTGAACAGATGAGTGCAACCACTCATCTGTTCCTGGCCACTCATCACCACTGTTCCTGGCCCCGCGAAAAAAAGAAAAAGAAAGACCGGCCATGATAGAGCGAGTGCTAGCGAATCAGCTGTGCACCAACTGTGTCATGTTTTTTGCAACGGACCCATTATGACCACTCATTTAAGAAATACAGACGGCTAACCACTACGTGTACGTTTACCTCTATAGGTGAGAAATGGTCATTAAGTGAAACCTCTTGTGTATTTGTGGTTATCACGTACCCTTCGTGAAAACCTATGAGAACTGCACCTATTTTGAACTGATATTCCATTAAACCTGATATGATTTTTTTTTCTGGTCTCGTCTGATAATGCTGCCCTGGGTGATTAGTATGCTTCGGTTAGGAAAAGGGGAAGGAAATACAACGCAAACGAAGTACGCGAATGCAAACACACCATGGCTAATTATGCGCTGCTTATTATTCATACTTACTATAATTAATTGGTTTCGGTTTACGTATTTTTGTCGCGGCTGGTCGCGGCGAAGCGCAAAAAGACGCTCTTTCACTCCCTTATCCATCAATGAGTTACGTCCTTACACCAATGAATTACACCAATGAATTACGTCCTTTTGCGCTTCGCCGCGACCAGCCGCGACAAAAATACGTAAACCGAAACCAATTAATTACTGCAACAAATGACCCACTTCGGTGGCAGATTTTTCTCTGAAAGGTGTCCACTGAAGGTCCCAAAAGGGGTAGTACCCATTTTAATACCGACAGCGCCCTGCTTTAGAAGTTACGCTTTTTTACGAAACTCATTTGCATTTTTATTTAAATAATGAGCGCCTCCTGCTCATTCACGCGGTGCGCATCTTGTAGGCGGTATTGGACAGATACTTGTAAAAAAGAAAGTTATTCGATTGGTGCACCTGTTCGCGAATTATTTAGCCCGGGGATTTAACTGAAACACCCTGTATGCCTTAGCCCTTATAAGCCCTTATTTCTTTAAAGTGGCTGGTATCATGTTATGGACCTTTGTTTTGACTGCTTCCTTTACTGTACCGTTTTCGTAGAGCGCTTGCGGCCTGTTGAGACTCCCTAGTGACTGCACAGTGCGTTTCGTTATGCCGTCATTACCGAAACGACACCACGCAGTTACAGTGTAAATGACGTGATCACGACTAATGTCGATGTGCACGACGGCATCGTTAACGGTTCGATGTGGACTCTCAAATTAATCGAGAACGATGAAGTAGGTCGCGTCGTCCATTTATGGCTCCGGTTTGTTGGTGAAGTAACGGATCACACGGCTAAAATCAAGGTCCGCGGTAACATCTCATTACGGCCCGAGTCTCATTACGGCCGAAGTCTCATTACGGCCGAAAGTCTCATTACGGCCGAAAATCCTTTAATCCCCAAGTGTCTCGTTACGGCCAAAGTCTCAATACGGCCGAAGGTAGTCTCATTACGGCCGAAGATGTCTCATAACGGCCAAAAAGAAAAAAGAAGCATCCACCATACTAGCTCTGTATATACTGTGTTTTATGCTTCCCAAAATGTGTCCGAGGCGGTGTGCCCCCACGGCTTGTGTCACACACAATGGTTCATGCACACAATATTGCGACAGTGTTTCATGCATCCCTCGTGAAAAATGTTTTTATTGTCATATGTGTCACACGATATTTGTATGTGTTACGCCATTTTCTCTCAGTATTCAAGCAACATCCTACTCGTTGGTTCTGTGAGCAAACTGTATGTGTGTGTGTTCTGAAAAGTACTCCACAAGGGAGCCCACTGGGAGCTCCAGGAGTCACATGACCTATGACCATGATCTTCTCCCCCACTAGCTGCCTTCTACAATTTACGTCCACCTGAAATTTACAAAAAAGTACATAAGCCACTGAACAAAATGACATATGCTCTTGTTTGATGATGACTATAAGACATATGCTGTCAAGCAGACTTTTTTTTTCATATATTCAAAACATATTCAAGAATTATGGACAACAATGACAATTACGTCATAATAATGCAGCTGCATAGCCAGGAAACTATTTCAGGAGGTGTTTTATGAGGCTTGACATGGGGTGGAGGAGTCCCCCTCGTCAGTGCTTTATCCAGACCCCCCCTAACTTTTTTGCCTGTGCACCCCCTACAGGGGGTGCCCTTGCGATTTCAGCTCCAGATACATCTGTAATGATATGTTAAGCTGTAATGACGTAACTATTCCAACAATTTTTTCCAACACCCTTCTCGTGCTTGGGATTCTGGATAAACCACTACCCCTTGTTCATTTTCGTGGGGCACTACATTAGAGCTTATGCCACTGCACTGATGTCACAATGTTAAAAGTGTGTGTCACTCTGGGCATTCGGAATTCCTCTAAGCGACAATATGTAAATTCAGAATATCCGAAGGGTAAACATCAGATGTTACCTGCAGGCTTCATGCTGAAACGCGTGTACGCAAAACACTTCCGCCGTGGTGGGCGACGCCGTTAGTGTAATCATACACGCAAGACAATTGCGGGCACATGGAGTAGTGGCAGCAACCTGAAAACGATACATTTTCTTGTTACATATCAGTAATCAAAAATATACATTCCCACATGTTTCGTTTTGTCGTTTGTAGGAAGCGCTAGTAAGGGAACAGCACTTCGTTGGTCACATGCAAGCCACAATGCGAAAGGTGCCGATATTTCGATTACGCGATCAAAAATTAAAAGTCTACAACCATGCACACTTCCCCATGCAATTACTTCCCCAGCATCGTGAGACATGACACCCATGACATGACACCATGTATTCACGTATAGTGTAATGTGAAATGATATGCAGGAATGAAAAAGATGCCAACATACCTGTAATCCAGTGTCCCATAAGCTTGATTCGATTTTCTGGCAGCTACCAAGAAGAGCAAATGCACGATTCACAAGTTTCGTTTCGCCATTTTCAAGCAATCCCACGTGACCTCCTTTGGATCAGTGAAAAGTGAAAATTACTCGCGTCATGAACATATATGTTCATCTCAGCGCAAATCACGTTTCGCATGCTATAGAAGGAGGGGGGATCAATACTCTTCCTTTCGTGTTTTGATATCTTGTTGTTTTGCTACTCTCACTTCGGAGTTCGGATGGTGTCTAGCAACGTTGGGTACCTCGTTTCTTGTGTGTGTGAGCGAGTGGTTGCTGTTTACGATGTGTTCATATATCGCTTTGTAGTGCTGTAATGTGCAAATTAGCGGACTTTATAGCGGCTCTCTATTTTCCGTCGTTGTCTTTCGAGCAGCGCCTGTTGTTCCGGTAAAAATCGAGTTGAATGAATCGCCACAGCCCCAACGTATATCGCGCAGTGTTGACCAAGACCAAGTCAAGCAGGAATTCTGGTGAGTAATGCTTTCGTAGATTGCCTGTCTTAGTAGTGTGCTGTCCACACATAGTTGGATTCTCATAAGAGTAATTTAAATTAATCAAAACAGCTGAAGTGCCTGTAATATATGTAACTCGGTATCCGTTCGTAGGTTTGCGCCGTTTCTAGTTGGTTGCGCGTTTAGGAACAACAAATTTATTCGAAGACGATAAGATACCGATAATGCATCACCGTACAGCAGCATTTACTCGTATCATTGTGAGCCGTATTTCATTTGTTAAAATTTGTCGTCGTATTTCTTCAAAAATAAAAGCGCAAGTCGGCGTACTTGAATTGATCTCCAAGAACTGCTTACGTCGAACGTCTGCAAATGTTGTACTTATGTGCCTTCGCGCACCATAGTAGGCACAAAGCATATCTGATTAGAATAAATACTTCAAGAGGAAGTCATTCAAATACATTGTTATTTATAGCTGGTTTTCCATTCCAGGCATGGTATGTGGCTGCACGAAGGATTCCGGAAAAGAAAAACAACAACATGGCTAATAGGATGTTGCTGCCCAGGGAGTCCTGGCGAAGAGGTGAGCTGTTAAGATCATCATAAGGTTCTGTTGTGAAGTGAGAAATTTTGTAGTAGTGCACGAATGTTAATTCGTGCACTACTTTTATAAAAAAGAAACCAGAAATGGAAAGTTATGCATGCATCATTTCATGAATTGTAATGTATTACTATTTGATATTCACATGTTTCCATTAAGGGAATGAACTACTGAACCTATATTCATATCATGGTCATGCTCTGTGTTTACCGGGAAGTCACATTTTTAAGGCTTGTCATTCTTTTGTCTAAATGAATATTTATGTTAACCTTGTATGAAATAGCAGACACGTATCAACACGTGTGCAGCTTGTGCACATTAAAATGAGCCATGTAGAGACAAATGCTTGTTGTTGTTTTTTTTTTAATATTCTAGCCTATTCATGGTTGCTCATCGCTTCTTGCAGGTTTACTCATTCCAGAAGCAAGAATTGTATCATTGTAAGGCGAATGGAAATAAACTGACATCGACTGAGATAGGTGCTCTGTCATGGCCAATGACTGTCGGATGGCTCCAAAAGCGTCACAACAAAGCCAATATTCATCTAGCTCTCTACAAGTAGCTAACTCCACATAGTAGCCTGCTTCACAGCCTACACTAGCTTGTGGGAGTACACATTACACAATATGTTGCATTGTGCTGTGGTATGATAACATACCGTTTGTCTCGCAATATGTGTATATAAATATGATAAGGGCCCTAAGGGCACAGTGCATGGCTTATACCCTGCTGAATATATATCCATACCTGGCTGCGACATTGCATATCAATGCAGGTTACAATACACATTTTGACATTTGGCCGTTATGAGACATCTTCGGCCGTAATGAGACTGCCTTCGGCCGTATTGAGACTTTGGCCGTAATGAGACACTTGGGGATTAAAGGATTATCGGCCGTATTGAGACTTTCGGCCGTATTGAGACATCGGCCGTAATGAGACTTCGGCCGTAATGAGATACAATCAGGTCCCCAAGGTCGCGCTGCGGTTGAAGGTTGCAGCATTAATTTTATGTGGAAGGCGCTTGGTACGCAATGAACGAAAGAAGACGAAGACTGGTGGCTCTTGCTGTTCTCATTGACGATAGTGAATGCTGCCATGAAAAGAAGCGGTTAAGGAAGATATGGACGAAAGAATGGGCGTTGAGGAAAGAGCACGGTCTGCAAAATAGCCTTCCACGGGAGCTACGAGACGAGGACCCATGTTTTGCGAATGGATGCGGCCACTTTTGAATATATTCTGCTCCGCATAGCAAAGCGCATCAGGAGAGTAGAGACGAATATGCGGGACAGTATACTAGCCGGCATTGCTCATCGGCAAGTTTCCACAAAATCGGGTGTTGCTCCACCAGGTGTATTATATCAAAAATAAAAAAGCTTGTCACATTGGCAACAGAGGGTGGTTTTATTTTTATTTTTTTATCCTTCTGGGAAGCTCTGCGCGTCAGTCGTCAGATCCTGTGCCCTGCGAACAAACTATCCGTGTCGTTCTTTGTGACGGACGGAGCTTCTGAGCGCAGTGATGTTGCACAACGCTCTTTCATATCTCGCCAAAAATAAAATATAAACTTGCGCTCTTCATAGATTCTGCTTGTAATGACCTTGAGTCAAGTCGGAGTAGCAACCAACACTACTTTATTCCCAAGCGGAACACACGTCCGATCAGTTCCAGAACCAGCACACAAGAATGAGAGCTCGCGCTGCTGTGCTCGCATTGTACAGCCAAGCGCGGTATCTTTGAAGATACACAACACTGCTGTACAATAAGCCCCCGCACGCAACTGAATGGTTGGATGATTGCGTGATTATGCTGATCCCTCCTTCTCCTCCTTCAGTCGCTGCGGAGTGAGAAAAGGCGCTCGTGTGAACACACGGTTACGCGATTACGCGACACGAAGAGAAGTTTCTCGAGTCGGTCAAAGATGGCGAAAACAAGCGCTCCTGGCATTATCGTAACTCTGAGCATGGTCGTAGCGAACGTTCAGATTTTGCGGGCATGCAGATTGGACGTCCAGGGTGACACAATTCTTAGGAAGGTGCACGTGCTCGGGTTGACGGAAACCTGGACTGATGATCCGTGTCAGGTAGGCGGATGCGGGTGCATGTCGTACCGCTTTGGCCAAGCGAGGAGAGCGGCTGGTGTCGCACTTACGCCAAGCAAGGGAAAAGTGCGGTCACTCCATGGCATTTGCCCATCGAAATGAATCAAGAAGCGGGAGACATGTGCGGAGCCGAGAGCACCATCAGTGTTCGTACAATTGTCACTGTCTACCTCTCGCCGAACGTTGCACAAGGCGACATTAAACGGTGACCTTCTGACGCCATCCGCTCAAACGTTGCCTGCCTGCGTACTGCTGATGAGGCCCAAGAAGGCCGAAACAGCTGTCCAGTACTGGCATGGTGACGTTTGACTTACAAACATATGCTATACGTGCAGCCAAAGAGCTCCTGCTAATTTTTCCCCCTTATATTATATATATATATATATATATATATATATATCTTGAAAAGTTGGAGTTGGATCGGACGGCTGCGTAATTATAGTTCAAATAAATGGGAGACAGAAGACGAAAGTAGGGGAAGTAACAAAAAAGGGGTTTATTAAAACTTAAAAATCATAAAAGTTAGGGAGGATGTCTACGTTACGGCGGAAGCTCCGCCTTCTTCGGGACAAAAGAGCTAAATGTGCTAAATCACATTTAGCTCTTTTGTCCCGAAGAAGGCGGAGCTTCCGCCGTAACGTAGACATCCTCCCTAACTTTTATGATTTTTAAGTTTTAATAAACCCCTTTTTTGTTACTTCCCCTACTTTCGTCTTCTGTCTCCCATTTATTTCAACTATAATTACGTAGCCGTCCGATCCAACTCCAACTTTGTGCTAAATGTGCTAAATCACATTTAGCTCTTTTGTCCCGAAGAAGGCGGAGCTTCCGCCGTAACGTAGACATCCTCCCTAACTTTTATGATTTTTAAGTTTTAATAAACCCCTTTTTTGTTACTTCCCCTACTTTCGTCTTCTGTCTCCCATTTATTTCAACTATATATATATATATATATGTTTGTAAGTCAAACGTCGCCATGCCAGTACTGGCCAGTACGCCACGCAGTATATACGTGCTATACTGTCCACTCAAACGTTGCCCCAAGAAGGCCGAAACAGCTGTCCAGTACTGGCATGGCGACGTTTGACTTACAAACATATATATATAATATATAAGAGGGAAAAAATTAGCAGGAGCTCTTTGGCTGCACGTATAGCATATGTTTGTAAGTCAAACGTCGCCATGCCAGTACTGGACAGCTGTTTCGGCCTTCTTGCATATATACTGCTGTACGTGCAGCCAAAGAGCTCCTGCTAATTCCCCCCCTTATATTATACATATATTATAATAATTTAACACTGCTGCACTGTGTGGTCCCCAAGAGAGACTGTCAGTACTAATTAGAATTATTTCCTTGCTAATGTTCTTCATACACAGAACCAGTATACATCTGGCAGAAGTGAACAACGAACGAGCCCCGCAACGAGTCAACATTTACACGGCTTCACAGTGCACTAGAGTGTGTGAATGAAGATGGGTTGCCAGATCCAGTATGCGTGAATATCTTCTATTTACTTGCTCATTTTTTTTAGTTGCTCATGTATAGTGCTGAACAATACATACACGCTATGCTTCAGGATCAGATCTTTCAAGAGCAGCGTAGGTACACGCATGCTGTCGTCACATCTGACAACCACCACCACGGCGGGACAGCAGCTGAGGAGGTGAGTACAATAACTTGTATATTTTAACTCGAATCACAAAAGTACTTGCACTGTAATCACATATGCCAAGTGGCTCGAAGTTTTAAAATTTTCAAACGTAACTTTTTTTCAGTGATGTTTAATGTCTGATGGGCATATATAAGTAATGTTGGCAGTCATGCTGATGTACGTTAGCTGTCAATATATATTGACGGGTTAAGCAAAATTAGTGTTTCAATGTACACATATAGTTGACATTGTGGAGGTGTAGAAGGTAACATTTTCCTTGAGCTTGAGGAAGGACGAGGACGGAACAGCAACAAGACAGGACGAGGCTCAGACCAGCAATGACAATTTTTTATTGAACCAAGAACTAGGCGGGAAGAAGTAGGTCACAAAGCGAAGGGGCCAATGTCACAGAAGGCTGACTAATACAACGGTAAGTGTGCGCGATAGTAGAAGTTTCCAAAAGAAGACGAGAAGCCTCATCATTGATAACATAACAGGGACAAATGGCCGAGCCTTCTGTGACATTGGCCACTTCGCTTTGTGACCTACTTCTTCCCGCCCAGTTCTTGGTTCAATAAAATATGTCATTTAAGGTCTGAGCCTCGTCCTGTCTTGTTGCTGTTCCGTCCTCGTCCTTCCTCAAGCACAAGGAAAATGTTACCTTCTATATCTGCACACCAGCACGCTTGCCTCGTTCTGTTATGTTCAACATTGTGGAGGCTTTGATTCTCTTATGTGTTTCACATAGCAAAGAATTGTTCTTTGTTTTCCTCTGTGTGCTTAGCTGCCTGTTTGCATTGTCCTACGGATAATAGGTCCAAAGTGGAATGCCAGTACTGCGAAGCTCGGGTACTCTTAGTTCTGCATCTAACGAGAGGCAGGAAGCTGAAAGGGCTCCTGCTTGTGCTTCCGCTGAGCCAAAGGTAAGCATGTGAGCCCATGACGAGAATTGTGTTCATTTCTAACCGTGCGAACGACATCTCAATATAATGATTATCTGAACATAAGTATGCCATTCCAAAAGACAAAACGTGGTTGGTTGGTATATAGGATCCTTCACAAAGGCCCTCCTGGTTAATAATGACTGTCACTACGGAGGAACTTTGCATCCGTGTGGCGGTTCACAAGATGTAAACCTGAACTCAACTTATATCGAACCTACAACAACTCCTGCACAAATTCCTGTTGAATGGCGCATGACCAGAACTTGTGCTGCATGCCGTTAAAAACAATAAGCATTAGGGATTAAGTGCTACAAAGCACCTAAATACAAAAACCATATGAAGTACAATGAGTGAAGCACAACAGTACCAGTGCAATGAAAGCTACGCAAAATGGAACTGGCAAGAAAGGTTGAGGTGATGACATACTGCAGACTCTAAAACGTAGCTCTACAAAGTAGTGTAAAACACATCTGAATGAAGCGCATTCTTACTGCCCGCAACCTTTATTTTTATCTCACTAAATACACCCTTTCGGAAAGTCTGACAAACGTATATGTGCATGCCACAGGTGGAACAAGCGGATATGCTTCCTCATTCTAAGTGATATTGTCCTGTTGCATTAATGAGCATATGGAAATGAGCAACTCGGCAGCCAGTTCTTGTCTGACTGAATTCCTCCGCAAGTGTACAAGCATGTGCTCATTTGAACTCCTTGCATTTCAGGCGGACCTTGGTGACGGAGTTACAATTCCAGCAGATAAGCTGGCTTATGCTATGCAATGTAATTCAGATTCACTATTTGTAAGAGAGCTCGCTCGAGCCATCTGGACACCAGAACAATTACAGGGTCGTAGCGTCACTGGAAAACCCTGCCAGCGTTACCTAAAGGAGGGGAAACAGGGAAAACGTGCCCTCACTCCACGCAAGCTTGTCGCCATAAAACGTAAGTGTGCACTGGTATTGGGAGAATACTTGACAAATACAGTATGTCAGTTGCGGAAGGGGTACTTTTAGGAACGTATCCAATGCAACAAATCCAAAGCAAAATGTAAGAAAGCAAGTTACCACTAATGTAATATCAGTTTCTGCAGATTATCAGTGCATGCAGCCACATACAATACAGCCCTTTATAATGTCAGGCATGCTACAGCCTTGAAATATGACAAGATGAAACAGCATGATGTATATGTGCCAACAGTGCCAGACAAAGATGAACAACCACAATGTTGTTAATGTAAACAGCTAATAAATGTGCACTTCTGACTGTTGAATAACTGTCAGTTAAACACCATACTTGGAAAATATTCCTTCATATCTGCATGCATTTGGGTAACTGTGACATGTTTGTCACGTTTGCCAATGGTGACAACGCGCCTATGTCTCAGGTGGATGGCCCGTGCAATACTCTTAGACTGATTGCTACACGACCAGTGGCTACACCATTTCTTGAACAGGCATGGCAGCGAAAGCATGTCAGAGAGGGAAACTTGACTAGTACTAGTACTAGTGAGCGCGTGCGCCCACTCAAGCTTGCCACCATGCCGCCTAGAGATACGCTTTGGAAGGTCTCGGGCATATGCCGAAAATAAGCCTATTAGTGCTCGTACGCAAGCGTTCTAATCAGGAAAATCTGGCCTTCGGTGTGCGTCCTGACCTGAAAAATGTAATACGTAGTCCTATGCCAAATGTCACGTTTCCCCATGGGAATTTCAAGCATCTACTGCATCAATATAATTATCTTCTGAAAAATCAGTTCACTACTGTATTTGATGTTGGCTATTTTGTAGGTCAATCCAAGTGTACAGCTGTTCCTGCCTTCAGTCAACTAATTGCTTTAATTAATTTCAGGTTCCTTTCAAGAGTATGCTGCCAGGAGATCCTGTGTAAAAGGAAGAACAGTGGAACAAAGAACAGACAAAATTAATAGTTACCTTGGCGATCTTCTAAAAAGGATGTGAAAAGTAAAGTATGTTGCCTTTTTTATATCTTGTGTTGTGGTTCATTCACATTTGGTGGAGCATGTGCATGATGCAGATATAGAACCCCATTCCCCACACTCTATGGTCATGTATGGAATCCGTTGGGGTTATGGAAGTGTATGTCCCTAGCCATACACTTCCATAAGCCCAACGGATTCCATTAGTCTATGGCATGGTATGGAATCCGTACAAGTGCCAACGTACGGAGTCCATAGAAGACCGTACAGGTACCACACGTACGGACTCTATACCAGGCCGTAGGCCAACGGAGGCCGTTCAGTTCTACCGTACAACTTTGAACAGAAGGTTGTATGTAAATTCAGACTTGTACGTAACGGGTAACGGGTAATTGCGTTACTAGTAATCAATTACTTTTTTGAGTAATTTGTAACGTAATCGATTACTTTTGGGGCCCAGTAATTTTTTGAGTAATTCAATTACAATTTTCAGTAATCAATTAGCAAGTAACCGATTACTTGGAAACTAAAGAATCCACATCGTTCGGGACGACGCACACGCATATATGGGATGATTGACCGCCGCGAGAAGACAAAACCAACTGCCCTCTGCAAGTTCGGTGCAAGGCAGCTGTCTTATCTCTAGGACTGCTCCCGCAACAATTACTTACCCGAGGACCCCGAGGTCAATTGCCACAGTGTTCCGCACGTGTAGTGTATTTTTGAGTCCACTCTCCTCTCCCCATTCATGTGTACTATCTATCCGTAACCCGGCCTGTATGCAGTAAGTTAGATTGTAGGTTGTACCGTGAACCTGATGAGTCATTTGTGGGAGTTCCAGTTGGGACTCTTTTCACAGAACTCTCAAAACTCTCAACCTCTCGACACATTTTTCACAGAACTCTCGACCCCGATAACATAATGCCACTCTTGTGACCATGAGCCCCTGTCAGTCTTGTGCGGAATACTGTCGATATCACAACGATGTCGACGATCTGCAATGACTTGTCGCCGTTGCCTCAGCTATCCGGCATGTTCAGAGCGCTGGAGCGAAAGGACAGAAACAACATCTTGTTCAAATGCCTGATGTGCCTCCCTCAAGAAAAATTCACTGCTCTTATGAAATAAATTCTGCTTCAATGCTGACTTCGTTTTTGCTTCGTTTCGCTTCGTTTTTGCTCAGTTTCCTTTTTTTTTTTTTTGGGGGGGGTATCTTTTCTTCTATCTCTTTTTTTATATCGTGTTCTCAGATATCGAAAGTAATTGGCAAAGTAACGCGTTACTTTTCAAGGCGTTACTTCATTACTTTTTCCGGCAAGTAATTTGTAACGGTAAAAAAATACTTTTTCGTACAAGGTAACGGTAACGGTAATCAATTACTTTTTTTAGTAACGTGTACAAGTCTGTAATATATTATTATTATTATTCAAGTCAAGTACAGTCAGTGGCAAACATCGCTTCTGTGCCTAACCTTTTTTGTTTACCCCGACAGGTGAGGCAAACTGAATTATTTCCTGTCATTAGTTCTGCCACTGACTGCATATTGTGACTTCATATAGTGAATTGCATAGCGCCCTGTGAATCGCAATGTCGCAGTCAGATTGTATATCATGTAATAGATCTCTGCCGAGAGATGGGAGATTTTTGCAATGTTGTGAATGCAATTATGCTTATCATCTGGGACAGCAATGTTCAGGAGTGGCAGATGGAGTGGCAGAGCTTTTAAATCAATGAGCAATGAAAAAAGAGAAAGTTGGAGATACCGCACGTCGAAGTTCACAGTCCTCACAAACAGCAGACATTACGGAAATAAGTAAAAAGCTCGACGAGTTACTCCCATTAAAATCTGCTGTTGAGAACTTCAAACAAATTTCGGCGAAGATAAATGAATTGATGTCAATTAAGGACGCCGTTCATAAAATGTCCTGCATTTTTGACACTGTGCAGTCTATTGACAAGTCGATAGAACATTTCTTGTCTAAATATGATGAAATACATGCCACTGTTACTGAACACAGCAATGAAGTGAAAGGCCTGAAGGATGGGGTAGTCAGTTTGGAATTTAAAATGAGTGAGCAAGCTAAAGATCTTCATGAGGTAAAGACTGCGCTAAGTGAGGGTGAGCAGCACAGTCGGAACTTAAACATGGCAATCCATGGTGTTGGCTTTTCACAGAATGAGGACCTATACTTAATTTTGCAAAAGCTTGCTCAGGAGCTGGAAATAACTGATTTTGTCAAGGAGGATGTGCTGGCGGTGCACAGGCTCCCTTCTAAGATGAATGTAACTCCGAATATAATAGTTAAATTCAAGTCCATTGATGTAAAGAATATTTGGATGGTTGCACGGTCAAAAAACCGACGGCTCGAATGGTCAGGATCCAGAATCTTTTTCAATGAGAATTTGACACTGCAGAACCTGAGAACTGTTTTGGAAAACAAAGAAGTGGTGTAAATGGTGGTGGGCTTGTCGTTGCGGAATCGCCTGTATGACTCTCATCGTACGTTTGATGTGAATATTTTACATTTGAATATCAGAAGTTTACGTAAATATTGGAACGAGTTAACAGTGTTTTTGGATCAATGTTATGACGTCATTGACGTGTCAGCGATCACAGAAGCCAATGTGTGTGATGATGAAGTTGGTTTATACCAGCTAAATGGTTTTCATGGTTCCTTTCATGTTAGAAGTAATAGAAGGGGCCATACTGAGCCTGAAGTCCTCTGTGAATTTGAGATGACTTTACGCCTTCAATCACGAGAAACTTCATGACTATTCGCTGTTCGATGTGCGCGCTCACCTCGTTGTCGGCCATATTGTCCAGCACGTGTCTTCTGTTCTGCACAAACTTTGGACCACCACGTGGTGAACGCGGAGGCCTGTCGCGTGTGAAAATGACGAAAAAGAAGTAGCGCGAGCCATTTGAACACTCAGGAGACAGAAAGTCCCGGTTTGACTTGAACACCACTCGTACTAGACTGTGACTCTACGGGACAATTTTTTCTCCCATGCCAGTAGAATAATCGTTTCCGGGACCGTTATTTCGGGAACAATTTTTGTCCAGAACCCAGCATAAGAGATTATACACGGTCGTTGTGGTACTGACATCGCTTCTTATTGAAATATGGGCTGTGGAACGTGTAGTAGCACAAGCCCCAGCCATGCATTGCACTGACGGTCCAAGTTTCGGTATACAAAGCATAACGTAATTAAGAACAAAACGTTGATGATGATGATTGCAGTTTTTATGGCACACGAGCAACTAAGGCTATAGTGCGCAAAAACAGTGATGTGTGTTGCAAGGTAAAACTAACTGTTCAATAAAAAACAAATTATCTCACAATTTCAGGTGTAATCCACAGTAAAAGGAAAGTCATTCACTTATAACACATTTAAATAGGCGATATCTCTAAAACAGTTGAAAGTTCTCATGTAGGGTAAAAGTAGTTCATCCCCAAGCAATAGAGCAGGGTGAAAAGGCACTTGATATTGATAAAATTCGTTAAAATAACGATGACGGTTATTTTCGCGCAATGGACATGTGATTAGAATGTGCAATACAGAGAGTTGCTCCCCGCAGCATCCGCATTGGGGATGCTGCTCTCGACGGAGTAATAAACCATGTGTGATGTACGTATGTCCGAGCCTTCACCGAGCTAAAATGGCTTCATGAAAGCGGTTTCCCAAATTGTTTGTGTGATTCCCTATGATATCCTTAGTTAGACGGAGTTTGTTGCAGTGCTGTGCGTTCCAGTGTTGCTGCCATTTATTATTTATTGTTATTCTCAGCACCGCCTCAAG
Organism: Ornithodoros turicata; assembly: GCF_037126465.1. NCBI lineage: Eukaryota > Metazoa > Arthropoda > Arachnida > Ixodida > Argasidae > Ornithodoros > Ornithodoros turicata. The sequence goes on along the minus strand of NC_088202.1, from coordinate 49,661,608 downwards.
GTCCTGAATAGGAACATCGAAAGGAGTCATGTCAAAAGAAATTGCAGCTGTGGCAGCTGCATTGGCACGTTTGTTCCCGGGTATGCCCACATGACTGGGTACCCAGCAAAAGTTTAAACGGCAGGACACCTGTGAAACATCGTTAGAGTACATCCGTGTACTGGTGCCTTACAAAAATGTGTGATGGCAAATAACGATCAACGCTTGGAGCGCAATAAATACACTCACCCTCTCGATTGCTTCCCATTGTTCTCTATGGGCACACACAGCGCTTTAGGGCACACCAACATGGCGGCTGCATTTCGTACTTCTCTCCCGCGCTCCCCTCTCCCATCTGCCGTCCAGCGTTCATGGCAGTTCGGTTTGTGTGCTGGCGTTCGTGTTGCCAGATGCCGTGGACGACATCACGTGAGACGCCTTGTGACACACTGAGCCACTATTGCAGCATGGCCGAGTGGGTAGGTGCGTCCGCTCGTTGGTGGTAGCAAAGCTCATGAGCAAGATTATGAGGTGGTGTACTCGAATCCTACCACCGACGGTCTATGGTTTACTCTGGTTTTTGGAGCAGAATTTTCAAACGAATATTGGCATAGTTCACAGTGAAATCAGGCCAGGGTCCACACCAACCCCCTGTGCCCAACTCTTCCTGCTCTCCTCTTTCCATCTGTGCATACCTCTATGTCGCACATACCCATGGTGTGGCGCAAACACGTAATCACAAAGGACACATTCCGGAGCTGTTCAGAATATTTTATTAAGATAATTGCCTAACTACCGAAGTAAGTAACTGACCTAATTACACTTTGCTGTTCACTAACGAAACTTTGCAAATCGGACTCGCTTTACGAGAACAAGAAATCCATGTTCAGGATCAGCAACGTGATGCCAGCCACCCCAAATGAATCAGGCGCATGGCTTATCATTTTTCGGAACGGTTATCGTAAGAACCTTCTGGTCTACTAAATTTCTGCTAATCCTTTAAAATCTCTCCAATGAACTGGTGCTGCGATAAAGAAACGAACGAGGGAAGATAGCGCATCGCGAGAATCAAAGGACGGCTCTCCACTAACGCTACGCTCCACCGAGGCTCAAACGTGGGTTAAAAAATGCTATTGCATTTAAACAGTGGTCCTAACACAGACGCATTTCACGGGCGCGAAAAGCGTCACGTTGGAGTGAAATCGGCCTTATGTAGAGGAATATCATGATTCCGAGGTGTTCACGTCGTGAGGTAATCGTGAGACAGATGCCGTTGTCTGCAAGTTCTGCAGCATAACAGTAAAGCTGGATTCACACATGCGTTTTTCGGACGCGTTTCGCGTTCGCGGCGCCGCGAAACGCGAGCCTCGGCGCGTTTACAACCACTTTTCGAGAACCGCTCCGTGCTGCAGGTGCGAAAGAACGCTTTTCGCTCCGTCCAATATAGTAGCACTCCAAAGCAGGAGCGGACGTCACGCTAGCTTCTTGTGGCTTCCTGTCCACGATAGCTTAATTCATAGCCGTCGCCGGGTACAAGATAAGATGACGGGCGGCAGGTTCAACCTTGAAAAACTTCTCGACTGTGCACGAGAACGTCAATACCTATTCAACAAGAGACACCACGACTTCAAGAACGCTCAGTTGAAAGAGGGGATATGGGGCAAAATTGGGAAGATCTGCGGCATCAGCGGTAAGTACGAGGAAAATCGGTTTTCCGTTTTCGTGGCGATCGATAGCACATGTAGTCCAATTTCAGAGAAGCAGTGCGCCGGTAAATTTAAAAACGCAAAAGACAAGTATAAAAAACGTTGCTGGCGCTCAACGAGACCTCGAGGAGTGGCACAGGCACAAAATATGTAAACAAAAATAACATGGCCCCACTTGAACCAAATTCACGACATCCTCGGACCGTACGTGGAGGACGCGCCGTGAATACTAGAACGCCCTTTTCGGCATTGTACTTGATCCTTTGCAGTCAATTGTGGTGATAAATATTTCTTTTGAGAATAATAACAAAAATGGAAGTGACAGCAGAAAGTCAATCCTCGGGGTAAGTGCAAAATATTTATTCACATAACCGTGTATTCACACGAGCGTGTTTTCTGACGGCGCAGCGACTGAAGGAGGAGTAGGAGGTATAAACATACTCACGCAATCATCCAACCATTCGGTCGCGGGCGGAGCTTATCGCGCAGCAGAATCTATGAAGCGCGCACGTTTTATTGTATTTTTGGCGAGATATCAAAGAGACTTGTGCAACATCACTGCGCTCAGCAGCTCCGTCCGTCAGAAAGAACCACACGGATAGTTTGTTCGCGCGGCACAGAATCTGACTACTGACGCGCAGAAGGAAGACGGAGCGAAAAAGAAAAGCCACCCTCTGTTGCCAATGTCACAAGCTCTATTATGTTTGATCTAATACACCAGGTAGAGCAACACCCGATCTTGTGGAAACTTGCCGATGAGCAAAACCGAAATGTACCGAGGAAACATGCCATGTGGGAAAAGATCGCTCTTGAAATGGAAAAGAGACACCCGGATGTCGAAGGAACGGTAGATGTGTACATCAAAACACTTCTTGGGTCCGCATATTCACGGCGCAGTCGTTGTATCAGTTGCTGTTAATTAATAATAACGAGTTGGCAGGATTCGCGTTCCAAACCAAAAGGTATCGGATCAGGACACTAGCAGTTTCGTTTAAAAACGAGAAATGTGTCAGCAGTATGCCGCACGCCGGGTAAGACAAAGGGGGGCAAAATTTATTCCCCAAGCCGGCCACTCTGGGGTCAGGCATATTCATAGTTGTCTGGCATCACAGCGTCACAGCATCACCATAAATTAACCATGTAATGGTATAATATTTTAGGGCTGTCATTACACAAGCCTACATGGTAGCACCCCGGGGTCATCATCACGTCATGCAGTGCATTCGCGGGGGCCACTGTGTGCATACATTGTATTCTGACAAGCATCAACGAGAACGATCAGTTGTAATAAAGGGAGCCAGTTTTCCGCGGTTTCACTATTCTTACGTGTTTTCCATTCATCGCGGCCACACAGTTTTGGTAACTCTCTCTTAGGAACCGTCTCTGCTTTACACCACACTCAACACCGTCAGACTGCTGCGGAGTCACGGTAAAAAACGACGACGCACATATTTCGCAGTACTCTCTCCTACACTCTTTCCCGCTCACTCTTATTTACGAACGTTTTATGCATTTAGAGGCATGTTTAAGCGCACATAATTCGAAAGAACATGTTGCAGACGGGTTACGCAAAGACTGGCTAGTATACTGTCCCGCATATTGACCTCTATACTCTCCTTCTGCGCTTTGCTATGCGGAGCAGAATGTGTTTAAAAGTGGCCGTATCGATTCTGAAAGCCTTGCGGTAGACAAATGGGTCCTCGTGTCGTAGCTCTCGTAGAAGGCTATTTTGCAGACCGTACTCTTTCCTCAGTACCCATTCATTCGTCCATAGCTTCTTTAACCGCTTCTTTTCGTGGCAGCATTCACTATCGTCAATGAGAAAAGCAAGAGCCACCAATTTTCGCTTTCTTTCGTCCATTCTGTACCAAGCGCCGTGCACATAAAATTAATGCTGCAACGTTCAGCCGCAGCGCGAACATTATCCCCGGCTTCCCCAACATCTGCGCTGACAGCACATTGGAACACTATCTGTGTAGGCATTCCAAAAGGGCGTAGCCTCAGCGCCTTATCATTTACCCCTCTCGCTCCTTCAGTCGCTGCGCCATCAGAAAACACCCTCGTGTGAATACACGGTAAGGCACAGTTAACAGCTACCGTAGGCTCTTCATGAGCCCAAGTAAGAGTGCACATATAGTAACAAAACAGATACACAAGAAGTGTCAGGTCACAAATAATGTTGTGTACATTCTTACCAAAAAAGTACAACCGAATCAAAACGAGCAATAGCTTTATGGCCACCATGCAGCTCAACATAAAAAGCAGTAGTAGAAATTGTGACAGATGCAAAGCTCTCGTACTCGTGCTCGATTACGTCGTTAACTTTTGTACTATTCAAAGTCTACGTGTTTGCGTATGAGTGATAGCCATACCAACTGTTTTGCCATAGTTGAGTGTCATTCCCCACCATGAAACTATCCCTTGGAGCCCCGGGTTTAATCTTTAAACTGTCTTTTTCTTTCTTTCGCTTTTTTTTTTTGAGAGGGGGGGGGGGGGGTGATTGCCCAACCGCCTCTCCTCCAGGATTCATCTAGTCACGCATCTATTGTTTCATACAACAGGCATAAACGTTGTGCATGCCCTGGACTTTTCGAAAGTTATGTATTCCTATATTACCATAATGTATTATGTATCATAACACACACTTTCAAAAAGTATTTGTATTAGTATTATAATACGCGTTTTTGTGGGGTATTGTGCATTAGAATTATAATACGGAAAAATAGTATTACTGCCCACCCCTGTGTGTACGTAATCATTAAAACACCTACGCTGAAAATATCTGTCATATACAGTACGGAATAGTAAGAAAGTGAGAACCTACAATGAACTTTGGCATCAAACAGGAACGACAACATGTGCTCAGAGTAGAGCTCATTGCACATGCATTCTGAATATCTCATATTTCATGGTGTCTACCAGCCTAAAAAACTGGGAATTGTCAGGGAATTTCGATCCGACTGGTTATGTCTGGGGATTGTCAGGGAAGTCGCCAAAAAGAAGCCGAAGCCAAGGAAAATCGCAGACAAGTGCGATCATGACACGCAGAAAATTACGCAGCAACGTTAAATTACCGCAAGTAACAGCTCGCCAATATGACACGCTCAGAGGCAAAACAATAGGGCAACCTCATTATTAAGTAACTTGCTGTGTGCCAGACATGCAGTTTAAAAGACGATAGTCTCGGCACCCACGCCAATGGTGCATTCCACACGGAGAGGCCCACATTCGGGGCACCCATAACATCGGCTCAGAGTGCACCTCCGCTGTCGGGATGGACTCTCACCTGCCTTGGCAGTCGGTTTCCTTCGAGCATCGGAGCCACTCGCTCGTACTCGACATGTAGTCCTATTGATTAGTATTAAATGTGTTATGTTGCTATAACCCACTCAGATACACTTCATAACTTTTAACAACGAAGCCGAATAGCCGAATTTGTCCTGTGACGAATTCAACCTCTCCCTAGTATTTTCAACATCAACACCAACACGCCACCAACAACGAAACATCAAAATAAAAAAGTCACAAATGGGACCAGTATTTGCTCTTCCTACCACTGGAGACAAATTGGTTCCCTGAGATAGAAGGACAACAGCAACAACAATAAATAATGACGATCAGATGGAGTGTTTCACCGCGGTGCTGCGGTACCCTACCCCATTGTACGTGGAACATTATGTGAAAATGATGAAGGAAGGATGAAAATACAAGAAAGAACTAAAGCGTCTGGAGCAATCCAGTGGACGACAGGAAGTTCATGAACAGGTGAAGGACCCGACGATGGAGCACAGGATCTTCATATGGGCCAATGAGTGCAGCTAAATTGAGCAGCCTCTTGCTGATACGGGCAAGCTCGTCACACAGTATCCGCCTTTGCGGGCCAGGCAGTAGAGTGCACATTCCATAAGAAGCTGCTGGGTGGTCGCCACGACACCGCAGGTGGAACAGAGGCTTGTGTGACAGCATCCAATCATGCACTTGAATTGCGGGGTGAAAGCCACATTGAGACGGAGTCTACGCAGGAGGGAGGTAAAATGGCGTAATAGATGGGCAGGGAAAGAAAACGACAAATTTGGACATGAGAGAACTGATGTTCTGAGGCTGGAACAACATAGAAGGGACAATCACATACAAGGCCTCAAGTTGCCTAAGAAATTAACGATGGAAGATGAATGTCACTGAAAAGGTCAGCCAGCTGTAGGACTCGAACCCACATCTTCTGGATTGCCGGTCCAGGGCTCTACCAATTGGCAATCCAGAAGATGTGGGTTCGAGTCCTACAGCTGGCTAACCTTCTCATCTTCCATCGACAAATTTGGGTCTACCGCATACATGAGAGATTGAACCGTGATGTCCCAGCGCCATTGCTGCAGAGCCAGGGGTTGAAACCACGTAGTTAGTAGGTTCCTTCTGTCACCTCTCGACAGCACAATGGGCACGGCTGTCGGGGACTCATGGGCAGCCGTTGCTACTCTGGCTTCCTCCATCGCTGACAATTTGCGTTGCGCCATATTTCTACTGATTTCTACGGCAGATATACGACGTCGTTGTTGTCAAAACAGATAGTAAGGAGAAACATGTATTTGTATTCTGTTTGTTTGAATTCACTAAACGATCACAAAACGAAGGAGCACACGCAAAGTTCCCATTTCTTTAGGTCAGTGAATACACTTGAAATAGTAAAAACCTGATAAAGTAAGGGAATTCCAATGGTACAGTTTGGTATAGACACCTTGATTTTTGCTGGTGCTGCTTGCGCTGCTGTAAATGCTTTTGATGTACAAAAAGCTGTCAGATGGAAGCAAATTAGGCGCAAATTTAAACTCTTGTTGGGCTGAGCATGTATCTGATGTTTTCACTCCATCTGTTGCAGTCTTTTTGCTGACCTTGACTTCCTGGAAGATGATATGTAAATAAATGAGTGCATTCACAATTGTGTTATTCACACATGTGGTGTGTGGATAACATACAGTGATAGCTGTCGGATCCACGTGAGACATTACGGTAGCATCTGCGGAGACGAAAGAATCCGCACGTCTGCACATGCGCTGTGGATGAATAGGTCTCTACCCGAGAAACGTCATCATGACGTTGGTAGACAGACTAAAACCGAAACAAATCGGAAGGGGAGGGCTGGGTTCCACGAATGGGCACTTGTTCGCTGCCTCCTATTGAAAGAAAAGTAGGACCGGAGGACACGTCCCTTTCAGAGACCATCGTAATCCTCTCAAGACCGTGGCTTTGGGGTGCGACCTTGTTCGCCCCTTGCTTTGAGCGTAGTTCAACTCTACCAAATTGGTGGGGCTGTCGAACACTATGACTTCATTTGTTTACAAACAGGGAGGTGTATAGCTTTTCTGGATTGCAGCGCCATGGATTGCGCTGGGGTTAGGGAAGAGCCATGGGATGCGGGTCTTTTCGCCGCGCACATTATGCGCGCATTCTTTTGTCACATGGTTCCGTTTCTTTTTCACCTCAGCTTTATTATCACCGTTTCTGCGAATGCAGTTCCGAAATTTGCTCAGTTAAGGTCACTTTTTTATGTCACCATAAGAATTGTTTGTATAGGAACGGGAGTTACAGGAGGTTTGGACAATACAGCCCGGGGTGCAATGTCTCCTCGCGTCTTCCAAAAGATTGCAGACTCAAAAGCTTCCAAAGCTGGCCGGTAGCACTGTTGTACTTACACGGTGAAGAACGCGACCATATAGGGCAAACACAGGGTATAGACGGAAGTGTGTGCTTCAACTCGCACTGTGCAGCTTACAAAGTATACAAAGCGGTTGTCTGTGTAGCATCCTATCTTCTTTCCGCATCATGTATACGTTTGATCCATACCAACTCTCTGGCATTCAGACATTCATACCATGCGTCCTTTATTTATTTATTCATTTTAAAGACAACAAACTCCTTGAATGGAATACAATAACCAACGGCCTGTACAGGCAACGTGTTTCGTGTAGCAGAATTAATGTGGCATTCTTTTCCATTCTGCCCACGACGCATACTAACCCCCTGTCCCCCACTCCTTTCTGCCCACATCTGTGCGGCGCTCGTAGCCACAGCTGCTCTGTCTCTCCACAGATGCAACAGACATTACAGCGTGAGACAGTGGCGCCCTCCGTGAGGCTCGGGCGGAAGCACTTTAGCGCAAGCTTCTCCCAACGTGAACCTGGGGCGCGGGTAGAAGCGCACTACTGGGTGGTTCAGACACCCTTCCACCGACCCCAGAATCCCCTCCTATATGCCTCCATTTTACAGCTATCGCTTTAAAAAAAAAGGGGGGGGGAAGTCAGCGGTCCATTGGCGGGAAGCCAGGGGAGTCACGAGTCGTCGAAGTAAGAAACGAAGATCTCCTCTCAGCAGCGCAGTACGCGTCCGTCTCCGAGACGAGAGAGCTGCTTCAGCGGCGCTGTCGGCCTATTCATTACCTTCGACACCACAATGGGCTGGCACCCACTGGAAGACCACCTGTGCCTGCTTGGTACACAAGGTGGTAAACCATTAACATATCCATCACCAACGGGGCGGATGAGCCTCGGATGCCAGAATTTTCAATTGCTTGCAGCGCAGATGTAGAGTCAGTGAACAGGACCCATTCCCGCGGGGTAAAATCAACAATATGCTGCAGAAAGAAAACTATGGCATAGAGTTCCACAGCTGTGGATGAGGTTTGATGCGAAAGGCAACCTCCTTCTACTACGCCTTCAGACAGGATGACGAATGCCGAGGCGGACTCGCCTTTTCGATATGGGTCATCGGTATATGCTGCGGCATAGGTATAAAACTTCGCGTCTACCAGAGCATAAAAAGGGGCTCGAAGGACTTGAGGAGGAACCTGATCTCTTCGTTCCAGGAGGTCCGGAAGACGTACGAAGGAGGGTGGCGCTGGCAGAGACCACGGAGCGTTCGGTGGTGTGACGTCCTTAGCTATGAAGCCAGTTAGTGTCTGGCGTGTCCTCTGCGCTACTCAATGGAAATGACTTTCACTACGGTATCGAATTTTCGTGAGGAGTGGGTGGCAGGGAATGTGCGCACGCAAATGTAGGAAGTGCCAAGCCGTTTCACGCTCACAGAGAACCTCGCCTGGGAGTTCACCAGCTTCATCCAGTAATTGCCGTGTTTCAGCCATTCTGGGAACCCCAAGGCAGCGACAAAGGATTCGGGCAAACAGGGTCCGAAGGTTATTTAATGACTTTGTGGAAGTCCTGTGCAAGATTGGAAAGCTGTAAAGCACAGTCACGAAAGCCGCGTGAACGGCTACAAGGGAGCTACCACAGACCCATCCTAAGCCAGAAAGATGTTGAATCGCAGGAAGCCATCGCTGCACTTTGGTTTCAAGGTGCTTAACTGGCAAGCCCAGCGCTGGTTCGAGCCCATGACCACACCAAGGAAGCGATGGAATTACGTACAGGCTCGAGCTGCTTTGCACGAACCCAAAGGGCGAAATTTGTCAACGCCTTGCGGGTGAAATGGAGCTCGACGCACTTTTCGGGCGAAAGGTCCATCCCAAGTCGCGTGAGGTACAGATGGACATTATTTAAGGATAGCTCCCACTGACGCTGAATGGGTGGGCGTGACTTGCCGACTGTCCAAAGGGCAACGTCATCGGCATGCACAGAGAATCGTACCTTGCGAAGAATTATCGGTTTTACGCCCACCATTACCACATTAAAGAGTGTAGGACTCAGGATGCTTCCGCGGGGTACACCTTGATGAACAGGATGCTTAGGACTTTGGCCGTGGGATGTGCGGACAGCGACAGTTCTGTCCGTAAGAAAATGTTGGAGCCAGCTGAAGAGTCGACCAGATACGCCAAGAAAGCGCAAGGCGTGCAGCATACAAATGTGCGAGACTGTATCACTGGCGCGCTTGATGCCTAGGAAAACTGATACAACGATTCGCCGATGTGTATGCACGAACATGTTGGACTGTAGAAACGAGGTCGAGAACTGGATCCATGGAGCTTTGGAGGCGACGAAAGCCTGCCATTTCGTGAGAGAACGCACCTTGCTTTTCGAGCCGCCAGCCGAGATGATGCATAACCATTCTCTTCATCAGTTTTCCCACACAGCTGGTCAGGCTCACCGGGCGAAGAGGGCAGGATGTTTGGGGGTTTGCCTGGTTTTAGGATAGGAACAACTAATGGCTTCTCCCACCTATATGGTAGGGATCCCTGTTGCCAAGACGTGCCAAAGATGAAGGAGAGCTTGGAGTGACCGCCTGTCAAGGTTTCGCGGTGCGGCATAGGTGATTTTATTTGGTTCAGGGGACGAGCCCACATTCACAAATTTCAACGCTGTCGACTCGCTATTTAGAACACGAAGCGCAGTTCTCACTAATAAGTTCATAAGGCCAATGTCAGGAAGTGACACTCTTCCACGCGAAGCAGGGAGAGACAGCAAGATCAGTGCAATTGGCCTGCGACGTTTCCTCCAGAAGAACGAGAGCATCGCGGAGTGGAGCCTCGCTATTATCTGGTGTGGTGCGATTAACACGTGGCTCAGGTGTAACACACGCCCACAGAAAACAGTTCGCACTAAGTAGGCGCGCACAGGGTACGAGAGGTCGAAGGGTCCCGCTTCTTGACACTTGGACTGGAACTCCTGCAAAGCCTGCTGCAGGATGCCGTTCATGGGGCCGTTCCGGTCGAATAAAACGAAAAGAATCTTGAGAGAGGAGGCAATTAGTCTTAATGTTAATAATACGGTCGCATTTTTCGCGAAGCATTCCCCTTCGTTTTGTTCGCGGTGTACTCACTGAGCGAGGGATATATTTCACCGAAATGCCCGTGCACCGAGATCGAACTGGACAATCACAATTAGACAAGTGTAGGCATCATGTTAACCACCGATTACATTCTCAGCACAGGAGGCGACGTGTTCGATCACCTTGCTCTACCGCTTGATGGGTGTTTGTGTGTGTTTCTCTCTTCTTAGCTCCCCCCACTGGGGTTTTAACGCTTTTAATCATGATACCACCTCCTTCTTGTAAACACAACAACATAGGCGTTGCATAGGCGTCTACATCACGGGGGTGGAGGCGCCGTTCACGACCATCATCGACAAAACTCACGCATATAATCAATCTGCGTTTGCAGTATGTATCCCAGCGCTGTAATTAGTAGACTGGTCTAGTTGCACCTTATCAGCTGTAATTGATTCTTTAGGGTACTGCAGAAACCGATGATCCCGAAGCGTGACATTACTGTGCGATGCCCCAGCAGTGCGTGTACTTGCCAAACGGTGCAGTTTTGTGACTGATGCTGCATTTTTACTTGGTATTCTGTTTCAGCCCAAGTCTGTTGAAATATCTGTCGCAATGACATGCCGCACTGCATGCTCTGTGTGAGCAGCTGACGACTTGTCAAACTTCTAATAAATATGCCGCATGAATAACTGTTGTTTCTTCCTGCGTTCGAACTGTGGTGACACAACATAGCACTTGTTGCTTCACTCTACAATTACATAATTTTCTTTATGAATTAAGCTGAAGAGATAAAGTAAGCGGTTCAAGCACGGCTATAAGGGATAGTGAGCACATTAGAGGAGCATGCAAAATACTTGGAACAAATATTTTTTGCACCATCATATGAGCATACTACCTACAGGAACCGTCACGCCAAATATTTCCTTTGGGAAGTGCGAATTTACTGAGAAAATTGCTTTCCAAGAGAGCGCGAAGCGATGACGACCTCACCTAGCGGCTCCTCGTGTCTCGTGACGTCAGGTTGGCAGAGGTCTCTTCATTGGCCACCAATAATCATCTGCCAGCGAGAGCGACCAGCTCAGGGGGAATGTGCGTCCTGAGCCGACGCACCTCTGCCCACCTCTGGGAGGCCGACAACGGCGAGCCATATCACCAGCACCACCGCCAACACCAGCTCAGGGGTGCCATCCGATGTATTGCTCCATAGACGTAAGCGTGCTGAGCGAACGTAATGCATTCTGGACAGGTCCTGGTCACACATCACAGCAAATGTCGAAACGCACGTGACCTTAAAGGTGGCAGCGCCCGTGATCAGCGGCAAAAAACGTTTATAAACAAAGCGTTTACTGTTTCTGTGCACCGTTTTTGAAGTCTCCCGACCCCGGTAATTATTTTATTCGATAATCTCGCATTAGACGCACAGTTTTGTACATGAGGCCTCGTACTGTTGACCACTTCCAAAGGTACGATGACGACTCGGCATTACGATACACTGAGGCTATGCGATCTACTTAAACTAAGGAGAAATGGGCTACCATGTCGCGGAAGAAGCACCGCATAGTTTACGCTGGTAAAATACGTTTATCTCTTGGCTTTATGCCGACGGGAATATCTCGTCAAGGGCTAGGACGACATCTAAACAAAGTCACATGACCTCAAAATGACGTTTCCTATGACGTGTGACCGGGATAAAATGGCGGCTTTGCGAAAAGCACCCGCTTGACGGTAGTTACAAAGATGGCGGATATATGTCACCACTGTGGCGAACAGTCGAGACGCGCGATGGGCGGCGCAAAAAGCGACTTGCACAAAGAAGGATATTAAAAAGAAGTCACTCGCTTCAGTATTGGCGAGGCACATGACGTTGCAGACCCGCAGCTGTGGGGAGCGGGTTTTTTGACCAGCGAGATTGAAAGCTCTCACGCGTTCCAGGATTACGCGCTGAACTCTTAGTTTTTGTGCGAATGTGTGTCCCAGGGCTTGTTATCCTAATTTCTAGTTCTCCAGACATATTTGTTCTCAAGTCTTTCCATGCTCCTTCGACGCTTCGACGTGGAGAAGAAAACAGCAGATTTAGACGCTGTTGTCTAATGCATAACTGGAGCGAAGTGTAACACACTACACACCACGTTACTCAGTATTTTGCAGTCCAGGAGTAAAAGACACTTCGGGACTTTTCGACGCAAATAAAAAGTAAATATCCATATGGAGTTTCATGTTCGTTTATTCACTGAGTGCTTTGCCCGCCTTTCAACCGCGTTTGCAGAGATCGCACGTGTCTCTGCTGCGTACGAGATTTGAAACGTTTACTTTGCGAACTTGCGTTGAATTAAGCTGAAAAGAGTATGTCAGATGCCATTCGCACTTTTCGAGAAGTAAGTGGTGTTTCATCATCTACACCAGAGTGAGAGGTTCTTCCAGCAAATCCAGGTCGAAGTGGGGATACAGCAGTATGGAAAGAAGACGAACGTTCATGGCTTTAGTTCCAAGAGAAAAATGAATCTGAATGCAAGAGGCAATGCTGTTACTACATCAAGTAAGCAGCATAAACAAATCTGTATCTTATTTATTTTCAATTTAGGATGGTGTGCCACAAGATATGGAGATATGGAATTGTCTAGCTTGAATAAAAAGCCGGGATCCAAGCAAAGTACATGCTGCACAGGAAAAAAAAAAAAGGGTGACATTAAAATCAAGAAGATCAGCGGAGACACGCAACGCAATGAATCTTTCTTGCGTGGAGAAACAACACTCTCTGCAGAAATCAAACCTACAAAGCACAACAGATGCCTGCCTGAAGACCTTCATGGCCCATTTTGGAGATGACATGAAGCCATGTGAAGCCATCTTGTTTCACGATTATATGCTTCTGTCGCAAGAGAACGGCACTGAAATGGTTGCAAAGAGACTTGTCAATCCTACACAGAGGACTGTCTAATATTGCTATGACCTGTGACAGACAGCGAATTTTGGGAAGATCTTATCGCAGTGGACAGAATTAGACAGAAGGTTAATTCATCTATACTTGGAACAAGGTATGTCATACGCGAGAAGGCGGCATTTAGAAACCTGATAAGTTATTTAGAAATATTATCAAATCCAAATATTCATCTGAAATGCGATAAAATAACTGACAAGATGTGCTTTATGATCACGTAAGGCTTGAAGAGGTATGAAAATATTTTCCCATTTACAGCGTAATATTGCCCCTGATGACGATCATTTTCAACTTCAGGCATTTACATGGACATGAGACAAGATGGTGAGCTTTTGGCAGTACTCATTGTCACACCAATACTGTTTTGATCACGTGAACACAAGTAACACAAGTCTCTTTTTTGCACCGTAACAATTTTGCCTTCCCTTGAGTAGATCGCAAAACGAGAAGAACTTCCCGATTATATTAAGCGACCTAGGCCATCTTCCCTCCCGCCATGAATGTTTCTGTCTGTTGATTTTACTGACTGAATTAATGCGCTAAAAGTAAATTTACCGACAAGCTGAACTGAAAACGCGGGCGCCAAAGTGTAGCTACATTCGCAAATAAGTTCTTTCTGGTGCAGCTTTAACCGAAAAGTTCACGGTGCGGTGGTCTATAGCGAAAGCGAGATTCATTGTGTGTGATAGAATCCCGAATTACGAATTTTTCTTTCAATTTTAGTTAGGAAAGTAAAACAACCTTTAAAGTTGAGCGTCACCTTTGAAATTTATTTCGCTCTGAGGACGGGTTCAAATTTATTCCGATGGTTGCTATATTCTGTCACTTGAGTAACTTGAGTGTCACTTGAGCCTTCTGTGTGTGCCAGAGCCGTTCCAAAGACTGTTTTCGGATTTTGTACTGAAGAATGGTTCTTAATATATGTAAGGAAAAAAAATTACTGCCTGTCATTTCGTGCGGTCTGTGTACACTGACATAAACGTCATCACCACGTTACACAGATCGCTATTGAAAGCCAGTCACAAATGCTGACGTCTGAGATGTTGTGTACCTGACTGAGACGTTGTGTACCTGACTGGCTCTATAGTTAGTCCTTTTGTGACTAACGAAAGATCTTAACCGTATCAGTCTCACAGATCAGTCTTTGTGACTGGCATTTAACAGCGACCTGGTCCCAGAAATTGAGGTACGGTGCCCGACAAAGGATTACGGGATACGAGGTCGGCGTAATTTTTCTTCGGCGTGATACTGTGGCCGTCGACACGACAGGAGAAGTGGAAAACAGAAGAACAATCTGTTACTGCTTCTGCTTTCCACTTGTCCTGATGTGTCGGCGGCGGCACTGTCACGCTGAAGAAAAAGTACGCCGACCTCGCGTCCCGTGAACTTTTGTCAGGCACTGTATCCTTAACAAAAAGGTGACGGGAATATACTTCCTTAAGGCTACGATAGAGCCTCTAAGCAGAGGGTACAGAATTCAAGGCAACAGTAACCTTAACAGAAAGGTAACGGTGATAATTCCATAAGGCTACACACAAGCCTCCACATACGAGTTACACTTTGTAAAAGGGACCGAACTCTAAACATCAAGGTAACCGTGATACTTTATGAGGTACACCGCAGCTTTTATTCAAAAGAAACGAAAGGGAACACTGAACACTTCTAAATAGAAATAATTTCTTGGCCAATTTTTTGCCTTTACTATAAGGGTACGAAGCTAAGAGTGTACGTCACACCCAGCGCATTTCTTTGTCCAATCAACGCGGTGCGAGAGCAGCACCCACCTGCTGCGACGCGTAGAGGTACACTCTCCTCGCCGAGAGGCGAAGGAATACGCAGGAACCACCAGGGACTCAGATGCTGTAGTAGCTCAAAGCTGTGATGGCGGCGGGGGCTTTCGCCATGCAAGTATGGTGACGGGAAGGAAGCAGAGATGGTAATGGAAATTGGCTCGTGCCATACACATTGAAATGTATTGTGTGCGGCGGCAGAGATGTGTCAGATAGTGTCACAACCACTGATCTCTATAGACCACTTTCTGTTTACAAACATGTGGCGTCCCGAGAAGACCGGTTCGAGGTTCTATTTTGCTCTGGTTGGCAAGAAGCGGGAAAAACGCGTCTGCTGATAGGCCGAAAAGGCTGATAAGGTTGATAGGTGCCTACCAGCATGCTTTGCGCGGCGGCGAAACGTAATCGATGACGTAGGAGTGCAAGTGGTCTATATAGTAATAGGCTGGATAGCGGATTGAGGGTGCAACCGTACGGTCACCGGCCGCCCATCTTGCGAAGCTCAAAACATTGCCGTCCGGGACTCAGCTGCATATTCTGCATGCGCCTTTGCGTAGCATTTTAGTGGTGTCATGCCCGCCTGCAGTGGTTATGGGTGTATTGTCCGTACTGGCAAGGCACCGGGGACGACATTTCACAAGTAAGTGACTTAGTTTTACAAATAAATGTGATTGATTAGTCCACGAGCGGGGCGACAAAACGTTGCTGTTGACGCATGTGCGCGGCACTTTGTGACTCGTATCTCAAGATCTAAACGTTAAACTTGAAGCAGTACGTTATCTAGATAGTGTCATTGTGATAGTCCAGGCTTCCTGCAGTTCGCAGACATGGTCTCGGCACGCAGCAGGCGTTGAAGTGCGCTTGTCAGGTGTGGTATTTACGGCTCAGTTTGTTGGTCACGGTATCGACGATTGCTTGCTTGGATCAGCCTTGTCACCCCTGCCGTAATTGATGGCATAAATTGTTCAATGCAGGTTTCCTCACAGCCGCCCAGAAGATTTAAAAAAGTGTGTGGTGAATGTCATGCGAAAGAACTGGACGCCGTCGAGGACATCACTGGTCTGCAGCAAACATTTTAAAAACAGGTGCTTCGACAGAACGGGCCAAACCGTTCGACTGAGGCCTGACGCTGAGCCCAACAAGTTCGACTTCGCACAGCACCTCCAGAAAGTAATAATGCATGCGTCATATGTAGAGGCCGGATTTAGATGCACTAAAAGCTGGTTGAACACACATGCATGAAAAATTCATTAATCTTGCTCAAAATATGCACCTCGAGAAATTCACTTGCTAGTAGTATAATTGCTAATATTCACTCTAGAAAAACACGCAATAAATTCACTAGGGCAAAAGTATCTTACCTTATGCAGTGTACAAAAAGCATGCAGAGTTGAAAGCATAGATCGAGAAGTGACCCGTCAAAAGGAACTCGTAACGAAGTTACTGTGTGAAAAATGTAACTAAGTTAATAACGAAGTTATTCATCCCGAAACGTAACTCACAGTTACGGAGTTACTTAAAAAAAGAATGAGTTACTCCCAAGTTACTTCGGACACAAAATAGCACTACACAGCAGCGCGTGTGAGCAGTTGAGTTTGTGTCCAACAATTCGAACGCTTTGCATCTTATTCCCTGTGGGCACACAATGGTTCAGCTTCATTTCAATAGCAGCAGTTCTTACTTCCTGAATAGAATACCGTCATTGACTGGACATCACGTTTTATGACATAAAATGCCATGGAAGAACCGAAGAGAAAGCAAGAAAATAAGTGGACGTGAGTGAAAAGCGAATTAAAAGTAACTTGGAACGTGGCTTAAGTTACTTTGGCAAAGTTACCTGAAAAAGAAACGAGTTCCTCTGAAAGTTACCACGGCGCAAAAGTAGCGAGTTAAGTTACCAAAAAAATGGAACTTAGTTACGGTAACGAGTTACCTAGAACTCCGGTTGAAAGTGTGCATTTGCATGAAAGTCTAGCCTCTATGAATCACGTTCCCTAGTTAAGAGTTTCAAGCGATGGTTGATGATTGGAATTAGTACTGCATGAAGGGCACCTTAAAGCTGCAGCTAGTCCAATATGTGAAAACACTCCCGAATTATGCATTTATATGCAGTGAAAAGCCACTCCATATTGGATAGGACAATACTAAGATAGGCAAAAGCATATAAAGAAAAAAGCATGAAAATTTTGCCTGATGTACAAACTCGTATTAGTGGAACATAGAAACACACCAGCGACATGTCTCTTTGGTGTGTTCCAGCATGTTTACTTTCCTTAGAGATAATAAATAATTTTTCAACCTCGAATGTCTACTCTTTATTCTCCCGGCTTAAGTTTGCGACAACATATGTTTGAATGCAGCCCAAATGAAAACAATGTGATCCGTCTGATCAACGAAGTTTCCCAGTGCTACAGCGGCATCGGACTGTACCACCTTGCCAAGGAATATACAGAGAATGTGACAGCCAGGCCTCATCTGCGAAAGAAATTGTCAAGGTTGATCATATACAACAACCAGTAATGCACTCTGCTCACTTACCTGGTCGACTGCTTCAAACTTGCCTTTGCAACTGGACTTGTGATACATTGGTGTTGGAGCTTTCACCACAAGACCTTGCTACTTTGCCTTTTTATGACATATTCACTCTACCCGTAGTCATTTTGAATTGACTTTGCCGTCACTTACCTTCCTAGTGCATATTTTTCTAGTCGATATGTTTTTACCGTCATATAGCCTTTATATCACATGCTTAATCTCGTCCTAGTCCTTTGGAAGTGCTGTACTGCCGTTCGGCCCTTCCTGTCACACCAAGTCATATCTAAACTTCCTGTGCAAAGCATAATGTTTATGGCAAAGTATTCATAGGCATATTAAGGTAGTTTCATAAACAAGCGTGCCAAACATTGCTGAATGCCACGACTCAATTCTGAGAATACTGCTCCCTAGAATTCTAGGCCCTCGAGCCGATAGGAAATGGGAGAAACACGAGAAGTGACACGCGCACACGATGACAGATCACAAAGGAAACGTAACACAACAAATACAACACCACACGAAACCAGCTAATCACATAATAGAAGTTCAAAGTACAAAATTGGAACGACACGAGCGTCACACGAGTTCAAAATAGACAGGAAATAACATGTACGTGATAGGATTTCACACAAAAAATGTAAGGAACCTAATCACGAGGAATTTGTGCAGCGATCCGTGGCAAAATTTTAGCGAAGCAGCAAGGGAAGCGCTCACAAACAGCAAAATATGTCACAGCTTACATGCATTCCTATGGGCTGTAATCGCTCTTTTGAGCACCGCAACATGGCGGCCGGTTGTCGTACCCTTTCCCGCGATACCCTCACCCATCCCAAAAAAACGAGTTTTTTAAAGAAAAAAACGCTAAATGTGAGAATAAAACGTGTTCTAACAATTTGTAGGGGATGCTGGTGAGGGAAATGGGACGATAATTAGATGGCGAAGATTTACTCCCGAATTTGTGTATTGGAACCACCTTCCCGACTTTCCAATCATTACGAATTGTATGAGTGTTGAGTGACTGCTGGAACAGTTTAGTGAGTAGGATTGATGTGTATTGTACAGTGCTGCTCAAAAACTTCGTATTGATTCCGTCAAAACCACAGCTTGACGAAACCTTCAGATTACCGATTGGTTTGATTATGCCACTAGGTTCAACGATTATGGGCTCCATTGGAAAATAGTCGTAAGTTCGTAGGATAGGAAGTGAAGGTGTAGAACTCAGAACAAAATTATCGGGAAAAAACATATTTAGCATGGATGAACACTCGGAGTCCGGCACAAATGATCCATTCGAGTCAGCGAGTGCAATATGACTGATTTTCGCTGGGCTGACCACACGCCAAAAGTTGCGGGGGTCGCTGGTAAGCATGGATGGCTAGGTATGTTGGAAAAAAATAGTCTTGGCGAGCTTAAGCGCGGCTAAGTAAGAAGTGTTCGCTTCCTTATACGATTGCCAGTGGGCAGAAGACAGAGTGCTTAGCTGTACGATACAGACGCTTCTTGCGATTGGAGAAGCGTTTTAAATTGTTATTGTACCAAGCTGCTCGAGGATTACAGGTAATAATGCGCGAAGGAATATATTTATTGGTTAAGCCATGAACCATAGTTTTAAACATATCCCAATTGCTCTCAATTGATCTGTTGTCAAACCCGCCAAGAAAGAAATCGAGGAAGGATGACAGTTCGTTGTAGATTGCATTGAAGTCGCCTTTGTTATAGTTACGAATTTCTTTCCAAATTTTAGTGTATTATTTATGGGCACACAAATATCAAAGGAAATAGCTAAGTGGTCACTTATCCCGAGCATGTAAGCTAAGGGAGAGGTGAGTTCAGGACGCGAGGTCAAAACGAGATCTAATATGTTAGCAGTGGAATCCGTTACGCGTGTTGGGCAAGTGACAAGCTGAGACACGGAGAATGTTGAACAGAGGTTAAGGAAATTGCAATGCTCAGAATTATGCGCAAAGGAAGTGGACGTAACGGAAGGCCATGAAATATTTGGGGGTAGTTTCATTTATAATCGAATGATGCCCGCCGGTCACATTTTTTATTTCTCTCGAAAAAAATATATGTTATCCCACCCACAAAGAGATGCAAAAGGTGCCTGACCGCAGGTCACTGCGATATTTTCTTCTCCGTCCACGGCGCTTCGAAGCAACCGGCGTGATTTCGCGGCTTAACTTTTTTCCAACTTTGTGACCTTGTATCTCTTGAACGAGATGTCCCATTTGAACGATTTTTTTTTTTTTTTGCTGAGAGGGTGGGTGATTCACATTCCACCGTGGGCTATTAAATTGATATGGTCAAGAGAAAAGTATACGAAAAGAATCCCGAAAACGCAACAGAGAACCGTTTTACCGCACGTTTGGAAGGTCATGGCCGCGGCGCTGGATCTCCGACTGTGATGTTCTTCACATGAGCAGAAAGATCATTCTTTGCTCTTTCGTTCAACGTCAAACACATTGCTTTATCTTCAGCTATTATCCTGTAACAACGCCGTGAACAAGGAAGGGTATAGAAAAATTCTCATTTTCGCAGCAGTTTTTACCCAAAAAGGACATCTTGAAATTTTCCAATATTTCGTACTAACATAGCTGAGACATAGCTCTTTCACGATATGCAATAAAATGTTTGCTTATTGTGGTCCCAGAGGGCGCGCAATTTTTTTTTCGCACCCCTATTGGGCAGCGCTTGCAGGGGTCAGACAGACGTACAAAGAGTGGACTTCTACCCCACCCCCTGATTTTTTTTTTTTTTTGCTTTCGCTGAGGGTGCCGTCATGCCGAAGGCCGATTATAGTAATATTCACAGATCACTGTGACGTCCGCAGACAAGCAAAAGTTCGTTGCTTAGGCTTTCCCACCCGGTTAATCCCTGTGGAGTTGTTGAAATACTGCGAGACTGTTGCCTGTTACGTGCTTGAAGGAAATCGGGCATGGGAGCATGACATTTGTAAATACTGCGGCTTTGCCGAACCGAAGCGCGAGACGTCTATTCTCTTGTACTTTGTTTTGTTATTTGCTGGTTTCTTCTACTTGTGAACAAAGACGGAATTTGAAACACTCAGGTGATATGCCACGATGCCGACAGATCGCCCAATGACTGGTTGCCTGGTCTTCCTGGGAATGATAGGACATGTCCGGTCCCTTATTTCTTCAAGGTGAACTCCTTTTAGAAATATTATTTGAAGGAGTTAGCCTTCCAATGGGTGAGAAAGTCGGGACGCTGCGTGGGAAAAGATGGTCTTTAGGCATCTACGGGTTTCCCGCCGCCGTCCACATTTTAAGACAAGGGCCTTGCTTTCCTGGTTGCTACGTTTGGATTTCGTTTTGTCGTCTGCATAGCGTGTATTTCTGCGCTCCCCATGGCCAGCCGTAGACACACCAGAAGTCGACTATACTGCACGGACTACACTCAACGACAAAAGAAAAAAATACCCTGGAACAAGAACTTCAGGCCGGTATCGTTGATAGGATCAGGGCTTTTGAATACCATCTTGAGCACCTCGGATGCAGTCCATTTCCACGACACCGACGAAATATGTGTGAACTGCTACAACACGTTTCGACTGCAGGTTGCTGAGGCAGGGCCTTCAGGTGAACAAGATCCTCCGGCTTCAAGCCCTGATGATGCTGACTTCACTGACCCCACCGAAATTGTGCAGACTGTGAACAGGAGCATATCAGAGCAAGATATTGGTGTGAGCCCACTGAGGCACCCGTAGTAGACAAAGTAGAAGAAACAGAAGTAGGAGAAACCAGCAAATAACAAAATAAAATTACAAGAGAATAGACTTCTCGCGCTTCGGTTCGGCAAAGCCGCAGTATTTACGAATGTCATGTTCCCATGCATTTCCCCAGGGCGTCAGTCGTGACGTTGCCTACATACGTGAGGCCGACAACGGCAAGCCCTTTCACCATCACCACCACCATCACCACCACCACCACCACCATGTTCCCATGTCCGATTTCCTTCAAGCACGTAACCTTGAAGGGGTTAACCGGGTGGGAAAGCCTAAGCAACGAACTTTTGCTTGTCTGCGGACGTCACAGTGATCTGTGCATATTACTATAGTCGGCCTTCGGCATGACGGCACCCTCACCGAAAGTAAAAAAAAACTGAGGGAGTGGGGTGGAAGTCCACTCTTTGTACGTCTGTCTGACCCCTGCGAGCGCTGCCCAATAGGGTTGCGAAAAAAAATTTGCGCGCCCTCTGGGACCAAAATAAGAAAACATTTTATTGCATATCGTGAAAGAGCTATGTCTCAGCTATGTTAGTACGAAATATTGGAAAATTTCAAAATGTCCTTTTGGGTAAAAACTGCCGCGAAAATGAGAATTTTCCCCTACGCTTCCGTGTTCACGGCGTTGTTACGGGATAATGGCTGAAGATAAAGCAATGTGTTTGACGTCAAACGAAAGAGCAAAGAATGATTTTTTGCTCATGTGAAGAACATCACAGTCGGAGATCCCGCACCGCGGCCATGACCTTCCAAACGTGCGGTAAAACGGTTCTCTGTTGTGTATTCGGGATTTTTTTTCGTATGCTTTTCTCTTGACCATATAGATTTAATAGCCCACGGTGGAATGTGAACCATCCACTCTCTCAGCAAAAAAAAATCGTTCAAATGGGACATCTCGTTCAAGAGATACAAGGTCACAAAGTTGGAAAAAATTTAAGCCGCGAAATCGCGCCGGTTGCTTCGAAGCGCCGTGGACGGAGAAGAAAATATCGCAGAGACCTGCGGTCAGGCACCTTTTGCGTCTCTTTGTGGGTGGGATAACATATATTTTTTTCGAGAGAAATAAAAAATGTGACCGGCGGGCATCATTCGATTATAAATGAAACTACCCAAGGGTAATTGAAATCACCAAGCAAGAAAACAGATGCTGATGCTGATGGATAACAGGTGGCAACAAAACTTAATACGTCGTGAAGTTCGTCAACAAAAACGGACGAATAAGATGGCGGACGATAACATACACCAAAAGCAAGTTTATGATAGCCAATATCAACACATGCCCAAACAGTTTGAAGGTTAGTTGAACACGCGATCTCAAAGGATTGAAGGTTTCTGGAAACTCCAAGTAAGACACCACCGCCATGGCGAGTGAGCGGTCGCAACAGTATTTGATAAACCGTGATGGATTATTGAAGATCTCATGATCGCTAACAGCTGGGTGAAGCCAAGTTTCAGTGAGAGCTATGATGTCTGGATTACAATTGTCGATAATGGAGTCGAGTGAATCTCGCTCGTTAAGAATGCTTCTGACGTTGGCAAGCAAGACAGAAATACCACATCCCCTCACTTGATCCTATGAGCCTGGCTTATTCCAGCAGTACCAGCAGGGACGTGAGGTTCAACGAGAGGGCGTTCAGAAGGAGGGTTAGTAAGTACCTTCACAACATCTGCTACGGGATCATAAGTGTAACATGTATTGTTCACAAACAGTTTGTTTTAGCGTAGTATAAACAAGGGTGCGTTGGGCAGGGATTTACCGAACTCAAAGAGCTTATTTCTGGCATGCCGTGTAGCAGAAGAAAAATATTCAGAAACCAGCATATTGCTGGGCTTAAGCTTTGAACGAGATGCTAAAACAATGTTTTTAACTTTGTAGGATAGAAACTTGACAATAACAGGACGACATTTGGAGGAAAAAAAAGTGCCTAAGCGGTGAGCACGTTCAATAGAGTTACGGGGAAATTCACAGCCAAGAGATGCAGTTAAAGCAGACACGACTTTCGCTTCCGTTTCATCCCAAGTTTCAAGGGCGTCGGGAACACCACGAAGTATTAGATTATTCCGCCTTGAACGGTCCTCCAAGTCGTCAAGCCGGGATTGGAACGATGCTTGTTGTGCCACCAGTCCATCAGTCATTTTGTATACAGCCGCAACATCGTGTTCAATCGTAGATAAGTTTTTAGTATTGTTTTCCAGTGACTGAAGGCGGTTAATAATATCAGACACTTTTGATTCCATTGCCACTTGACTGGACTTAATTGATTTGATGTCACTAGACACATCAGCCTCAGCTTTCACCAGCTCTGCGGTTCTTTCATTTATACCCTTTATCATCGTGAACATTTCATTCAGCTGATCCGATTCAGTCTCAGTGCCAGAGCGCAGTGTCATCGGACCAGGGTTCAACTCAATATCGCCGCAGCACAGTAGCAAGAAAAAAGCATCATAACATTGAAGTACAGTGGTAAAAATTACATGTGGGCGTGGGAGCAAAACTAGGAATCTGTTGTCACTCTTTTTAGAGAAAAGAGAATAACGTCTACACACCTGCGGAGCGTACATCATGGTAGTGTTAGCCATGTTATTCCGGCAATTGCTCCCAGGCCCACTGAAGCGATAGTTGAGACGCAGGCTGTTAAATTCGGTGCCAGGCCCAGACGGCGTTGCAAGCATCGTTGATATGAAGATATCAGGTGGCGTGGCGACGATGTACCAGTTGATGCGGTCACACAGAGGAATGTACGGATAAGATTGTTCGAAGTCACAAGCAGGGCAGGCAGGCGCGGATAATCCGGTTACAGGTAGCGGCGGGACGCAGAAGGACACTGCGGAGCGTACATCAAGGTAGTGTTAGCCATGTTATTCCGGCAATTGCTCCCAGGCCCACTGTTAACGAATTATGGTACAATTTATGGGATTATTTCGACTGCTATTAACAAAATAGCTCAACTGTCTTCAACATAGACCACCTTATCCTATACACTACAACTGTCACAACACTTCTTACCGTTCTCTCATTCTTTTGTACCCAGTGTTGTAATGCTGCACATTATGGGATGGGTACTTACTGTATGTACTTACAATAATTACTATTACATACTTACTTACAATGTACTTACATGGTATGTGCCTCACCTCATTCTGCCACATCGCAGATTGCACTGTGCAACGTTAACGTTGCGAGAGTGATCGTGGAGCAAGCCATCTGCTGTGCCATTTTGTCTGTAGTTTGCAATCCCAAATATTTCTTCCACGGGAGGGGACGGGGGGGGGGGGGCTACGGTAGATGCGTCATCGCTGTGTGTCTGTTTCGTTCAACCAACTGTCAATGCCCGGCTTCGTTCACCATTCACCCTGTACGAAGGTGTAACTTTCATCGCAGAGCAGTTTAATCTGTTACGATGTTATCACAAGTAGCAGCTACGCAGTATGGAAATACGTGTTTTTCATTTCTAAATACGTGAATATTTAGTGGACATCTGCTGTGTGATGAATTGACTATTTTTAATTGCACAATTGAAACGTGGCATATGTAGTCATAGAAAAATCATTATCTTGATATACCAAGCAAGGGGTATATCTTCGAGGTCTGGCTGCAAGAGCAAAATGTTATTTTAGACAGCGTGAGAGGACAACAAGTGCACATATCTAGGAATGCACGGTGCGACTCTCCAGGATTTTCTGCTAAGTACATGACGTACACTGTCCTTGTAGAAGAGGTGAACAAGGTACTGCACTCAGTGCAGGTCCATTTGGGTGAGGTAAGTAGACATTGTGCAAAATTACTGGAATGCGTGCAAAGTGTGTGTATTCAATTGAGGTGGCTTTCACTTTGGTGTGTCCACCACCATTACCATTACCGTACGGATTATCCGTACATTACATTACAACAATCCGTACATTACCATTACCGTTACCGTACATTACCATTACCACCAGGGTTACCGGTGGAATCAGGACACAGGTGTTTCGGGAGCCAATTTTGGCCTTGTCATGTTGGTCAACAACAAGTGGGCAAGGATAGATACCTGCTATTAGGAAGCAGTTTCCATCAACTAGATGTGTAGGATTCGCAAGGAAGTTACCGCTCAACAACGTATCCATTATAGTTCACCTAGTAGCATGCGTGCTATAGAGCGCCTTCAGACACCTGTGTGAATATTTTTTTTCCATTGACAATATCTGCTTGGAATGCTTTATCTGATGAAACTGTTTCTGCTACACCTATTAGACATGTTCTCTTCTAGGTTATTTTCTTCTCACTGATTTGTATTTTGATCATCATAACTTTTTTTATCATCATTTTGATTGTTTAACGTATTTATTAACGACTTATGTTTTAACTTAAATTTTGCGAAGATACTGCTGTACGCTGATGATATTAAGCTTTACATGCCTATAACTTCGATAAATGATTGCCTTATTCTTCAAAGTGAAATTAACAAGGTAAAATTATGGTGTGGACAAAACGGAGTAATTTTAAACGCATCGAAAACATGTGTAACGTCTTTTACCAGGAAACGTTCTTCCGTTGATTTCTTGTATATGCTGTGGGATACCCCTTCGAAGAGATCACTTGTAACTCGAGACCTGGGTGTTTTCGTAGACAGTAAGTTGAAATTTGTAGAACACGCTAACTATATTATTAGCACATCTTACTCTGTGCTTGGATTGATTTCAAGGGTCACGCGTGGATTCAGCGATCCTCGTTGTCTCATCAGATTATATCGTTCTTTAGTCTTGCCAAAGCTAGAGTACTGCTCTGTTGTATGGAATTGTATTGGAAATGTTATGACATCGACCATAGAAAATTTTCAACGCCGATTTATCAGAATTTACTTTGATAGATACCTCGGAAGGCGATATTTTTATGAGTATAACAGAATACCGAGTCATTGCAATTTAGAAACGTTGGTTGCGAGACGCAAAAGTCGAGACATTATATTTTTGTGCAAATGCGTTCATGCCATTTTCGATAGCCAGTGTTTGATCGAGTCAATTAGTTTTCATGCACCAATGAGAACTTTCCGCCAGTGTCGCGTTTTTAATGTTCCGAGATTGAGCTCACTAAATCCTCTCTCCCGTGTGCACCGTCTTTATAATAATGAAACTTGTGACATTGACGTTTTTGATTGTACAATGTTTTACTAATTCATGTTCCACTGTTTTGTACTAACCATTGTACCATATTAGAAGGCCATCGCGCTGTTTATGGACAAGCTAATAAAACTATATATATAACATGTGCTTATCACATATTGCTTTATACTATAATGTTATGTCATGTTTTCTACCTACTCTAATGCCCACTTGCTTAGCTACATACTGTAATGTAGGTACTCAGATAAATAAACACATAAATATTACATAAGTGCTGCATTGTTGTGAAAAGTGATAAAGGTCCTCGTACAAGCAATTTTTAACCATGTGTACCTTTTATTCAACATGCGTATCAATATCTGTGTAGCAAAGTATGAACCGTAGAAAAGTATGTACAGTGAAAAGTGAAAGCGTCTATTCAATGTGAAACCTCCTTCGACGTTCTTCTATCAAGACTGTTTTCGACTTGGAAGACGGAGAAGGAACTGCTCATCGGGTTAGGATACACCCTCTGCTTACTTTCTGTTGTTGCTGTTTCCAGCGATTCCCATGACAAACATTCCTGCTGCGCTTGCTCCAGCAACTTCTGAACATATGTGTTATCCGGCGTTCCCCAACGCTCTGTCCTCGGTCCTCTTCTGTTTCTGATCTATATTAACGATCTTCCTTCTACCTTAACGTCTAACGTAAGACTATTTGCAGACGACTGCGTAATATATCGTAGAATTTCTTTGGGGGACGACCATGTAGCATTGCAGAACGACCTTAACAAAATAAGTGCTAGGTGTACTACATGGCAAATGTCATTGAACATAGGCAAATGCAAAGTAGTGAATTTCTCCCGTAACCGTGGCATCATCACTTTTGCTTACACGTTACATAACATTCCACTATCGCAGGTGCCTATCTTCAAGCATCTTGGAATTCATTTCGCGTCCGACCTCTCACGGACGTGTCGTGTAAACCACATCATTTCCACTGCCAATCAAGCTCTTGGATACTTACGTCGTAATTTTAAAGATGCTCCATCCGACCTAAAACGGCTGTCATACCCAGCGATTGTTCGTCCAAAGTTAGAGTATGCTTCGTCCGTCTGGGATCCGCACCAACAATATTTCACTAATTCCATTGAAGCCGTTCAGAACCGTGCATCCAGATTCATACTCTGAAACTATGATTATCACGCATGTACAACAAGCATGAAATCTGATTTTGATATTCCTAGCCTTTCAGACAGACGTGCGGTAGCGCGATTGTGCTTGTTGTACAAGTTATTTTTTCTTTGTCCATCACAGCCTGAATTCCTGACGTCTGCAATACACATCTCATCACGACTAGACCACTGCTTCAAACTAAATCGCCCTCTCTGTCGAACATTAATATATGATACAGCCTTTGCTCCCCGAACCATAAGAGAGTGGAACTCCCTTCCCCAATCCATTGTCTCACAAACTGCCATGACACACTTCAAGCAGGCATTGATTTCCATCAGCACATCGTCAACAAACTAATTTACAATACAATGCTCGCTAATCTGTGCATCAGCAATATTTTTTTTTCGTTTTGTGTTCTCTTGTCGGGCTGTTGTCCGTGTCGTTGCCACTATTTGCACATGTATTTTGTAAATACTCACTCCGTTCTGTAATGACCTCAAGTGAGGGCCCTTGAACGTATTATAAACAAAACAAAACATATCCTGGAATTTTAAGGAAAAACAAAATGGTTCAAAAACTTTCACTGATACCACAGTTATTTTTTTCTTACTCTATAGGTTGGTGCCGTTTTGATGGGACCCACAACTTCATGCCCTTTTCGGGACCTTGATAGTTTAATTTTATAGCGTTTGTGACCTGACAGAGTTTCAGCTTGACACCGATTGTCGTTCTCATCTCATTCCAGTGCAATATAGTGAGTGGAGTTCTGCATGATACTTAACTACAGTTAGCATTAGACCCCAGGTAGCTTCCTTATTTACCTTGCAAGCATTCCTTGTGGTGAAAAGGAAACAGACTTTGGAGCAAATCTTATTAAAACACTGTGAACAGACTAAAGTGCGTACGTTTGTGTTGTTGGTGAGATTTTTTTAGGTCGCTCAGGGAGCCGTGCATTCCCTGCAATGGCTATTAACTTCTCATGTGCCGGTGTTTCTGGGAAAACAAAGTTTACGCTGTGTAATTCCTATAAGTAAATGCTTTGCAAAGGTGCCATTTACTCACTCGGTTTTAGCCATTCATCATTCTCAATGACTTCGTGCAGGCACCTGGGGTACATTCTGCTGTGTCCTTCATCGATATTAGCTGCGTGATTTATCATGCTCCGCCAGATATCAACAGCAAGCTGGCTGTCCCGTCCTCCTGCAGTGGCACACCAGTGTAGGTGGTTGGATATATTTTGAACCCGTTCTCCAAGGATGTCACAGCCTTTTCTCTTACTCGCAGCAGTGAGTTTTTTCTTCAAACCTGATGTAAACCATAGTAACAACACTGTTTCAGCGTGCAACACAGGAACTCAAATACGCGCTCACTCACCTTTGGATATGCACCAAACATCGAAAAAATGATCGATATCAGGTTCATGAACTTGCATGTGTTTTCGGATGGCGGTCTGTTGTCAGTGCCTTCACCTCAACGCCTTCAAAATGCATGTAGAGGGTAAAAAGCAAATATGCCAGTAAAAATTCACAAATAACACCTGAGAATGTGTATCATGTCTGCAACACTTACAGGTGAAGTATAATGCGTTGTATGGTATTATGTGCAACCCTTTTTTTTTTTTTTTGAGAAATGTAATGTAGTATACCTTGATGGGAATTGATGTTCTGAGGCTGGAACACATGGAAAGCATAAATATATACAAAGCCTCAAGTGCCTAAGACATTAATTGTAAAAGAAGGAAGTCACTCAAAAGCAGGGTTCGCCGAATGGACCCAGTTTAAAAAAACCCACCCGGGTTTTTTTTTTTTTGGGTCCACCCGGGCTGAAAAACCCAATAAAGCCCACACGCGGGTGAAATACAGAAACGAAGGAAAAAAAAGAAAAGAAGGAAAAGGGACGACTGCTTCGGAGGTTACTTTACCGTAAATTCTACAGCGGCAAACAATTATTTCTTCCAGAAACATGAAAAATAGGCGGAGGACGGCTGTTGCGTGTCATATGCAGCAGTTCGAAAAAAAAATCCCAGCACCCGAAAAACCCACCCGAAAAACCCGAAAAAACCCACTGGGGCGGGCTTTTTTAAAAAAAAACCCGGGTTTTTCCGAACCCTGCTCAAAAGGTTAGCCAGCTGTAGGACTCGAACTCCAGTGAGCGTATGTGTTTGTCCCTTCAGGCGTGTTAGCTTACTTCAATTGGTAAGAGCCCTGGATCGGTAACCCAGAAGATGTGGGTTCGAGTCCTACAGCTGGCTAACCTTTTCAGTCACTTCCTTCTTTCAGCACTAGTATACCTTGTTCATTCAAAAATGAGAGGCACCTCAGGAGGCCTTCCTTCTCCATGTTCACGCTTGCAAGAACCTTATCGGACTGGACACACCAAAGTGAAAGCCACCTCAATTGAGTACACACACTTTGCACACATTCCAGTAATTTTGCACCAATGTGTACTTACCTCACCCAAATGGACCTGCACTGAGTGCTGTATCTTGTTTACCTCTTCTACAAGTACAGTGTACGTCATGTATTTAGCAGAAAATCCTGGAGAGTCGCACCGTGCATCCCTAGATATGTGCACTTGTAGTCCTCTCACGCTGTCTAAAATAGCATTTTGCTCTTGAAGCCAGACCTAGAAGATAGACCCCTTGCTTGGTATATCAAGATAATGATTTTTCTATGACTACATATGTCAAGTTTCAATAGTGCAATTAAAAATAGCCCATTCATCACACAGCAGAGTCAAGCACTGCTGGGTGTTAACGTAAGGTGTACATTCATTGGTTCGATAATTGCCGGGTAGAATGTTTTGCCGTTGCAATTGCAGGAGCAAGGAAGCAATGGTAAATGTAGAGCAACTGAGCGGTCATTGTCTGTATTTTTATGTGCTGAAGCATCCGCACCACTGTCGTGGGATTGATGCCGGAGAACAGTACATAGCACCTGCCAGTAGAAGGTTTCCTGACGCCCGTCCGTTTATGACGTGCTGAATGCTCCAGGTGCAACTGTCGTTATTAGGACATTCAGTCCGTACTTTTATCATTGTTCCATATTTTGACACCGTATTCTCACAGGCTGCAGAGCATGTAGGACACAGTTGAAACAAATTGTAAGAGGCAACTTTCAAACGCTATGAACTTGCGCTCAGGCTGTGCAATCTCCTCAAGTATATAGCTTTCTTCATATTCACTGAAAAAAGGTTGGAGTGCATGTGCTATCTATCCCTTAACCACTCCATTCACATAAAACATTATGTACTTGTAACGTTATTGTACTGATGACAAAAACGAGCAGGTGCAGTACATCAGCCTTACCACTTTCGCTGGTAACAGGCCAGGGGTTGCCTGAAATTTTCAGAATCAATGAGTACAAAATGGCTTCAAAACAAAGTATCGTTGTTGCAGTAATTGAGATCAGAGGGGATCTAGACCGTCGGTTCCGGGGGGCTCGGTTTCCTTGTCGGAGCGCGTAGTGGGGAAGGGGAGAGAGGGAGATTCAATATATACCCCCCCCCCCACTCCGGATCCGCCACTGATTAAGACATGTACATCCAGCACATAGTAAGTATAGTGCCAAATAGTATAATATGGATCATAGCATGGTATGAAATGTGTCATACTGCCATGCGCAGTGCGCACTTTGATATCTATACTTACCGGTTTCATGCTGGTGAGTGGGAGCCATCCCTTACTTTGCAGCACTTGACACCTTCCTTCACAATTAGGTCGTGTATTCGTCACTGATCGTGAAGTACCTGAGAGTGATACGCATCATTCTCGACTTACTGTAACTGAAGCTGAACAAATATGCAGGACTTGGAAATGACGACTGTGAAACATTATCATCGATGCCCCAAAAGATAATTCAAATTCAACATACAGTAGCACTGTCTCGTGCGTTTAATTATGAGCAGGCACTGAATGGAAATACGTACCGATCTCTCATGGGTCTTCGGCGATATTTCTGATGGTGCGGGGATATGCCATGTTGGCAATGCACTGGAACGCAGACTTGCTTTCTTTACGATGTGCTCACGGTGTCCATAGTCCACATAGGCGGCACGTTCAAAACGCAAATCACAGACTCGCAAACTAGCGACAGTATTTTCTTCACCTGCTTGTAGCGCAACGCGTCGCATCCACGCACTTCGATACGGTTCATCTATCGGAATGACGTGAAAACGCAACTTCCCAGGGTGGTTCTTTTCACTCCAGTTGGGACACGTTTTGATGGCACAGACATTCACCATGTCTGAACAGAACCAGCGCATGGCACGTACAAACTGCAGCGAATGCGCACAACATGGAACTGTCGAGCCCATGGTCGAGCCGCTGCCGCCTACCTTTCTGACGATAATTTGAGAGAGGTACTTGGTATGTTCCCACTGCCAGATCACAATAGCAAGAAATCTCTTGTGTTGTGATCAGTTACCTGGACTGAATGTGTTGCTCATGAATTCGTCGCTAGCTTTCTGTGTTTTTCCGCGCTCGCTCACCATGCTGAGCACAACAAGTACAACCTAGGTAAGAACCAATTTCATTGCTTTAAAGTCCTTTAGTTTTATGAACAAAGACAGCACCCTTGCTGTTGGTCCACTCATGTGGCTCCTCTACCACTTTTCGTGTATTTTGCAGACGATTTGATGCCCAGGATATACCTGCAGGG
This sequence comes from Ornithodoros turicata, assembly GCF_037126465.1. Lineage (NCBI taxonomy): Eukaryota > Metazoa > Arthropoda > Arachnida > Ixodida > Argasidae > Ornithodoros > Ornithodoros turicata. The sequence continues at coordinate 49,629,297 of NC_088202.1, read as the reverse complement.
TGCAAAGGTGCTCTTTAGACCCTTGACAGAACAATGGCAGTTTTGCATAAAACAATCAACTCTCTGTCAACTCTCTCCCAACCCTTGAGAAAATCAAAGTAATTTAAACATATTGCTATCCCAAAGCCAACAAACACAAATATGTAGAGCATCTAACCAAAGGGTGCTTTTAGGGAGTATAAATAGACTGTCAGTGACAATACGTATAGACTGCTAGCTGACTTGCTTAATTAAGCTGACAAAACTCCACAAAAAGGCAATAACTTTCTTCTTAAAGCAGGGAGCCAAAGTCCTATATATCGCTCCACCCAAAGTTCTTAATGTGCACACGGAGCTGCTACTGCTTCTGTTGTTAAAATAAAAGTGATTAACTACCTTTAGGTTTGAACTACCCTTTGCAGAGTAATGGTACAGCTTGGGACAAAAGTTTACGGAACACGGCACTGGCGTATTTCTTCATGGGAGCGGCCCCCTGCTACATATCAAGAAGATATCGAATAAGAAACGGGTGTTCAGCTATTCTGTCCGTTTCTCAATGTGTGCGTCCACCTCTGTTTTCTGCTAGGGTGTCGCTCAAATGGAGAAATGTGACAACCCCGTGTTCCGTAAACTTTTGTCCCAAGCTGTACCTACCATACAACCACATGAAAAGTAGTTTAATTAGTAGCTTGACTACGAGTAGTTTTATTACTGCCCATCTCTAGGTGACAACAACAACAACAACATAGATGAATGGATGATGATGGTGTGGGATGTTTCCCTGCGTTGAGTGCAGGACCCTACCCCATTCCAAAGAGGTTCTCTAGGTGAGTCGCCCTATGTTACGACAGAATTAGCTTGATATGTATCACAAAACATGCAATATACATCAGGTAGGTTGGTGATCAACCTTCTGGTCAGCTGTCGAGAAGAATGCCACGGCTTCTTATTAACTCCATGCATAAAGTACCTCATTTACGGTGCTATACAGGGTGTCTTTTTTTTTTCGATACAGATTTTCATTTAAAAAAAACTAGAAGGGCTATAGAACATCCTGTTTTCACTTCTATCATCTCTGTGCCGACGGACGTTGTTGGCCATCTGTTGCTTAACCGTCGAATGACTAATTACCTAAAATCGTTAATTAACTTTTCAATTATAAAAGCTATGAAGTTGTCCCAATGACAACTTCTGGTCCCTTCGGTAACCTGATAGGGTTACCGTTTTCAGAACAAAAATCCGTTCGATAGATCGCCCGCAAACATACGTGAAAGAACACTATTTTTTCTTTATTTTGTTGCACATCTTCGGAGACGCGTCTTCCCTTCATCCCTAATGTGAGAGAGTGAAAGAGCACACTATCGCGTCTTGCGTCCTGTAAAAGATTAAAAGAAAACAGAAACTGCAACTCAAGATAAGGGCAGTTCGGATAGCATCACCCGATACATTTCTTTTTGTTTTGTTTCCGCAAGTTCGAGCTCATCTTCGACGCATGAGGCGGCACTGTGCTCCTTCACCCTCTCACATTAGGGGTGAAGGAAAGACGCGTCTCCGAAGATGCGCAATGAACAAAATAAGGAAAAAATTGTGTTCTTTCGCGAATTTTTTGCGGGCGATCTAACGAACGTATTTTTCTTCTGAAAACGGTAACCCTATTAGGTGACCGAAGGGACCAGATGTTCTCATTGGGACGAACTTGTAGTTTTTATAATTAAAAAGTTAATTAACGATTTTTAGGTAAATAGTGCGACGGTTAAGCGGTTAGGTAAATAATGCGACGGTTGAGCAACAGCTGGCCAAGAACGTCTGCCGGCCCAGAGACGATAGAAGTGAAAGCAGGATATCTATATCGCTTAGTTTTTGTATGAAAAATCTGTATCGAAAAAAAAAGACACCCTGTATTATCAGGTTCAAGCAGAGTATACAACAACTAGTGTGAAGTTTAGTGTTCCGCAGCTTCAATGAATTGAAACTATTTTACTCAACGTTTATGTTGTCAACAACTCAAAAACTGCTTAATCCAAACAGCACCTTTGCGCAATTCAAACTTATTTGTGTTACTGCTTTTAATGTACATATGAGAGTGCGCGATATGCACAAATGCATGTTGAGAGCCTGACGAGCTGTCAACATGCATTTGCATGCACTTTTTCCATGGCCAAAAACAAAAACACAGAGATCTAGCTTGCTAGTGCGATCCAAGAAGGCAAGGCCAAAACTGATCTTGCAGTCCACTTTTGCAGAACTGCAGCCGAGTGCAGCTGTAGTTCGCATGGTTTAGCCTACGAGGCAATCAATATCGGATGCAAGTACGCCTAATACCCCGCAGCTTGCAAGACTGCAGCCAAGTGCAGTGGTGGTTCGCATGGTTTAGCCTTCGAGGCAATCAATAGCAGATGCAAGTACGCCTAATACCTCGCAGCTTGCAAGACCAAGATTCCTGCTGCATGTCCATGTTGATGTCACAAATTCTTATATATATATATATATATATATATATATATATATATATATTTAAATGATTGCCTGATAATTCAAAGAAAAATTGCCAGCCTCTCGAGTTTCAATTAATGATAATATATTGCATACAGCATTCGCACTTTCCTTTCACAAAGCACAACGATGCACTGCTCACATTCATTGATGGGTACTTTTTTTAATTTGCTCTCTCCGGCAGTGGTCTGACAGTGCATGAAACGTCTCGAATGTCACTTTGCACTCAGGATTGTAGCAAGGAAATAAGTAGTTGTTGATGTTCATGGTAGTTGCGCTGGTGTTCCACATACGCAACAGGCGTGGAGCGGTCTGCGCCACATTTCTTGCACTTGTACGTTTTTCTTCATTCTGCCTGGGGCGAACGCCGATATTCTTCTCGAGACGCTTGTAATGCAACACTCACGCAGCCTACAGTTTGCTGACGCCTCACAGTAAATGTAAACATCATAAGTCTTGGGTCGTCATGCACGCCAGCCTTTGTGAGCCATCGGTTCTGTAATCTCGTTATGACGGCGACAACGAACATCACTTTGAGCAGGAGGTGTTCCTTGTTGCGGGTACTGTTACTTAATAAAAAGTGAGACACTGATTTGGTCGCACGACCAACAGCATAACGCCACATATTCTTGGCTCCATAGCTCCGACTGTACGATCAGGTGCACTCCCCATCATCCCACTGCTGTTACAGCAACTTGCCTTCATAAACGTTATGCTCAATATCATACGCATTCAAGCATACTCGCGTCATCAGGAATTGAAGTGCCGTTTTATGCTTAACTAAGCGGCGAGTATAAATGCCATGCATTGGTGAAGTGTGGAGGAGGTTCTGGTGTTGCGTTGCATTCTGCTGTTTATATGCCTAGACGGTTTCCGTTAGTACGACACAACAAATGCAGTACTTGTCTCCACATACTCGTAGTGGAACTTCTGTTCCGGTATGAAAACGCTAGTATTGTGCACTTGCTACTGACCATGACAGTGGGATTAAACCCAATTCCAACAAGAAAGCTGCTCATCTGAAGCCGGGACGACCACAGCTCACGGTGAAGCAGGAGACATCAAATCGAATCCCGCAGCTTTAGGAGAAATATTGCAATGCAATAGCAGTCTCTTTTCGCGTGGATTTGAACGTGCGACGTTCAAGAGGGTGACCTTCACCTATCGATTTGAAGTCTTCCTTTTGAAACGCGGCGCTGCTTCATTGCACGTGCTGCTTAGAAGAGCCTTCGTTTTGGTACAACCGCCTACGCTTCTCTCGGAATGAGTTTCGAAGGAATATGTGTTCGTACTTAGAATGACTGGCGTAGTCAAATTGTTTCCACTTACAGAACCGCCTGGTGCGTTAATGAACTTTCAATTTTCCAGAATCTGCGTCGAATCATTGTAGTCATGCATGGTGTGAATCGCTGGTGAGAGCTTCACTACTTCCTCCTGTAGTAGCATTAGCGTGTTACTCAGCATGTTTCTTCGGCATATTTCACACGAACGCTTTTATCGTCAGTGTTTTTGACGGAGCCAAAATGTCATTGGAGCCTACAGGGCTCCAATGCCCTTAGGTTCAGTTTTTGATGTAAACGGACTACAAACACGGTGGTGTGAAACATGACCTAGGCCGTCCCTGCCGATCCGTATCCGTGCCGAGGAACTCACAATGTGTCCTATTCTGGCCCGTTTTTTTTCTTTCTTTTTTTTCACGCACTCAGTTAGCCGTGCAGGTGCGCCCTTTCCCACAACCGAGTTTCCCGTCCTTGTGCTTCCTGAAACTGATAAAAATAAGCGATAAATGTAGAAGGGGACGAGTGTGTTCTTTGACGTAGGCCACCATCAAGGATAGCAGCTTTACAAGACAGGAAGGCGAGACACTAGTTTCTGCTGTTTCTGTAGAATTGTAAGGTCCGTCTTTTGGGCCTGCCGTTTCGCTGCCATTTCCAGCTATGACACTCACACCTGATGCCCAGCAATTCGTGACAAAACGTAACGCAGGCCTCACCTGATACTGCTCCCGTAGAAGCCATGTATTAGGAATAGAAAAGCGCGTGCAGCACGTTCCGTTCTTACCGCTTTGCATTCGTTCAGTAGTGGGATGTTGTCTGTGTCATAGCGAAACATATGGTGCAAGTTTCGTTAACGAATATTGGGGTCTTCGAGGTTCCATTTTGGTTCCAAATTTCTGACCTGTAAAGTAGGCTTCACGAGATGCACTGAAGGGCTGGTTGAAGCCCTCTGCCTGGTGAATTAGCGCAAATACACCATGTACTTTGCAAGAAACGCGTGAGCAGTTGAATCCTCTGTACGGCATCTCAAACACGTTACAAGACAGATGAGCTCGCATAATTTGTTGCGCATGCAAACAAGCGAAAAAAAATCTTGCTGTCACGAGACTCTTGCTTCAATCCACGGAGCTTGTGAGGAGGTCTGAGGCCAGTGGCGCGCAGACAAGGAATATCGTGGTATGAGTGGTGGTAAACAAGCACAGAGGCAGGACATTAGAGCACTAAGTTGATTCCTTTCGTCAGGTAAAGCATGGATCATCTACCTACCGCCGCGGGATGCGCGTATTGAAAACCAAAGAGCGCGTGTAGTGGGTTGTTTTTCTTATAGTGATGCTTGTAAATGCATATTTGTGGGTGAATATTGTCAGGTTCCTTTGGGGTCTCTCCTGCGTCAACTCCTCCTCAATCTGGCTTTCACCCCACAATTCCAGTGCATGGAATACTGGAATGAATGGAATGACTTAAGTGCATCAGATGCTGGAACACAAGCCTCTGCTCGACCTGCGGTGTCGTTGTGAACTCTGAGCACATTCATATGGAACGTACACTCTACTGCCCGCAAAGGCGGATTCTGTGTGATGAGCTTGCCCCTATCAGGAAGAGACCACCCAATTTAGCTGCACTCATTGTCCCCATGAAGATCCTGTGCTCCATCGTCGGGTTCTTAACTTGTTCATGGACTTCCTGTCGTACCGCTGGATTGCTCGAGACGCTCTCATTCTTTCTCGTATTTTCATTTCATCCTCATCATATAATGTTTCATGTGCAATGTGGTAGGGTACCGCACCGCTGCGGTGAAACACCCCATCTCATCGTCATCATTTATTGTTGTTGTTGTTGTACCTTGACGTTCTAAACTTTCCAGTTCGGCTTGTTGAGGGAGCTTCACTTGGGAGCCCCAATGTGGGTGGTTCCTCTGCGCAATTCCGCATGAACTTCGCGTGGTACAAGTACCGCTAATAATGTTAATGCGCAAATAATGCAAGATATTCAAACGGTAATGGTAACATCCCACTTACGAATATCGGATTTGAAAGTCTCGGAAGTACTGAATCTGCCATCTTTCTTCTTTATGATTCGTCCTTGAAACAGCTGATTTATGCAGCCATATTTGCATATAGATGATTTTTTGTTTGCGCTACTTGACGACGCCACTTGACGACGCGCGTTGCGGATCGTTTTTCCTCTCTTTGGTTGGTAACATGTAGGGTAAGGTGGGGCAAGATGAGACATTCTTTACTCGACGCCGCCTGTCTCAGAGACAAAATAGCACCGGTTGTGCGCGGATTTATTGGACATTATGTGTGCGGTGGACTCAGGGGGTTGTGTAGGGGTCTACGGGCTTCACTTTGTCTGCTTGGATTGCAAAAACCTCTCATCTCTCATCATTGCAAAACCTCTCATCTTGCCCCATGCGATGCCTGGCCTTGCCCCGAGGGTTGTGGCAAGATGAGAGTGTCTGCGTTTTTTAATATCTTGTTCTGTAATTATATTAGACCGGCTACGTTCGTTCTGCATTTACAGGTCAGAAGTTGTACAACCCGGAGAATGTGTCTATGGCTAGTTTTCTTGAAGAACACGAAAAATAAAAATTTCACGTCTAATTGCAAATTTCTGTCTCATATTGCCCCACCTTATTATATTGCCCAATATTTGTTTCTGTGCTAGCTACCGTGGCAAAGTGGTTAGAATTATTCGTTTCCACGCCGAGACAGGGAGGTGACGCGGGTTCGAGTCCTGGCACCGGCTGTGTTGTCTGAGGTTCTCCCTGGCTTTTCGGGCAGACTTTCCAGACGAATGTCTGCACAGTTCTCGCTGAATACTGCCAAGGTCGCATACTAACCCTCTGTCCTTCCTGCTGCCCTCTCTCCATCTGTCCACGTCTGAACGCCGCTCATAGCTACATTTGCTTCGCGGCGCTAACACTGAACTTAAAAAAAAAAGCAATTGTGTATGTGTCCTTTGTCGTCCAGTGTTTATCATCGCGTCTCAGTTTGTACAAGCCGGGCATTCTGCTGCTGCCCGCAAAAGAGAAGAAAGAAGCAAAGCATTTCGTACATAGAATGTGCACAAAAGACAACCCGCTGTTTGCGAACAGTCTACGTCACATTGCCAAATGTCGCGACCCGTCGTTGGCAAAATAAAGCGACGTGGGTTGGCAGCCGCCGACCACATGAGTTGTTTCCCATGATGGATGCCATTGCACGAAGGAGATACCAAGGAAAAATTCATGTGCGAGGCAGAACTACCCTGACCTTACCTCACCGAAACGCGAAAACCACGACGTTAAACGAGGCGACAACCACGTGTGCTTGCTTTGCCAAAGATCCACGTGCCGCTGCGGGTGGTCTATTGGTACAGCTTGGGATAAACGTTTACAGACCACGGCGCTAAACGTATTTCTTCATCGGAGCGGCCTTCTGCTAACTATCAGGAAGAGATCGAATAAGAAACGGGTGACCAACTATTCTCTGAGTGTGTGTGTGTGCGTCCGCTCTCGTTTGTTGCTGGGCTGTCGCTCCAATGGAGAAATGCAACACCACGGTGTGCCGTGAACTTTTGTCCCAAGCTGCACATCAAGCGTAAAACCAACTGTCGAGCAGCGGAACATAATTCGTAAAAATGAACCACAATTCCCTTTGTTGAGTATACGGTCATCCTACTGCAGCCGCACAGTTCCAGCAATTTTCGTTTAAACATTTCCGTACATAGAGGTAACATTTCATGACGTTTTAAGGTGATGTTTTACAGCATCCTGCTGTATGCGATGAAGAAGCTCCACGAGTGTATACAACGTGTTGTGATCGAACCACGTCATCTTTACTTCACCAGTAATATATCAATCAGAAAACATACAACGCCCTGGTAGAGTTATCGCTTATCGCTACTTCAGAGACACCTAAGAGGGAATCAACGCTGCCTCTGACGCCCCCAAATCGCACAATATCGTTTTGTTTGTTTGTTTATCTTCAGGTTGATTGAACTACATAACCACATATCCGTAGGCTCAATGACGCACGCTGAACTGCGCGCGGAGCTCGACGCAAACGTCATAGGGACACCTCGAAGGACATAAGGATGCTCAGGAAAATGTTGCGATGTGCGTTGAGCAACAGCCCTTGGGCCGCCGCTGCATTTCTTGTTGAAACTTTTTGTACTTTTCTGTCTTAGTGGCCTTCTGCATAGTGAAATTTCAGTGTTTTGCTACCAAATCAAACTAAAGTGCAAACTGAGGACTCTCAATAATGCGGTACTGACTGCTTCAGACCACTCGGACGTAAAAAAGAAATAAAAGCGAAAAGCCATGATTGTACTCTACATCACACTTCGGCAGGTAAATTGCTGTTCGTGTTATGTGGATGACATGTTTCTTCAGCTGTTTGTAATCGAATTAGCCAACTTCTCCGGGTGTCAAAAACAGCACTACGTGCTCTTTTTTCCGTTTGCTGCCTTTACTTTTCGCTATCATTCATTCAAGCGTCAATTTAAAAAGTACCTTATTTACCGGAGTCTCCAACAGCGAGTTTTAGTGCAAAGGGATAGCGTGGTGGTTATGCGCACTGCGCGAAGCTCTCTTTATTAATGAGTTCATGTGGGTACACATTCGCTATAGAAGATACGCAGCCAGAGACAAGGGACGACAGACTTCACGCAAGAACTGCTTACTAACAGCATTTAATGCAACAGAAAACATGTAAAACCCAAAGAGAAGTGACAAGTCATTGAGTAGAGTGACTTAGTCATTATCTTCCTGTTCCGTGGTGAATTGACTTATCGCCGCAAGAGATTAGCTACCTGTACGACACGCCCTGTTAGACCACCGAAGAGGAAGATAGTGACTAACAAGCCAGTCTTTCCTATCACTTCCGCTTGTGTTTTCCTTGTTTTCTGTTGCACTAAATTATGTCAGTTGTTAGTAAGCGTGCAGTTGTTGCGTGTCTGTCGTTCCTTGGCTCGGGCTACGTACCTTCTGTAGCTCGCTTTATGTTTTACGCGTGCGCAGAACCAACAACTCTACCAATTACATACGCAAAGGCGATAGCGTACGATGCACTAAAACTATCTGATACTGAGCTTTAGTGCATCGTACGGTATCTCCTTTGCGCACGTAAAAGATATCGTTGTTGGTTCTGCGCACGAGCAAAACATAGAGAGCTTCGCGCATTGCGCAGAACCACCACGCTATCCCTTACGTACGCAAAGGCGATAGCGTACGATGCACTAAAACTTGCGTTATTGTGTGTTTTAGTACACCGGAAGAATTCTCGCTAAACCTCGCCACTAGCGAGTTTTAGTACATCCGAAGAACACTACGAAAACGATACGATAAAGGAAGTTATCAAATCCTCAGCTTAGCAATGTAATGCCACCCGCTTCAAAGAAACAGGCCGATTGGCTTATCATGCGATATGCTTGGAAGTTCCAGCCGCTCTTCGTACAGAGCTTAAAATAAACCTTTACATGGTAAACAGACCGCAGGCGTTGTACAGCAGGTGCTCACATAGCTTCCATTGCTTGATACCCGTGTGCTTTAACTGTGGCTCGATCAATCTGAAGATAAAAAGAGAAGATATTATGCGCTTTAGGGGGTCTCAGAGGCAGCGTGGCTTCCCTCTTACATCTCTCTGAAGCACCGATGAGCGATAACTGTACGAGGGCGTTGTATGTTTTCTCATTGATATTTTACTGGTGAACTAAAGATGACATGGTTCTATCACAACACGCTGTATACGCTCTTGGAGTTTCTTGATCACACACAGCAGGGTGCTGTAAAAGCACCTGATATCACCTCTATGTAGATAAGTGTTTCGACGAATTGCTAGAACTGTTTGAAATTGCTTGAGCTGCGCGCTGCACTACGACGGCCACATACTCAACAAAGAGAATTGTGCTTCATTTTTACGGATTCTGATCCGGTGCTGGACAGCTGGTCTTCCGCTTGAACCAATTCCGCTTGCGCATACTATGTCTGAAAAAAGCTTTCCTTCTTTCTTTTCTTTTTCGTGCAGCAGCAGAATGTCAGGCTTGTACAAAATGAGACGGGAGAAGGGACAATGGATGACAAATGGCACAAATAGATGTTACCATGACACATGTTACCAACCAAACAGAAGAAAAACGATCCGAAACGTGCGTACAGCCAAGTAGCGCAAACAAAAAGACATCCATACGCAAATATGGCTGTTTGAAGGACTAATTATAGAGAACAATAAAGGAGGCGAGGATGACTGTATACGTTCGGGACTTTGGAAACAGATGTTCGTTGCGGGGGGGGGGGATTTTTTGGCAGAAAAAAGAAAAAGAAAGGGGATGTTACCATTGCCCTCTGAATATCATCATCTTCTCACCTGATTTTCGTTGTTCTTTTCACAGCCTACTCGGGACTTCGGGTTGTAGGAGCATTGGATCTGTTCCTTATTTCGAATCCACGGAAGCGGCATGTTGAGCACGTGAAGTATATGCGGAAGTATGCAGAGGAAATCCCCCCACATTGGGGCTCCCACGTGAAGCTCCCTCAACAAACCGAGCGGAACAGTTTGGAACCCTAGAGGACAACAACAATAGATTATGACAATGAGATGGCGTGTTTCACCGCGGTGGTTTAGTACCCTAACCCATTGCACGTGGAACATTATATGATGATGATGAAGGAAGGATTACGAGAAAGAATTAGAGCGTCTGTAGCAATCCAGTGGAGGACGGGAAGTCCATGATCAGGTAAAGAACCCGAGATGGAGCACAGGATCTTCATGGGGACAATGAATGCAGCTAAGTTGAGTGGTCTCTTGCTGATAGGGGCAAGCTCATCACACAGTATCCGCCTTTGCGGGCAGTAGAGTCCACATTCCATAAGAATGTGCTGAGAGTTCACAACGACACCGCACGTTGAGCAGTGGCTTGTGTTCCAGCATCTGATCATGCACTTGAATTGTGGGGTGAAAGCCACATTGAGGAGGAGTTGACGCTGGAGAGACCCCAAAGGAACCTGACAATATTCACCCACAAATATGCATTTACAAGCATCACCATAAGGAAAACAACACTAAACGCGCACTTTGATTTTCAATACGCGCATCCCGCGGCGCTATGTAGATGATGCCTGCTTTGCCAGGCGAAAGGAATCAACTTAGTGCTCTAATATTGGCCTCTGTGCTTGTTTACCAGCGCTCATACCACGATATTCCTTGCCTGCGTGCCACTGGCCTCAGACCTCCTCACAAGCTGCGTGCATCGAAGCAAGAGCCTCGTTACAGCAAGATATTTTTTTTTCTTGTTTGCATGCGCAACAAATCATGCGAACTTATCTGTCTTGTAGCGTGTTTGATATGCCGTACAGAGCATATTCAACTGCTCACGCGTTTCTTGCAAAGTACATGGTATATTTGCGCTAACTCACCAGGTAGAGGGCTTCAACCAGCCCTTCAGTGCATCTCGTGAAGCCTACTTTACAGGTCAGAAATTTGGAACCAAAATGGAACCTCGAAGACCCCAATATTCGGTAACGAAACTTGCACCATATGTTTCGCTATGACACAGACAACGTCCCACTAGAGAACGAATGCAAAGCGGTAAGAACGGAACGCGCTGCACGCGCTTTTCTATTCCTAATACATGGCTTCTATGGGAGCAGTATCAGGTGAAGCACGCTTTACGTTTTGTCCCAAATTGCTGGGCATAAGTTATACCGCGTAATCTATGCCCGCCGTCCCTGTGACAAATGATTTACGACGAGAAATGTTTCAAACATGCAAGGAACGTTTTTAATTGCAATGTTTTGTCAACACAGAGGCGAAAATATAACTTATGCATTATAAAAATATATGTAAAAATTAAAAATATTGTAATATCCATTACATGACCGCTAATGGAGCAATAGCAATATGCACCTCAAGAAGACAGGTAACAAAATTCGAACGTCCTGGTTTCGTTGAGGAGCGGGAGCGACAGAAGATGCATCGAAAAGGGGGTGTGGTGCCTGAGAAACATGGGCAAGGAAGGGACATGCAGTAATTTCCACGGAGCGGGCACATGGGCTCGGAGAGTGCGAATAGCAGCCTTGAGCTATGCAGGTCCGTTTTCTACCCGCTACAAATTTTGATATGATACAAAGGAATAAACACTGTAGTCTGAAAAGGCACGGAGTTAAAGACGAGTTTGTTCCATGAAAATGGCTTATAATGAGACGTGGGGAAAGTCTTCGTTGCGAACACGCCACTCGCAAGAAAATACGGTAATGTAGAACTCAAGTGGAGACTGCGAAAAGTGAAGAAACGGGCATACGTCTCGAACACGGTCAGCACGCGGATGATCACCGGGAAAAAAAAAAAGCCCCAACACGGACGCGAAAAACGTCACGCTAGTGTGATAGCGACCTTACATATACCCAAACTACTCACGTTGAAAACTAACTGCATATGAGTGGGACTATCTACGTGTGGCGGGATTGCAATTGCATAAAATGGAAAGTATTGTGACGGAGAAGCGGCCAGTTTTGCAGTAGGACAGCTATAGTTCTGAATGAGTTACATATCTTTCATGCTTATGAAAATCAACAGAGGTTATAATGATTAATTAAATATCCCCGAATGAAAGTGATGCCATCTTTTGTCGTCTTAGTGTTGATTTTCCAAGTTTCTCGGTGTCTGATACTTACAACCCAAAATCATGCATACTCTGACACATACTAAAGCCGAGAACCAAGGCAAAATGCACGCAAACCGTCTCGGTTACAAAAGCGTATGCTATTATCGTGCCTCAGCCACTGCAGAACAGCGCGAAATGAACGTCGCCTAGAAACCTTTCTGTTCCATGTCATCGCAACAGCCTACCACATAAAGAAAAAAAGTAACATGGCGTAAACCCAGCTCCAGTAAACCCAACGCGTGCACACCACCCAGCTTGTTGCTCAGTAAACTGCAAAGCGCATACCGAGTATCCAGCTGAACTTGAGTTGATGCTTCACTGTTGTCGTCACGTTAGGAGGACGAACTCCAACAGCTGGACTTCGTGCTTATGGCAATACACGCATTATTCGTCTTCCCGACACAATCGACCGTAACAGTGTGGGACCTATACGACTAATGGCAACGCCACCAAATGTCAAACAAAAAAAAAAGGGGGGGGGGAAAGGTCAAAAGCCCGAACATCCCGCATGTTATGACCTACTTTCCAGCCACAACAGGCCCGTTACAAAGCCAGCGATTTGACGGCAGGTTATTCGACACTATAAGATGAGAGCGTCGAGAAAGGAGCACTTCTGCCGTCAACAATGACCAAGTTTGCGAAAGGAAGCTCATAACTATACGTCCTCTCAGGGGTCCACACACAAAGGATGCCTCGGCGCACATTTAAATTGTATTCCGCCTACTTGACGCGAGATGCTTAATGAGAGCCGAAGCTGCCTGTGTTGTGAAGCTTCCCTCGAGAGCTAAAGATTTTCTAGGCGCGTTCGCACACAGAGAAATATGCAGTGGTGCATTGTGACAATTTTAAATGTTTAGGACTTCAGGGCACGCCAACGCTTTAATGTAGCGATCGTGCGACACGTGTCGGTTTTGCAGACGTCTTGAGCGGTCTACTTGGGAAAATGTTTGTTTTCATTAGAAAAAAGAACAGTAAAGAATTCACACATCTGATTTATTCAACAGATTTGAATTGCAGATGCTTTCATGTATTGCCACGTGACGTTATCTACCCGTTCAAGAATGGGGACCATGCCTTGTATTACGAAATAACATAAATAGTCGGACAGTTTTTGTGAGTTAGCTCTGTGGAACCAGGAAGGGGTATATGTTTATTTGCGGGAAAAAAGGAATAGAAAGAGTCAGTCAGACGCAGGGTCGACTTGCTATTCCATTGGAACACATAGGAAAAGGACAACGATACCACGAAAAAAGACAAGAAAATAATGGTAAGGAAGAAAAAGGGAAATACATAAAAAGAATATCACTGGGCGTGATTTGTCACTGGTTGACTCCTGTGGTTCTCATATTCAGAGGCTTGTAGAGGAGGTGGAGTTCCTCTACATGAGCCCCGACCGGCGATGATGGTATGCCACGGAGAGGCGATGACGGTGGCCTATCTCCATGGCCGCGCCGGTGGAACTGAGGCAGGTGCTTCAGGCGCGTGGCCATCTTCGTCATTGTCCACGGAGCTACAGTGCTCCCCCCTCAGACGCGGAGCGGCGATAAGAAAGATGGAAGAATCACGTCTATACCGGAGGGAGAGAGCGAGAGCGGCCGTGGATGACGTGCACTACTGGACGAATTCGCGGGACAGCAGAATACCCGTTGCGTGAAGCTCTCGATGAGCGAGGCAGATGAAGGGCGAATGGTTGGGCGTCAGAGTCGTGGCCTGGGGTGCCGCAACCGGCACGGGAGCGTGAGCTCATAGGGTCCCAGGAAGTGATGCTGCGTACCCGTGAGGACTGCCGTGAAAACTGCCGAGACGCCGGCTAATGCGGGCCGTGGCGTCGGCGGCCGCGACTGCCGACACCGGCAGGCGAGCACTTTGCTCTGTTGTCGCGGCCGGCTGCGAAAGAGCGTCGAGAGGCGGAAAGGAAGTGGCGGGTAGTGAGTGTGCCGGGGTCCGCGCACAGCGCAGGGCGGTCGCAGGGATCCGTCAAGCGATGGTCGGTTAGAGGATCGTATGACCAGTGAGCGGTCGGAGCGTTGCATGGTCGTCTGAACCGGTACCGTGGAGGGGGGCGGTACGTAAGCGGTCGGCGATTCAGTCGCTAGGAGAAGGGCAGACGTGATGCTGTCGTTGTGAGCCGGACGGTGAAATGCTTCACGGCTGCAGAGGTGGGCCGGGCCGTGCTGGACGGTGAGGCCGCAGACGGAAAGGCGCCGGGTACGTTAACGGTGGGGTTTGCAAGCGGTGGGTCCAAGTATAGGGCGCTGTGGTAGTGCTCGTCGAAGGCGTCGTCAGGAATTTGCGATAGTAAAGAGCCGAATTGCTCCGAACATGGTGTTCGTTGTTCGGGTCACCAAATGTAGAGGAGGTGGAGTTCTTCTACGTGAGCCCCGACCGGCGATGATGGTATGCCACGGAGAGGCGATGACGGTGGCCTATCTCCATGGCCGCGCCGGTGGAACTGAGGCAGGTGCTTCAGGCGCGTGGCCATCTTCGTCATTGTCCACGGCCCGCTACAGGCTCTTCACGTCTATCCAAAATCAACAGCAAAAGCATATTCGTGCCGACATGTTTAATGTTCGCGAAAGCACGACGATGGGCGGAGGTTGGCATGGACGGATGCTTCATAGTTGCATCCAGTGACGCCGCGTAAAAGACAGCATGAAAAGGGGACATGACAGAACGTAATCAGCAAGTTGCAATGATAATAAATTTTGTAATAAAATAAAAATACATAAGTACTACATTTCGTGATGAAGAGTACTCGACAAAAGGAACTAGTTACAAGTTAACGTAGATGGGTAGAAATCCAGCGAACCGGTAGAGATGTAGGGAGGGAGTTGCCTCAGGACAGAAGCCGCCGATATTTCGAACAAAGACTGTTCTTCTTCTGGGCACCGTCCTCATCATTGGCATGGTATTTAAAGGGGGAAGGGAGTTGCCTCAGGACAGAAGCCTCGTTACAAGTTAAGTAACTCTGCAAAAATGTAACAGTTAGCATCGAATTTACAAATTAAACGAAACTGAAGTTCAAGTTCCGATTTACTTTGGAGGATTAACGAGTTACTTTCAAGTTACTTGCTGCGTAATATGTACTTCATAATTTTACGCATTTGTACACTGTAACCGTTTTCACACCTTTAAAAGTATAATAATTTGCGTCGCGCACGCCCCTTTTCGGTGTAATTTTGCTAATTTCACAATGGAGTATGGTTCAGCACGAGTTGTCTCTCATCGCATGTTGTCTCTTCTCCAAAAATACACTCTTTGAAAATCTCAACATTGTTGAACAGTATCGTAGACGCTTACATGGTCGACGATCTGTAGCCATGCATGCATTAGCACGTATCTACGGTATCCAAGACGGATTGAAAGCAATATTTGCGCGGTCACCTGATCTTCTTAATGCTTTCTGAAGGGTGTAAAATACTATCCTAGAAGTACAATGTTAGGCTACCAGATTTAATGTGCATGGCGCACACCTTTAAAGGTGTGCAAAAGGTTTACAGTGTATAATGGTTCAGATCGTATCTTCACCTCACAATGGGTGGCACATAAAATGGAGGTCTTCTAATAGTTTTAATACATGAAAATTATACCAGTTAATGATCAGGGAAGCCGTGCCTTTATTTGCCTCCTTTGGTTGGCATTTCATGATTTTAGTGTCGTAAAAAGGCTAGGAGAACACAGGCAGGCATCGTAATTTTTGCGGAATCGACGCACACTTCGTAAAAACGCACCAATTTGGTGGCGATGGAACTGCTTGCCGTAGTCAGCCGCGCTCAGGCGGTCAACCACCACAGGGCATGCGGGAGGATGGTGTCTCCTGGACGGACTTCTCAGGGAACTGTGCCGACATTTGTCTTAAAGTTTCTGTGGAAAATCAAGGGAAAACACGCAGACAGCTCAGCAGCGCCCGGATTCGTAGCAGAGTTACCTCGCAGTCTCAGCCTGGAATGTCATCATCGTAGCCACTAGGACTAGGCCATGGGAGCTGGTGCGCCAAGTGGGGGGGAATGACAGGATCGGCTCGCCGTTGTCAGCCACTCCGAAATGGGCATCATCACGACTATAGCAAAAAGAAAAAGAAAAAAAAACGGGAAAAAAACTGAACGGAGGATGGAGCATGACGGTGGAGATGCGTAGAGGCTGCGTGAGTCCGTCGCGGAGTGCAAAGGGCTACAAGGCTCGTTGGGCAAGACCCGCCTCCTGCAGAAAGAGAAGAAGGTTTCTTCTTTAGCTGAACGTTCGGCATCAGAACCACCGGGGTAGAGGATGTCCGCAAGCATGCCACCAGCTCCCGTAGCACAATGGATAGCGTGCTGGCCATGTCACGTCGAGACTGGGAGTGGGAGGTACCCGGGTTCAAATCCCGGTGCCGGCTGTGCTGTCTGGGGTTTTCCCTGGGTTTTCCTCGGACGCTTTCAGACATATGTCGGCACAGTTCCTTTAGAAGTCATCCCAGGACGCACATTCCCCCAGGGCGTCAGTCGTGACGTTGCCCATCTGTGAAGCCGACAACGGCGAGCCCTTTCACCACCACCACCACCGAGTACAGGACCAACGCATTATTCCGTGGTTTCTCTGCAGTGTAGCTGTAAAATATTCATGATGCCAAGCAGAAAAGTACATTTGAGAAGCATGGGACATCTACGGTGCGGAACTCCGGCATGGAAGTCGCAAATGGAACGCAAATTCAACACTCCTCCCACACGATTTTTTGTTTGTTTTGCTAACGCATGTGTTTATCATTACTAGAGCGGGGAGTTTCATGCAAATGCATGTTTTTTCGTTGGTGTGTTTTTGTATCTAGACGATGAAAAAAAGCTTTTGGTGTTGGTTTGGGACCGACCAGAAGGGTTCTATGGTGCATATAAATGCATGTTTTGCACGTTGTGTCATATTTCGCATGAAAGTGCATGAAAAGTGCATACTTTACCACATTTTCATGTTCGAGAGCTTTCTTCTTGTTTCACTGATGTTTTTTCTGGCTTCGGGACGGCGATGGGTCGTAAAATTCTGGTTGGAATCGAATATTTTCGATGTTTTTGTTGGCTGAGGTGCGGTGTTCAGCAAGTATACCCCGGCTGCTTCATACTCCATTGCGTGAATGACTGGTGGGCCATACTTCACATTTGCCACATTACCGTTACGAACCGCGGCGTTCGCATTCTAATCGGCATGATGCAGTGCCGAACGTAAAGCCATGACGAAACAAGCTTGAGCATGGGCAACACGAAAAACATACGTGTATGTTCGTGCTTTACAGCAGCAGCTATTAACGGGAAGGTTCCAGGAGATCGCCGTGTCCGTGTGGCAAACACCTCCTCGCCTCTCCGCGTCAGAGAGGAAGCAAACAGAGTGTGACAGGTGCGCACGCCGGTGTGGAAAGGGCAAGCGGTGCAGGAGAGCGGCAGCTGGGTGTGGTTCAGGAAAATCAAAAGGAAACACACATTAGGGAGCTTTAGCACATCGGAAGCGTTCCACGGATCCAAAACAAAAAGAAAAAGGAAGCTTTCAAATACAATATCAGCAACGTGATGCCAGACACTTCAAATGAATCAGGTGCTAGGCGTGCCATATTATCGGAACAGTTATCGTAAAGACCTCTCAATCTGCTAAATCGCGCCTAATCCTTCTAAACATCCCTACTGAATCGTCGCCCCGATAATAAATAAGCTGGAGCAGTATGACGCCACGTCAGATGTGGATCCGGCGCCTCGATTATGGCTTCATGCACGCGGAGGTAAATACGGCGTTAAAGGAGCAATGAGGTGACATTTAACATCGCTCGAAATCATGCCTCGTCTGTCATGCTGTCCATCAGGAGTCACCATGGAAATTATTTTCGCCCTGTGGTGCGGCATAGCTGTGGAATCGCATTTACAAAAACCAGTCTGAGAAAGCAGCCGCGAACGCCCGACACGATGCTCTCGTGACGTGGTGAAGGCTCTGTGCTTTGTTCCTTTGTTTTTTCTTCGCAGCTTACGCGCCGCCTGTACATGCTTGAGCTGTGCCGGTGTGCGTCACTAGTCACGTGAGGGGAGTAGCATACGTCACGACGTCCTCTCATTCTGCGATGCGCTCTTTTCACGAGGAGAATGATTTTTCAAAGGTGCGCGGAACAGAGTCCTCGCGATCGCTCTGTAGATCACCTACGCCCATCGTTCTTTCGCAGGAACTCATTTTATTCGTTCGAGAACACTCTGCAGCGAAAAACGAAAAAAATAAAGAATTGAGATTCACCTCAGTGCTTCTTTAAGAGATCAGTTAAGGGAGAATGAAAATATATTTGATAAGCATACGATCATCTTCAGTTTGTTCCTCTGTGCTAAACCATTCACCCTGTGAAATACGAAGGTGAAAATCGTTCAAATAGCGAAAATATTCGCTATTAAACACGGCCGAGAACGGCGGCTGCTACGACCCGGCTGCGAGGCAAACTGGCCGTGATGCCAAACACAGGTGATGTTTCCGATGGGCGGACGGTCGTTTGGGACCAAATAGAAACATTTGCGACTATGGTTGCAAACTTCCGTTATGAAATATGTTTTAATCTAACCTGAAGCTACGGTATTATCTAGTCGTTGACACAGAAGCCAACGGAAGTGTAATGTAGTCAGTAATTTACACAGTATTTCGTCCCTGGAGGTGTTTAAGGCTCCGCGGGGGGTTATGACGTCACAAAATGCACGATACTCCCACGTATGATGATGCTCTACGACGAAATATTATGTAATCTCACAAAGTATTAAAACGTGTCTCCCAGATTCGGTGGGGTATGGGGGTCAGATAAACCGCTGAATGTAGCCGTTGATTGTTGGCATGGTTAGCGCAGCACGTTTTCCTCTGTTCGTTTTCCTTCCGTCGTCAGATGTCTCTGTCAGTGGCAGGGGCGGATCCAGAGCCCCGCTTTGGTATCGGCGGTTTCCATGTCGAAGCACGTAATTGGAGAGGGGAGAGGAGGAAAACTAATCTGAAACCATGCGTTTATGGGGGTGAACGCCCATCCCCCCTCCCACTGGATCCGCATCTGGTCGGTGGCCTTTTGGGAGCTGCTACGTACGGAACGATCCTCAGATGCTTTGTGCGTCGCGTAATCTCTTCCTCCATCTCAGACAATCTGCGTTTCGCCATATTTCTACTGATTTCGACAACAAATATACCACAGCGTGGTGTGTTTTCCAAACCGAAATCACGCACCCACGTGGTCCCGAGAGGGGTGTGTTTGCGATCGTCCACAATTGGCTGACAGTACTCGATGTCAATGACATAAGACCACGAGGAATGTATCTGGGGGTCGCGCCCCGCTATTTTTGCGCGGTAACTGCGACCCTGGTGCACTGTACAGTGATAAGTGGATGCGTGCATGGATCGTAAGAATAGTTTCCGGCAGAGTACTCGGTATTCTAAGATGCAGGCTATAACTGGTTGTACATGATGATGATGATCATCGCTAAATCGATGAATTAATAATAATAATAATAATAATGTTTATTTCACAAATAAACTAGACAGGCTCTAGGCAGAAACCACGAAGTGACGTTGTTCTTCCTATGTACGTCTCTTCCTCAATTCGGAGTTTCCTACCAGCAATTAATAACCTTTCTGCAAACAGATCACAGATATTTTACAAACAAATTTGCAGACCGTCACGGAAAGCGTTGCTACATTTAGCAGCAATGCCAGAGGTTTCGTCAGCGTCATCAAAAGTGACTAGCAGCTGCTGCTGAAAATCGGAACACCTTCAGTGATCGTCTGCAAAATTTTTTGCATGTTGTTTCGTAATAAGTTTCGTCACCAGCTAGCCTGCTTTTACACTATTTTATCAATCGCGAACGCAATACCTTCAGCTCCATGGTTGATCTGTGGCGCAAGTATTCTTTATTGTGCGCTGCAGAACGAAGGCGGCTTTATTTTACGGTGTTATCCCTAACAAAATACTTTTTTTTTTTAAATAGGCATTTGGTGCATTGCTTTTGTACCAATAACAATGTAAAACATTGCATATGTTGAGGATTTTTACTGCACATTTCGGAGATTTTCAATTTATATGTCATGCATTTTGCGTGAATCTTTAGTCCATATTTATCCGCGCTCTAATTCATTACTATTCAGAATTTAGGGGTGGTTCATTGCATCCGGTGCCGTTCCATCTTCCCGTTGACCAAATCTGGTGCGCAGTGAAAAAGAAGGCGGTTAAAATATATGTGCTAGAGAGAAAGACACCAGAGCCCTGAGTAAAGCACAGAAACAGGGCCATTCCTCTTTTACGACGGATTCCTCCTCTTTCGGCCGCTGAAAAATTCAGGGCACAAGCTTTAACTCGTAAAATTTCGTTCGCTTTCCCGCGTTTTGTATTAATGGAATTTCGCGAAGCGAAGCTGTGTGGAGTTCTCGTCGCATCAACGGGATCTGTGGCTATAACTTTACTGAGAAAGCGAACGAGACCAAAATACCGAACCCATAAACACAGCACAAAAGAACGTTGTGCAGAATAAGGGAGATTTGCTGACACTTTTCTCCTTCTAAGGGGGTCGCGAATGCGGCATCTTATTCAAGTTCGAACTCATAAAGACGACGAAATAATCGTAGACGCAGGGGATGAAAGTACACAATGTTCTGCGCAAACATGTGATTCAGAAAACTCGACTTTTCTGTAGATGTGGTTTATACTTTGCCATTGACGCTGGGTAGACAAAAAAAAAAAAAAAACACAGCAAGATGATATATAATGACAACGACAGATTGCAATGAATACTGTTGTGCGATAGGTTCAGACACAAATGTTCGGACAAATTGATTGCTGCGAATAAACAACCTTCATTTTCGCTAACGTACTTCGACGTTTCGCAGACTGTTCCATCACCGGTGCTGCTTATCCGACGTACGTCACAGTGACCCCAGCAAGAAACACCAACACGACCATACAACTTGGTCGATCGAATTTTGACAACTTTGACCTTCAACATATTTGCCATTGTTTTAGTATGTATCGCGGATGACCGTACACATTACAACGGTTCTTGTTGTGCGACAGCCCGCTGAAAAAAGTGAGAACAAGTTTTCGCACTCTGATAAGGCCATTTGCACGTGACGTATTAGAAGTGCGGGGGACAGTTTTCCTTTGAACACCGTCCCGCAAAGGCTGTTTGAAGCTTTTGGGAATCGAGCGCAAGCTCCTCTGGATATTAATTGACGTCCTGTATGCTTGTCTTGTTTTCTTACCGATCCGGCTAACTGTTCTCGGCATCAGCGACGAAACATGTAGGGACGAAACGGTTTCATTCTCGGTTTATTTTCCGTAAGGCACAATACGAACTCGGTTAGATACACAGAACAGAATGTATTTCCAGCTATGGATCGTTCCATAATGACGTATTACACAGACACCGTCAGATATTGTTGGCTGTAAAAATGGCGCTCTTGAGCTAGTTGTGGCGGTCTACCTATTGTAGCACGTATGATTCATTTCAGCAAGAATGCCGCACTTCATCCTTTCTTGCCATTATATATTATTAGACAATAGAATAAGATCAACTGGATCGAAACAACAATCAGTGCGCCAAAGTGGCTAATTCTAAAGTGCAAAGAACTAGCAAATTACACATAAGCAATGTCGCTATGTGAGAGCGAAGTGAGGGATTCACCTTTACCAAGCATCGTGTTGCTTACAGGTCACAGTGTTTATTCCTCTATCACTGCGATACCTTAAAAAATAATTTTGTTAGGATATTTGAAAATATCACAGAATGACGCGTGCGCAAATCATTGCTGCAAACAAAAGCTTGACGAGAAGACCATTTGCCGCGATGTAAGAGCACCCCGAACAGTACTTTAGTTGCAGCCTGTTGTATAACTCGCCCCCGAGGTCTTTTATCTGCGGAGTCATTTCGGTGCAGTGGTGTTCACCCGCCGAATCCTTCAAACATCTGCCGTATTTGCGTAGGTCTCTGAAAGAAACGAACGAAAGAACATAGTCTATAGACAGTTGTGTATCCGACGACGCTTAATTACGCGTAGAGTGCATGAAGCTGCCTTACATCTGCTGTCATGGCTGCAACATTCCCCAGAGCGCCTCAATGCGTATTAATAGGTGTAGCGTAGGCTTCGTCGTGCACCATAGTGACGCATATCGACAAATGTGCACGCATTCATATAAACGCTCATAACCCCCTAGATGAAAGCGCTATCCCTCGAACTAAACACAATTCAACAACGGCTAGCTGATGCGGTGGCTAGCTTAGGTGGGATTAGACACATGAAGTACTTTCTGGAACCTCTAACGAATTCGAATGGATTATATTCTTAGTGCACTTCCTCTAATGAAGAGCTTTCTTTAGGTGTAGCGATGTCCAATCACTGTTGATCATACCTCTCCCTAAACGATTTGCTGGACAAAACCTCGACTTGAACTTCATTAAAAAAAAAAAGAGAAAGCAAAAAAAGCAAGCTGCTGAAGCCCTTTTGTTGTACGTAATATATTAATTTACAACTTAAACGTCGCCGTGCCAGACACTGGACAGCTGTTTCGGTCTTATTTTGCCTTCATCAGCAGCGCTTAGGTAGGGAACGTTTGAGTGGGTGGCGTCAGCAGGTCACGTAGAACGCGATGTCGTCACCCTGCGCCCTTGTCACCCTGACAGGAGGACATTATTTTATTCGTGACCTTCTGACGTGACCCTGTAAATTAGGGAGGTTATGAGTGCCCCTGCAGTGAAGCTTGCGCAACCTACTAAACCTACTTGCATATGTGGCGTTCCGCGAACATGTTGCTCAGGCTATCGCTCCACTTCTTGGTTGAATTTTTGTAGTGCATCTGTATGCCAGATTGCATGTCAGCGTCACAGGAGTCCCATTGCTGAGTGAACTCCTTCATTTCGCACACTGCATGAAACAAGGAACACCACTTCATCAGTACATAGTAGTCTACGTAAGGATACACCCCAGTGCTAGTATATGATATCCTACCCGTCCAACTAAAGTGAGGTAACAGAAGTCCACACCGGTAGTGATGTAAGTTACAGGAGAAGACGTCTAAATGGGGTCACTCTGAAGCTCATAACTGATTTGAGTGTAGTGTTGTGTTCCACAGTAAGTGACGTAATAGTTGTGTAATATGTAAGGGTCGATTCACACGATGCAACTTTTTGCTGCAACTCGGTTTCCGCTATAGTTGCACGCAACCGAAGTTGCACCAAAAAGGTCCCTTTCATACGGCGAGCAACTCGGAATGCCGTAGTTGTCACCGAGCTCGCCAGATGACGCGAAAAACATAATTGTCATCATTTTCGTCCAATCGCATTGCGACTTTTGCTCGTTACGAGTTCAATCTGTTGCGAGTTTGATAATTTTGCATAATTTCCACTGGTTAGCGATAATTTCATCGTTTCGCGTACTGCTGCTGCAATAACTGATAGATGGAAGTCTTCCTGATTGGTCGCGCTTGCAAGGCGGAGCCGTGTGATTGACAGGTTGCAGCTAGAGTTGCAGGAGAAATCGCTCGTGAAGCGATCGGCTCTGCAACTCCTGCAACTCGAGTTGCGCAACCAGAGCTTCGCGTTCACACGGTGCAACTTGGTGGCGCAACCTGGTTGCGCGCAACTAAAGTTGCATCGTGTGAATCGACCCTAAAATTTCATCCAGCAGATCGATGTAGCTTTTGAGACGAACCCGAAAAACGAACGGCCAGCTCACATACAGTTTCGGTTTCACGGCTGTCTCATCTTGACATGCGAGATTAAGGTGATGAAGACTGTTCTGTTGTATAACGCATACAGCAAGTTTTTGTCCGCAGTCGGTGGCTCGGTGCTGGTGCGTGGCGTCACCCCCTTCCATCGCGTCACCCTGTGCGGATGGCACCCTCGCACTCCACTAGCAACGCCACTGCGTCTTCGTGGAACCACGTTTTTATTCCAGTTCGCTTCCCCCTTTTTTTGTGCAGTACTATGCTATATTATTCTCATTCATGCATCTTGTAATAAGAAAGTATACATTAGGCTTATGCCTCTTCCGTCTGGTTCCCTCACTCCATGTACGTAAAATGATATGTCAAATTAAATCGAAGTTAAAAAAAAACTGGTTGCATCCGTTACTATGAAATGAACTATAGGATCAACGTTGACGACCGTGGCGATCTACGAGCGGCGAATCACTAGCTGTAGGTCCCAAACAAAAATTCAGCAACCATGCCTTCGTTCTTTAACATAGCTTTCTTCCTGTATTATTTCCTTGTATTAGTTTTGTGAGCTACATTTGCTGGTGAATTATTCGAATCGCGCATTTGTGGTATGTTTTTGTGCTTCCGGTAACTACACATATGCACGAGTGCTGTAAATGAACATGCTGTGCTTGCTAAGTCACGAAAAAAGGAAATTAGTGACTAAAACTTATTTGTTGCTACGCTGGAGGATGGTTTGTACTCATCTTGCCTTTGAGTTCAGACGGTATGCGCGCGCTGTCTCATGCTGTATTCGCTACTCAAATGAAACATTAAAATACAGCTATTTGAACCACACAAAAATAATCCATTACGTTCCTGCGAGAACTTCTCAAGAAGCGAGCGATATGGTTGATGCTACAGAACATAAGACAACGTAATACTTTTCCGCTATTACTACGCTGCTGCACTGTCATACTTCCTATCTTTCCCGTTACTTAATTTAATGACGTGGGCGATTGGAACCCACCGCGAATGACGTATGACCATTTCTTCAATCACTTCAGAGTTGCACCGGCCCACCCAGTTTAAAATGACTAGCACGAGCGGCGCTTCAGCCGCAGCGGGATTGTGGTTTACCTAGCATGGGGCTTTCCGGTGGCGAGGGGAGGAACGCGAGACAAAGCGAGCAATAAAGTTTTCCTAGTACATGTGATGCTTCTTTCCTTGCAAGAAGCGGCAGTGTTTAGCGTCCACGAGGGCGGTCTGATCGGAGAGCGTACCTCTCTTTGGCATATCTCTCCTCATGCTTGCCCCACACAGATAACCTCGGATCTGCTAGCCAGATTCTGTACGTCACGTCTGCGTATATGAAACGTTGCGTCCTTTCCAGAACCTACTCTTTCATAGTTTCAATGACTTATAAACTCATATTTGAATCTTTAAAAAACGGGGGGAAAGTTCTACAACCAGGAAACAAAGCACAATCAATTTCCAATCCTGCACTTTCTCCTTGCTGTTTCCCTTCTCCCTCTTTCTAGAAGGTGACCCATATGGTGCCAAAAAGTGTACCGCGCTACATAAATCTATCACCCATGTGCATATCCAGCTACAAAAAAAAAAAAAAACTCGTTGCCTGCCAAAATAATAATGAGTACACCAGAAACAGCTTGCAGAGAGTGCACAACGCTGTGTTTATGTACAACCAAATGCAGAACATCGTTTGCTGAGAGGCATCGCAAAGATAACAAGAACAGTCAAACCTATAAAGTTCAAAAACCTATAAAATTCAAAAAAAAAAGAATAAAAAAGAAACATTGTTGCTTGCCTGGTCTACGCAGCCACGTCTCATTGGTGGCTATAAGGGGCATGGCGCCGCAGACGTCCTCGTATTCTTTCAGGAGATGCTTCTTTAGCACAGCTATTTCGGCGTTCAGCATCATCTCCTCGGAGCAGCCCGTGTCGTGCGTGGAAGCATACAAGCAAAACTGTAGCTCCTTGACCAACCTGTGACAATTTGGTAACAGAGAAGTACGATAAGGCTGGAGACGTGCTAGAGACATCGGGAAACGACAGTTTTCGAGGACACGGTGCCATGAAGTTATTGTTGATGCCGAGAGCCAATATAGCATCCTACTTTTCCGTGAAAATTCATATTGCTCTACTTTGTCGATATGAGGGCAAAATGACAGATGAACGTCCATGTAACCATGTATGCTGATGGTACCGGTTACCTAGACAAAACTTGACGCGGTGCTTTGATACTGCTGCTTTTATTATATCTACTGAGCAAACGACTACATAAATGTGCAGCATATTAACATTTGAAAAGGTGCAGAAGTAATCTAGGAACTGAAATAAGGGCCACGGTGGCGACAGGAATAAGG
Source organism: Ornithodoros turicata (assembly GCF_037126465.1). Taxonomy (NCBI): domain Eukaryota; kingdom Metazoa; phylum Arthropoda; class Arachnida; order Ixodida; family Argasidae; genus Ornithodoros; species Ornithodoros turicata. Next base: position 49,602,868 of record NC_088202.1, on the reverse strand, counting down.
AGACATGCTTAATCGAGGCTAACTAACACTGGGATACAATGAAAATACTAGCTAATTACTCATGAAGGGAATTGCCTGAGGGCGAGCGCCGCCAATATTTCGAACAGAGACTGTTAGGACGGCCTCTGTTCGAAATATGGGCGGCTCTCGTCCTGAGGCAATTCCCTTCTCCTTACCGGTTTGCTGGATTTCTACCCGTCCACGTTGGTTATTTACTTAAGAATGATGGGTATAGATCCATGGAGAAAGTAAGCTAAACAACGATAGCTAACGGTAAGCTAAACGATAACAAGCTCATTTCTTGGTGCTCCTTCTCGCGGCATGGATTTTTGCCACGAATTCAGCATCCAGGCTTGCAGTAGCAGCAACACTAGACGATTTATATCTATGACACGATTTCGTTGCCTTAGCTACACACTGAACCTTACTGACGACTTTTCCCTGTGCGAGCTATTTTCTTCGTCCATAGGAAAGACTTGGCTCCGAGCACATGATTATCACCATCGGTGGCCTTTATAATTACAGCGTTAATAAACATGTGATCCTCTCTGTATAACATGTTGGGTCAGTGTTCGTCGCATCGCTTGTCATGCGCCAGTTGCGTTAAGAAACATTTCCTCTGTCCGAACTTTCCTTAACATCAACGTATGCCTTGTAGCTGAAAGCCTGAAGAATGCAAGGACGGTCTTTGTAATACATATCGCCTGAAAAAATGGCTGACACACATATTCTTCATGACACAATACCTAAGTCGTTCTGTTGCGGGGAAATCTTGCATGCGTGCATCATTATCCTTGCTCAGCACAAGTGAACCCTGAAAGTTATGAATATACGTGTTCGCACTGATGCAATGGGGTATTCCGTTCAATCTGAAGCCAGCTCTTGAGTTCACAATAAGGCAAGGAAATTCAGGACTGATGAACCACACGAAGGCATCTCCATTCAGTTAAGAGCGTCGCTGAAATCGTTTTGTACATCCGGCTAGCTCAACTCTCAAAAACAACGTTTGCTGTTGCTTTGCCCTGCAAGAAGTGGAAGTGACGACCGCACTTTGTTGGAGTTCCATACAAATCCGCGCTTTCCCGGCGGAGCAAGAAAAAGAGCTCCACCGTGGAGCGAGGTAATATGAAACGACCAATGCAGACGCGAGTTTGCTCCGGATCAACCAGTGAAACCCGTATTCTCCACCACGAAGCTAAAAAGGAAACAGCGACACATCGGCCTCTGAAGTCCGCCAGCAGTCATTGTAAGGCAACGTTAAACCAATATCATAATTGGTCAGAGACAAGGACGACACGATAACTTGCGTATGAAAGGTGTGGGATCGAGAACCACATCACAGATCACACGACAGAATATAGGTCTCGAGGTAACTATCGCCGAATTCAATTGGCCGATGTGGAGCGCGCACACGGACCCGCTGCACAGGCAGAACCGAATCCGAAGCCACCATCGAAAAGCAACCGCGCTCCGAACATGAGATTGGCGGAAGTCGTTGCCAAATCCCGCAAGCTCTGCTAGTCATCCAGCGCTTGCTCTTCCCATGCACCGCAATACGCGGAAGTGACGACATTGTTGCGTATTTGTGGCTGAATGACCGCTTTCTCGGCATAGCAGGGAAGAGCGTTCCGTCACGGAGACGGTTGATCTGAAACGACCAACGAAAGGTGCGAATCGAATCGAGATCGATCAGTTAAACATGTCTAGATCTTAAACAACTCTAGATCCACCAGTCGAATTCGCCGTATCATCACGAGTGCGGAGGAACGATATTCCGTTCTGATAAACGGCTACACACAGCACTGCGCACCTCACTGACATTATCAATACATTTCGTGTACGATATGGGTGTGTGTTGCAGTGTCCTGTGGCTTGACGTGTTACGTGTACCAAAAGAAGAACAGCTACTTACGGGCATACGGCACTGTAATTCGACAGCGCTGTAGTGATATCCGGTGAGAAAGACAAGTTAGTCCGTGAAGGTGAAGATAGTAGCTTGTGGAAGGTGACGCCGCAGAGCACGGATTTTTTGACTGCTTGGAATTGGTTGCACTGGGTTTGGCGCTCTATGCCGAAGAACATTCTCTTCAGCCGGTCTGGAAAAGACAAGGTACACATGTACCGCGGTGAAACCTGACAAAACATCAAACAATCGTCGTGGCTGTAACGCGGTATGACTTAAAGATGATGGATGTTCCAAAGATGTGCCCTTTTCCTAGAACGGTACCCGCCACAGTGACCCGATATGGAGAAACCGTCCAACAGTGACCGCATGACTCGTGTTATAGTTTGGTTCGTAAAAAGTATAGAATGCAGTATGTGTTGTGGCACGATGTTCTTATATATTCCAATTGGCATTGCGTGATATCGTCGCTGTCTAAACGTATTAAATGACGTCATTTTCTAGGTAAGGTTAAGGTTAAGGTCAGGGTAAGGTTAACTATACACGGATTGCCCAAGCGTTGTTTATTAGCCGTTAACCGTGTCATAACAGCATGACAATATTGTCCCATCATGCTTTACCCGTAATGACGTGTCCCCTGATGCTGTACATGCATTGGATGTGGATTACTATGTGCAGTCCCTTGTGTTTCATTGCTTCGCTACAACGTGTTTCCTGTTGCAATGAGCGAATGGGGGGAGGGATTCAAAATTTTTTGCTTCAACTACACACACTGCATAAAAATGTGGGAGACTGCAGCAAAATTTACAGTAAGAATATCAGTAATAAATGGCACTCCTGCTTCTTTATAGCGCAAAAAAAAAAGAAAAAATGCAAGCGCTAAAACGGTACTCTACTGTCCAGGTTGTAGCTTTCGGAATTTTCAATGAAACTGACGAGAACCAGAGTTATCTAAACCACAACTATTGTCCCACAGGCAAATGTCTTCAAAGAAATAATTTACATTACCGCGCTGCATGAGCTGCGGCTACACAGCAAACGTTCTCAGGTACCACGTGCTTAAAGGCACTATCGCATCCGGAAATGTGGGTACGAGACCGATACGGTAATGTTCGGCATGGTTTAGCAGTCTACTTGCCAAGTTTATCTTCCGAAAGCAGCGTATCTATTAAATAAACTAGTTTAAAGATTCGCGCTCCCTCTGCAGCTCAGCCACAGTGAGGTAAGCCGAATACACGAATGGAAGCGCAACGCAGATGATTGTAACCGAGGTAGTCTGCTTCGCGTTCTCACCACAACATAACAAAAATACCTCGGTAAATACGCCGACCTTCGCTTACTAGTGTGAGTGCTGACATGACCATGTTTCGTGGAACATGATTTTACATTCTTCGCTGTACAAACACGTAGGAGGCTAACCAGAAACAGTATTCCACAAGCGAAACCTTAGATGTACTCTGCACATGCAAATGCCCTCACTCCCGTCCGGCGGTCGGACGTCAAGGTGTCTCTGCCGCTCCATGAATGGGTTTGTACGTGTCAAGGAGCGTTCACTGATTGGCCTTGTCCAAGTGACTGTTCCTCCGATTTCCAGAGAGGGAATTCTGGAATGCTCTCTACATCCGTCGTGCGCTCTGTGTTTCGATGCATTGATCAAATTGCACAGAAACAACTCCACTAATTCGTGTCGCATTTTTTGGCGTCATTGTTGGTGATGAACGATAGGAGTAAAATGGCACTGTAGTTACGGAATCGAAAGCGTCCCTTAGCCATGCTTTTCGCGCGTGAAGCTGGCAAGGCCACTGGCTCAGCTAATTATTCGTTGCAAGATTTCAATTCATTCACGCCCCAGCTGTGGTTGCGTGTATTATTCCTGTTACGAAACACTTCTTGGTCACCAGTCTACTACGTCTACTGTCTGTCTTCACTAGAGCTATACGGTTCTAGTTCAGGGAGTCCATGTGAAGTATACTTAGAGTTGTCCAAAACTGTTCACTTCTCGAATACACTATTGTTTTCACACACACTGTCAGATGACAAAAGAGATCGAGAAGTCGGGAATCGGCCCAGCATTAGTTCCCGCAAACGACTTACAATGGCACGCAAGACGTCAAGACATCTTGCAGGGGAACACGGAAGCAACGTAACAGACAAGACAACTCGGCGGTGTCTGTTAGCACCGGCTTTAGAATGGACAGCATATCAACCATGCAATCAAGTGAATGGAGGAAAGCGTACTTTGGTGGTCGTAACCATATGCTCTAATACCATAGGACTTCGATCCTTATTGTGAAGGGCCTCATTATTTCATTCCCCACATCACCACCAGCAATGGGGTAGAGTATCGCCCCTGGCGATGAAACTCCCCAGCCATCATCTTGTAAGTTGTTGTTTGCTCACCGACAACGCTAACAAAACAGGTGTTTCTTTCAACACCGGGAATGCACTGCATCCAAAGACATACAACACTCAATGCGACTACCTGGACACACAATGTTATCACATTCGTTTATAACGTGGCCATCCAAGAAACAAATATGTTGCTATATGTTACCGCATAAGCCCCGTTAAGAGGGAAACGACGTGGTCAACCTCATCCAACGATCAAAAGGAGCTGTTCGAGTTGCTATTGTGTGTGTGTCACCGACGCGTGGGAGAAGATAGTCATTGCTTTTTGTTACTTCATAACGCTTCCGGTATCTGACGCAGAATCGTAGATTTTGTCATTCTTCTCTACGAGCACATTGGAGTACGCCAACGAGTTGCTTGATGGCGGAACCGTTGAGCGTTTCCTGTATTTGATGTCGAGTCGACCGTCCGTTCTTTATCTGCTACGCGATATGGAATGCTGCAGAGCGGGGCTTACGTGCACCTCAATACAACTGTGAGACGCACACTTCAACTGAGAATGCATAACATGGCCAGTTACCACATTTTTGGTTTCTTCGTTTGGGCCTGTCCATATCTGAGATTGACGTGACTCTAAGAGCAGAATATAATGAAGGAACAGAAAAGTCTGCCTGTCACACCGGCGGCAAGTCACTCAAACGGAAAACGCGAGAAAGGAATATAAGTAAAAGAAAAGCTGTGCCTGTTTTGTTAGGTTGCCTATCAGTTCAGATACCTTGCCGCCAGCACATATGCCGAGTTTCTCAGGATGCCAGGCCGGGGTGCAAAACAGAGGGATCTTTTAGCGTAGCGCATTGGGGAATACATTGACTCGTAGACAGGAAACTTGACTATAGTCTCATGAAAGTGAGGTAGACTGATCGGCCTTGTACGTGACCATGGCGTATATACGTTGTTAAAAAAAAAGATAATTAAGGTATATATATATATATACAGAGAAGAAATAGCTAATGCTCTATGGCTGCTCGTCCAGCATATGTTTACAATTTGATCGTGCACTCCCAGCCGAGTACAGCTGTTTCGTCCTACTTGGGACTCGTCAGCCCGGCGTAGGGAAGTGACACGATCTTGAGTCGACACTAACAGTGCGTCTCGTCGAGACGTCAAGGTTCCACGGTGACAGCGCCACCTGTGGAGGCCGCAGTGCAAGCCAGCAAGTACATATACAGAGGAAAAATAGCTAATGCTCTATGGCTGCTCGTCCAGCATATGTTTACAATTTGATCGTACACTCCCAGCCGAGTACAGCTGTTTCGTCCTACTTAAAGATATACCTCCTAAACTACCATCCTACATTAAGGACACCAATCGCTTTCTTCAAGTTTTAAGTGAATGTCAGCCTCCCCCTTTCAGTTTGCTAGTCACGCTAGACGTTTCCTCTCTATATACTAACATCCCTCACGAGGATGGCATTACTGCAGCCGAAAGGGCATTTTCAAAATATTCTGATACCTCATATGATCCTTGTGTCCTATGCACATTTCTCAATCTTATTCTGAAAAATAACAACTTCGAATTTGACGGTAAGCACTACTTGGAAGTTCATGGCACGGCTATGGGTACAAAAATGACACCTAACTATGCAAACATTTTTATGGGAGCTCTAGAGGAGGAATTTCTGTCTAAGCGCCTGAAGAAGTCCACGCTTTACAAGCGGTTCCTCGACGACATGTTCATGGCGTGGCCACACTCAGAAGATGACCTAATCACATTTATCAGCGACTTTAACAAAGTACATCCTGCCATCAACTTCACCCATTCTTATTCCCCTTTAACTGTTAACTTCCTCGATGTCCAAGTAAAGTTAACCAATGGGGTCTTGTCCACAAACCTGATCCGTAAACCTACAGACTCTCAACAGTATCTAGCATTTAACAGTTGTCACCCGCGTCATACTAAACTTGCCATCCCTTACAGCCAAGCACTTCGATACAGGCGCATCTGTTCCAGTGACGATGACTTGGACAGAAATCTTGCTCAACTTAGGGAAACATTCATCGGTCGTCAATTTCCACCTAGCTTAGTTGACGACGCTCTAAACAAAGCCCGCAAAGCAGATCGCAAAGCCCTGTTCGAAAACCACAAACGCGTGTTAGATAATGGTTCCGTAAACCTCATCTTAACATTTAGCAGCAGTATTCCAAGCGTTAACAATATACTAAACCGTCACCATAGTATCCTTCTCCAATCAGAGCGCATGGGACAAATTTTCCCTCAGCCACCGCGGGTAACCTACCGGCGCGCGCGCAACCTGCACGATAATCTAGTTAGCTCTAAGGTTAGCAAAGCAGCGCTTCCAGGAAACGGCTGTCACCCGTGCGATGGTCGAAGGTGTCAAATATGCAAATTAATGCAAAGCACCCAAGTACTTAAAAGTACTAATTCCAATTTTTCCGTCAAAATTAATGGTGACTTCGACTGTAATTCATCTAACGTCATTTATGTCATTCAGTGCGGCATGTGCCAAGCACAATACGTAGGTCAGACTAAAACATCATTTCGGATCAGGTTCAACAACCACCGATCTGACGTTACAAAAAAGCCAAACCTCCCGGTCTCTCGCAATTTCAAACAACCAGGTCATTCGCTAAATAACGTGTCACTTTTTATTCTCCAGTCAAATTTTAGCTCAGATCGGAGCAGGGAACAACGCGAATTTTATCTCATTTACAAATTCCAATCAACCATTAACGAAGATCTGGGAGCACTTTCAACGGTAAGAAATTTGGCCGCCTAGATGAGCTGCACTTTCTTCCTTTTCGTTTCCCTTCTGTTTTTCTTTCTTTCTTTTTTTTTAGCAAAGTTTGAAGCAGCGCTCACCCTGCCCGGAATTTTCCCCAAAGCGGACAGTGACCTACGGCGAATGACATCAGCACCCGGACTTGACCTTCTGGAATATTCCCGAATCTGACTAACTGACAAACGCATGTGGCGTGCCCGTACCGATTATGACGTCATGTAGCAAACCTATTTAAGAAATGTGTAATCATGCAGCTACGCATCTTTTGTGCTGACGAAGAAGGTGCCACTGTCGAAACGTCCACCCCTTGCCAATTTTACTTTTTAACTTCTCCCCATGTAATAAACTAGTGTTTGTAACTTCCCTAAAATCTGTTTCCGCGTCTTTTTTTGAACTTCTGTAAAACTTCGTGGCCGTTTGATAATCCTTTTACCTCACCCTATATAAACAACTACACCTTTCAAATTAAACAATCTTTGCACTGTAACACCTTTAACATTTGTTATCTAATAACATGTATGAAATGCAATGTTCAGTACATTGGTGAAACCTCCAACGCCATGCGTCAGAGGTTTTACGGTCATAAATCCGACATTGTCAATAATCGCCCCACTCCCGTTGCTATACATTTTAATCTTCCCGGGCACGACATGGATACACACCTGTCCATTGCAATTCTGGAATCTGGCTATACCACCGATTGCAAACGCAAAAATCGCGAGTCCTTCTTCATTTCAAAATTTTCTTCTTTAAAACCACGGGGACTAAACGTTCATGGCGGTCCTCTGCAGTTGTTCAACCCATCATCCAGCTAAGCTACTCCATTCACCTTCTGTTCTTAGCATTCTTATCTCCATCTTCCCTTCAGCCCATAAGGTCACCCGTACCTTCCCACCATAGGTGGGGAGTAACGCGTTTCAATGTAGTGCGTTACCGGTAACGCGTTACATTCGAGTAGTGAAATATGGTAACGCATTACATTTGGGAGAAAAGTAATGAGTAACGTAACGTCATTACAGTTTTACTAACTAACGCGTAACGGCGTTATGCGTTACTGCGTGTTCGGGAACATCATTCATCGCCTGAACTTCAAAGCGTGAGCGAGGACCGTGCGTGCAGAATCCGGGAAAATCCCCGATTTTTTCTATTCATCTTCAACAATGACAAGAAGGTCACATCGGCACCCATGAAGAAAGCAAAAGAAGGGTTATTGACCTACCCTGGTTGAGGTATCACCCTTTGTTTACCACATCAGTTTTTCACTTCCTCTGGTATTTTTCGGACGAATGGGGCAAAAGCGACAGAAAAATAGCCTCTACCCTCTGAACAAGTAACAAAGTACCAAGGGATTGGCTGTTTGGCTTTGTACTGTGTGAGATAAAAGGTCCCCGTCTCTATCAACCTTGACAAGGAGCACTCACTGGCCATTAGGCGTCCTCTCAGCCCAAACGGGCGAAGCTCAGAGATGAAAATTTTGAACATCAACTACTTCTGCGTTGCAATAAATCGTACATGTAAGTTGTGTTTATGCGTGACCCTTGTTTGTGCCCAACACTGCTTGTATTGATTTGCGGAATGCACTTATGTGACTCAACCAAAAATGTTACATATTATAAGGACAACTGGTGAAGTAATGCAAAAGTACCGGCATTGCTTATCAGAAGTAACGGCGTTAGTAACGCGTTACCCACTACCGCAACAGTAACGAATAACGTAACGCGTTACTTTTTGAAAAAGTAGTGAGTAACGGTTGTGCACTACAAAATAAAAGTAACTTCCCCACCTATGCTTCCCACGCAGTTCAACAAAAGCTGTGTTCCCCTCGTACACGGCTAGACATCCACCTGTGCCCCCGTTTTTTCACCACCAAATCTTTTGAACCCCAATTCTCCGAATGTCTCATTTACCCGTACACCTTCTCTGTCCTGATTCTTATGTGACGGTTGCTCACGTGATGCATTGTATTACTGTCTGGTTGTTTTGTGTTTACTTAGTTCTGGAAACCTGTTTTATTGTATCTGTTCACTTTGTATATATACTCGTGTCGCACTTAGTTATGTAACCTGAAGAAGTGCAGTCTCTTGCACGAAAGTTCTTGTTCGAATAAATATTAGTTGCTCCTAACCGTTTTTCATGTTACGTATATATATATAGTATAAATATATATATATATATATATATATTCCTACTTCTGCAAATCCTTTTTTTCTGCAAATCTGCCTTTTGTGAGTGTGTGTGTGTGGGGGGGGGGGGGGGGAGGCGATGCGCATTTGCCAACTCAAACTGTCCGTTTATACCCCAAAGCTCGCACAAGAAGGGTATATAGAAGAGGTATAATGAGCACTCGCTGTATCATTTCAGTACCTTGCACTCTAATTTCATACCTCCCACTGTAGCAGAAGGTGTAGTAAGGGACTTCTGTATTCTATTTATGCCTTTAGCCTTTTTTATACCTTTACCTGCGCCACGTGTTTCACAACATTACTTTTTGATGATTGATTTTTGACGGTATCACCTTGGTTGAACCGAATTCTAATTTAAAAACACAGATGTTAGTACAGTAGTGTTTTTTTCAACAGGCCAAATAATTTATTGCAGCGCAAGAGAGACCTAATTTAGGCGTCCTTACCCGTAGAGTCAGTTCTCGGGTGAAGGCGGCTCCACAGTGTCATATCAGTATCTGTTTTCCCAGCAAATGCCAAAGTCTCTCTTCCGCATATCCCTTCACGTGGCTCTTTTCTGGTTCACACCTTTGTCGGATCTGCTTTGTGAATGTGACTTCGTTGTCTGCATACCGGTCGAAATCTTTTCTTCTTATCGTTGCTGCTATTAAAATACTTTCTTTTCTACTTCCGTTTCTTTTTGAAATTTGTTGCAAACTGGAGTGGGAGAATAGCACTCTGTGCTGAAATAAATCGGAGGTTTTCGCTTTCCAACATTGTACCGCAATGTTCAAAAACATATCCGCTATAGTGTGTACATATGTTTATACCCGTGAGGTACAAATAACATTCAGGGCTGCAGCATGGTATATGCCTTTTCAGATATATAGGTTATATACCCACAGAGGCATAAATTCTATATCCCTCCTTCCCAATAAGGTATAAACCGTTTATACCTTTCCTGAAGGTATGAAATGAAGTTTATTGCACGAGCGATTTGTACCTCAAGAAGTAAATACACTGCCCACTACAGTCAAAGACAGCCAGTACCTACTGTCTAAGATAGCGTGTGAAAGCTCATGTTTTCCCGCTTTTGATCTTCCTATATAATCGTTCATACATTCTACAGGCAGGTGATGGAATGACTTATGGCTGCACGGTTATTTGAGGAACGTCCCTATCTCTGTAAGAAAAAATTGTAAATTTTAGGGCATAAATCGCCCGTGCAATGACTTACCATCTTACCTTCCATCAGTCCACACCATCAGGAAATGTATATATGGTTTATACCTTAGTGGGGATCTAGAATTTGTACCATTGGGGGGTATATAAACTATACCTCTGCATAGGTATACATTGTGCTGCAGGCCTGAATGTCATTTGCACCACACGGGTATAAACATACACACCCTACATGGTCTGTCCAGACAGTATCGGGACTGGTTTTTGGTAGCGCAGGGGATGGGGTGCAGGGTGGCTTCTCTAGGCACACTGGGGTGAACAGGTTGGCTTCTATGGACATTGGTGGATGATCCCAGGAATACGACGCGACCCGGGGCTCAGTTGCCTCTGAGCCTTTGCAGAGTGTGGATCGCGCCAGGAGTGAGCAGTTGTTTTGTTGTGTCGTCAGGAATCACGATGCAGCGCACGACTGAACAGCACTCTGCGATCAACAACAACAACTTTATTGCGAGATGATGAATGGGGAGTTTCATCACCAGGGGCGATACTCTGGATGCTGATGGTGATGCGGGGAATGAAATAATGAACCCCTTCACAATAAGGATCGAAGTCCTATGGTATCCAGAAAGGTGAAGAGTGCTTTCAGGGGAGAGCGATGTTGGGTGGGCAGAGGGTTAGTTGGGTGGGTGTGCGTGAAACTGAAGAAATCCCGTACTGAGGCTGTTGCCATGATCCCTGAAGCCTACAGGGTGGACGCCATGTCAAAAACACGAGTTTACGAGTGGCACAAGAAGTTTAAAGAAGGAAGGGAGGACGTTGTGGACAAGCAACGCGCAGGACGTCCGACAAGCCGAAATTAGGAAAATGAGTGGAAGAACTTTGGGACTCTGATCGACGTTTGAGTGTGAGAATGATTGGAGAAAAGTTGTCAAGTCAAACGATTTGCAGCTGACAATATTGTGTGGACGACAGAACGAAACCTGTTTGCCGAACTGTCAGGAGTCACACGTAGCTACGTGTAAGGCAGTCCCTGGCGAAGCGCAATGTGGCAGCGGTAACTCAGCCTCCCCATAGTCCAGACCTGCCCCCCCCCCCCTCGGCGGCCCGACTTATTTCTCTTCCCTCGGACGAAACAACGCCTGAAGGCATACCATTATGGGTTGAGAAAGAGTGCAAGCGGCTTCGACGCGGTACCTGGAGGAGATTCCAGTTGCAGACTTCCAGAGGGCGTATCATGCGTGGCAGAAGCGCTGGCAGCGGTGTGTTGACGAAGGAGGATGTTATTTTGATGGATTTTAGCTCATTTTCCGTGTACCTGCAATTTTGTATGTAGTCCCGATACTTTTTGGACAGAGCCTTCATGGTAGATATGTTTAGGGGACCTTGTGGTATAATCTCCGAAAGCGGGAAGGCACGATTTACTTAAACGCTATATTACACTCTAAACCCAGTGACGGATAGGGGCAGTCTGATCAACTGACACATTTTTTTAATGTGCCAGATTACTTCAAGAGGCACACGGTGCCTGCGAAAACTGCAGGTGCCCTGTGCCCCCTGAAACCTGGTGAGACATCCCTGCTGACGCCAGGAGCCACAGTGTACCGGACGTACTGAAGGGTTACTTGTACCCACTCGAGTTCCCAAACAGAAAACTGACTTCCAGGCTTCGCAAAAAAAAAAGAAAAAGAAAGGAAGAAAATGCTCCAAGGGCATCGAACATGAAACACCAATTTTTATTGGCTTGCACATACCTTTAAATTGCATCCAGTACATCATCGTTTCCCGAATTGAAAGCATACACGGTTCACGAATCCCGACACTCACATATGGAGCACACGTTGCACGGACACACAACCCATCCGATGCACCAGGCAGTCCTCCAAACGTCGAACACACAATCCTCGAAACTTCGAACAGGCTGGCACTGCAAAGCTCAATCAAGATCATCCTTAGTGACGAACACGACAGTTCCTCAAACGAAATGGCCGACGAACGATTGTCCAAGCAAGTGGCACCAGACACGCTTCGATGTGAGAGGCAGTTGCAATTTTGCACACGTATGTTTACCGTTGAGACAGGAAACAACCTGTAAAGAAACCGAAGTGAATACCACGCTGGTTTTGTTCCAACGTGAATGCTGGAATAGTACACCATTTTGTAACTCACGTCTTTGCAATGAATACAGTCCAATGGTCACCTATAACGAAAGAATACAATTAACCTCGCGTGTAACGTACGTCGTCGCTTCACCGATGTAGCCGATCCCTCTTGTCGCCATTTGCAATGCGTCCACCGTCTGCAACAGAATGTACTTCGATGGTTAAACACGGGTAAAACGCAGGTGTCGTATAGTGCATCACAGCTAGGTTGACTTACCTTAAGCAAACATTAAACCTGTACTTAAAAAGCAAGGTTGTCATCCTTTTCAAAGGCGAGGTTGCAGCGCAGACAACGGGCAAGAAAGCGGGAAGGAATGCACTACGGAAGAATACGTGGTGCCATCTCTCTCACTCCTCACCGGTGGAGCGCGGAGCAACGTAGTACGCTCCAACGAAGGCACACATATTCAGCCGGCACACACGTTATTGAACAAGCACATGAGTACACGGTTAAGGAGGCACACATATTATTCAGCGGGCACAAAGCAGTTTCATACCGACGTGACGGCTTTGTACCTGCTGAAATTTGGCGATGGGGATCGTTGTGCTTGCTATGTTTGATAACCGTTACGGCTGTTTCCAGACGGTTACGGCTGTGTACCGGCTGCACTTTCTGAGGAAACTTTTTTAACTGGCACGAGTCCGTCACAGGATTTAGAGTGCAGAGTGCCATTCTGCCACACAAGTTTGCACCAAATTAAAAAAAAATGGAACTAGAAATAGTGTATGTTGCTAGCAACTATCACCACAAGAGGAAACGAATATTTCGACACACACAGGGATGAAAAACTTTTCACAACGCAGGGACGGCAGGAATATGACACAGAAAAGAGCGACGTGGAGGGAAATGCGGAAGAGAATGTATTGTCAGTGTGGCGTTTGCTAGAGAACTGTTGTTCATAGGAAAAAAAGCGAGATAACGGATAATCTTGCTATTCCTTTTAGTTACTTGTTAATCAGGCAGACTGATGAGACAATCTTCCTAAATTTGACAAAGTGTCATAAGCTAAGCCCAATTGGAATATTGTGTTATCCTGTGCTTTTTTCTTACTTTTTTTAGCTCACATTTACGAAACACAGCCCTGTATACATACACAGTTTTCCAGCCAGCACAAGCCATAAAGGATGATACCTGGGAGGAAGCACGCGGCACGTGTGCTTTCCTTCTCTCTGTGATGGGCGGTAAATAGTTTTCAACGTGCACCTTCGGGCTAGACGGCGCTCCGCTTTCAATATGGTGGTGTCCACGGGAAAACAGTGCATAACGTACTGCATAATGTGGGCTACGGAGCTATAGGCCGTCATACAATCAGTTGCCTAAGCAGTGTGAGCGTTTTGATACTAGGTACTGTAGGTGTGTGAGCCACAGAAAATGAAAAAATATTATTATTCTGGAATCAGTGTATGGCCAACATGCTTATTATGCTTTTTTGCACACTTGCTTCGTGGCGGTAGACAGGTGATTGACTTCAAAGCAAGTGACTGTTTACAAGGTTTGACTTGTTTATCGGAAAGCTATATTATACTTTTTTTTCTCTAACTGCTTCACTACGGAGGTAATCTCGCACGGATATACTTTTGAAGAGGAACTCATACCCCTGGAAAAGTGTATTAAACGTAATTTTTCGTACAGTCTAACGCTTTGTAACAAAAGCTGTCGTGTTGCTGCAAGAGTGGAAGCAGGGTGTAGGCAACAAGAGCAACTCCTATGAGACCTAGGCTTGGGTGCAGTATGGCAACATCACTCAGAAGGCTGTCTTCTCTTCTTGGAGGCGTTGCCTCGGCGAAAGCATGGGCAAACATTATGCCATTCGTTTGACCTTTTCCCCACCTGGTAGATTGATGACTCGATGAGTGGTCGCTTATGATGGCAGTTGCGTATACCACAGGGAAAACTGATGAATCCGTCGACAGTAAGCAGACGGAAGAATTTGAGGTTGGGATTCGCGGATATCTCGGGACGAAATACTGTTATCGCAGAAAAACTCTCTTGTGTTCGAAACATTCTGACGGGGAACATTATTAAATGCACATACCCTCCATGTGCATTACATTGTCTAAAATGCGCACCATCTTAGGATCAAAATCAATGTGAAATAATATACCTTAGCTGTAAGTAATGGTATACTTCATGCTGCATGTTGGCTATGTGAAGGAACGAAAATATTGCACCGTCTTTAGACACATTCGGGAACGAAATGCCTACGATACGGTGTTGCCTAGAGAAGGGTACGGCAACGGAGAAGTAACTGTATAGTATATACTATGTTACCATTATTTGATAGCGATAGCGGTATCGCGTTACTTTTCCATTTTTGTAGCGACGCTAGTATTGCGCTACTTTTTTGTGCAGTAGCATGCAGCGGAATTCCGTTACTTCGTTTCGGTAGCCGGTACAACACTGGATATAACATACGGGGACTTCCAAAATTGTGGAACCGCCTTCGGACGAGACGCGACTTTACAGGCGAGGACGCCTGGATTAGGTCTGTCTTGTGCTGCTATTACGCTGTCCTACCTCATTCGGCCTGGTGTTTAAAATACTACTGTACTAACGTCTCTGCTTTTAAATTGAATTACGGTTTAACCAACGTGATACCGTCTCTGCCAAAAAAAATGATGTGGTGCCACACGTTGGGCAAGCAAAGCTATAAAAAGCGCTCAA
The DNA here is from genome assembly GCF_037126465.1 of Ornithodoros turicata. Taxonomy (NCBI): domain Eukaryota; kingdom Metazoa; phylum Arthropoda; class Arachnida; order Ixodida; family Argasidae; genus Ornithodoros; species Ornithodoros turicata. Next base: position 49,587,648 of record NC_088202.1, on the reverse strand, counting down.
GGTATAAGCAATACAGAAGTCCGTTATACTATTATACTACATCTTCAGCTACCGTGGGAATTATGAAACGGGAGTGCACGGTATAGAAATAATGCAACGATTGCTTATTATACCTCTTTGATACCTTTGTGTGAGCTTAGTGGTATAAATCGATAGTTTGTAACTTTTCTATACCCTCCAAAGGTAGAGACTTGCAGAATGAGGTGTACAAAAGGTACATGGCCCCCATTATTATACGTTATGCATGTTTTTCTAACAGTGATAAGCATCTGCGTCAGTAACTACACTCAGAGTCCAAACCAGAGAAGATTTTAGGGGCGGTAGGTTGCGCTGCTCGGAATGTGGGGCAATATTTATTTATTTATGGTACCCTCTGGGCTTATTAGCAATATATAAAATAAAGGTGAAACAATTTCAAGGGCTTTATATAGAGCACAGGGCGTGCGATGAAGGTGCCATACTTCGAAACAGCTCACGTCACATTTCTTTTCCTTTCTTACCGCGCACGTGACTTACCGTCAGGGTTGTCACAACTGGCTCTGTGTTCTTCGTTGAGCAGGTGAATGACGTATTTCCGTACTGTCTTCATGTTTTTGTACAGTTCGACTAATAATTTGCAGTCATTGCTGAACACCGTATCGGTTGTGCACTTTATGAAGTCGGCACTGAGCCTGCAAAAAATCATATCATATCATATGTGTGACAAAGTCTAGCTTTCTGCTACCTATGGGGCAATATTTTGTGTGACTGCATACCTGCACAACTGCGCAGGATTATTTGCATAGATGGCCGAAAACTCGTTCTTGGATTGATAGTAAGTTACGCCACATTCAAAGTATTTCTTCAGTAAGACCAGCTTCTCGCACGTATCTGAAAAGTCGGAAAAAAAAAACTTAAAATTTCATCGTTCAACTAACGTGACTTACAAAAAAAAAAAAAAAAAAAATAGATCACTGACGAGAAGGTCGGCAATGGGGGCGGCCTTGAGGAGTGCAATCTGTACTCAAGTGCTACAATCCGGACGAGACGTAAGGTCGTAAATTCAGGTTTCCGCTTGGTTGCAGCAGCTCGACAAATGTCCGTAACTGAACTGAGATCTGGGCCCGTCTGCACAGAAGTCGAGTACGAGACTCCGAATCATTCTCAATAGCCTTGGCAGCAGTTCCTGCGCGCGTACCAAGCAAGTGCTCGGTACCCTGCGCAGACTATTGAGGATGAGTTTGAGACTTGTACTCGCCGTTTATGCAAATAGGCCTTGTCCTTATTTTCTCTTCGCACGGCGCGATATTCCTTATACAATTGTTAAGAAGTTGCGGACTAACTTTCGAAGACACAAACGCCAAAGCAACGAATACATCTGTGGACGCCTCATGAGAAAGTCATGAGCGATCCTCGTGTTTTTCTTGACTTGTTCTCAGACCTGAGAGGATCATTCGGACTCCTGTCGTAAGCACCCCCCTCCCCCTCCCCCGTGCAATTCGTTTGGTCCAGCAGTGCGATAGGTACCAAATGAGCTGTAAGACAACATTTAAAATTGCTCGACACTCCGCTTAACTCACGAAACTGTCTATCAGGAGCGACCATGCAACATTTTTTTCGGTGAACAGTGTTTTGTGATTGCGCAATTGAATTTTCAGACACGCTTTGAAACATCAGCAGTCTTCCGAGAGGCGCGTCCCTGGAGGCGCCGCTCCATCTGCTACCGTGACATAGAACGCACACCGTGACGCAGCAACTTCGTAGCGCCTAACTGTGAGCGGGACCGCACGTGACTGCGGCAGGAGGAGAGAAGATGGAAAGAATACACTTCGGTATCCTTCACGCTTAAATCGTAAACGACGTAACGGATTACTGTCAAAGGTAACGATATCTTTCGTTCTGCGAGGGCATATGGGTGATATAGACCCGCCATCTTTGTAACTACCCTCAAGCGGGAGCGTTTCGGAAAACTGCGACCTTGTCCTGGCCACATCTCATAGGAAACGTCATTTTGAGGTCACGTGACTTTGTTTGCATGCCGTGCTAGCGCCGAGATGTTCCCGTCCGCACAAAAACCAAGAGATGAACGTGTTTTGCCAGCGTAAACTATAGGGTGCTTCTTCCGCGACATGGTAGCCTATTTCTCCTCAGTTTAAGTAAATCGCATCCGCTCAATGTGTTAATGCCGGGTCGTCATCGCATCTTTAGAAGTGGTCAACATTATGAGGCCTCATGTACAAAACTGCGTGTTTAATGCGAGATTATGGGGTGGGAATGATAATTAATTAATGGAAATAATCTGCGGCGCACAGAAACAGTAAACGCTTTGTTTACAAATGATCTTGCAGCCGGTCACGAGCGCGGCCATCTTTAAGGTCGAGTGTGCGTTGATGTTTGCTCTCACGTGCTTCCAGCTCCTGTCCAGAATGCATTGAGTGCGCCCAGCACGCCTTCGTCTATGGAGCAGTACATTGGATCCCACCCCGTTGTGCGAGGTCAAATTTTTGCTCTTCGAGGTTCCTGGGGTGGCCGTTGCCGCACAGCGCCGGCCGTCTGTGCGTCCGAAACCTAGTTCCTCAGTTAGACTGCACTTAGACTGGTCTTAAAATGCTGACGCAGTAAACAAAGACCTACATAAACCATGCCACATGTCAATGATAATGTCTTCACGAAGAAACAGATACAAAAGCAACGGATTTCAAAAAGCTGCGTGACCTCGAAAGGACCTACTTTCGAGAGCGGAAGGAAATGGGATACTCTCGACAGCAGACGCAATTACTCCTACACGCGTTTTGGCTTGCCGGTCAAAGGTAACATCGCTCTGCACTCTTTAGCAATGAGTCATAAATTTTAACGCAATGAATGCAAAGGTATCGTCGACGGAGGAGGAGCACTTCATTACAAATCGCGGACGCCAAAACCGCTATCAATGGCCCTGCTTACCATAAGACTGACAATACATCACACACATCGAACTTCGAAAAATGAAGCGGCAAGTACAAGCGATGAAAAGAACTGCCCAAAATGTGGTCACTCTGGTCAAATCCACCAAGCAACCTCAAAATCATAATTTTACCTTTAACCGCTGCCGTCTTGCACGGTTCGACAGAATACGGCCTTCACGTATTTACGGCTTTTCCTTACGGCCATAACCTTTCAGGCCTTAATGTCTGGCTAGCATAATACAAGGCTGACTGATCTTGAAACGTGTCCAGTTATATCTCTTCTTCCTCTTTTTTTTTTCTTTTATTGTTTTCGTTCTGCTTTTTGGAATTTTTATGTGGTGTTGTGGTATTGCAAAAGCTTGCTGTTTGCAAAAGTTTATTGTCTTGTCCTACAAATAATCTGATGTTTGCCGAACGCAAGTCGTACTGGGTTGCTGTACATCGACTTAAAATGAGTCAAGAGACAAGAAAAAGAGAAGGAGACAAGAGAAATGAAGTGGTTTTCTAGGCCCCCACTGTAAGTGACCTCTGCCCTTTTCCTGCAACTTCCTGCAGGGCCGAGGCCACCATCGTGAAATCTACCTACCTGGTACAGGAACCGGACGTTTTGGGGGATATCTCAACGCGCGGTTAGCTTGGCAAATTACGTATCGGGGGAGTTGTGAACGCTCCATAGATTTTGTTTGAAGATTTTTTGTGACATTTGGATCTATATCTTAGAATGTACTAGAACGCTGTGCACAACAAATCGTAGGGATTCGAGTGAGCTCTGTAGCGCCACTTTCAATATAACGTCTTTTTAAAGAAGAAATTCACCTCACCATGCATACAGAAAAGTATACCTGTATCAGCAAAAAAAGGAGAAATCTGTAACTCGAGGGCATCTCTGCTGCGTCTCTGCTGCAGAGTCCGAGGTAACTCGTTACTGTAACTAAGTTCCTTTTTTTTTTGGTAACTTGTAACTTGACTCGGTAGTTTTGTGCCGTGGTAACTTTCAGAGGAACTCGTTTCTTTTTCAGGCAACTTTGACAAAGTAACTTAAGCTAAGTTCCAAGCTACTTTTAATGCGCTTTTCACTCGCGTCCACATATATTCTTGCTTTCTCTCCGGTTCTTTCACGACAGTTTATGCCATAAAACGTGATATTCAATCAATGACAGTATCTATTCAGGAAGCAAGAACCGCTGCCATTGAAATGAAGCTGAGCCATTGTGCGCCCATAGAGAGTAAGATGCAAAGCGTTGGAATTGTTGGACGTAAACGAAAACGATATAAGCGTGTTGCACTCTCTCTAAAGCTGTGATAGCTGCAGGAGTGCCATTTTTGAGGGCCAGGAGCAATGGCTGTCGAAGAACGTATGTAAGTAGTAAATCATCAATTTCCTAAAAATCATTAGCTACTAACATTTTAATGTGTGCGTTTCGGGAAAATGTGAGGAAGCAAGTCGATCGCGCAATGTTCCGTGGAGTGCCACTGGTGTCCTGCTGTCCTCTCTCCATCTGTCCTTATCTGTACGCCGCTCATAAGCACAGTTGCTTCGTGACGCTAACAAGAAAAAAAAAGAAACGTCGTTCCGTGCAGTAGTCCTCCTTAACCTCGAATCGTGTGTGGTCCTCGCTTATATGCGTCACAGGGAGGGCCAGAAGAACGTTGCAATTAAACACGATAATCATAGCTTGTTTCAGGAACCATGTTGAAAAGGATGAACCTCTACGTTTCGACTGTGGAAGCGATGAACTGACATCTCTTACCGCTGGGCTTATAAGCTTGACACATTTGTTGAAATCCTTCCGTGAGAACGCTAGTAAAATAGTCCAATGAAGGTTTGATGTCACTCTGAGTTCGACAAATAACCAGAAGGTCTTTGCAGTGCAAGAAATCTTTGTAGAATCTGTAAAGCGTAATATGTCATTCAACCGAATGTTAGTCTTCATTGTCGCTGAAATGCTGGCAAACAGAAAACGTGTGAACGTGAAAGAATGAAAGCTCTAATGACAAGGTGGCTAAATTGCGTTAGCTCCTACGTCACCACCTAACATTTTATTAACCTGTCCCATGTGCGCTCGCATGAACCCGTGTTAATTTCTTGATATGCAGATGCTGTTTATTATTTTTCCCGTGCATTGTTTTATGCACATTTCAATCCGGTCTTCATTCACGGCTAGCCCCTATTGTGAACCTGCTAGAATTGTTCGGTAACGAACAGCAGTGACGGCTGCCGCCCGACAGCCTAGTTTCCTTATACTGCGTGGCATGTGGCAGAAAGTTTCCTTGTCCCTCCACCAGGCTGCTGAACAAGTTTGTGAAGAAACGCGTACAGCTGTACCCTGTTCAGTGATACAGATCACGATGAAAATTCGTGTTCTGAGTCTGGAGCACCGAAGACACAAAGCCTCAAGTGCCTAAGATCACTGAATGAAGAGAGATGTGTGTTCTAGTCCTGCAGCTGGCTAACGTTTTCAGCGACTTCCTACTGTTTCTTGATACGGATCACCTGCACGATTTCGCATCCACTTCTATAGATGACACCTATACGGTGACTTCGAGAAGTTTACTGTATGTACCCGAGCTACCTGTCTCTCGCTCTGTGTCAGTTATCTCGCGATAGTGTTTGGCAATCACGTTCGTATCTCTCACTTTACCTAGAGTTCGAAATGAATCTCTGCACATACCTGCACTGCTCGTCAACACTGGGATTGGGCATTATATTCCTGACGAAGGTTGTGCCACATGTGAAGTAGCTACCGGCGTACTCACGGATATCACAATGCTGCAGCGTGCCGCTAAAGCGGAAGTTGGACGCTGTGTAAAAGAGCAGTGGAAATTATAGTAGCACTAAACAAAGCATCTAGGGTCTGTTTGCGCATAGATCTTGTTAGAAGCATGAACAACGAGAGGGGCATGAAGAGCACAGCGAACTTTTTTTTTTCGCGTCATATCATCATAGAATAAGTTGTGCGCAAAATGTGCACAAAGATCTTTAGGAAGGGTGCGTTTCTCGAGAAAATTAGTTTGAAGAATGCGCGTATCGGCGGCAAACTACCCCATCTCCCTCTGGCGAGTGTGACGTCAACTCATTCGAGGACTTTAATTGGCTGACGAGTAGAGTGTGCTACAGCGCAGGAGCGAGGCACCGTGTCGACTGCTTTGTGTTAGACGCTGCTGATATTGTTGCGTTTTCCGTTGAGCACGCTCGGCGCAAAATACAACCGAAAAACCAAGGAAAGGAGAAAAAAAAAGTGGACGCCTTACTATTGGATGGGCAAAATGACGAGTGGAGGTCAGACAGTCGAGAGGAGGGGCATTTCAGACCCACGATATTGCCACGAATAATCATCGCGAAACTTCCAGGGCAGGCACGAAACGGTACATCTCATCCCGGCGCATGCTGAAGAAGAAGCAAGAAGCTTCCAGACACATCGCCTGCTCTCTGGCAAACGCACGTGCTGTTTCTAGACTTTTCGGCGCGACGCTTAAATGCGTGTGCGCTCCAAGCTGGAGCATTCATTCTTTGGACTCAGTTGTGTTCAGAGAGCTATCACCCTTGTGTTTTGCTACCAAGTAGTCTAATAAACCGTTCGCTGTTTATTCGACGACTCGCCGACCCATTTCGCTTCGTGACAATATTGAAAGTTAGTTATACGCCGGGTTGCTCGTTGCTCGTTGTATACGTTATAACCGGGTTGCTCCAAGCAATCGTACTTTTTGTGTCAATATGTGTCCCAGCGCTGTTAACCCTAATTTCTATTCCTGCTGAAAAGATTTTGGGTCCTTCTATGCTCCTTGAAACAGAGAACGCGAACACCAAAGCAACCACAAGAAGCGACTAAACGTTTCATTCATTTGATTCACTGACCACAGGACGTTACTTCTCGTATTCTGTTGATAGGTTTCCCGGTTGCCTTACTTTTCTGCTTGAACTTCCTACAATTTCCTCCGGGAGCTTTTTTCAGCACGTTGATCATGTAGTCCAGCGCAGCTTGCACATCAAACTCGCCTCCACCGCAACATGCTGTTCGCCTACCGTTATCCAGGCAAGTGTCGTACGAAGCAATAATACTGGAGAACGAAAAAGAGGAATGTAGCGTCATGCTCGTCGTTCGTCCAATTATGCTTTTTGTAACTGCGCGGAGCATGGCCCCTGTTCAGCCTCGACACCCGGATAAACGCTGTACCCGTCGTGCTTAATTTAGAGAAATTGAACGAAAGACCGAGAAAGACAGAACACGACAATGACAGATGACAGCGGAAATCTTTTAGAAATATCTGAGAAATTTGTCGCGCTGCTGGAAGAGCTCCTTCAACTGAATCGGTTAGCTGACAACGCAAGAGACTCTGGCGGAAACCTCCCCCTGTGATCGAAATAGTTGATCACAAAACACAATGAGACTCGTGCACATGGCGTCACGCGCAGCCTTTGAGCCCCTTTGAGCCACGTGATTCGGAAAAACATGGGGATGCGTCACAGGCATCATACTGCGGGTCGAATGAGGCAAAAGCGTGTTTTTTATACAATATCCCCTCGTAATCGCACACATACCGCAACAACACACGGCATAAGCACTACTGTGACTCCGATGGGACAATATGTTTTCCCGAGTCACGTGACCATATCTGACGTCACTGCACAAGCCTCATACCCAAAGCACCGTCCTCCCCAGCCGGCACGGTGTGACGGTGACACACAATCTTATCGGGGAGACGTAGAAAGACAATGGTGTCGCCATACCCACATTCCCGCGGGATCTCCGAGGGCGTAAAAACGGAGATTGTATCTCATTACGGCCGAAGTCTCATTACGGCCGAAGTCTCATTACGGCCGATGTCTCAATACGGCCGAAAGTCTCAATACGGCCGATAATCCTTTAATCCCCAAGTGTCTCATTACGGCCAAAGTCTCAATACGGCCGAAGGCAGTCTCATTACGGCCGAAGATGTCTCATAACGGCCAAATGTCAAAATGTGTATTGTAACCTGCATTGATATGCAATGTCGCAGCCAGGTATGGATATATATTCAGCAGGGTATAAGCCATGCACTGTGCCCTTAGGGCCCTTATCATATTTATATACACATATTGCGAGACAAACGGTATGTTATCATACCACAGCACAATGCAACATATTGTGTAATGTGTACTCCCACAAGCTAGTGTAGGCTGTGAAGCAGGCTACTATGTGGAGTTAGCTACTTGTAGAGAGCTAGGTGAATATTGGCTTTGTTGTGACGCTTTTGGAGCCATCCGACAGTCATTGGCCATGACAGAGCACCTATCTCAGTCGATGTCAGTTTATTTCCATTCGCCTTACAATGATACAATTCTTGCTTCTGGAATGAGTAAACCTGCAAGAAGCGATGAGCAACCATGAATAGGCTAGAATATTAAAAAAAACAACAACAAGCATTTGTCTCTACATGGCTCATTTTAATGTGCACAAGCTGCACACGTGTTGATACGTGTCTGCTATTTCATACAAGGTTAACATAAATATTCATTTAGACAAAAGAATGACAAGCCTTAAAAATGTGACTTCCCGGTAAACACAGAGCATGACCATGATATGAATATAGGTTCAGTAGTTCATTCCCTTAATGGAAACATGTGAATATCAAATAGTAATACATTACAATTCATGAAATGATGCATGCATAACTTTCCATTTCTGGTTTCTTTTTTATAAAAGTAGTGCACGAATTAACATTCGTGCACTACTACAAAATTTCTCACTTCACAACAGAACCTTATGATGATCTTAACAGCTCACCTCTTCGCCAGGACTCCCTGGGCAGCAACATCCTATTAGCCATGTTGTTGTTTTTCTTTTCCGGAATCCTTCGTGCAGCCACATACCATGCCTGGAATGGAAAACCAGCTATAAATAACAATGTATTTGAATGACTTCCTCTTGAAGTATTTATTCTAATCAGATATGCTTTGTGCCTACTATGGTGCGCGAAGGCACATAAGTACAACATTTGCAGACGTTCGACGTAAGCAGTTCTTGGAGATCAATTCAAGTACGCCGACTTGCGCTTTTATTTTTGAAGAAATACGACGACAAATTTTAACAAATGAAATATGGCTCACAATGATACGAGTAAATGCTGCTGTACGGTGATGCATTATCGGTATCTTATCGTCTTCGAATAAATTTGTTGTTCCTAAACGCGCAACCAACTAGAAACGGCGCAAACCTACGAACGGATACCGAGTTACATCTATTACAGGCACTTCAGCTGTTTTGATTAATTTAAATTACTCTTATGAGAATCCAACTATGTGTGGACAGCACACTACTAAGACAGGCAATCTACGAAAGCATTACTCACCAGAATTCCTGCTTGACTTGGTCTTGGTCAACACTGCGCGATATACGTTGGGGCTGTGGCGATTCATTCAACTCGATTTTTACCGGAACAACAGGCGCTGCTCGAAAGACAACGACGGAAAATAGAGAGCCGCTATAAAGTCCGCTAATTTGCACATTACAGCACTACAAAGCGATATATGAACACATCGTAAACAGCAACCACTCGCTCACACACACAAGAAACGAGGTACCCAACGTTGCTAGACACCATCCGAACTCCGAAGTGAGCGTAGCAAAACAACAAGATATCAAAACACGAAAGGAAGAGTATTGATCCCCCCTCCTTCTATAGCATGCGAAACGTGATTTGCGCTGAGATGAACATATATGTTCATGACGCGAGTAATTTTCACTTTTCACTGATCCAAAGGAGGACACGTGGGATTGCTTGAAAATGGCGAAACGAAACTTGTGAATCGTGCATTTGCTCTTCTTGGTAGCTGCCAGAAAATCGAATCAAGCTTATGGGACACTGGATTACAGGTATGTTGGCATCTTTTTCATTCCTGCATATCATTTCACATTACACTATACGTGAATACATGGTGTCATGTCATGGGTGTCATGTCTCACGATGCTGGGGAAGTAATTGCATGGGGAAGTGTGCATGGTTGTAGACTTTTAATTTTTGATCGCGTAATCGAAATATCGGCACCTTTCGCATTGTGGCTTGCATGTGACCAACCAAGTGCTGTTCCCTTACTAGCGCTTCCTACAAACGACAAAACGAAACATGTGGGAATGTGTATTTTTGATTACTCATATGTAACAACAAAATGTATCGTTTTCAGGTTGCTGCCACTACTCCATGTGCCCGCAATTGTCTTGCGTGTATGATTACACTAACGGCGTCGCCCACCACGGCGGAAGTGTTTTGCGTACACGCGTTTCAGCATGAAGCCTGCAGGTAACATCTGATGTTTACCCTTCGGATATTCTGAATTTACATATTGTCGCTTAGAGGAATTCCGAATGCCCAGAGTGACACACACTTTTAACATTGTGACATCAGTGCAGTGGCATAAGCTCTAATGTAGTGCCCCACGAAAATGAACAAGGGGTAGTGGATTCTCCAGAATCCCAAGCACGAGAAGGGTGTTGGAAAAAATTGTTGGAATAGTTACGTCATTACAGCTTAACATATCATTACAGATGTATCTGGAGCTGAAATCGCAAGGGCACCCCCTGTAGGGGGTGCACAGGCAAAAAAGTTAGGGGGGGTCTGGATAAAGCACTGACGAGGGGGACTCCTCCACCCCATGTCAAGCCTCATAAAACACCTCCTGAAATAGTTTCCTGGCTATGCAGCTGCATTATTATGACGTAATTGTCATTGTTGTCCATAATTCTTGAATATGTTTTGAATATATGAAAAAAAAAGTCTGCTTGACAGCATATGTCTTATAGTCATCATCAAACAAGAGCATATGTCATTTTGTTCAGTGGCTTATGTACTTTTTTGTAAATTTCAGGTGGACGTAAATTGTAGAAGGCAGCTAGTGGGGGAGAAGATCATGGTCATAGGTCATGTGACTCCTGGAGCTCCCAGTGGGCTCCCTTGTGGAGTACTTTTCAGAACACACACACATACAGTTTGCTCACAGAACCAACGAGTAGGATGTTGCTTGAATACTGAGAGAAAATGGCGTAACACATACAAATATCGTGTGACACATATGACAATAAAAACATTTTTCACGAGGGATGCATGAAACACTGTCGCAATATTGTGTGCATGAACCATTGTGTGTGACACAAGCCGTGGGGGCACACCGCCTCGGACACATTTTGGGAAGCATAAAACACAGTATATACAGAGCTAGTATGGTGGATGCTTCTTTTTTCTTTTTGGCCGTTATGAGACATCTTCGGCCGTAATGAGACTACCTTCGGCCGTATTGAGACTTTGGCCGTAACGAGACACTTGGGGATTAAAGGATTTTCGGCCGTAATGAGACTTTCGGCCGTAATGAGACTTCGGCCGTAATGAGACTCGGGCCGTAATGAGATGTTACCAAAACGGAAGAGAGTTCTCTGACATCGAGGTTACAACTCTTTCCCCAGCCGTTGCACGGTCGGTGCCGCAATTGTTTCATATTTAGATGTCATAGCATTGATTATTCATTTTGGACTTTAGATAAGAGGGCACTTCACTGATCCTTCAAATCGGTACCTGTCCGGCCTCCGCTACATGACACCCTACCCCGAGAAATCAAGTACTCACTCGCACGCTTGTTGTTGGAAAGAAGGGTTCTTGCTGTAAATAGCGTCCCGAATGTTGAAAATGTACATTAGACCACAAACGAAGTATTTTTCCATATACACGTTCCTGTTGCAAGAGCAGGGTCCAGGAGGGGTTGGCACCGGTGGTCCAGGTACATCAGACGGTAGCGTCTGGGACGGGGTGAAATTCCTGCAGTAGCTGTCGTAGTCCTTCAGGAGAACGCTGGCGGCATGATACGAGTGCTGGTAGAAGGCGGTTGAGGTGTTGCAGTTGAGCCGTTCAGGGCAAACGCGGAAGTCGGCGTATGCACTGTACCCCAAATAAAATGTGGAACTATGCTCAGGAAAAGGACAAAGAAAAAAAACTTCCTTACAGGTTCATATCGAATAATAGAGCTGGTTCATGCAACTTCATGAGTAATGACACAGATTGAAAACGTGAATCGTACGTGAAGAAGCGCACTAGTATCATGTTAGCGATCATCGGCAGTTCGAATTTACTAGCTAACTTGTTGGAACTATCTGCCATTGCTTTCAATGTCAAAAATGTTATACTATTGTAGCACCAACCGAAAATGTTCAGACAGTTTGAGACTACGCCGTGTACGAGGGGTTCTCTGCTAGCGACTCCTCTGCTAAGGGAATGCAGCGCTCTTGAGGGGTTTAATTTTGACTTCGTGCATCACGTAGAGGGTGCACGGGGAATAGAACAGACGCCCAAGATTGTTGTGCAACGTACAGGGTTTTAGCGCAGAATGCGTTATTGAATTAAGGAGCAAGTCGGACAAAGCTTGTGTTTGCAAATCGGTCCATGAAACTTTCCTGTGAAGCGTGCTTTCACTGCAGCTTCAGCGTGCTCGGAGGAGAAGCCACCCCTATTCTATGTTTATTGTCTATTGGGGTAACTGTTAGCAAACAGGCGTAAAGTTGCTGTGCTTTGGTAATGGAACTCTATGATGGTGAAGCGAAACAGACGTAACAAGGCGTGAGAGAACTGATGTTCTGAGGCTGGAACAACATAGAAAGTAACATTCATCGTATCAAGGCGAATGTGATTTAAAGAGGAAGCAAAGATCCGAGCCTCTGTGTAACCCATCGCTTACTTCAGCCATAACGAGCCAATGTTCTGTCCGATATGGACATGGTGCCATGCTGATCATAACACTCCGGTAGCTTATGCCAATAGTCCATTTGAAAAAGTTCCACACAGCAGCGCGCGCCCTAGCAGGGCGTGCCGGGAAATGCGGTGCAAAACGACAGCGATTCGCTTCTCCTATCGTCTCCGATCGTCGTCGTCGTTGTACACACCAGTACACGCACGGTCGCTGTATTTTTGCTCCACATTTCCCGGCACGCCCTGCCACGGCGCGTACTCTTCCCTGGAAGGTTTGCAAATGGCGTATGCGGCAGAAAGCACGAGACCCGCCGTCCCAATCGCCGTGCACTGTTGGTGTGATGTTGTCATCTTCTCCAGCTGTCGCTACGGATTAACGAAATGAATATGGATTAACGAGATTCCCACTGTCCCTATAAAGCGAAAGCAGGGGCTTCATTTCCTAAAGAAATACGTCGTGGAGGGTGCGTCCGACGGCCGAACGACGTCTTTGCGTTTCCCTATCCACTCACGGCGGCTCTTTGTACATCAGGCCAACAGGTGTTGGGCCCAATGGGGTCTTCCTTCGCCATCGATCCTGCCGTAGTCGCTCCACTTAGTGGGGCTTCGCTGGGTCTATCTTTGTCCCTCCTGCCTTTTAATTCAATCATACATTAACTTTTTTAATGCCCGGCTTTGCTATACGCAAATGTGGTACAGTGTGTTGCGCGGATGGTTTGATGCTTCACTTTTTTTATGTCTATATTCTTCCCAAAACTACACTGTCTCTCATTCAGTCATCCCAAACGAATGTTGCTACGGAGTGACGTCACCCTCACTCACCACATTACAGGCTCTCCGAATGAGAGGAAGGGTAAAAAGTTTCGGAAGAGCGCTGGAAGCATTGACTATTTAGGGCACTAAGGTCAACAAAGCCCTTCTACACACTGTCATAATTCAAACTTGTCAAACTGAGCTAATGTTATAGTTCTTGTGTGTGAACGCACGGCATTTCTCGTATAACCCGCCGCGAGGCATTAGACGAAAACTTTATTGTGGTGGGGGATGGTTGCACGCCTCTTTTGAACTCTGATAAAAGAACGCGAATTATATCATGAATGTCATTACACACATACAGCGACAGACACAAGAGTAAGCATGAGAGTGCGTCCATACATCAGTGCACTGAGAGCGCAATAGCCCTTAAACGAGGTAAGAACTCCTACGTGCAGGCATTTAGTCACCCGTGTAATACGTGTAATATTGTCCTTCTATGCTTAGTAAATCTATTTAAAATTCATTGTTCAATACTCCTTCATAACCTGTGCAGCGTTAATACAAAAACACACTTTTTCTTCGAATACGGGCGAGTGGACGTACCGCCATCCAGATACCTCTATCTATTGTTATGTCATTTGAAGAATTGCAGCACCCAGCCAGACGCCAATGCGGAGGTACACATAACGTTCTGCCCTACACTCTTAAAAATGAAGTTCTCCACATAGCACGCTCCTAGCCAACCACCACCCCGAATGACGACGTTCTCGTCCCTGATTTGTTGAAAACGGGAAGCGGTACATAATGAATACATAATAGGCTCCGCCTCCCGTTATCAAGAACACAGGAGCGAGGACGCTGTCACTCGAAATGATGGTTGGCTAGGAGCGCGCTATATATGTTGAAGATACGGACATAGGAGATTAATCTATACAAAACGTGTCACAGCCAACCAGTTAAAATCGCCGTCTGGAGCGGACACAGTCGTCGAGCTAACTTGGTAGAGTTCACGGCCCTTGAAGACTTCCGCATGGGTACACTTGAGTTGCAGGCATTACATTACATGATGTTTGTGTGCAGCCAAAAAGCTTCCTCCGTAAACAAGCCATCAGATATTAGCCACTGATGTGAATGTCTGTACCTGCATTACACATATCATGGTAAACAAATATCGAGGCTCGTCCTGACGTTCCGGAGATTTGTCCTTCTGTTCTCGGCCACAGACCGTGAAACCGTCATATCAGAAGAAATCGACATTACATTTGCTGTATGTGCGCCTGTCCTTCCTCATAAATCGCCCATTGAATCGTGCCCTGGAGCTCTGCTCTTCATGTGTCCTGCTAAGGATATTGCCCCAGAACAACTGCTCAGCTTGCTATTTATCCACTCATGCTCTACAAATCTTCCTGTGGATTGCGCCCTTCTTTTCGTGCAGCGGCGACTTGTATGCGGACCGTTGGATTAGCACACATGAGAGGTAAGCAGCACAATTGCTCTAAGTCCTCAAATGCGTAGTCCCAGTTGTACGATGCATGACACATTTGTTGGACTATTTAGGGCACTAAGGTCAACAAAGCCCTTGTACACACTGTCATAATTCAAAATTGTCAAACTGCCGTAAATCTCGTCGTAAAAAATACCGTTTTAGAAGAAAACTTATTGTGCCGAAGCGTTACTAAGCGTCACGTGGTTATTAAAAAGAGCTAACTTCCCAAAAACATCTTTGTCAGCGACATTGAACGAAAAGCATCGAGAGCCCGTGAAGTCCATATGGCCTTTCGCAAATAAATCGTTCCTATTTTTGGCGACGAAGTAATGTATAAGGAATCAGTATGAGGAACTCCTTGAGAGCACAAAGTATGGTATGACGACGATGGTATGGCGACGACGGAGACATACCCGGAGACACGGAAAGCAGAAGAGGACGACACAACAAAAGCTTCTTCTTCTGCTTCTTCGTTCCGTGTCTCAGGGTATTCCTCCATCATCGTGCTTCACCAGCTAGCCTGCGCCTTGTCCCTTCTCCGTGTTATTTGAAGGCACCCGGGTAAGGTGTCTCTGGAAAAATTTTGCTGGGGCTCCCTTACGTGCATGTCTTTTCTCTCCCTGGATTCTGGCTGACTATTTCGCTGAAGATGAGGCCGCAAGCAAAGAACTCTTTGGTTGCCTTCTCGACGTCGCATTCCTGGTTGCCATCCTGGAACTGCACGTCAACTAAAGAGAGAAAAAGTTTACCATATGACGCATTACATAAGAAGGAGGTAGAATTACTAGCAGGGTTGTGCCAAGAAAATTTTACAATGAAGACAACCCCACAAATGGCCTTACTGAATACGTGACATTTCAGGGGCGCGTCTCTACACATGACCTTGCTGAGCGAAGTACTATTCGCACGCGCCAGTCCAGCGAAGTTAAATTGCGGAATGCATTCTACAAAGAACTAGGCCTGGGGCTTAAAGGGGGTAAGAACTGCTATCTGGAGGTATTTAGTTACGGGTGTAATAGGTGTAATATTGTTCTTCTACGCTTCGTAATTCTATTTACAATATATTGTTCAATACTTCTCCTTCATAACGCGTGGAGCGTTAAAACAAAAGCGCACTTTTTTTCCGATACAGGCGAGTAGACGTACCGCCAACCAGATACCTCTATCCATTGTTACGTCATTTGAAGAATTGTAACACCGAATCAGACGCCAACGCGGAGGTACACATAGCGTTCTGCTCTACACTTTTAAAAATGAACTTCACCACATAGCACGCTCCTAGCCAGCCATCATCCCGAATGGCAACGTTCTCGTCCCTGATATGTTGAAAACGGGAGGGGCAGCCCATTTTGTAGCCGTACATAATGATACATAAGAGGCTCCGCCTCTCGTTATCAACAAATCATGGGCGAGAACGTTGTCATTCGGGATGATGGTTGGCTAGGGCCGTGCTATATGTGGTGAAGATATGGACCTATCAGATCCATCTATACAAAAGGTGTCACAGCCAACAAGTTAAAATCGCCGTTTGGAGCTGACACAGTCGGCGGGCTAGCTTGGTAGAGTTCATAGCTCCTTTAAGTGTTATGTTCGTCATTCTATGTTTCACGCCTCATCTACTACAACGAAACCGATTTCATTCCACGTACACTCTTAAAAATGAACTACACCACATAGCACGCTCCTAGCCAACCATCATCCCGAATGACAACGTTCTCGCCCCTGATTTGCTGGAAACGGGAGGAGGAGCCTATTTTGTGCCGTGCATAATGGGCACAAAATAGGCTCCTCCTCCCGTTTTCAGCAAATCAGGGGCGAGAACGTTGTCATTCGGGATGATGGTTGGCTAGGAGCGTGCTATGTGGTGAAGTTCATTTCTAAGAGTGTACATTTGTCTTGCCTCTCACGACCAAATCATGTATACGGTACGGCACAATGCATCCTGCACACGAAGATTTGGGTCGGGATAACCAGAGGACGTATATTGCTTCAACAGTTTGTGCATCGGTCATCTGCATCGATGCATGTGCATGGCCAAGTTTTAGTTTCTTTGTAACCCTCGTGCACGAGAACTGTAGTCCACTAAAGTTAGCTTGAAGAACGTGCTTTCAGGGTACAAGAGTAGAAAATGTGGCAGAGCGAAGCATATTTTTTTAGGTGAAGACAATGCGACGATGGAGTCGCATTGCATCGCTTTTTCTTCCTTTCTTTCTATTTCGATTTCGTATTAGCGCCGCGAAGCAACTGTGGCTATGAGCGGCGTACAGATGTGAATAGATGGTGAGAGGACAGCAGGAAGGACTATGGGACAGAGGGGTTAACTAGCAGAGTGGACCGACTTCAGGGGGAACTGTGCCGACATTCGTCCGGAAAGTCCTCAGAAAACCCAGGGAAAACCTCAGGCAACATAGCCAAGGTAGGATTCAGCGAACAACGTTACAATAAGAAAGACAATGTACACAACACAACATAAATACAAATATCCACAAAAGGAATCAGCACATGGTGCAAGAAAGAATGCAAATACAAAATGGTTAAGCATATGCTCTACTTCGCACACTGGTCTACTAGTATAAATGAGGTTTCGGTACCCGTTAAAAAAGGCTGGAAATAAAAGTTTTTGAAGTCGAATCTTTGTTTCGTGTTCCGTGACAATGTGAAGTAAAAACGGTAGGCGCTATGATTGGCAACTGCGAATAAAAACGAGCCTTTTATATTTGAGGAGAACATAAAACAGACCATAACAGTTTTTCGATAAAACATGTCGTATTTTAAAAACGAATGTTTTGATTAACACGCAGAGACAGAACGCCGAGGAGACGCACACAGGAATCATTCGAGTTACTACGCAAAGACTGTGCATGAGTGCTGTTTCGGTTTTACATCAATCCCGAAACCCCGTCCCGGGATTTCCGAATTAGTCCGGAAAAATCTCGAAATCTGGGGACCGTAAAACTGGTCTAGGATTACCAGCCCTAGCCGTATGTGACACCCGTAACCTGGTACTTATGGCACAGCTTTCATTTGTTTTGCTCGGCACGTATACCCCAATAATAGCTTAAGTACAGGCTATATTTCACAGTTTGTGTGTGCAGATAAACCTAACCGGAATTTGCGCACCTAGCTTGTTGTCTACTTAACTCACGAACTTCCGGTGGCGCACGATGGCGCATTTATGCATGTGAAATCAACAGAAAAATCGTTGAGGCCATACTCAGCTTAAAAAATAAACAGAGCGACCAAAAACGTCAGCTTCCGTGCATTAGAACAGGGCGGTCATGGCTGTGCATGGTAGTGCATGGCGGTCTCAGGAGAGTTATGTGCAGGTACCGCACGGATGAGCATCCATGTGGGACATGGTTTCGATTTCTGCGCCGATAGCTCCCCTAGCGGTACCTGAACAAAACTATCTTGCGTCCGCCATGTTGCCGTATTCATGGAGGCCGACGTTTTCGTCGCTCTGTCTAATTTTTAAGCTGAGTATGGCATCCCACGAGTTTTCTGTAGATTTCTCACCCATAAATGCGCCATCGTGCGCCACCGGAAGTTTGTCAGTTAGGTAGACAACAAGCTAGGTGCTCAAATGCCGGTTAGGTTTATATGCACACACGCACTGTACATGGTGCACGTGTGGGTGCAGCTAATCCAAGTATGAATGAATAAATGAATCTTTGTCTCCTCCTTCTTCTTAAACAATCATGCTACCCTCTTTTTTTTTTATTGTGAAGCAGATCAGTTGGGCTTGGTTCGAGGCACAACGCGAGCGCGGTGCGTATCGACAGCGCTCCTGCCTTTGCCTGCCTCCTCACTGCCTGGCAGCTAATTACCTATTGCTCTTTGCCGTTGTAGTGTTTTTATCCAAATGTGGAGACGTGTCGTCGTATGAAAGAACATGTGCAGTACAGTGCTCTTTAGCGTGATGGAACCACTGTGTGGCTTGCAGGGGCAGATCCATGATATTTTGAGGGGGGGGATCCTGCTACGGACAGCATGCTACTACACTACCTAAAGTCAGCTTAAACCCCATGGAACGGCACAAATTGAATGAGGGGTCACGACATTCGGACTGCATCTGACATCAAAATGACTGACATAAAAAAACTGCTCGCAAGCCCGCGTCATCTTCCAAGCCCAATAGTGGTTCGACCACTGGCAATGTCTTCGCCCAAGTGAAAATGTGCAGTGTCAAAAGCAGGACCGACACTCAAGCGCTACTTGACCCACATCCAACCACAGTTCTTCTGCGCCCACCGAACGAAAGACAAGCAGACACGCACAGAAGAGCTCACGCGTTGCTTCTCTTATAATGTTTGTCTTGCACGTCTGTGTACTACGCGCAAATTTACAGGGACTCACGCAAAGCTTTCTCTCTGTGGGCAGGCGTGGGGAGGATTAATTTCTATACATTTTAGAAACTATCTGTAAGTGTATCGATTCTGTGAGCCTTTTATAATACCAACCTTTTTGCCGAAGCATCTTAGGAGACTTTGTTGCTGTGAACCGATGTGAACACGTGTCACGATAAGGCCTTGAAAGCACTCTAGCAAAGTACTCGAGGTGCTCTAGAAGCTCCGCGTCACGTTCACAGCGCTCTTCCTCTACGGCTGAATTGAGGCAGCTGTTGTACGCGGAGAGTGCCCTGCGATGAACGAAAAGTCACACAACAGCTTGAGCATGGGTGGACGGACAGTCATATGCAGTCATACCACTGTCATCCTGGCTTCTCGCATTTTAGCACCCGGATATCCGGATAAGAAAGTATCCGAGTTACGCATTCCTGGCAATTCACGACTTGTTCGGACCTTCCATCGCACGGTCGGCCACATGGGCCAAAGTAAGAGATTTCGAAGAAAGAAAATTAGGTAAAGTGTAGATGTGGTGAAGCCCTCATGTTCGCAATGAAATGTACAGCGCAACGTCACTCTGTGGGATTTGAAGTGCGATTATCAGTTTTTGCGGGGCATTTCTCTCTTGTACGGGATCTCACCACGTTACCCCCCCCCCCCCCTCTATTTTCTTTCTTTTTTTTCAACCAGGTACTAAAGTTGCCAGTAACTATGTTGTGAATATTGTTTGAGGTCGCCTTCGTCATAACATTAAGAATAATGGTGCGAGAAGCACTTTCGTGACCATTTCGTGACCACGGGGACTGGACTGACATGTTTGTTTTTCTGACCTGTATCTGGGATAGTTTCCGGCAGGTCTTAGGATTCCGTTTGTGGCTTCTACACAAGTGATTCTTCTCGTCCAGCATTCTCATTTCTTATCCATCGGATCGTTGGATGGGAGTGTGTGCATTAAGTAGCCCGGCTTTGTTCTTACTAAGCCAGCCTAAGGATATAGTACTTTTTATTGATAAGTGAGTATAAATAAGTCTTGACGTGATGCGCTGCCGAAGTGCCTATTGTCTTCAGAAAGGATCAGGCAGGACGTAAGGTAGGTAGGATCAGATAGGTTGTTCACTTTACCTGCATATTCCTTGTGCAGTGATGTTCTTGACCCGTCGGACCTTTGCGGTGTCACTCTGCAGTTGCTTCGCGCATTGGAACTGACTCTTCCAAACGTTCTTACGGTTGCACACGCTAGGCCGGAATCGTCGGTTCACCTGGCTACCGTTGCTGTACAGAACTGAAAAACAGGAAATATGGACACCAGAATGATGTACCTGCCACTTACTGTAAAATACAATTTGTACACATGTTATTCGCATACCTTGAGATGGTTAAATAGAGCAAGACTTAGAATGATTGCGTGAAATGCGTACAGGAAAACGGTTACAATAGATGGGACGCTTGTTTTGCAGTTATTCTTCTCACAAATGGCTTGATGAAGTAGCGAGCCAGGGTGAGTTTTCGATGCGTTCGTTGGACGTGACGCTAAGTTTCCTTCGCGTCATGGGCAAGGGTCAAAGCAACGGTGTGGGCGTAGTTGGTACAGACTGACACGAAAAAAAAAAAAAACAATTGTTACTCAGCGCTTCGTTTGTCTGCTTCACGTCCCGTTTCTGCGCTGTTTTTTCGTGTGAGGCAAGGGCTTCATTCGCATAGCGCATCGTTACACTCGCAGAATGGCAGCAAGGAAGCCAAGCTCGAACACTTGCCAAATGCGTCTGGTGGCTTGCACGACGGCTGCATTGGCTTCAATTTCGGTTGGGGTATGGACTGTAAGAATACACGCAGGCATAAATATAAGATCGTTCGAGTTATATCGGTGTCTATTCTCGGCGTCCCTGGTCTCAGCGCTTTCCCGTCGAGCATTCCAAGATGAAGTAACGGAATGGTTTCGGCGCGTTGGCAATAGTTATAAGTGCGAGAAGACAGCGACAAAAAGAACTAGACACTGACAGGCACTAACTTCCAACTAATTTTTATTAAGCGAAAACCTTGCTTATACATGTCTTGAAACACGTCCCCTAAAGCACATCTAATCTTATCTAGTTCTCTGTCTGTGATATACACAGATTCCTTACTGATACATTGTTTTGACCTTTAATCATTGTGTCTTCAGCAAGCTCTCTTTTCATGACATCAGGATTTCACAATCCTCAAAAATGGGTTTACAGCCACATACAGAAACATGTTGTTTTAATGTTAAGGGGAGACTGCCTTCTAATCCTCTTTGATGCTCCCTTAAACGTACGGTAAAACATCGGCCAGATTGGCCGATGTGCTCACTCCCGCATGTCATGCCAAACTGATATACAACACCAGTGGCTTTCATGTTCATCAGTTGGCGCCTGCGTCGATCCCGTCGTATGAATGTGTGTGCGAGTGAGCAAAAATGTAAGGAGGATGAGTGAGAGAGAGTGGCTGGTTTGTCCGTTCAGATGACGCACCCTGGAAGTCGCTGAGAAGGCGTGTTAGCTTAGCTCAATTGGTAGAGCCCTGGACCGGCAACCCAGAAGATGTGGGTTCGAGTCCTACAGCTGGCTAACCTTTTCAGTGACTTTCATCTTTAATCGTTACATTCACGGTATTTATTCACATGATACATAGGGAAGCTTTTTCTTTGAGGCACATTAATTGGTTTGACGAGAGCCCTTTATTTTGGTTCTGCTCTGAACACTACTTTGATTTGTTGTTTTGCGCCTAGCTTCTTCAACCGATGTGACATTCCACGGACGTACGGTATAACAGAACTGTCTATCCCCTGACCTGGTTGTTTTTCTCTCACCTTTTTTTTCCAAATTCGGTCCTTTTAAGATGCGTCGAGCTATCGACTCGACGAACTGCCGAGGAAAACGCGCTGATCTAAGCCTCTACCCTTGCGAGAGCGAAACTAGATCCCATTTTGTGAACACAATATTTTTCCAACGAAGCCGTTCGATATCCCACCGCCACTCCATTTTTTACTAGTTTCGAATGGTTCGACGTAAATTTTAGTAGTCGTTTTGTCATTCGTCTCATATATTTCCAACATATATGTTCTTTTCCTTGGAATAGTATTAAATCTAGAAATTGCAAACCTTGTTCGGAAGGTGTTTCTATAGTAAATTCCGAAGACCCAGCATGTCCCGCGAGTATCCTCAACAGCTGTTCTCTCCTTAGGTCACCTTCCCATAATACAAGGAAATCGTCAACGTATCTTCATATCTTGAAAAACTTGCCCTCTTGCTCAGTTTCCATGACACGCATGATCCTCTTATCAACACTTGCTAAATAAATACCACTAAGAATGGGTGCTATAGAGCAGCCTCTGTCTCTCCCTTCTTCTGAATATACATTGAATCTACATTGAATACATTGAACTCTATGTAGGTAGATGCCAAATATGACTTAAAGGGACTATGAAATTTCCCGAACCCCCATACTTTTTTCAATGGAAACTGTTCTTCCCGCAGAGAAACTAATATGCCACAAATTTTTCCGGACGAAATCGCTCCACTCTGCGAGGAGCGCGCGCTAGAAATGTCTTTTCCGCGTTCCTCCTCTCCCGCGCATATTTCCCTGCCGATGGTGTAACTGTACGGACCGCTCTTCGGTTCCCCGTTACGTCACCGGTGTTGCACAATGGCAAGTAATGCCGCGAGCTCGCGCTGTGGCTGCCGCCACTGCCGAAATCTGCCGATCGCGCGAAAGCTGCTGTCATGGAGATTTCCACTCCCGATGAACGCATACGCGGGATCCTACGGTGCATGCTCCTGGCGGGATTCCTCGGCTCGGCAACACGTCACGATGACGTGTTGCTGAGCCGGCCGTGGTCGCGTCAAGTTACCCGTTGTGTCTCCGCTCGGCAGCTCGTCACGGCGCGGCGCCAGCTGTCCTCCCTTCGCCGCTCCGTTTAAATTCGCTCCCGAGAAATCCGCTCGCGCGACGAAAGTAAAATTTCGGTTCTAGACTCAGAAAAATGTCTTCTTTCGAACGAAACGAAGAAAAAAATCGTTTCATAGTCCCTTTAATAAAGTCTATAAACGCTCCTTTTGAAACAAAGGCAATCTGACCCATCACATCGATAGCCTGCTCCACAACATTTACCATCTCACTCGGATCCAAACTATAGTATAAATCTGACATTATGGAAAGGGGATTCATTGATTGTTGTATACCTTCGCTTAGAGTATCTACTAGCTCCTGTGAGTTCCGTTGCAAGCAGGGATCGTCGATGTCAATGCCTTTAAGCCCTTTCTGCAACCACTTACTGAACAGACCTTGCCACGTGCCTCTCCCAGATTTTAGCACTTTGAATGACAGTTCATCATTGTGTGTCTTTACACTAACCTGGGTTTGTAGATATCCTTTCATGTGCTCTCTGATGTCTTTGACCAACTTGTTCAAACCGGAAACACTTCTCGAGAACTTGGGATTCACACTTTCTCGCCGGCCTACCAGGGACTTTTTTGAAATTCTTGGCGATCCCCGCATTTGATCTAGCTCTGAAGGCTTCATCTGTCACTGACACAAAGCAAACTTCTTTATCAGCCAGAAGGAGCTTAGTTCTGTGTACCTTGGAACTCCTGCGTTATCTTCTTCAGGTCAGGACCTGTAATGCGCTGCTTCTGTGGGCGCAACAATGGCACCGCCTCATCCACAAAACTGGCCTCTAGGGTCTTTCTGAAGCTTACTAGCCACACATAGCAACTTCCTCAAGCCCTGATATCTTTTTACTGAGGCAATATGAGGGACCTAAATCCAGCACTCTCTCCGTGTTGTGTGAGATCTGGACGTCGCCTGCCTTCTTTAGCCCTCCTATGGTCGCATGTTGTCGAGAGACACAACTGGGAAGACGCTTTACCGTGGATTCCCGCCACTGGTTCACCGCTTGCGATGTCCAGGTGCTGAACATACTCCCTCTAGTCCCGTATCCTTCCGTCACTAAGCAATCGGTTACAGTCTTCAAACAAGTGCTGTAAAATCGTGCATGCCAGCTCAATTCACTTCGAACCAGTTTCGTAATCCTCCTGGCGTGCTTGGAGGCGCTGACAAAGCACCAAACATAGCTTGCACTTCATAGGGAATAATACGATTCCTTATGCAAAAGGCCAAGTGCCTATTTCTACACGTAATGTTGAGGATGATGCCGCTAAAAAGCCACGCAGCTGTATGCAGACATTCATAAGAAGGCTGGGGTGATGAAGAAACGAAGTCGAAAGAACTAGAAATACATTCAAGTAACGAAATGGTTTCGGCGCGTTGGTGAGAAAAAGTGTGACCGGACAGGACAGAAAGAACTAAACACGGACAGGCTCTAACTTTCAGCTAATTCTTATTATGCGAAAACTTGCTCATACATGCCTTGAAACACGCCCCCAACCTGGTGCCATACTTGGTTATGATAGGAAAGACAAACATCAATGTTACTCGGGTCCTCAGAGATGCAGGTTTCACTGACATGACTTTAATAAAATCGGGATTTTTTCGTTGACGTCTTAATCGTGTTGTAGATTGGGTCGTGTAGCATTGACTCAGTCTCAAATCAAGCTTCAGGAAGTATTTATGTATTTACTTGTGTATTTCTATTTTTATTTTTTAGGAGCGAGCGCGCAGCAGAGGTTAGGAGGAAAGTACAATATGCATGCAATTTTGTGGCAGCACCAAAAAAGAAATGCAAAAAACAGTCATACATACGATGAAACAAAAAACAAAACATACTTTGCACGTTACGTCTCGTTAAAAATGTTACAGAGGTATACGAGCAATACGAGAAGTAATGAAGCAAAGCGAGCATACAAACACTTGTTTCGAAGCTTACGTCCAAATTCGCTTATACCTGGTGTGATTATCATATATTCCATATAATCCATGTATTCCATTCCATGTGGACACACATGCAAAAACAAAACGCAGTCATTCGCACAATTTCGATATCGCATTACCGGGTTCCACTGTGCTGGTAATCAAAAGTACTGAGCAACATATTTCCAAAATCGCGAGCACATACCGAAACAAAGTTGAAATGGAGCAGAACTTACAATGACCTGTGGGTCGATGTGCACAAGTGATATGATTGGCATCAATATATCGTTGAACTGGTAGGGTTGCGTTCTGCAAAATTCCTCTTTCTCGACAATCTGTCATTCGCATCGCCAGTGATATACAGCGCTTGTATTCGTTCAAGGCTCTAAGACAGCGAAAGTACAGGTATCAACCAACGCATATAGTACACAAACACACAGAAATAAAGGAACACGAAAAATTAAAAGAAAAAGCGGAGAGCGGGAAATGTAGAACTAGACATATGCAGCCTGTCATTCCCTTCCCGTACACACATAAAGGCCTTGTACGAAACGCACACATCGTAAGGGAATAAATGAGCTCCTACTGTCTCAATGCTTCCCGTACGTTTTTCGAGTATTAACAACCGCGCTTACGAAAGCCGGAGAAGAAAAGAGGCTCAATGGTGCCAAACAATAGAGCTGATTTGCAGTGGCTAAACGACCTTAGGAGATTGCGGAGAATGTCCAGGCGGCATTGTAAGCAGTTCTATGTACTCTAAGGCCTAGAGGTCCTGCTATATCTCTTATCGGTGCAACGGTTCAATGCGCCGCACTCGGTCAGGAACATGCCCATACCCGTCCACCCCTCTTCTCTCGCTATGTTAGTAGAATGTGCTACAACAACAAAGAGAAGCAGTAGCGTGGAAGTGAGCAGATTAGATAAATCAAGCAGTACAAAATATTTAAAAAAAAATACTATGAGAGAATACGGAAGTACTTCATACGACCGTATGGAAGTACTTCAGCGAATGGAAAAACAGTGTCTGGAGATGACAAGTTCGGCAAAACGTCTTCCGCCGTTGCTAACCCACGTCGAACCCCACCCTACGACTTTGAACTGCCGCGAACAATGAAGAGCCGAGGTAGGCACCGGCTTGCGGTACAAGTAAGATACCTTACTTGCCTACTCAGCTACACAGAGAGGGCTCAAGGTAGAGAAAAGAAAGAATGTACTGTTTTTGTATTGACTTTATTGTGTCCTGAGAATGTTGTGTGTTTGCTTTGTTGTAATTCGCTATTGACTATCCGATCTCCGTCTTTGTTCCTTTCCATTGCAAGTTATAGTACAACGTGGACAGAACACAAAGAAAAATATATGGGTTCTAGTGTTGCCACGACTCGTCTTGTGCTCTCTGGTCTGTACTGATTACACATGCATAGAACGAATACTGGCTATAGCACGCTCTTTCTGTGCATCCCATCATTTGAAAGGCTGTGACACAACGCTGATGTTCTTCAGTGTATATGAAATTATGGTATTGATATTGTGGGAAGCTAATAAAAGGGTCGCAGCTGTAACATTGAGTACCTGTGGCGGTTCTACTTACGTGCATATTATGCCGGTCTTCTCGTGACCCTGTGTAATGATCAGTGTAGTATATCTGAAGTCCACTCCACATTGGTCCGAGTGTCTCTTGAATTCGTCTTCACTGCATGGTCCTGTACAAAAGCGATAGCGGTATATAAAATGTCCGTTTTTTATTTTTGCAATCAGCTTTACGAAAATCTGATGAATTTCGAAACACACAAGTCAAACAAATCGAATGCATAATAAAAATTCATCGAAAAAGAAAAACAAAAACAAAGGTAGAATCAACTAAAATCCCCTGTAGTAGATTTTAGTGTGCCCCCTTCGCCGTTACCCACCGGCAACCATGGTTGGATTGGTGCAGAGAACACGTACAATGGGCAAAGGTGTAGTGGATGTCTATAACGTTCCCTGATGAGCACATCCCGAAAGCAACTCACAACGCCTTCGCATGGAGTATCCGGGTAGTACATGAGTATGGAGGTAGTGGTGTGATGGCATCGTGTTAGGTTCACGTTCGCTCTCCCACCACACCGGCAAATCAACCGCAACAGGAAAGTTGTGGGCCCGTATTTACCTGTCCCACTTAGACACTGGTTTAGTGACGTCTGGTTTGAGTTGATCACGTGAGACCTTCGTCTGCCGATCACGAACAACCACCCTGCTGTTAAAACCCGGCTGCCATGAGGCCCATGGCGGCCTTCATGGAGTTTGTGTGCACAGCGCATGGGCCTAGTCTACAGTTCACCGGAAATATTTCGGCGAAATACAGGTATGTTTTGACTTGTAAAGCTACTAGAAGCGTTCGTAAGGCGGATATTGTCGCACTCCAATCAATATTTGCCCTCATTGTCTCATTACCTCCAGCAACAAAAAACGACGCTGATTATGCGTGGTACTTCTAATACAGTCTCTAGGTGCCTGTGTTATACATCACTAACAATAGTTTGTGCTGTGATGACGTTGCTGGTTCCAAATTGATACATTTAACGGCTTGCTGCACACAACAGTGATCGCCGGTAGTTGTTAACGAGCTTTGTGTTCCTCGTTTACTGTTAACTGTCTCCTGTGTAACTGTTAAAAATGCATCAGTCGTGTTGGTTTTGTAGTGCATCAAAGTGTGATGTTGCTGTGTTTGACGTATGGGGCTGATGCACACTGCTTCGCTTCTTCTGAAAGACAAAACATTGATTTTGCAAGTTTAATGCTTCTGGTGAACTAGACGTAGGTCACAAGAGGGAGGGGGGTTCCGTGGAGCAGTTATACCTCCATGTGCTTTTCAGATATACACAGCGGAGGATGGTACATGTTGCCCACGATGTGAAGGCACGAATATCAAGTACGTAGCCCGCCTTTGAGATGTTAAGAGTGACATTCCAAAATAGTGCTATTTAGAGGGTACTTGGCGTTGTATGTTGGATGTCCCAGTGCATTAACAAGGAACAATATTTCAGGTGTGACTCTGGAAAAGGTACCATATGGAGGAAGCTCTAGATCCCCTTGAAAGCTTGATTCGCTTGCCAAGAAAGATGCAAGCCCCTTAGGGAAGCACAATTGTGTTCTCTGTCATTATGAAAGCACTAATGTTTTTGTAATCGCTATGAGCATGTTCCTGTCCGCAATTTTGTACAGGTGAGATACGCTACTGCTTCCAGCACACCACCAGAAGGGGAGGGCAAATATACCAACAACCAATATTTCTGCAATGATGATGCACTGTAATATTGGACAAATATTCAAGATGACAGCTACTTGGTTTTATGCTTATTTATTATCTGCTAACAGTATATGTGGCTTTGTAGACCACCTCCCCAAGAGACAAAACACAAGAACCTGGCTGCAGACTTTATCAAAGCAACATTCTTCTGGGATGTGTTTACTGCCAATACAAGCCCATGGCCATGATTCACACTGTGTTCTCCTTCATTGTGTGAGTAGCACTGTGTATGTCCAACACTTCCTTTCTTTCCATCCAAATAATCTGTTATGGGCACAACTGTACCTGTACCTCATGCTTTTGAGTTGTTTCTTTGCATTAAATCAATAAAACTTGTTACGGATTGCCACAAGGATGACCTTTGTCAGAGCAGCATAAAGCACTTATAGGGTACACTCTAAGAAATAAAACTCCTTTTTAGGTGTAATTGGAGTGTATTTGGGGTGTATCAATTGCTTTACTCCCTTATTACACCCTCAAGAAAAGGAATACACCCTGTTTTTGGTCTGAAATGGGTGTAATATGTGTATGTCCCGCTCGGCAGGGTGTAATTTCGAAAATTGGTGTGAAAAAGGTGTAGTGGCCATCAAATTTCTGATGTTTCGCTACGACAGGTCTGGCAACAGTGTGCTGTTTACTCTGTGTTCTCCAGCTATGGCGGTTTGAGTTAGTTGTGGTAGTTATCGTGTTCTTTGGTGCGGTCGTTTGGTGAACTACAGGTCATTTGACCATCTGAGTTTAGTATGCACTGCAAGGATTATGGTTCCGGGTCTCGAGCGTATGCAACAGATGCGCCGTGCCCATCGTATCGAGTAACTTGTCCGAGCGTGTCGCTGCAGCGTGCTGTTTGGTAAGTGTTGTCGGTGTATTTTGTATTGTCTGCTTGTCTGGTTGATTCAGGTGCTTTTGAAGCGGGTATTTTGAGGTTATGTTTGAACCTTAAGAGGAATGCACGGATTCGATCAGAACAGTGCGCGTCGCGTTGTAACGGTCACATGTGGCCGTTAGGCAAAGTCAAGGGGTATACGTAACAAAAGACGTTGGTGCGATTTGTGGTAGCAAGTAAAGCAGCTGGCAAGCGTCAATAACTCAAGAGACAAGAGGTAGCGGGCAATGAAACCACAAGGCCACAATCCTCTGATTTCCGGTCAGATGATCTGACCGGCTGTGCGCGTCTTCTGAAGAAGACCCTGGCCCTGGCTTGTGTTGGCGACGTCAGAATGGTGAAATTGGTAATACACTTGACCAGAAATCAGAGAGGTATGGGTTCGGGTCTCGCTACCGACACTTCGCTGACCCTTTACCGATTGCAGCTTTGTAGGGACATTGGTCTTTTTAACTACACTATGATTGTGTGCTTCTTAATTTCTACGTTTTTTTAGTATAATCGTCTGATTTTTAACTAGTCACAATATTACCATGGTTCTGGCGTATTATAGCTTGAGTTGCTTTTGCGTCGCATCATTCATCGATTTATCGATTGCTTTACTTTCTACCTTGAGCTGCTTGCATGTTGACGAGGGCTGTGTATTTGTGTATACTCTTAATTCTTCTCTAGCCTCGGCCATCTGCGTAACTATCATGTAATTTGTGGTTCGCCCTTAATTTGATTAAGGCATTTCACAGTTCATTTTTTTCTTTCACTACAGAGGCAGGACTTCTCTTGGCCTCACCGTAATACCTTCATCTTGGTCGACATGTTGGTGGACACTTTTATGTTTTGTATTGGTGCGGTGACTATGTAATTCTTATTGCAGTGCATGCAGTGTATTATAGGTAATCCAATTATTTAACCGTTATTATTTAACCGCCTATTATTTTAACCGTTGTGTTTCTGTTGCCCTCGGCATAACACCCTTACTGAAGGGTGTTGTCTTGCCTGGGGATGTAGACATACACCAAAAAGGGAGTCAATTAGGGTACCGCTAGATTACACCAAAAGAGGTGTTCAGAGAACACCCTTTCTGAGGGGTGTAGTTTTGCCAGAGGGTGTATATATACACAACAAAGGGAGTCAGTTAGGGTATCGTCAAATTACACCCAAAAAGGAGTTATATTTTTTAGAGTGTACTCTGCTCTATTAGTTGTGAAGGGCAGATGTGTGTCCCATGCCACATGCTATGGAAAAAAAAATATATTAATTGCATTGTGCATGGAGACACAACTCCAATGTATTCATAGCGCAACACAGCGGAATTCTATTGGACAGTTTAGCATGAAGAGCCGAACCACTAACTGACAATCTTACTGGCCCAGGAAGTATCAACACTGAACGGTTGAAGTTACTGCTGTAGATTTGGCATGGAGTGTGACTGAAGACAGGAAATGCTATCTGTTACACTTAGGGAACAAATAGAGATCATGAAAAAAAAAAAAGGAACGGTGATGGAAAGACATGTAGAGTGCATCTGAGCCGGTGCAAAGAGAATCAGTAACACAATTACCAGTGCCGTGAAATATATGTAGATCACAAGGACCCGTTGTTATTGGTCACATTGTTTTTCCACCTTGTACTGCGGTGCACAAGTACTTCGATCTGTCTGAAACGCAGCAATGCTGCGGACAGGCACCACGTGGCAGATTGATTTTTGTATGGTCTGTGCTAAATCATGGGTATCATTATGATGTGACTGCAGATGTATGACAGATCACGTGATCTGAGTACACAGGCATGCTCATTCTTTTGCAAGATTTTCTGGCGAATCTTACATGCTATGCGCAGATGCCGACACAGATGTCGACAACACTCCAGCTTTACACTGGTGCGATCTGTGTACTTGTTGTGTAGCCTCATATTATGTAAGGCAAATCTTAAGAATGGAAAACACGTCACTGTGTAATTAGGTCATAAGATTTATTATATGCACCTGCATTCAGATCCGCATTACAACCATGCCTCTATTTCTCATGAATGCCCAAATGCCTGTAATTTGGTTGTGTTGTGTCTGTCTTCAATGCGTTCTAAATAGCTGAGTTCGAGCAATAAGTACAGAATAGTAGAAATTGTAGTAATACAGCATCAACCACACCAATGGCCACTTCTAATACATACTTCACTTCACTGTACTTTCAATTATGTGACAACTTTGTTCTCCTTACACCAGCTCAGGTACATGCTAGGTGCCCACGCTTCTTCCTTTTTGACATGTCCTGTATATTACCTGAGCGGAACATGTACTCTCATTTTGCACCAGCTCTCCTCTGCCTTGACTCGCGATCCGCCCCAAAATGCACAGCAGTGAATGAAGGATGAACGCAATATGGGCATACTACCGTCACAAAGTTCTGATGTAATTAAGAGTATGTCATCAGCATCATTGCAAATGATTCTAACATCTATGAATCTGTCACTCGAAACCCTACAGGAAAGAGTGCCTAGATGCTGTTACAATGCAAGACTCCGCGGCACTCATTTACAGCTCGAAAGATTAAAGCTTCCTTCCTTCACATAATCACTAGGAGAATATGTGGCACCTCATGCATACTACTTTTACTGCATAACCGGCACCAAATGCCGGTGACATATGTTACACCTTCTTATTTATTTTGTTTCAGGAAAGCAGTTCTTCAACGCTATACGTGAAGAAAATTAATTGTTGTAGAGATATGTGGGCTGGGACATAACCCTTCTTCAACGCACAACAAACATGTCAGTGTTAGAGTAGAAGCCATAGCTTCTGGAATATTGTGGTTGTGTGTGCGGAATTTTTCCTTTCTAAACAGGAGCTTCACACTACCTCCACCACTGTTTCTTTTTGTAACCCTCCCTCCTCCCACGTTTTGTAGTGTATCCTTATGAGTACATAAAGTTCAATAAAATGGAACGAAATGACTATATGCTCTTGACGTGTGCCAACGTAAATGTGTTTGCCCAAAATCTGTGAAACTGCTGCTGCCGTTAGGTGCTGTTATCTTACAAACCATCCCCCCCCATGCGTCATCTATTAATTTCCAGAATACATCTGCTGAAGACGCTCCCAGACTTTGTCCTTGATGAGTACAATGTGTTCACTACACTAATGTACTTTCCGGTTGTGTAGCTTTGTGCTGACACAGCTGGACGAATGTGTCGGCTTTTGCAAAGTTACAACTGCCAAAGTGCCTCAAAAGATAACTGAAAATGTGGAAGAAAGATATACAATCCTATATTTCCTAAAAAATTATAGCAGCACATTGTAGCTAAGATGCATCTGGTTTCAATGATTTCATTTCAGATGATTCTGATTTTCACTAACTGTCCATTACATATTAATGCAGAAAGCTAGCGGACAATGATGAGTGCTGCTGCTTTCTGTGACACCGAAAATTCATGCTAGGATGATCACCTCTAGGTGTGCCTTGCTTTGATATTCCACGGTGTTGTTTCTGAAAAAATGGCACAAACTCTCAGTACACAGCTGTGCTGTTTATAACTGCATAACCAAACAGTGCACGATTACATGGGGCACATGTACAACTTTTTCAGTGCTTTACCATCTGTATTTCAGGATGTCTGCAATACAGGAAAGCATAGGAAACTAGGAACAGTCGGATACCTATAGCGTGACTGAAAAGCTAAAAAATTCTCAAGAAAGCTGTACAGAGCAGCTGAAGTAATCATTCACTAAATTAATTTGCACAATTGTACAGTGGCAGTTCTCACGGCAGCCTTGCCAACGGAGAAGCACAGGTCACACGGGCCTCTCATGTCATTTTACTGTCAAAGTTGCGTGATCTGTGTCAGAGTGAAGTGATACCTGCAACTACATCACCATAGAAGTTATTTCTGAACAAGAAGCATAAATTAAAAGCATCAACCGGTCTATTATAGCGTGGTATCAGCTGTGGGGAGCTTTTAGGCAATGGTGGTGGTGATTGTTTGCCATGTACTGGTGCAATGATAACGGAAGTGAAATTGTATACAATGCCAGTATGAAGTCAACAGAGGAGCTCATAAAGAATAAGCACAGAAAAATACATAAGTCCCTGACCAGGTGCGTAAAAGTGTTTCCTCAATAATATATGACTTTGAACAAGCAAGCACAATGCAAATAGCAGCATGGACTTGTTTGTAGCTGATGTTGCAGCTGTTGTTGTGTGTGTTTGCCTTGGTACATGTATGTTTGCTCCACTGTTGAAACACCATTATTGAGACCAATAAGACCTCCTTCTTTACGAGATATTTGGTCCATTTTAACATCAAAGAAAAGATTGTTTGTATTTTGTGTATGTGGTCTCAATAAACAACAAACTCTTAATGGCTCGGATCTATTGTAATGGCACTAAAGTGTGGCCTTTTATTTTTGCAATTATGATGTCTGTGATGTCAAGTGCGCTCAATATATGACTGTAAGGCAAGTGTAGACATTCCCATTATGTTAAGTTCCAGCAAGTGACAGTCACCTTGTAATGATGAATCTTTGTTAGCCGAACAGAACAAATCAATTCAGTGCTTGATGATTTGTACAAGAATGTTAGATGCAGAGATGCAGATAAAGGAGGTCACAATTAAGAACAGCACTGCACTGACAGGACGACAGGAGGTCACGACACGGGCAACTTCCACACAACTCTCAAGTAGGAGCACCCTGGGGAACATGACGAAAACAACGGTAAAACACACAGACAGGACGCGGTAAACAGGACAGCACAGTGCGTTTTCCGCATGAGTCATGCGCCCGAACAAACGGAACCAGCGAAGCGATGCTTTAACGGGTTGCAGATCTGTGACACCGGTTGCAAAGTACCACGTCAATTTCTTAAAACCATAACACTATAAAAGTTATCCGTGTGGGAGTCCGATGCAGCATAAGGCCACCCTTGCATCAATGTTCTTTCTGTTTACTTACAGGCAGCCTACCGTGATGATGCGCTCGCACACACGTTGCGCACATGACATCAAGCTTGAAAGCTCTGCTCTGCTACTCTGCTGGCATGCCCCAACGATCAAGAGGCTACCTTGATCGTTGCAATTCACCACAGAGGCCGCACAACAAACGATAAACAAGCGATGGTCGATGGCGGTGCAGTTATTACGTGCAACAACAATCGACGACCGAACACTGACAAAAGCACAACGATCGCCTTCGCGAGAATACGTAATGCTGCCTCTCCAATAACATGGCAAACGCGCTCTTGTACATTGTTTTAGTGATCATATTAACAAACACACAGGTAGGCTTGAAGGAAGGGAGTTGCCTCAGGACAGAAGCCGCCGATATTTCGAACAGAGACTGTTCTTCTTCTGGGCACCGTCCTCATCATTGGCATGGTATTTAAAGGGTTAGGTGTGACCTGTTTAAAGGTTCATGCGAATTGTGTGTCAACAGCCCGGATGGAAGAAAGGGTCGGTACGGGTTTTTACGGCCGGAGTGAATGGCCGCTTTGTTAGAGTGTGCTGGGGACTATGTCCCCAGCACACTATGTCCCCTATGCCTATGGCCTATGGCTATGGCTATGTCCCCAGCACACTCTAACAAAGCGGCCATTCACTCCGGCCGTAAAAACCCGTACCGACCCTTTCTTCCCTCCGGGCTGTTGACACACAATTCGCATGAACCTTTAAACAGGTCACACCTAACCCTTTAAATACCATGCCAATGATGAGGGCGGTGCCCAGAAGAAGAACAGTCTCTGTTCGAAATATCGGCGGCTTCTGTCCTGAGGGAACTCCCTTCCTACATCTCTACCGGTTCGCTGGATTTCTACCCATCTAGGTAGGCTTGAAGGTCAGATATGCCGATTTTGAAGTGCTGCAGAACTGAGCGATACTCGCGCTGTGTGTTCGTGAGTGAACACTGTATATGTGTGCGAAATATATTTGTCCAACTGTTCGCAGTTTTTTAGAAAACACTTTTTTTAGTTTCTCCGCTAGCCCGTCAGACCGTCGGCAAACCCTGCGCACGGGCGCACCGACGTCACTGTTCTAGGTTTATCTCTCTTTGGCTTGGCATGCGCGCTTGGCTTCTTTGGTTTCGTTCGCTCTGCGTCGTACATTAGCAAACCGCTGTTATGTTATTGCTAAGCCGGAAACAAAGTACGTGAACATTTCTTTGACACGACATCGTTCGGGAAGGGCACTTCCTTGTGCTGACCTCGTCTTTTATGAGCTGAAGCGGTATGATACGTGATATCCCACGGCGAAGTTATCGAGAATGCGACGGTGCTACGCTGTTAGAACAATTCATCGGAGTATTCAAGTGTTACCTATTATAAGTTGCTAAAAGAGCAAGCAGTGCGAAGTTCTTGGCTGACAGCGACAACCGTGCGGTCTGAGTTTCACTCCAAGGATTTCGTCCACGAATGTTATCATAGGTTACGCGCGGCTCCCGAAGCAATTTGGAATCTCAGCACGAAATCGTCTGAAGTGAGATGCACGACACAAATATTGAACATGCCACGGAGGATCAAGGCAAGAAACGAGAGCAAAAGGTAAGTCGATGTTCAGATATAAAAATAGGAAGCTTCATGAATCGATAGTGCAGCTGTCCTACTGCGCTGCCTCTGTTATAGCCATGATTAACAACACAACAGTATTGACAATCTCACTTATGAATTACCACAGGTACACGTTGAAGGAGGAAATGAAGCAGGGTCCGGCTTGCATCTAGTGCATGAAGAAATTGCTGACACGTTAGTTGCAGTCTAGCTGCCACCAACAGGTATGATAATGTGATGTTATAATTTGAGTATTCACCTATATTCCACTTATCATGGGCGCTGTCATGCAGACCTCGAAGCACCACCCTTAAATCTGCCCTCAACGTTACAACCTCTGCTTTCATGGTGGAAAACAAAGGTCGCCATTCCGATTGACTGCTATCTCCCAGTTCAAGCAATTTTGCTGTCCAAACACTGGTTCCTGTGGATGGGGTGGTACAAGCTTCACTGTCTGATATAGAAGACTCGTTACATTAGTTCAGTGAATTTGCCTTTTGCACATTTTTGTTAAGTGTTAGCTGGATTAATGTTGGACATACAATCCTTTCTGACGTTATCTCTGATGTTGTCTCTGATAACGCTTTAGAATTTTCACTGTCATCAATGTCCATTGAGGAAGGTGCCTTTACTATCTGCCAATGTTTAATTGAAGAATAGCCCAGAATTCATGTTAACATTGTCTACTCTTATTAATTCACTGTCTGTGTTCTGAGAGCTAAGAAAAATGGGAACTATTGCCACAACTTCACACTTGGCAGTGGTACTCGATTGGCATGGAAGCTAAAATACCTGCATTCTACAATACTTGTGTTGCACTCATAGGTCGGCGCGATCGTGATCGCGGCAGCCTTGCCAGTGCATCGTGATCGCACTCATGATGGCGATCATCAGGCTTTGATAACACATTGCGATCATGATTGCGCCGACCTATGGTTGCACATGGAGCATTACTGTGGGCAGTGCCACATTCATTACATTTTTAGTGGGTCTACAAATACTGTGTGCATACTGCATACATGCTGTTCACTAGGCAAAAGCACCTGAGCAGTGCTGTGTAGTCTTTTTATCCAAAGTCCATAATCTTACTGCAAAATCTCAGTACGTAGAAGAGCAATGTGCAAGTATCCCGCGATAGAGATTCACAACAGAAAGAAGACTGTTGAGAGCATCTAACTTTTAATGAGACGAGACTTTCGTGCAGAAGACTGCACTTCTTCAGGTCTAACACGAAGTTACAAAATCCCAAAATACGAGGCCGTTCAAGTCAAATCGGGACTTTCTGTCTCCTGAGTGTACAAATAGCTCCCGCTACGTCTTTTTCATCATTTTCACACGCGACAGGCCTCCGCGTTCACCACGTAGTGCACGTTGCAAGTTTGTGCAAAACAGGAGACACGTGCTAGACAAGATGGCTGACAACGAGGTGAGCGCGCACATCGAACAGCGAACTGCCATGAACTTTCTCGTGAATGAAGGCGTAAAGTCATCTGAAATTCACAGAAGACTGCGGGCTCAGTATGGCCACGATACACTTAGCCGCAGCAAAGACTTTGAGTGGTGCAAACGGTTCCGAGACGGCCGTACATCAGTGCAGGACGATCCCGGCCGGGGCGGCTCAGAGCCCAGTGTCAGAGTTCCTGAGAACATCCAACTTGTGGAGCGCCTGATCCTCAAGGACCGGCGGATAACATGTCTCGAACTGGCTCGAAAGACGGACCTTTTTGTGGGAACGTTGAACACTATCATTCATGAACACATCCAGTTTCGGAAAGCCGGGCCTCATCACCAAAGGAGTCCTCCTCCTACAGGACAATGCACACCCGCATACCGCGCATCTCACGACATGCACCTTACAGGAACTTGGCTGGTAGTTGCTGCCACATCCCCCTTACGTTCCAGACCTCGCCCCCAGCGATTTCCATCTCTTCGGGCCACTGAATGCGTTCCTTGGGGGCCGCCACTTCAGCTGCGACGACGAGGTCACAAAATGCGGTCCGATCAGGGCTGCTACGCGTCGGTAAGGATTTCTACGCTGCTGGCATCCAAGCCCTCGTGAAACGCTGGGACAAGTGCATTAGCGCAGCTGGGGATTACGTTGAAAAATAAAACTAATTTCTCGCCTGTAAGTTCATTTTACTTTTGCGAAAAATGAAAAGTCCCGGTTTGACTTGAACGCCCCGCGTATGTAAGTCATGTTGTAAGGTAGAGAGCGAGGGTTGGTACAAACATATATAATAAAATAAAAAGGGGGTACAACTCCATCAGTTTCAAGCCGGCAAGGGATGAGTTGACAAGACCCTGTAGCACTGTTTCCCTGAATGTGTCGTCCGTGAATGCGTTTTTTGCCAAATACTGACCTGGCCAACGTGGTCAATCATGTATTATGCTATACAACTCATCCCTTGTCTATTTGAAACTGGTGGAGTCGTACCCCCTTTTTATTTTGTTACACATGTTTGTATTTTTATTTGTATGTTTGTACCAACCCTCGCTCTACTCGCTCTCTACCTTACAACATGTCTTATAAATTCTGAAATTTTGTAACTTGATGTTAGACCTGAAGAAGTGCAGCCTTCTGCGCGAAAGTCTCGTCTTAAAATTTACTTGCTCTCAAACATCTTCTTTCTGTTGTGCAAAATCATTATAGGGTAAACATGACTATCCATTTCTTGTCATTAAATCCTTTTTTTTTCTGCAGTGGTAAGCAGCCCTAAGGACACATGCAAGAAAGGGAGTCTCTTTGGGATGACGTACCCTCGTCACGTCATGACGATTCTGTGGTTGATGAATGGTTCATGTTCTCAGGCACATGGAAACGTCAACAAATAATTCATGAAAAAGTACGTCAGTGCTAACACCAGGAATTGAACATGGACCCTCCTGCTACCCTGCCCTGTCAGGGATGTTGCATTTCAGGCACTCATTGACTTTTCGTGCATCACTTGTTGACTTTGTCCCAAGGTGGAGCTTCCCACAGCTCATTTGCCTATCTGTTATTGTTGCGGCTTGTGTTGTGTTTTTCTGTTTGTGTGTTCCAGACTCAGAACAGTTACTTTGGATCAGGTCAGGTACATTTCATTTAGCCATGGTAAACAGGAAGCGGTGTTTCTCAGCACAACTTACACTCTAAAATCGGTACCTTATAACGTACCTTATATCGAGCTGTACCTGGTAAATATCAGGTAAATAAGTGCTTTTCCGCAATTGCCTTAAGAGGTACTGGGCGAGACAAAGGACCTCGCTTTGTATGCATGAGGTACAAGCATATTTATGGGGTACACGGTCAGTTTATGAGGTACCGTGTCTTGTACCGTATAAAGCAATATCCCTTGCGCAAAATCTTATTGTGCTTTCCACTGCTTTACTGCTTTCAGCACTTCTTGCGTTCAAGTAACGCCCCAAAGGGTTCGATGCAGTCAGATAATGCATGTACGTCGCACGGACTTGGAGATAAAGATTGATTTACAATTATGATTGTTTCAGTCACGGCAGATGATAAAAGTTCATGTCTGTGTCGTCAGCTGAAGAGCCTCAACCGTGGTATTTTTGTTTAAATTGTCTGCGTCTGTTTCAAGTATAGTAGGAACACAGAGTAGACAGTGAGGAAGGAAAATGCCATTAATTATAGGCGTAGTTAATTGCTTATTGGGTATTTACATCGATAAAACAGAAAGAGATTGAACTCTCTCCGTGTGTTCGTGAAGGAGGCAGGTTTTCTTTTGACCAACATGAAAACAAAGAAAAAGAACATTCCGGAGCAGATGAGCTGCCGACGAACCGACAAGCCACACCTTCCAGTGGTTTCATGAGGTCAGGCGGGTCAGTTTCTTAATTTTTCTTTATCTTGCCTCATATCTAGCGAATCGAACTTTTGATACCAACGGAAGAAACATGCGTTATAAGTGCAGCCACGTCCTCGTGTGAAGGTTATTTGTGATCAGGAAGCCGCCGTCTTCGCACGGTTAAGTTGACCGGTTAAGGGACATGCAGAGGCCGGGAAGGTGTACCTGATGGTAAGTTGCTCTTTAACTTGTTCATTTTCGCTACAACTACGTGCGTGTGGGGTGAGCTTTGTGAACGCTAGCTTGCCAGAGTGCGTATGCGATTGCATTGGGGGTTCTAACAACCTAGAAGCGTTCCACGTCAGTGTATTATTTCAGGCTTGTCTAGCGCTGCAGGTTATCGTCCCAGTTGTAGCTCTGAAATATTTCACGATGTAGATACAGTGGCGGGTACACTTGCGGGTCATCGGGCGCTGATGGACAGCTGGAAACGAGATCAGGATGATTTACAATCCCGTTGAAGGGAGGGTCGGTACGCACAATGGAGATGCCGAAACGCGACCTCATCCGCTGTGCGTATCGACCTCCCTTCAAGGGGATAGTGCATCATCCCAACCTCGCTTCCAGCTGCGTCTCAGCGTCGAATGACACGCGCTCCACTGGTTAACACAAGTCTGCGCGCCAATGTAGCTCCCGTCGGTATAACGAACACTACTACCCCGTGGCATGGCCAACTCCAATGGATACTTTCGAATCCAGCTCCCCGAGTAAGGAATAAAATTATAATTCTAAACTGGAGGGAAATCTGATCACCTTTATACATTGCTTTGCTGGAAGGTCAGGCACCAGCAAGAGTAGCCAGTCAGCAAAACACACATGGGTCAGAATGACGTCTTCACTTAACGGCGTAGCGATGTAGTTTGTCAACACTAATTATTCATACGATC
This sequence comes from Ornithodoros turicata, assembly GCF_037126465.1. Taxonomy (NCBI): domain Eukaryota; kingdom Metazoa; phylum Arthropoda; class Arachnida; order Ixodida; family Argasidae; genus Ornithodoros; species Ornithodoros turicata. Next base: position 49,547,168 of record NC_088202.1, on the reverse strand, counting down.
AAAATAAATCAAGCGAAGTGATCGGTTTTGCTATTCTGTTACTGCTCAAGCCGACAGTGTAGTTTTATCTCTAATATCTAAACTTCATTTGTTTCTCAGCTGATACTGGAATTCGACGTCAGATTCCGCAAATGCTTTGATCAAGTTATGGTGGTGATGACCAACATCTTGGCGGCTTTTTGAGCCATGAAGGAAAAGAATCGCCGACGTTCGTCGATGTGGACGTATTCTTACGTCCAAAAAAAATCGAAGTATGACCTGATATCAACGGTATGTGGACTGCTTCCTTTGTTTGAGACAAATCTTTTGGAAGGCACAAACACGAACTAATTGCGGCGTTCCTCTCCAGACCGTCCCCGAAGAGGTGGTCTCTCCGGGACCGAAGCTCTTTTTCGGGCAGGAGAGCCTTGTTTGGTGTAGTGACGGAGAGGCTGTGCTGCTGGAACTATCGGACATGCTTATATGAGTTTGTGCTGCTGTGCTGCTTGAGAGTTTACTACGTAAAAAACTTGACATACCCAACTGCTTTTGGCCAGTTGTTAGACTTGCTGCAAATATATGTCGTGGGCGACAACGAATTCCAGAAGCCGTACAGAAAGCCACGGCTTTCGCAGCTGCTGAAATCGCTGAAGGTCAAATAAAGAGCGAATCAGTATTCAGATCGCCTTTTGTCTTTGTTCCGCATGTGCTTGCAACACGGTGGTCGCCTTCGCGTATGTTACAGATGCACACTTCTGCGAGTGTGTATTACCACTACCGATACCAAAGCATAAGCGCACAATACATGATGCGCGTCGTGCATTTTACTGTGCGTGACATACGTCACGTGCGGATTACGTCACTACAAACATGTTCCTCTCTGTTGTGTGCGGACTGTATACTTCTTAGACAACTGTAACCCCTTGGACGGGCGTACCTCTTAGACGGATGTACCTCTTAGACCGATGCACCTCTTAGACCGATGTACCTCTTAAACGGGCGTACCTGTTAGACGGCAGTACCTGTTAGACGGTTGTACCCTTTAGACGACGGTACCTTTAAAATGGATGTACCTGTTAGACGCCAGTACCCCTTACACGGCTGTACCTCTTATACGGGGGTGCCTGTCAGACGGCAGAATCTTAAAAGTGCTGTACCTTTTAGGTGCTTTCGTACCGCATAAAATAAACGGTACATTTTTGCAAAAATGAACCTTATAAAAGGGGTTTTTAAGAGGTACAGATTTTAGAGTGTAGGAGTGGCCTTCCTGCATTACTGCTGCGGCCATTAAGCGTGTATGGAAAGCCACAAATTATAATCACTGTACTTTTATTCTGTGATATGTAATTCTGTTCAAGTTTTGTCAAAGGAGCGTGGAATGCCACGCAATGTAGTAATACAGTTGAGTACTTCCTTAAAGTGATGGCAGCGCATGAATGCAAGAAGGAAACTGTCATGTTATGACAAGTGCTTGTGTATTGTACATTTACGCACTATTTTATTTCTCAGCAGCGTATCCTGTCAAGCCATGTTGCATTAATTTGGAACATGTTCATTTTAGTGGCCAGAGCAGCTGTTACACAGTGAGAATATAGCCCGTGTGTGTGTTTGTCCTTTCCACCGTTCCCCTTGGCTTTCCTCCCTGATGCTACACATGTTAGGGATAGCTTTTAGAACCAGTAGTTCCAGCCAAGCTGAGAATTGCTTTTCAGGGGATTATCATGCTGGCAGGTGAAACATATGGTTTAAATTATTTGGTGGACAGGAATTGCGTAGCTTCACACAAAAACTACTACTACGAAGTAAGAGTGGTTTCAAATCTAGCTTTCTTGTGTTACTTATATTATCACACAAGATGTAGTATCCACTATAATCCTATATAGGGGGGGGGGTGCAATCAACAGATGCTATTTACAAATCTGTGTTTCCTACTGTGTTGAAATGGGGTAGTTTGTAATAGAGAGCCATAGTGATACTCAAGCAGCGAAGGACACACTTTTGATGCCCTCGAGAAACTTGGCAATACATTGTAGGGACTCTGGATGCTACCTAAATTTCCAGAACACAGAGATCAAGGCGGCGTTTCAACCACAAGTGGTTAGAGAAATCCAAGACAGATGCATGTGTAAGTAGTCCGCGGCTGGATTTGCTCCTGTCCTAGATACGTTATCTCAAAGGGGACGCACGGGCACAGTGAGGGTGATATCACGGCTGCCTGTAAAATAGAATGAGGAAATGGCGAAGATATATAACCCTTTTTTTCTTGTCCGTGATTCTGTTGGTTAAATTGTCATTTGTTTAGCAGCATGTGGGTGTATATTCCAGAGCCTGCTAGTAAATATATCAGTTCAGAGCTAGCAGTTGTGTTGTAGCTGTCTCATCCTGTCCTTTGCTGCTTGTGTTTCCTTGTGGCCATGCTTGCTATTGCAAAAAATGAAAAAAAGACAACAGAAAAAACACGAAAAGAGCGACCGGAAAAGCTGCCTGTTCTAGTGCTGACATGGAGGCAATGCAATGGTGTAACATGTTCACTTCATGAACTGTACATAGTAGTACATATCACAACGGCAACCAATTATTCAGATTTTTCTGGAACTATTTTGTCTTTTGGAACTTTGATTGTCCAGCCTATTACTTAGAGCTTCATGTGATTCCCTTCTTGAAATATTTGAAGATAGCTGATCCTGCACAGTTCGTTAATTTTGGAGCTGTACCGTGCTGAGGTACAAAAAGAGAATTGTCATATCTGCATTTGAGTATATGGGAATAGTTTGTAAGCACTTTCCTTGTTGATATTTATATTTGCACTAGGTCCCAACATTGCTGATTGATGGAAATTGTAAATAAAGAGATTTATTTGCTTGCCAAACAATACACAAGTGTCGTCTTTTCTATTGAGATATTCCCTGTTCACAAGACATACGTAAGTCGCAAGTAAGGGGTTGTAGGGGCACAATGATGGTAGAGACTAGCATCGTTTTTTTCCACTTCATTTCCACTTCACATATATTTACTGTTATTCGTGCGGGCATGTATGACTAGGAAGGAACAGCATGCGCATAAAAAATAATTTTGTATGTAGCCACGCATATGGTTCAGAAGACTAGATGATACACTACATAATAGATGCATGTCCAAGCATATACAATTGTACTTCATGTGCGATGGTTATAAGCATAACTTCCATGCAGACTCTAGTTACACGGGCCCTGTAAGACTGGCCTTTGTGAATGGTTTGGTAACGTGTATCTAACTGTAAAGGTAAGAGGCAGTCGAGAATGCTGCAGTCATGGTTGCATCTTACAAATTGCTTACCATGTCCTACATGATAAATATTAAATCCAAAGTGATTTGTGCAATAATTCCTGAGTACGGAATTAATGCAGATGCTGACCAGTGATGTCACACATGACGACAGTCACATAAATTGCACCCCAAATTTTACACCCCATAGGCTGAGTTGTGAGCTGAAATAGCACTCTACAGAGGGATAAGGTGCATCCACTGATTTGATTTCTAGGACCTATGCTATGCCCTAACTCTTCACACCCCCGAAACAACATTTCTAAGTGGCAATATGTGCTTTGGTATTTCTTTTGCATATGCATGGTGTGCAACCACATGGCTTCTGGAGCTTTCGCGGGCATGTTTTTGTGTTACGGTGCACAGTAAAAACAAAATGCAGATGTTAGACATGAAATGCAGTACTTTATAGCGTGCCACACGACATAGCATGACATGGGAGTGTGTCATTCAAAGAAAGCTTCTGTAAAATGCACAGAATTCCACAAAAAAGTTTAAAATGTGATTTGTATTTCGGTTTACGTCGCTCGTTGTTCCATAACATCGTCGACGGTGTTACACATTGATAAATCGCATGTAAAACTTGTCCCGTAGCATTATGCGGTTTCTCAAATACGTAGCACGCTTTCTTTCCTGCAAAAATAACACGTTGTCGGCATTTTCTTGCTAAAACGGCTATCGAAACGTCAGTCAATTTCCTAAGATAATTGACCCTACATTAGGCAAGTGATGTAAAGGGGCTAACGCAGACGCGACTTGATACAAAGCTCACAAAACACAAACGACGAATTCCAGTCACAACATCGCACAGAGCTTGGTTCACGAATGAGTTCGCAGCTGCTGCACTGTTTACTCATCGCTGAACCAGTGGAATCTGGCTGTCCACCATCTTGAAGAGCAGATACATGAAGCCACGAAAAGCCGTAGCTAAAAGTACGAAGTACCGTAGCCGTAAAAGTACGAAAGCGCGTACACGTCACAGTGCCCGTTCGGGTGCATCTACGTCATAAAAATGGCTGCGCCCACGTGTGTTTCGGAATGAATTATTTTTTTCTTTTTCTTTTTTTTTTTACATGGTGCTCCACCGAACTGGGAGAATGAAGGTGCATTTTGGGAAGAGTTGGGTGTGGGCTTTCAGAATATCACAACCGTTTCGACTATTTAGGATACCGGCATAGCTGACCTTTATCCGCCGACTACCCACACACCATCGAGCAAACACCTGTAGCAGCGCCAGCGCCGCCTGAACGTTTCTTTATCAACCTCATAATAATAATAAATAAATAAAATAAAAAAACTGGAGCCTTCCTCTTCGCGGGCCTTCTGTTGTCTGCTACTATCTCCCTCCCCTCAACAACCCCGTGAGAATGTGAATAATACGCATGCGTTGTGGTCAACGGTCTTCACAGCCGGAGAGACCACGTGATCGTTTTAAACCCGACGTCACTAAACAATGGTTTAAGTCGCTTGGTGAATACGGGCAGTTCACTTTGAGAGCTGGCTCATGAGTCAACATGCAACACTTCTTCGGGTAGTGTTCCCTCCTGATTCCCTCTACGCTGAAGACACCTCAATTCGATCGGGCAGTCATACTCCCTACTCTGTTCTTCGCTGGGTTCGTGACCTCGAACAACACCTCGCCAAAAGAGAAATAGGTCCGTAAACAACGACACCACCACAACCACCTACCCATTAAGCATGCAGGGGACGCTCACGGAGAACACGTGACATAATATTATGAAAGGAGTGTCTGTGTGCTCGGGTGTTGCACCCAGCGTTAGTGCAAGAGTGTCGATATTGGAGACTGCTTTAGTCTACCTGGAGAATCTTTGCTCATTTGAGGTGCCCAGGCTTCTTCTCAATAGTTTACCATATGGCAAATCCACAACATGTCGCGCACTCACAGAAATTACAGCACTCCATTACGAGACAATAGTATATACATGTTACTATACAGTCTCACTCTCACGGTGGCATTGGTGAGAAAGTAGTGATATAGCGTTGGCAGTGTGCAGTTTTAGTTTAGACACGATATAAGAGGAACCGAGGGAGCTCACAGTATACACCTGAGCCACCAAGCATTGGATAGTTCTCGAGGGCACCCTGCCCTATTCGTCGCTGATTGGCATCTACTTGAGACAATCACAGCCATTGTCAAAATTATTGATATTTTTCATGGCAACCGGGAAGTTTTGAATCATATCAGTCTATTATGTCACCCTAGACAGATCCTTTTACATATTTCGTTTTCCATTTTCGTTTTCTTTTTGTCTCGCCAAGGCTTTCTCTTTCGAGGTCGAACGTCCATTCCATGTTACAACTGACTGGTACTGCTGTAATTTCGCATACACTCACTTTGATTGGCAACGGTATTGCCGGTCCTGAATAGAGGCGTGTGGATTTTGTCTGGAAGCTCATAGGGAAGGGCTACGGCGAACACGACGGGCAGGAGGCCTAGAAAAGTCCTCATCTCCAGTCATGCACGCCACTTCGATCTCCGCATCCAGCATTCACATCTGTACTGCTTATCTAGGCACTGGAATAAGAGCAGGCAAACTTGTTCGTCGTCATGCTGGTACCGCGACGTAATCAGATGCAAAAGAATCGATACTGAGTTCATGTCGAGTGCATCTTCAGAGTGAGAAATCTCGAAGTCGTTTAGCATAATATTGCGGACTAGAGCCTTCATTCATAGTAGCGCTCATGCTAATGACTCTTACAGCCTTTATTGGAACCATATATCGACCTGCAATTGGTGTACTTGCAGGAGGGTTGAGTATGGTTTCCCTGAATGAAGTTTTACCCTGCATTATTCCAACGTTAGCTGTGTTGTCCATTACAGAGCAATAAGGACCGCTTACTAGAGCTCTAGGAAGAGTGGAATTTCACGGACGAAACATGCGGAGAGGCACACACCATCTATACCGTGCGATAGCAGCAAGTTTTGCAAGGAGAAAGAAAACATTGGTGAGGTGTGTTGCCTGTGTCTACTAAGCACATTCTACGCCATGGAACGCCACGCATGAGGAAACAGAAAACCTGACGATTGTGCTAAAGTCGACTTAACAAGTTTTCCGCATTCTCTCTGCCTTTCCATATCCGCAGAAAGCACAAACTAGAAGTCCTCTGAAAAGGTGGTTAAGTAACAAGCGAGCTGATGATAAGTATCCATGACAGCGAAAATCCCGAGACGGCCGTTGCCCCTCGAGACGAGAGTTGTGTATGTCTCTCTTTGTCGCTCATCTCGGAGTTTTTTCCTCTCATAGAAGTCCTCTTTCCTTTCTTTTCTTTTCCTTTTTGATAGCGGTGTGTTCTGCAGCTAACGACGTGTCCATTGGTGTGCATCGCGTAGTGCAGGGGCCGAGAGGGTGTGCAAAGGATATTCCAAGGAAACGTACTTGTCAAGAAGTTACTGAAGAGGCGAAACACCAGTTGTCAGTATCTACCGAGCAAGTACGATATCGAGCAGGTTCGGGAGCTTGAATGATAGCCAAGTAATGCATGTGGTGATGCAGCCCAGAGGTCCTTCACAGTAGTTCACCACTTTCGTTATCTCTTGACGCGGTATGATGTGTTTCATATTGTGGGAACCAGCGTGCACTTGGAGTTGGCACTCACTATAGCGCGCTTTGCGTACCTGATCAAAACAATTGACGTCTTCACCAAAAGGCTTCAGATATAGCTGTTGTAGCAGCTGCTTCGGACGTCCATTCGTTCATGGCCGTCTCATAAATATCCACATCTTTGTCTTCACTGCCGAAGCAACCAATTTAGAAGAAGACGAGAATTGTAGAAACGTTTCAGAATTATGTAATTCTAGTATGCACGAAGGTGATTGAAGTACAAGCCGCAAACGTACTCATAAATATCGAGGACTCGCTGGTGGTGGTGCTAATGAAAGAGCTCGCCGTTGTCGGCCTCACAGCGGTGGCCAAGGTCGCGACTAGCGCTCTATGTTAATGTGCTTCCTGGGCCGACATCTAAGGGAACTGTGCCGACATATCGAGGACTCAGCGCAGCAGCAAGCATAGTACCGTAGTACGGTACTAGAGCACCAGTAGGTCTGGCCTCTCTGCCTCTAAGCAGCGTTACGAAATAATTATTGATGGCTGCTCGCTTGAAGGTGTGCGCGAGAAAAGAGAAGCATTCTCTCATGATATTTCTCACCGTGCAAGACGGGAAATGCTAGAAAAGTCACTCCACGGTGATTATTGTACACAGTACGGTGCATCGGGCACGCCTCAGTGGCAAGCGTACCCGTGAGCTAACAGGTTTAAGAATGTTCTGAGTGTTACGACGGACACCGTCACAGCTAGACTGTTTAATCAAGCACAGGGCGAATATCAGCTAGCCCGCACTCTTTCTGTGCGTTATAGAACATGGATGGATCTGATACAGATACGACGTTCTTCAGTCTAAGTGTAAGCATTGGTAATGTCGAAAACTGATAAAAAGAGTCACGGTTAAGTTCTCCATTACACGTTACAGCTCTGAAGCCGCTCCACATCGTTGAGCGTCTCTTGAATTCATAGGAGGAAATTTTTCAGAAAAAGGTATGGGGTGAGGTACGGTGAGGGAAATTTTCAGGAACAAACAGTTGAGTTCGGGCGACGCAATAAAAACTTCGGCAAAAAGGATTGAGGTGGGGTGAGAAAATCTTGCATACGGAGGATTCAGGTGGCGTCAAGTGGGGAAAATTTCCAGAAAAGAGACTGACGTGAGAAAAATTTCAGGAAATAGATTGAGGTGAGGCGAGCAAAATTCTTAGAAGGAAAGTTGAGGTGAGATGATATGAGAGGAACATCCTCTGCAGGCAATTGAGGTGAGGACAAAGGTCGTGAAGGCAATTGTCCCAGCTGTGCCACAGAGTCCTGTAAGGCAGTGGTAGTGGAACATAAATACCATTTTCCATTTTTGCAAATGAGTTTTATGAAAATATGACCAATGCAAAGAGAAAAGTCAAGTACAGTCAAGTTCGTCATGGACACCTCAGGTGTGAGCGACTGTGTATTCGCATGAAATGTGCAATTCGCCAGAAGTACCGATGGTTATTAGCCATTGCATGGTGCCTTGCAAGTGTCCTTCCAACGGTCGTAACCATCAACGATAGCAATTTAATGTCTCTTACACACTGACTATTCTCGCAACATTTTCACATTTTTAGCGATTTGAGAAGCACGGTGGCACAAATTCTCAAGACAATGGTGAAGTCAAGAATGTTGCCAATGAATTGGGTTGCATACATGGGGTGGGACACTGTCGTCAACACTGCCCTGAGGTGACTCTTCAAGGAAGATTTCTGTCGAAAACACATGGAAAGCAATGAAGGACAGGTCACGGGGATACACGGAGTTTAGTAAAGACTTCGAAAGTTAATTGGAAAGATTCGAACGTTGACTCACACTCTCCCCACGATGCATCATATATTCGTGGTAGTTCGACTGCTGAGGAAACATCAACATATCTTATTCAGTGGATTCACTGTCACGTTATACGGTTGGCAATGGTGACAGTACATCAGCATTTTGCATAATTCTTGGATTTCATGTTTTATAATGTCGGAGAAGTACGCGGATAAGGTAAATACCTAGCGTTGCAGTCATATGAGGCTTAGTGGCACTGTGTCCACTTTCGAAACGATTTTTTTTTTAAAAAGAACGGGCTTGCGATCTCTGACCACCGCGAACCAACTTACTTTTTTGTCGCGATGACATTTGTTCACACTGTGCAGTATGCTCGGGTTCTCTGCGAATAGTTATTTTCATAAGACCCTTATCCTATCTCAGATCCCAGGTGCAAAAGCATGAATCTTTGTTGTTCCGCTGTTACAACAGCACGTGGCCTTGAAGGCTGTTTCATGTATTGTGGTAGCGTGGGCATATGGATAGCGAACTAGTGGCCTCAAGGTAGAGCATGTCGCCTTCAATTCCAGCTCCAGCACAGGTGAAGCACCTAAGCGGCCACATACATGCGTCAATTAACCTGAAACGAAACTGAACTACTACTTCTGAGTTCCGCTTAGTACGTGTCATATCAGTGTGACAGCCACGCCATCGAAACCACTGTCGTAACTCACCCAGGAGAGAGGGGTTGCAGTAAGCAATCTTTTTAAACACACTGAAAGATGCAGGGGGTTCAGTGATACACACATTTTCACGCAGAAGTTATACTGTGTCACAACGGCAATGTCATATTTTGGTACCACAGTATGAGGTTTGAGTCATTTTTGTATCTTAGAACTATTGACAGAAGAGAAATATTCAGTGAAAAGAAATGCGTATGGGTAAAAAATGGAGGGCAGGGACGGTAAGAGACCGTGAAAGAGATAGAGGAAATGAAGGACGTGCAAAGACGGGCCTACTGAAGCGCGAAGCTGAAGCTGATGGGAGTTCTCGCTATTGCCAGTCAAACCCTACGTCAGCTTATACAGGGTGTTTCCGTTAACGTGATAAAAAAATCGTATTACAGGTCTGCTTGCCTGAAAATTATGGGGTATTGGTTATCGTATTATAAGTATACTTGTCTGAACATTATGGGGTATGTCCGCGTACAAATCTTTCGCCTTTTACTAACACTATTTAACTTGGGGAGATTTTGCGATCGTCTGAGCACTTTTATCCAATTTAATGCGTGGGAAGTTGAATTTTTGCAATTGATCTCCGGAATTTACCAAGTCAACCTCACTTTTTTTTAATGAATACTTTATTTGACATAAAGCCGTAAGGTTAAGGAGAGGAGACTGCAAACATATAACAGCTTGCGTGCATACCACGACCTACTCTATAGGCATAGTAGGGGCATAGAGCAGGTCGTGGTGTATACACAGCTTAAAAGAAGAATGCGAAAACAGTACTCTACTTTTGTGGGACCGTATGGCTTTCAAGGGCACCTAGAAGCAAGTGTCGCAAGAGTCTAGGTGTTTTGTAGCGGGAGTGACTTTTTTTGGTTTCTCCCACAACAGGAAATCTCGGATGTCCACCTTCCTCAATTGAAATTCTCAACTGTGTTGCCCGCTTCTTCAGTGCCCCAATTTGGTACCAGAATTACGTAACCACGCCAGCATTTTCCCTTCCCTTGGCAACCTAGGTGCGTCTTCTCAACCCGTTCTCGCGAGCTCGTACCGCCGTGTCCTGGCGCCGAATGTTTCACAGCTGCGTCTCTCGGCCCGGCCGTTGCTCTCCTTCGTCATGAGTTTTCCAGCTTGCCGACTAGTCTTCGTTGCCGTCTCCCTTTTTTCTTCTTCCGGTGTCTGCATGATCTTTCCATCTTCTGATGTAAAGCGACGCTGCACAGGCAGCTGCTATTTTGTATCATGTGATGACGCTGACGGGATCCATTTATGCTATGCAAGCCGCTGTCGCTACCTCTCTCCATAGCTGGGCGAACTCACTCATGAGGGCCCTCATGAGTGCCCCTCACCCTCACCTCACGCCTTTGAGGTGAGGGTGAGTGAGGGCAAGCCCGCGATCAGGCCGTCCGTGAGTGCACTCATGAGGTTCTTACCCTCATGCGGTCTCCTGTGAGTGCACTCATGAGGTTTTGCCCCTCATGAGACCTCCTGTGAGTGCACTCATGAGGTCTGAGGGGCGTCAGGTCTGTGTGAGTGAAGTCACTGGTGAGGCCTGAGGGGTGTGAGGTCAGTATGAGTGCATTCAAAAATGAGGGTAAATGACGCTTACGAGACGTTATGAAGGCACTAGTGATATGGTTCCAGCGATCCAGCTACCGGCAGAGTGCACTTTAAAGGGCTGGTGTTCCCGTTTTTAGCAATTTCGTCTACGTCGCGCTGGGAAAACAGCCAAGCGCCCTGAACTGACGGATTAATTGGTGATATGGTTCCAGCGACCTAACTACACGCAGTGTGCACTTTAAAGGGCTGGTGTTCCCGTTTTTAGCAATTTCGTCAACGTCGCGCTGGGAACACAGCAAAGCGTCCTGAGCTGACGGATTAGTTGGTGATATGGTTCCATCGACCCACCTACACGCAGTGTGCACTTTAAAGGGCTGGTGTGCCCGTTTTTAGCAGTTTCGTATATGTCGCGCTGAGAACAGAGCAAAGCGTCTTGGCTGACTGATTACTTGGTGAGATGGTTCCAGCCACCCAACTACCGGCAGGGTGCACTTTAAAGGGCTGGTGTGCCCGTTTTTAGCAGTTTCGTATATGTCGCGCTGGGAAAGAGCAAAGCGTCTTGGCTGATTGATTACTTGGTGACATGGTTCCAGCGATCCAACTACCTGCAGGGTGCACTTTAAAGGGCTGATGTGCACGTTTTTAGCAATTTCGTCTACGTCGCGCTGGGAACACAGTCAAGTGTACTGGGCTTTGTTGTGTTCCCAGCGCGACATAGACGAAATTGCTAAAAACCGGCGCACCTGCCCTTTAAAGCGCACGCTCTCGGTAGTTGGGTCGCTGCATGGAACCGTATCACGAAGTAATCAGTCAGCTCAGGAGGCTTTGCTGTGTTCCCAGCGCGACGTAGACGAAATTGCTCAAAACGGGCACACCAGCCCTTTAAAGTGCACCCTGCCGGTAGTTCGGTCACTGGAACCATATCGCCAAGTAATCAGTCAGCTCAGGACTGTGGAACGAAGTAAACAAGGTGTTCACACCACAATTTGCGGGAAAGAACTGAGGGTTTATTCCAGTGGCGGTTGCCACCAAAAACGAAAGTGGAAAAACGTGCAGCGTGCAGGCCACGGCTTAACGATGGCGATGCCGGCTGCTACACTGCCTCCCCCCCAGACTCCGAGAGGAGCGGTCAGCCCAAGTGACATGTCTGGTGGCGCTCAGAGAAGGCTGAGTGGGGAAGGGAGGCGGGAGGGCTACTGGGGGCTCGGGTGGCTCCACAAAGGCTGGCTTGAGTCTGTCCAGGCTCACGGTTTCTGTTTTGCCATCAACCGAGATGGTAAAAAACTTGTCCGAACGCCGGAGAACGGAGTGAGGGCCGGTGTAAGGTTGCTCAAGCGGGCGGCGGACCCTGTCACGGCGCATGAAGACATGCGAGGCAGAAGACAGCTGCTGGGGGACAAAGGAGGATCTGGGCGAGGGAACACGAGGTGAGGCAGGACGGACGTTTGCGAAAGCGCGACGAAGCGTGTCGACGTAAGTTCCGGGGGGAGTGGAGACCTCTGTTACGTCAAAGAAGTCAGCCGGGAGCCTGAGGGTAGTGCCGTACACCAGTTCGGCCGCGCTGCAGCCGAGGTCGGCCTTGACGGATGCGCGGATGCCGAGGAGGACGACGGGCAAGACAGATGACCAGTGGGCGGTGTCCTCGTGGGCCATGATGGCACCCTTTAACTGGCGATGCAGGCGCTCTACCATACCGTTAGAGGCCGGATGGTAGGATGTGGTGCGAATCCGTCGCGTGGCCAGGAGTTGGAGGAAAGCGGCAAAAAGCCTCGCTTCGAACTGGGCGCCACGGTCCGTGGTGACGACAGCTGGGGCTCCGAAACGGGCAACCCAGGTCGAAAGGAAGGTCGAGGCGACAGTGGCGGCGGTGGCGTCGGACATGGGGGCCGCTTCTGGCCATCTGGTAAAACGATCGACGGCAGTTAGGAGGTATCGATGTCCAGCAGAGATGGGGAGGGGTCCGACTATATCAATGTGGACATGTTCGAAGCGGGAGTCCGGGGGCAGAAAACGTCCCAGTGGTGCAGACGTGTGCCGCGTGATCTTTGACCTTTGACACGCGGAACAGGCGGCTACCCAAGATCGGATATCCGCGCGCATCTTCGGCCATACAAAGCGGGTAGCAATCAGTCGCTGTGTTGGGCGCGCTCCTGGGTGCGAGAGGCCATGTAGTGAGTCGAAAACTGCGCGGCGGAGGTCGGGTGGCACGTAAGGACGAGGTGGAGTGGTGCTGGTGTCACAGGAGAGTAGAAGGTCTGTGCCGGGAACGGGAAAGTCGTCAAGACGCAGAGATGTTGTCGAGCTACGCAGGGCCTCAAGCTCGGGGTCATTGTGCTGGGCGCGGGCTAGAGCTTCTGACGATAGCGTCTGGACGGTGGCTACGCGACTCAGGGCGTCTGCTGGACCATTTTCCGATCCGGAGACGTGCTCAATGCGAGAGGTAAATTCGGCTAGAAAAGCGAGGTGGCGCGTCTCACGAGGAGAATAGCGGCTGCTGGCCGATCGCAGGGCGTATGTCAACGGCTTATGATCAGTTACAATGGTGAAATCCCGGCCTTCCAAGAAGTACCGGAAGTGCTTGACTGCGAGATAAGCGGCTAAGAGCTCCCTGCCGAAAGTGCTATACCGCGTCTCCGCGGGCTTCAGGGCCTTTGAGAAGAAGGCAAGAGGTCGCCAGCCTGTTCCGACGTGCTGCTGTAGCACGGCGCCGATAGCTGTTGCGGAGGCGTCGACCATAAGTGCGGTGGCTGTATCGGGCGTGGGATGGGCCAAAACGGTTACCGATGACAGCAGCGACTTGATGGACGTGAAGGCGTCAGAAGCAGCGTCGGTCCAAGAGAGCGGAAAGGAAGTGTCCCGGGACTTCCGCTTGCGGCGCTTGCGACCGCGGGAAACGTGGTCTTGGGACAGCATTTCTTCGAGGGGGCGCAGCGTGTGGGCACAGTGTGGGACGAATCGCCGATAAAAGTTGACGAGTCCTAAGAAACGCCGGAGCTGGCGCACGGACTGAGGTTGAGGAAAATCGAGGATGGCGGCGATCTTCTGCGGAAGCGGAGATATGCCCTCGGCAGAGACAGTGTGACCGAGGAACTCTAGAGATGGTACTCCGAACTCGCACTTCGCGACGTTGACGATGATCCCGTGTGCAGCAAGCCGTGACAAAAGTAGCCGGAGGTGTTCGATGTGCTCGGCAGGGTCTCGACTGGCAACAAGGATATCGTCTATGTACGCGAAGACGAACGGCAGGCCTCTGGTAACGGTGTCTATGAACCTTTGAAATGTTTGGGCGGCGTTCCGAAGGCCGAACGGCATGCGGACGAATTCGAAAAGGCCGAACGGGGTGGTAATGGCCGTTTTCGGCACGTCTTCGGCGGCGACGGGTATCTGATGGTAGGCCCTTTTTTCAGAAGGTCAATTTTCGAAAAGGTTCTCATGCCGTGGAGGTTGCCGGTGAAGTCTTGAAGACGCGGGAGGGGATAGCGGTCAGGAATGGTAACTAGGTTTAGGGCGCGATAGTCACCACAAGGCCTCCAGTCCCCGGTCTTTTTGGGGACCATATGGAGAGCCGAGGACCAGTTGGCGGAAGAAGGGCGAGCGATGCCGATCTCCAGCATGTGCATTTTTGCTGTGTCCCCAGCACGACATAGACTAAATTTGTAAAAACGTGCACACCAGCCCTTTAAAGTGCACCCTGCCTGTAGTTGGGTCGCTGGAACGATATCGCCAAGTAATCAGTCAGCTCAGGACGCTTTCCTGTGTTCCCAGCGCGACATAGACTAAATTTGTAAAAACGTGCGCAACCAGCCCTTTAAAGTGCACCCTGCCTGTAGTTGGGTCGCGGGAACCATATCGCCAAGTAATCAGTCAGCTCAGGACGCTTTGCTGTGTTCCAAGCGCTACATAGAGTAAATTTGTAAAAACGTGCACACCAGCCCTTTAAAGTGCACCCTGCCCGTAGTTGGGTCGCTGGAACCATATCGCCAAGTAATCAGTCAGCTCAGGACGCTTTGCTGTGTTCCCAGCGCGACATAGACTAAATTTGTAAAAACGTGCACACCAGCCCTTTAAAGTGCACCCTGCCTGTAGTTGGGTCGCTGGAACCATATCGCCAAGTAATCAGTCAGCTCAGGACGCTTTCCTGTGTTCCCAGCGCGACATAGACTAAATTTGTAAAAACGTGCACACCAGCCCTTTAAAGTGCACCCTGCCTGTAGTTGGGTCGCTGGAACCATATCGCCAAGTAATCAGTCAGCTCAGGACGCTTTGCTGTGTTCCAAGCGCTACATAGAGTAAATTTGTAAAAACGTGCACACCAGCCCTTTAAAGTGCACCCTGCCCGTAGTTGGGTCGCTGGAACCATATCGCCAAGTAATCAGTCAGCTCAGGACGCTTTGCTGTGTTCCCAGCGCGACATAGACTAAATTTGTAAAAACGTGCACACCAGCCCTTTAAAGTGCACCCTGCCTGTAGTTGGGTCGCTGGAACCATATCGCCAAGTAATCAGTCAGCTCAGGACGCTTTGCTGTGTTCCCAGCGCGACATAGAGTAAATTTGTAAAAACGTGCACACCAGCCCTTTAAAGTGCACCCTGCCTGTAGTTAGGTCGCTGGAACCATATCGCAAAGTAATCAGTCAGCTGAGGACGCTTTGCTGTGTTCCCAGCGCGACGTAGACGAAATTGCTAAATACGTGCACACCAGCTCTTTAAAGTGTACACAGCCAGTGGTTGTGTCGCTGAAACCACATCATGCGTCATTTGACCTCATTTCTGAATGCCCTCATACTGACCTCACATACCTCAGGCCTCACCAGTGACTTCACTCACAGAGACCTGGCGCCCCCTCAGACCTCATGAGTGCACTCACAGGAGGTCTCATGAGGGACACAACCTCATGAGTGCACTCACAGGAGACATTATAAGGGTAAGACCCTCAGGGCTTGCGTTTGTGAGTGCCGTGAGGGTGAGGGCGAGTGAGGGCCTGTGCTCGTGAGGGCGGTGAGGGTGAGGGCGATTGAGGGCATGTGTCTGTGAGGGCCGTGAGGGTGAGGGCGAGTGAGGGCTGTGCTCGTGAGGGCGGTGAGGGTGAGGGCGATTGAGGGCATGTGTCTGTGAGGGCCGTGAGGGCGAGGGCGAGTGAGGGCATGTGCCCGTGAGGGCCGTGAGGGTGAGGGCGAGTGAGGGTTCACCAAAATGCCCACCTATGCCTCTCTCTCTCTCTCTCACCGCGACCTCTTGCCTGCCCCGCACGCAGCTGCCGCTCTCTCGCACCATCTACCCTTCCCACAGCTACGCACGCACCTGTCAATCTGTGTTCTCCTCTGTGGCTCGGAGAGGCGAGGAAGTTTTGTGCCACAGACACGGCGATATCCTGATATGTTCCTACACTCTTAACTCGGTACCCTTTAGTAAAGGGTAAAAAATCGCAATATTTTACCCTCTATTTCAGAAGTTACCAAGTACCCTCTGAGCAGTACCTTTTATAAAAGTTACAAAGGCACCCACTAATTAGAGGTTACGGCCTTCAATCCAGCACCTGCCCGTAAAGGTTACGCCAACGTGCGGCTTTTTATAGAGGATGTTCATTTTTATTCGCAACAGAGTAGCGCTTATTTGGCAGGCGGGTTATGTGAACTCTTGCTAATTAATCGATCCGTAGTTACAAACACATGCGTCAGGAAATGTCGGAAATGTTTCTAACTACGGATGGGTTAATTTGCGAAAATTAACACAACCCACCTGTCAAATGAGCGCTGCTATGATGCGAATAAAAACAAACACCCTGTGCGGGGGATATGGACAGACATTTACAGAACACACCAAGGTACCAAAATGCACGAGCAGAAAAGGAGATCTTGCACATATGTATATTACAAAAACAGAAGTCTATCTAGAGGTGACACATTGTGCACAAGTGCGATTCTGATGTGAGGAGGAACCATGATCGCTTTACCAAAGGTATGTTGAAAAAAGAACTATCTTCTAAGTGAGAAGCAATGCATAAAAGTGCGAGGAAGCCAGCGAGTCAAAACAACTGACGTATGTTTGCTAAGCTGAACAGACCCAACGAAATGGAGAATTGCAGCAGAAAAAAAAATTTATTCCACATTCGTGTTGCAGAGGCGAGCGCAAAGGGCAATACAGTATTACATAAAACGCACACAATCTAGAGGAGTATGAGTGTACAGTAACGCAGGAGACACTACATTACTGCGTTATCAGCGTTGGAGGCGCTTTGGGACGAGTTTGTGAGGTACTGCATTTTGCGCTGGTTGACGGTATGTGAACCTGCATGTGGGATCCTGGGAACAAAAGTTTGGGCAATGAGAGTAACATTTACGGAACCATTCAAATCCGTACAAAGCACAAGGTACAAAGCAGCATAAGTGCTGGAAGGCGTTCACTCCGCGATTGAGTTTTAGAATATCGTAAGAATACACCAAGTAGGAAGCTGCGAATTATATATCTCGATGCATATATCCGCAGCTCGCAAAATGCACGCCGGTGTATTGACTTGGCGACCAAGTAAGAGCAGAAAAGTAGCAAGCGTAAGTGGCGTTCATATGCAGGACCGCAAAACGCTTGCCATAATCATGCGCTAAGAGCTCTTGCTATCAAAATAACGCACGTACCTAGCACAAAATGTACACTTACCCAGTGGATGAAGTGTGTGAATTAGGGCTGCGGTGGATGACGTTCGTTTTCGGTTATATATTCTTTGCAGTCTTCGCACTCACTACAGTTTCCCCTGAGAACACCGAAAATATCCTTGTTTGCTAGCGACATCCAGCTTTTCCGTTGTTCCTGACGATACTATGATAAACGCGAGGAGAACCACTGATTAAAACAGATTAAGACAGACTTGTTAACGGACGGACGACGAGCGTTAAAGGGGCACAAAACAGCTTGTCAAACATTCCTCAGTCAACGCACTGGGTTAAAGAGCGCAACTTACAATATCCAAATCTGCACCTGGTTCCTCTCAATCGATCTCACTAACCCCGAAACGACGCTATCAAACATGTGTAATTCGCTCTGGTCTCTCCTTCCTCCCATACGTCACTTGGCAACGTAGGAATGTTCCGACCTGTCGCAGCGCAGTTCCCCATACGCTGGTGCCAAATGACGTTTCGGACAACTAGCCAATCGACGGCCTCCGTTCAGATCAGCTGTGCCGCGGAGGGCCCCAGTTGTTTGGCCTTGTGGCGTACTACATTTCTCCGTGTTGCGGTTTCGGAAGCGGGCACCATGTCAACTTTGTCAAATCTGACTGACCTCGAACGCGACATACTGTCACGAACGTCCGGAATTGGACAACTTTCGTATGGTGCGACGCCACGATCGTCAGAGACAGACGGAACTACGCCAGCGCAACTGCCGCCGTGCGAAAATTTCGTGGAGAACCCGCCGAACCACGTTGGTCGTGTTGGAAATACGAACTGGTAAGCGAGCCTCTCAAAGTTTCGGCGTTTCGCATACTGTACCTTTGCAAAGTAATACTTTGCATTACCCTATTTTACAAACATATCATTGTCGCTTGTGTCATCTTCACTACTTATTAGGTGCCGATGCGGAGAATGTACCAGCATGCAGAAAGCGACTGAATGTGTTTGCTGCTGGGACTACCCCGCAATAGAAGAGATGAACGAGGAGCATGACACGAAATGTATCACGCATAATGAGGAGTTCAGCGCAGTGTGCCTAAATGACGTCGTTTTGCGGGTTGCGAACCGCGACTTACGTCAACGTGGAGTAAAGACTGGGAAAGCGAAGAACGAGTAAGTATACAACGTGTCTGTATATTATGGAATTATCTGCACGATTCGTTGATTTATAAGTTGCGGTACTTGTATATTCCTCACTGGAACATATCCGTGTTTTTACGAGACGTGTGTTCTGAAAGCCAGCATTCTACGTTCAAAGGAGTAGCGGCGTCTACCTTTCGCATCCCGGGTGACAAGTGGGAAATTTACGCTCCCACCGTAGTTGAAAAGTCTTTTTTTTTTTCAATCCTGTGGGTTTATATAGTGACTAGGTTTCCTATTACTGCATACACGTTTTGTTACCAGACTCTCTCTTCTATTAGGTCTGCATTGAAGGTGACCCTTTAGTAGCATGCATGATATTTATACCTCCCGTTCTTTCAGACAGTACCGTTTCACTTCCTACAGACAGTTTGTCCTGTGGGTATGGGAGTACCTTGGGAAATTTAACAGGAAGCCGCTGCCATCATGTGTAGTCAGCACAATAAGGAAACGCTTCCATTCGAAGGTTTACAGGGGGTTCCGTCTGGCACAGAAAGAATAAAAAAATCAATGCTCTTGTAACTGGCTGTGTATTCATCTGTTTATTACACTTATTGACACACACATCTCATCCCTTACACTTGTCTGATTATATCAGTGTATATGTATACAGTCTGATATGCAGAAATTCCATGGAACTGTGGAAAAAGATGGAAATGGACAGTACATTTTCTGTGGTCGGCTGTATTGAAACAGTATACCTGCAAGTCAAAAACCGGCACACAATGTGAACATTCTGTCGAGCAGTGATATGCATATTCATTGAATAGTGCCAACAAGAAATGGCTATGAAACACAGTTCTCCAAAACATGG
The DNA here is from genome assembly GCF_037126465.1 of Ornithodoros turicata. NCBI lineage: Eukaryota > Metazoa > Arthropoda > Arachnida > Ixodida > Argasidae > Ornithodoros > Ornithodoros turicata. Next base: position 49,527,639 of record NC_088202.1, on the reverse strand, counting down.
TATAGGATCCTTTCTATGAGCAGTGGTTCTCAACCACTTTTTTCTCAATGCTCGACATCACTCATGGTTAGGTTACTAAAACACTAACTAAGTTACCGATACAGTTACCTTGCAAATTTATGATTATCTGGAAAATATTACCAAACCAGGGTAACTCTGTTACAGCGATGTCCCCTCGTAACATTTACTTTAGCCAAAAGTGGTACCTAGTTACAGTTACAATCTACTTGTAGCTTAGTCACTGCCAAAGACTGCATGACATGATGAGACATTCCTAGCAAAGGAGATCTTGCAAATTATACACAATGTAGATCGTGCGCCACGGCCACTTCGAGGTTTAGGATTGGAACTAGGAGCACAACACAAGGATAGGAGGACTGCACACCACGTAAATCCTTGCAATTCGTTATTCAAGACAAATGCAAACTTCATCTTGGTATGACCAGCTATGTTGCGTGGGTGCTACCAGGAATCAGTTGTGCATCATGTTGTTGAAACTGACCCATTATTTCAATTCACATTAATTTCTGTGTGATCATCACAATACAGTGCTGTCTGGGGCCAATAACTGTGATATCTGCCTGCATTCCGAATTGCTATGTGTCATTAAACCTGATATGATTTAGATTTCTATGTTCCTGTCTAGTATTGTTACCCGAGGAGATTAGTATGGTTCAGTCAAGCTTGGTTAGACTTGTGAGCCAGCTGCTTTCAGATGTCTATTACAGCTGTTCGGAATACAACACAAACAAAATGTGCGAATGTACGTATATGCGTCATAGGTAGGGTTCAGCATTTTCCGGTTTTATTTTTAGAGGGATTCGGCGTATGTTTTTCGATGTTCATTGATTTTCACGAAATCGACGTTTTTCCTTGCATGTACATGGTTACCCGACAGTTATTGGCAAATAGAAATCACAGTTACGGTACCGCTATGTAATTTTCGCACGACGCTCATTCAACTTGGTGTTGTGTACGACTAACGAAAAAGTAAATGGATATTTTTCACAACCATCGTAATTCTGTATGGTTTTCTGATCTGCACCAACAACTTGCTGGGCATGTGCAGCAATTTATCTCTGTCGTGTCCTGGAATGTCCCTCTGTATTCAGTGTTTTTCAATTAAAACAGAATAAGAGGAAATTGACCCGGCATATGTTTTCCGATTAAAACCGAAAACGTGGAACCCTAGTCATAGGTAATCATGCACAGCTTATTATTAGACCAGTGACCCAGAAGATGTTGGTTCGAGTCCTACAGCTGGCTAACCTTTTCAGTGACTTCCATTTTTCATCATCGCATCAGACAAGTTTTCGAAACGCATTAGTAGTTTCAAATGCTGGTTATGCAAATTCAGCACATGTTAAATATAGGTAGGATTACATCCTACACAATGCGCCATTGGATAGCAGTATACGATAATGTTCATGTTTCCCAGGGTTCACAAAAGGTTCCCAGGTTCACAAAACTCTCAAGGGGGTGAAGGTGGCCAATCTGCCCGAGGAGGCCAAATGCCCACTTTAGTTTCCTAGTCTTGAGACCCTGGCTGCCACAACGTCCGCCTTTGGCAGCCTCTCTTTAGAGTGGCTCATTGGTGGTGGGAAACTTCTTGACCTTCGTTCTTTCATGGCATGCTCAAACGAGGGGCATGTGCTGCACTCTGTTATGGCTTGCGCAAGCAGCTTTGCAACATAACCTGACAGAGCAAGATAAAGTGAAACAAGGAATGTTTACAGAATTCATTCAGATGTGAAGGTACGTACTGAATGTTGGAGGAGTCTTGATGGGGCAAGCGACTTGTTGCCCGTGTCTGGCTTTACAGGTTTTAACCTTCCACCTTTGAGATCCTGCCAATGTCTCTGCTTGGCAGCGTTCCGCATTTTCATTATAGTGCAGGATTGCAAGCCTCGTCCTGTTGAAACATAATTTTTGTTAAAATCTGCATTATGATGTGGCGAATTACCAGCTGCTGACCTGCAGAGCATGCCTTCAGGGGAGAAGGCAACAGACTTCGGTGCGAATCTGATAAGCAAACTATGGAACGACTCCAACGCATAAGTCTGATGGCTTGGAGACATTTGCGCCACATCCTTCAAGATACGCTTGTTGCCTGTGACCTCCTTAAATTTTCTGTAAGCTACAGAATCTGGAGTGGAGATGAAGTGTTAGTAGACATCAGGCAGCATAGTTTGGTCGTGGTCTCACAAACAACCAGAAAATCATAATTTTTTTTAACCCTTACCAGGGTCAAGCCACACTCCATCTGGAATGGGGTCATGAAGACACCGCGGATAGGATCCCTTATGTCCATCGTGAACGTTGATTATATGGTTTTGCACACTCAGCCACATGTCAACTGTTAGCTGGGCATCACCTCCACCGGCCCTCGCACACCAATACAGATGATTTGAAATTCCCTGGATCCAGGGATCTAGGCCGCGACAGGTGACACTCTTACTGATGGTGCTCAGTTTTTTCTTCAGACCTAGAATGGGATACCATCGAGAATACCACAATGCGCATCATAATTCAACTTACCTTTTGAGATGTGCCAAATGTCAAAGTAATGTTTTGTGCCTGGTTCGTGCGTTTCCATGTGCTTTCTTATTGCAGGATGCCGATCAGTTGTTATCGAGTTCAATGTTATACCTTCAACAGATCACAGTTATTTAGCAAAATGCATGTACGTGAGGAGTAGCAAATTTTGTGCCATTGGTACTAACCTTGTTCTTTCAAGAACTGGATGCTTCTGATCAGTCCTTCCTTTTCCATCTGGACACTTGCCATGACCCTCTCATTCTAAGCAAGGTTTTCGAGAAATAATCATACTAGCCGTACATCATATAGTAAATGTGAGACTTACCTCTGCAAGCTGAATTTGTGCAGAATGAATAATTTTGTTGATCTGATCTACATGCACATTGTACGTCATGTACTTTGCAGAAAACCCAGGGGAATCGCACCGTCCGTCCCCCGACACATCGATAGCCTGCCCTCTCAGTTGATCAATGAGCTGCTTTTGCTCTTCCAACCACACCTGGCATAAAAGCATGGTTTAAACTGTAGAGACAAGTGTACCCGCAAACAAAACATCCAATATTTGAGTCATGAACACTCCTATTTCGTAACTAACCTTCTCTACTGCTGGGACAAGGAAACTGCTCTGGTACTTATAATACGTCGTGAGGCTGAATGTTTGAATACTGATGTGCCTCAGCATCCGTAAAGTAGGAGCAGCGCTGACTCCAGAGAAGAACATTGCCCCTGAAAGGAGGAGATTCCCCGCTGGTCTCCCATTTACCATGGGCTGGCTGTCCCAGGTTTGCACATGCCCATGGGTGCACTGGCTCTTCACTGAGATCATAGTGCCCTGAGTTGTGATGTTGTTGGTGCACCTGGCAAAGCACTGTGGGCAGGTTCGAAATAGCTCCAGCAGGCAGCTCTCAAATACAACAAACTTCCTTTCTTGATACGGTGTGCACGGGTGGCATGCCTCGTCCTCACTATGGAACAGAGAAACATGTACGAACACGCAGCGTTAACACCCAATTACCAAAACATGTGGGGGTCCTTTGATTTATATTAGTTGCAATTTATCTTTGAATACGATGGAAAGTAAGTGCACTGGGGTTGCAACACAGAAACGGACCAAAACATTGCAATCAAGAGATGCACGGTTCAATTCCCGCCGCTCTCCACCTTTTGAATGGCTGCCATGTTCCAGTATGTCAATTATCATTGAAGTTGGACGCAAGTAGCCCATCCTTTAGGAGCCTTTACATGAGTCCAGTTATTACAGGGAAGAAAACTCACTCGCTGCTACTCTCTTCCTGTGATGGAGAGTAGCTGTCACTGGAGTCTTCATCTTCAGGTTCGATGATATCAGCAGGCAGCGAGGGCGTTGTCATATGCTCGGGTCTGATTGTAGGATCCGTCTTGGCTGGTGGCTCCCAGGGATCCGTCTGGCAGCTGCGCTCCTGCAGGGCTTTAGCCATTTTGTCTGTCTGTGTTGCTATGAAGGAAAAGGTTACATCTTTTTTCTGGTCTGGGTCCTACTCGGGTGCCATTCCATTGTTGCACTTACATGTGGAGGTCTGTGACACAAACATTTTTGGTTTTGCTGCACTCAGAGATGGGTGCGTCTCCTGTAATATTATTTTTATGTGAAATTGTACGGTTTCTAGTCGGATATTACAAACTGTCACATAACTAAAGAAAGGTGAACTAACCCTCGCTTGTGGAATCACAGATGATGTGCACGATGTTGTGGCACCTTCATTCCGGTGCATGACTGTACTGGCTTGCATTGCAGAGAGCTGAGAATGAATGATATCATTTTAATAATAAGTGAAGTGCAGACTCCAACAAAAGCAGAACTTTACCATTTGTACAGAGGATAGTGACGGGTTGATCAAAGGCTGCACTTGCTTTGGCATCTATACAGGGTTGAGCGACAAGTAAGGAAGTAGAACTACATTACAACCAAGAAGTTGTAATTTCCTACCAGTGGTCTATGGCTTAGGCTTGATCCCTGTGTCACCAACTTGCACGGCGTGGGGTTTTTGTGCTGTGCTTGCAGTTGTAACTTGCACTCTGCTGTTTCCAGAGATGTGAGCTGGGGACAATAACCAAAGTTATTGCGAGTCATTTTATAACACTCTTCATGTCATATGAGCAACATCTATTACATGCGCACATGACACTAAGAAGGATGAGCTTATGATGGTTTCCAAGTCCATAAAGTACTCACCGAAACAGCACGACGTTTTGACGGTGGATCATCGCAATCCTTGGGAAGTCGTAGCGATGGCACAGCATCGTCCCGAAGTCTTCTACTGACCGGCCCCATGAGTGCCATACGGTACGCGATTGGAGTGAAATGATTCTCACAAACGCGCGGGCACATTGACAAGTTCTCAGCTGAGTTTCGTTGTCCACAAAGTTCTAACCACAGAGACCTCCGCGGCTCATCAACAGGCACCTTGTGTAAAGTTAGTTTTGCAGGCTGATTCTTCACCCGTCTGTTCGGACAAGTAGTCACGATGCACGCAGGGGGCATGATGAACAAGTGCAAACTTGAGCGGGCGTCGAAACGAAGTCACATGTGCGTACGTACAATTATTATTTACATGGGATATTTACAGACAAACAATGGGGTCTACATACAATACTGAAACACTCCAATGAGTGATGAAATGAACACTAGTTAGAAGCGGGAATAACGAAACGAGAGAACTTGAAAACGAGAAAACGAGAACTGACAGAACACATGCGATACGGCGGTACTACGGAGATTCCGTGCATCGCACTACCGGATGTTCATCCACAGACGCGCAGCAACGCCGAAAACGTAGTGCGTGTGTAATATTAGATATTGTGAACTCCTGCTGCAGTTTGGGCTAGAAAGAAAATAAGTTTTCTGTGGAAAAGTGGTTTCAGACTCGCTTCGGTTCTCGTTAGCTCAACAACCTGAGGTTTGCTCGTGCGATATTGTGATTCGCCGGTAAGCTTCAACGTCAAAATGACGTGTAGCTATTGTTTTCAAGCTATCACGGGGAGGAGCCTTGGCGCGAAAGAGTGCAGTGGATATCCCGTTCGTTTTTATGCAATATGTACTTTGTGGCGCCAACATTTCGTTACATATTTGACTATGCAGAGTACAACACCATACATGAAAGAAATGTGCACCTTCGATACCTGTTTTGTGCCCCTTTAAGCGTTTCAAGCAAACCGCTCTCAGTGTGGACAGACCTAGACCAGGCTCGGCTACGCAGCCAAATCGGAAATCTTGGTAGTTGCGGCATTGACAATGGTTTTTCACGCTTTAGGAAGAAACATAGTAACAGTATTCCAGACTGCGAACTGATAATCTGTGTGCATACAGCATTGATAACATGCAGTCGACGTATAGATGACGCTGAAACAGATAAAAAATAACAGCGTAGATTCGCAACTGTCGTCTCGAATGGAAGGCTGAAACGCGGCATTATGCTGCAAAACAGAAGGAAAACAAACGATAAGAAACTAACAAAGAAATTATCGTTGGAGATTTCGCTTAGAAGTTACAGTGCCGGAGTAGAGGGCACGTTCATAAGTTACGACAAACTGTTTTTGTTTTTTCCGAGATGTAACTTCTATACGTGTTGTAAAGACATGACTTTGGTCGCTTTTAACCTCTAAATATACGTTACAGTGGTGTAGCCTGTAAGAAATCTCGAAATCTACGTCTATATAGAAGTTACATGTTTCTAAAAGTTACAATAATAGGTACGGGTTTAAGAGTGTACTCTGCAGACTCTTTGCATAGCAGCTAATTTGCTAAGCAGCATTTGCTAATTTTGCTATGCAGACACGCGAGACCCCTTAATTAAAGCGATAATTAATTAATCTTAAGTAAGTAGACATCTTTTGTAGTTACATATGATCTTCAAGAGGTTGTGCGCTTATAGCCGTAGCATCCACCTGCAAAAACGACATCTGTGTAGCTTTTATTGCCTTCTTGTAGAGAGTCTGTAAAGGATCAAAATTAACACGCTGTGTGAATCAAGCTGCTACACGCAGAAGCTGTTCGATATCATGCGAGGCGAATCCGTGCGAGCACTACCTACCCAAACTATCTTGGTATATCACCGCCCGTGCCGCTTGGTTTTGTTTGTCATTAAGCACGGTGGCCGTACCGCTGGGACGCACCAGTGCTACTACAGTGGTCCCTCGCCCCCAGGAGACTTTCAGGAGCGGAGCGGACGACACACAAGCGCTTTGGCCCAAGGTAAGCGTCCAGTGCGGGAGGGCTCGCCGACGACAGGCGGGAGGCTGGACGACCACAGAGAGGGAGCGTCGACGTCCAAGAAAGCAGGCCTCACCCGATCCAAGGGGACGACTTTCTTGCACACGCGACATCGAGGGAGGATGGTGATCGTCTTGTTAGTGCGGGAGAAAACAGGGTAGGGACCAAGATAGATAGTGGAGAGAGAGGCTTGCGCACAGCGTCCTGGCGCAGGCAGACATGCGTGCAAGTGGCAAGATCCTGGTGGACGAATATGTTGCCGGAAGGTGGCCGACGCGAAAGGGATGGGGGAGCGTCTGGTAATACTGCCGTAGGTCTTGAACGTAGTCGGCAGACTGAACAGCGGCGGAAGCCTCCGTGGGAAGCCAGAAATCACCGGGCGCAGTGTGGCATCGAAGACTAGCTCAACAATGGAACATGCCATGTCCTGCTTGAAGGCCGAGCAGACGTCCAACAGAACTAGGGGAAGGCGGTCGACCCAGGACCATCTGGCGTAAATCTGTAATACTACCATGTAGAGTTTTTCAAACAGAGCCGTAGCGACGACTCTGTCTTCGAATACTAAAATTCCTTCACCTGATCCTTGCTACTGTCCTTTGTGGTATTTCTTGAGTTTGTATCTGCATGCCAGCTACACAGGCTTGTGAACTGCGATAAGATTACATCAAAAACTTTGCATCAAAAAAATATTCCGAGAAGAAAATACATCCACAAAACTGTGCGATATCTCCCATCATGATAGACCCATGCTAACATGAACAACAAAATATGCAAAACAGGATTACGCCACAACAACATAAAACAATACTTCAAGTTTTACGCAGCAGAGAGACAAGGACAGAAGAAACCAGATGGGAAGGCTGCGTACTCACAACTAAAGAAAATTTCTCTACCTGAGTCATCATGAAACCAGGCTTGGAAGGAAACCTACTGGGAAGACATTATTTGATCTGAAATTTGATACCCTTATGTACCTTTGTTATATGTACAGCAGAATGAATGAGACCGTGCTGCATTATTTGGAGGTATTATCAATCAACGGGAAAGAACAAGAGTGATGCTGCTTCACCTGTAGGAAACAATACTTTATTTTACACCGCATACTATACAATACAGGCTCTCTTCTGATTATGCACTCCAATTGACATAAATGCTGACATGTTTGTTGCTCTCACCACCCACCTCCAGTGCCATATTTGATGGTATCAACAAAAAAACATTTGATACTTACACATAATAACAACATAGTAACGTCAGCACCACATATCAGTGATTCTCAACGTTTCTCAAACCTTGAGTTAGTGTCCAGCAAAATAGATATTGAACAAGAGTCGCAGCATGTACACCAAGTAATTGGAACCATGTTGCTGCTATTTAAGGTTTGCCAGGGGACTCATGAAAATAGTTACGTTGCTAGTTCTGCTATGCCTAGTTCTCCAAGTTCATTGTTACTCGAGAGTGAATTCATTCAAGCCAAGTTCATTTTCATGGGTTGCCTCTAAGAGCATAAGTCAGCTGATACCATATATAATTAAAGTGCCATATTTGATATTCTGAAGGCTATGTACTAAACGGAGATTAGGTAATAAAAAAGAGAGAGAGAGAGAGAGAAAGGAATGTATAATGATGTGCTAGCATATCATCCTCAGCGGCTTCCCTGGCATTGGTGCGTTAGCACAGCTGTCGAGGATTTTGGTAACGGGGGATACCGCAATGGGGTATGATATCACAAATGTTGTATACTGCCATCCACGTTTTCATGCCTTTTCAGAAGGTATTGTGCCGTCCGTCCACGTTCCCCAAGGAGAAGGGTATTTGGAGGTGCTGGGAAAATCCTTGGCAAGCCGCCTCTGTGCGATGCTATGTGTAAGATGCACATCGACTTTTCAAAACACTATATTTTCTCCAAACTTAAATGCGCAGCACACACCATCTCACGTCTTCAGCATCCAGCCATCGGAAGCCCTGATGCTCGCAAATAACAAATGCCAACGCATGAGTACAAGCCAGAAATACAACAGCAACACATTGCGATAGGTACAAGTTATGAGTACACGAAAAGATAGGACACAATTCAATGGCATCAGTACTTTCAAAAGGTCTTGCCTGATCGAGCGAACTCAAATCATGATGAACTACACCAACCAAACGACGCCATGGCCATGGTCGCCATATCTGTCTCACACAAAAATACTCAAAAGCACTAGCGACCTCTTTTGGTAAATTTATTTTGAGAAACTATTAAAGAATTGACGTATACATTACTTCTAATGTAAAAAAAAATAGTTTTAACGATAGGGATTCTCTAACACTGCCAGTGCTTTACAATGTTGAGGTCACGTGCACGTACGCATTGATGATGCAGTCGTATTTCGCGCGCTTTTCGTGGAGAATCCGAAAGCAAGAACATCTGTGCAGACGGACGCCGAATTTCCTTTCCTTCAAAGTTTGCGATCTTTGGAATTGACAAGTGCGGACAACACGACCTCTTTGGCGACACGTTCAAGAGACGCGTTCTCGGCATCAATGTCAGCAACGGGACGCTTCATTTGCGTAGAGGACGAGGCGTCTTCAACGCAAGAAACGAAAGTCTTTCGTGCCAACCTGCTGAACGCTGATGATGTTCAGAAGTGGCTCGAAGACTACGGCCGACAAACGTCGACCTCCCGGATTGTGCACTCTAAATCTTTTCACACCTTTAAAGGTGTAACAACGTGCATGGCGCACGCCTTTTTAGGTGTAATTTTGGTAACATCATAATGGAGCACGGTTTCGCACAAATGTTCTTTACTCGAGTGTTGTCTGTCCTCCAAAAATTCAGTCTTGCCACAAATCAACATTGTTCAACAGTATTATAGACACTTGCGCGTGCTCGATTATCGATAGCGATGCATATATGCATTAGCTCGTACCTACGATATCCAAGACATAATGAAAGCAAGATTCGCACTGACACTTGATCTTTAGTAATGCTTTCCAAATTTTGTAAAATATCATCCTGGAGATGCAATGTTACGCAACCAGGTTGAATGTTCATAGCGCACACCTTTAAAGGTGTGAAAAAGTTTACAGTGTGAGCACCGTTAAGAGCAAATGTAAAACGTAAGTGCTTTTGTCATGAACTGAAAGTGAGAAAAGTAAAAAATGTGAGCGCCTATCTCGCAGCAACACGTGGGCTGGTGAAAGGTCCAGCACAGTGCGCATTGCACATTTCTAATGAGAAATTTCCCCCCCCCCCCATGTTTTTGTGGTTTGTGTTGTATGTGTTTCGACCATCGTGTTTTTGTGTTCCTGTCCGTAAAGGCGATGAAGCGCCGCAATCAACAGCAACTTTAGGAGATGAGATGGGGAGCTCCATGTAGCCCTGAAATATATAAAAGGGTTACGATTTTTAACGATTGGATTTTGAAATTATCGAAAAGTGTGGATATCGTGACAATATCGTGATATTTAATAAAATTATGTTGCATAGATGCTGCACCGATATATCGTGCAAACTCGCGCGAACTGACTCGCGCGCGGCTCCAGCTCGACACATGATTCAGGGACCCCCGGACTGTTTATGTGGATCTGTGTATATCCATATCGAATATCATGTACGCCTTCAAAAGAGTAGCACAGCAGTCAACCAATAGAGAAGCTCCAGAGCGGTACGTTTTGAGTAACGCGCCTGAGGCTCCCGTCCAGATGTGCATGCAACCCCGTCTAACCGCAAAGGGGACCAGGCCATAAACTGAAGCACAGAGGACCACAAAACAGATATGAAGCTTCGGTCGATCCCTGAGTACGCTACGGAAAGAATCGCATGTTCTCCATTTATTTGAGCGAGACAAATTGTGCACAAAAATTGTTCTTCCAAACTCACTACGGATTTTGAAAAAGACGACGGCACTGAGCGAATGAAAAGTGGTGGACAATAATTAAGGGCCAGGGCTGAACTTCGTTTTCAGTTATTTATTTGACAGGTGTCAGTTATACATTGTTGGCCATGCCAGCAAGATAAGCCCCCTCCCTCTTTTTTTTTTTTTTTCATAAAGGTAACGATAGCAAAAACGAAAGAAAAAGTATTGTGAGACATATACACATACAAAAACAGGGAGAAGGGCTGCGTGACTGCATGTTACTGTAACAGAGCGCACACAGGGTGTCTTTGCTCATGCTAGCGATTTCTTCTTTTGCATTGTTCCTTTTGTTGCTTCCTATTTACCTATACTGTGTCTTTTCCATTCACCAGCATGTCATTCCATAAATATTGGAACTGTCAGCACCATCATAAAGGGAAGCAGCTGTCATCCTTCCGCAACACTGACTGTGGAGTGAAGATCAACATAAATATAAAAAATATAACAAGGAATACAAAGCGACATGACGCTTTCCTTCGCTGGGAGTCTCCATTGTCTGCAGTGATTCGGGTCTCTGGAAACCATCACAGCACACAAAGTGCAGATGCACTTCGTCTCCTGCGTAGCACATCGGACGTAAAGGAGATGTTTTTTGGTTAGCAGTCGTTCTGTTATTCTGCTCATTTGCATGCTTGTGAAGATTTCACCACAGTATATATACATATTACCATAACTCTATCCTGGGGCCCTATTCCGAGCTACCGATTGCGGGCGACCGACACTGTCGGTAGGCGAGGATCGCTCGCTCTCGATCGACCTTGTGGGAACGACCCATGCAACTTTTGATATTCCGACGGCGCGTCTAACGATAGCGTGCTTGAATCGCGAGGTGCACCGCACGAGCAATTGAGCTGTTTGCAACCGATGGCACATGATGCGTGATGTCACGTATCGACGGCACCGAGCATTTGGTATTTCCTTGACTTCTAAACGTGTCGCTTGTGAACGATGCTATCGGCTGAGTGTCGGTGCATGAGCGATTTCTCGGACCCAGTCGTTTGGCCTGTCGAGTAGCCAGAGCATTCAACGGAGATGGCTGCAAGTTACTTCGCGTGGCTGCTATCGAGGCCAACGCAGTCGGAACCTATGTGCACGTCGACCTGCCTTCATCGCTCTGTGAAGCAGAAGCGGCCTCAGGCAGTGCCATACAAATGATCGTTGATGCGGACTCCGAGGCCGGCAGTGCCCGTATCCCGAGTCTCCTGCATCCCGGTCGTCGCCACTTGCCTAATCACGGAGGCCAGCCGCTCCTCCAGCTCAGAGAGCGATTCTTTCGGTGGGGACCTGTTCCCGTCTCCCGCGTGTGTTGTGAGATGCGAGCTGCCTTGACTTTGGTGGCGCTTTTCCAGTTGGTCCACGTCTAAAAGTTCCCATTGAACACAACTTCAATCAAGTAGTGGGATATTGCAACAAAAACAACATATATATTCTGATGATGCAGGGGGGCGATTTTGCACTCTATGAGTGGAAAGCTACCCCACAGCTAGGGGTTCTAATGTGAGTGATGACAATGATGAGTGATGACAATGAGAGATGACGGGAATGATCGGAGCGGCGATGGCGATGATGAACGTGATCGTATTGGTGGAAATGTCCGAGAGCGCTTGTGGGGTCATAATGAGTTCCTTAGGCCTGTCGCCTCAAAAGAGCCAACTACAAGACGTAAGGTCGCCCTGGGGTGGGCCGCGGTGTCCCAAGGGCCGATGACGGGGATATTGCAGTCGTCACTGCTGCCGCGAATTTTGATATTTTTGTTGGTGTTTCGTATCTGATACTAATTTACGCACCTTTCTCCACCTCTCAACGGGTTTCACTGCACCACCGCTGGCGTTCAAACGTGTAGCCAGCTCGCACCACTCCCTATTTCTGTCTTGCGATGTGTAGCCAGCGGACAGCCCACCCGTAAAGACATTACGGTGCTCCCCCGCATAGTCGAGCACAATGTGAAACTGCTCCGAGGTGGGACGTGAAGCGCGTATCGGTGAATCCATCGCAGATAGAGGAAATTATACGAAAAAAAGAAAAACAAGCACAGCTTGTTTCTTTTTTTTTTTTGCGTCGTCTTTTATTGCCTATGTTTGCTTTTATCTCAAATGCACAAAGTTATATTTGCGAACGCGCTCGTGCAATCGCTTTGTCGTCGTCATCTGGGATGCGCGTGACAGTGACGTTGAACACGTCGACGGGCTGAACGATAGTAAATAACCCAAGCGCGCGATCGTTAGACGTAACCCGAAATACCAAAAGTGGCAGGTATCGTTCCCGCCGCCTCGATCGCTTCGCCTACCGACACCACCGGTGGTCCGGAACTACATGTGGTAGCTGCTCAACGGATTGGGAGGTTGTCAGTGGTTCCTTTGCCTTTGCCTTTCGCACCTCCGACTGCTTTTCACTGCACGTACTCACTATCAGCCGTGGAAAAATTTGCTAGAGCGGGAAGCCGCTATAGAATGTAGCAAAAAAAAAAAAAAAATCATTACACACGTTGCTAGCTTCTGAAGGTGAGAACCAGGCGGCAGTCGTCTTCTGGTGATGAAAAAATTGGAACCCGAGAAATTCACCATGAACCCCCCCCCCCCCAATTCACCAAAAACAAATTCACCAAAAAGAATTTCACCATGTACCAGCTGGCCTGCACCCTTGCCCTTTTGCCATTGTCTTTTGGTGGTTCGTGTTGAAAGTTGCTCTTTTTCACGTTCCCTTCTGCTGAGCTCTCCCCGCTGAACAAGCGTGCGCATCGGTCAAACGACAGGATCGTTCACGCGCGGCTCGTCTGGAAGCACTGGAATACCAAATTCTCGGCGCTGTCGTTCGATGACATCACACACCACGTGCCGTCGCTTGCAAACGACTCGATTGCGCGAGCGAGGCACCTCGGAATAGGGCCCCTGGTTCTTTCAGCACATTGCCAGAAGCTGCATTTAGTAAGTCCCAAACAGTAACTGAATGTACAAGAAATTCTAAGATACCAAGTAATAAAAAACCAAGTAGTAAATTAAATATGGAGCTACTAATTGGGGCCCGTACGTAGAGTCGTAGCTGCACAGACCAATGTTATCTTGCAGTACAGCATCCATTTATTTTAGTGAGATGTTTTGTAGATGCTGCTATTATAACATTTGATACTTGTTTGTTGGCATTCATTCACTTTAACTTTTGTTGCAATCAGGTTACTTTGTTGGAGGCATGGGTGTGGCAGAGGCAAGACGGCTTCATGAAGCCAAGCTTGAAGTGGAAGATAATTCGCATGAACTTTTGGCAAATGCAGCTGTCAACCCTACACAGAGGACAGTTTACAGTTGGTACGAGCAGTGGAGGAAGGAAGCATACGGTGACGACAGGAAGCCGATTCAGAAACTCATAGAGAAGGTTCCTCTCTAAGGTTCCTCTCTAATTTATGGACATACAGACATGTTTTGGGCTGTCACTAATGATATTCATAAATCCAGGCCTGGAATGCACATAACTGTTAGATAAGATCTAAAAACAAATACTGAGTGCTAAACAAAATTATTAATATTAATGCATTTGTTGTAGTCCTTCTTGTGGTCTCAAGAAGTTCTTTATTAGTTGTCTTGGGGAGCTATTCTCGTCAAACGTAATCGAGCTCGATTACTTTACATCGCGAACTGTTGGGCAGAGCTACTAGAACACGCTCCGCCCATAGGCTCCCCTTATTTATCCCTAGCCGTATCACTAGCCCTCGTCAGAGAGAGTGTACCGTCGTCAACCGGTGTCTCTCGCGCTTGAACAGTAGGAAGGTCACGCTTTCCTACGACATGGGGGCGCCATGTGCTATACTGAAATAAACGACAGGAGGAAAAGGTGGGAAAAGCGTGGCGCATAGGCAGAGCCGTAGCGAGGGGTGTGTGAGAGGGGCAGCCGCCCCGGGAGCCCTCGCCTGAGAGAGCGCCGAACGGCAGGACTTGGAATGTTCGTTGTGGATAAGACAAAGCGGGAATGAAGAAAATTTGGATTTACGATCTCGGCGGCGCAAACAGGCGTTTCATTTCTTTGTTTATAGGGCTTCTGACGGCAGTGGGAGGGGGGGGGGGGAGGGTGCTTTAGATTTACCCTTCCCTGGGCACAAACTTGTCTCGCTACGGCTCTGCACATAGGTGTAAACGTGTATTACAGTTAATGTGATGTGGTGATATTCCGTTCACTGTGGAATAACCTTCATGTGCATGGATTGGAAAACATTGCGCATTTCGCCCGTTGTTGGCAGTCACGCCATGTTGGGAGTCAAGTGACGCCATGCTGTAGGCTATATGCACTCTACGCGCACATACTGCACGTCGGCACGAATTTCTCTTTCACGATACAACCTACAACCTTCCGCTTCTGGCGAGAACACTCGGAAGGGCGGCTTCGCTGTGATATGGGCACTCCGATAAAGCACGAAGACTGCAGGATCAAGGGCTGAACTATTGGTTGAGGACACGTGGCATTCACCTCTGTTCTTCACGTCTTCTTCGCGTAACGACCAATGACAGGCGAGACACACAGCAATCGAGCTCGATTACTTTTGACGAGGATAGCTCCCTTGGTTACATAATGAAGCACCTCGCAACACACTATAGCTGTTCATGTTCCTCCCTTCGTCCAGTCGCTCTCTTCCCCTACTTCTGTTTTGTCTCCCCTGCTTCACATTCTACTGTTGGTACTATAGTAGTAGCTCACTACACATTTGGTATTCAGTGCCTGTAATGTGAAATGCATTAAAGGGCTTGTGAGAGTGTACAATGCTGTGTCGGCCACAAAAGTTGCTGCAGGGAGGGCACTAAGGAAAAAAAATCCCTATGCATTGTCGTTTTTACGAGATAGGAGCACCTATCAGGAAACCTGTGAGCCCATCTCTGACGTCTCTCACATTATCCCATCAGTTCTCGGAAGCATGTTCTTCATATAAAACGAATCACTGGCAGGGGATCACAGCTGCACAGGTGAAAAATGCTTGCGGTTACAAGTGGTTTATGGAACAATTTTTACTTGAAACCACTTTGTATGTGGATGCTTTAAAGTGGAAGCTGTTTCATAAACCATTTGGAATTGTGGACATTTTTCACCTGGGTGTGGTATAAAAGTAGAGCAAGTTTCGGAATGTGCTTCTCCTAATCATGCCAGCGTCTTTTGCCCCTCATCCAGTAACCTTAGGATGTGAGTTCCTGCATTGATGTGCATCATATACATTTATCCAGCATAATCCTCGGTAATGTGTTGCAACCCCTTCAACATGCATGATTATTATAGCTTTCAGTATTTATCTATTTATCCTACAAGATTCAGGGTTGTATCACGCCCTTGAAAAGGCAGCTCCTTTCAGCAGTAATATCAACACCCAAGACTAAGTGCCCAAAATTACATGTTTATATAACAGAGGAGAGTTAGGAATATGTTGTATCCACTGTCTCAGAGAAATGTATACTGCATTGACAGGTGCCTCACGCCTTCATGGCCGACAACTCGGCTTCGAAAAAGGCTGCCCTTCACATCGTATGGCCAGAAGCAACCCAGCTCCTCTGCCATTTCCATGTTGCACAGGCAGAGTGGCGCTGGCTAACATCTGCTCGAAACAACGTCAGCCCATCTGAACAGAGAAAAAAATTAACAAAAAAGGTTGCACTTTTTCACACCAAGAAGATAGCCAGTACATAGCATGAAAGAACTGATGTTCTGACTTTCATCTTTCATCAGAACATAGCAGCCAAGAAGATAGTACCAAGCCACAAACACCTGATTATATTTCATTTAATAGGCACGCATATTTGTTTAATTGTTATGCTGTCATGTGACATTGCAGCACACCTCGGCAAAGGAAAAAGTAGGCTCCTTCTCAATTTTTTGAGGAATACAGCTCTGAGGTTGAGGGTTTGAATTCTATCAGGCTCTAGCTCCCATCTTCCAAGTATATTGGAAAAAGACATTTGGGTGACGTTTTTCGTCTGTCTCTGAAAGACAACGAAAGCAGGAAATGCTAGTGTTAAAATTTTATTGTACACCATAATCAGTCACTTGTTTAATTTAGGTTCATTCAAATAGTCTTTAATAATACTGTGCGTCATTGATTTTGCCCCGTTCTACTCAGCGGAGGATACCTCTGTTGTCGTTTCTGTGTCCGTAGTATTTCGCTGCAGTGCAGCTGTGGCTTCACTCCCTCGCGGATCTGAACAAATAATAAGCGGACGGTATATGTTCGCCATTTCAAGCATCAACATTCAAGTGACCAGCATTGCAGCAGATGATGGTGGGAGGAATACTGAGAGCTGGGCAGTTATCATTGTAACCCCTGTCATGAAGCGGACGCAAACACTGAAAGCAGCACAAGAAGTCATATTTGTGGACTCCACGTCGTCCTGCGACGCGACGCATAGCACTGTCACAGTGCTTCTTGTCGCTATCAATGCTGGCGCCAATCCAATTGCGGTTCTCATCCATAATTCGCAGAGCACGCAAGGCTATTCCATGGCATTCGACCTCTTGAAAAAGCACCATGGAAACTGCTTTGGTGGTAATGAGATAATATTATTATCAATGACATATTGGACATGCTAATGTTTTGTTATCAGAATTAGTTTTACTGCTGTAAAAGCATTCTACAGGAAACTCCAGTTTTTTTGCAGTGTAGAGGTGTTGTACAGTAGACTGGAATTATATAACTCATTATATATCACCCTTACGTTATTAGACAGAAATGTAAATTTTTTGCTTGTCGTATCTCGGGCTGTCAAAACACAGTCCCGTCTTTTTCCCTTTTGACCTACCTACTCCTGTGTTGTTGGTCCTCACTAAGATATCCAATGAGTAACCCCCCCCCCCCCCCCACACACACACACTCAAACCCACGCACACCCACGCATATAGCAGTTCTATGCAGGGGAGTACACACCTGGTCTCCAATCGATGCTGTCAAAAAGAATTCACAGTTAACTTTCTCACTCTTGATTTGATCTCACTCTTTCATTTTCATTTCAATTGTCATTGGTGAAACTGAGCCTTACACTCCCCAAAGGTACCTATATAATGCTAAATGTGAAATTCCATCAAACATTCTTCATTTCACACTTCTTTTTGCTATACTTGAAACAAGGAAGATGTTGTATCCGCTGTCTCAGAGAAATGTATACTGCATTGACAGGTGCCTCACGCCTTCATGACCGACAACTCGGCTTCAGAAAAGGCTGCCCTTCACATCGTATGGCCAGAAGCAACCCAGCTCCTCTGCCATTTCCATGTTGCTCAGGCAGAATGGCGCTGGCTAACATCTGCTCGAAACAACGTCAGCTTAGGGCAGCGCAGACAGCTTATGTCAGCATTTCAGAAGGTTTGTTACCACCCTGTAATTCTAACATGGCCATATGATGCTGGTACGGTATCACATGAAGTCAGTATTCAGTTAGTTTGCAAACTCGCAGTCATCTTCACTAAGCTTGTGTCGACAAGAAGTATAGTGTATTCACGATTTGTAGACCATATACAGTGAAGTGGCAGAAGTGCATGCAGCAAATAGACAAGTGGTAAGAAAGACAGTACACATGACAAATGTTAATACGTAACTCGAGGCTTTACATCGGTCCACGGTGGTCGGGTCTGTGGATTAATTTTGCCCACCTGAGGGTTCCTTAACATGCTCCAAAAATGTCGACACACGGCACACCACATTTAACGTCCCTCGAGGAAGTACACTCCGTTGATGATGATGATGATTGGGAGTTTAGTGGCGCAACGACAACAAAGATCATAATGCGCCAAAACTGTGATGTGTAAAATAAATTTAATTTTAAAATATACTGATTGTTTTAAAAGAAGTACACTCCGTAGTAGGTTGGTAAAAAGAAAGAAAAATATGTAGATGTTTGGCCCAACTCTATATTGGGCCAGCAACTAGGCTAGCGAGGTCGCACAACCAAGGATTCTACAAGAAGGAGGTAGGTCAAAGTCCTCAAGAAGGAGATATGCTGCTAGCCAGCCACCGGGTACTGTCTTGAGGTCAAGATTGCCGTGGTGTGTGATCAAGGCTTTTTTGAGAACTTCACGACTTGCTGCGAATTGCTCACAGCCGAGCAATATGTGTTCAGTGTCTTCTAGCAATCCACATTGGATGCCATGTGGTGAGAGTGCTACCGCGATACAGTGTACAAGCAGTACCCTGTGTTGTGCGTTAGACACCGTACAGGAACAAAATCCCGCTTTTGAGCTGCTGCTATAAGACAGAGCTGCTTATTGTATGAGTACCAAGTGCAGACTGCCCTTAGACAAAGCCCGCGAGGAAAGATAGACAAGGGTGGGAAAATGAGAACCGGAAGCCTTGAACTCGCCCTGCGGAGACACGGTGTGAAGATGAGTCAACGGCTGCGCTCGAACGCCAGATACTTCACACCTTCAGTAATGTGTGTGTCTTGTTACACTTATTGAACGAGCAATATTTGATTGACTACTAAATAAGTGCAGAAGAAAGGTAAACTGAATAAAACTACCAGGGAGGGAAATCCTAAGATGTTAATGTGAATAGGATTGTGTGTTGTGTGACATATTTGTATTATATTTTTAATTTCTGTATGTCTAATTACTGTAAACATATTTTTATTCACGATATTAATTTTTGCGAATCGCGCATTGAGTCGTTGTGTGTATTTAATTTTGCGATTCCAGGGCTGTTTCCCTTCATGGGATAAAGGTCAAGCTGTGTTCACAAGTACAATTTTTCGTGCTTTTTTAGCGGCCGCTAAATTCGCGAAAATTTATACATCACGAATAAAATCATGTTTACAATATTTAAAATTACTGAGTGGCAATTTACGGTGTTTTGCTTCATGCATTCTTTCAGATCATGTACGATGACACCACAGATGCCTTGGAAAAGGCGAAGGAAGACCTCAACAGCCTGCCCCATGATGCATACAGAGCACGTGGGAAGACCTTCTCGCAAGAAGAAGAGCAGTGGGTTCTGCTTTTTCGAAGATCCATCATAACACGCGGCCACAACACGAACAACTTTGCTGAAGCCTGCATTCGTGTCCTCAAGGATAAAATACTCTGCAGGGCGTGCAATGTTGTGGCCATGGTGGACATTGTGTGTGTTGCCTGGGAAAGCTACTTTAAAGGGCGTCTGCTAAGACATGCACACAGTCGTGTTGCTGCAGGTCACCTTGAATATGACAAGTTGCTGAGGAGGATGCCTGAAGAGGCCTCTGCAAGTGTCATCTGCCTTGGAGATGGTGCATTTACTGTTCCAAGTGCGACAATTCCAGGGAAATCCTATGAAGTGTGCTCAGAAGTTGGACTGTGCTCGTGCCCAGCAGGAATTCAAGGTGCCTTCTGCAAGCACCAGGCACTTGCTCACAAGCTGCATGGTGGATTGTTTCCGAATGCACCTGTGCTTTCCCCAGAGGATCGCATGGAGCTTGCAAAGGTGGCATTAGGAGACAAATGCCCACCGCTCGGATTTTTCATAGGATTTCGGAACACTGAACAGATCGAAAGCACAAGTCCACCGTCTCAGCTTTCAGGCCTCCATGAAGGCAACACGACATGCTGTGATAACGACGAGTGCGGTCCCACGGCTGGCCACAGCGAACCAGTGCCTTCCACTTCAGGG
This sequence comes from Ornithodoros turicata, assembly GCF_037126465.1. Lineage (NCBI taxonomy): Eukaryota > Metazoa > Arthropoda > Arachnida > Ixodida > Argasidae > Ornithodoros > Ornithodoros turicata. The sequence continues at coordinate 49,507,352 of NC_088202.1, read as the reverse complement.
CTTGCTGAGGCTTCCAGCAAGGTGACCCCAGGGCTTCTACGAAGGTCCGCTTATCAGCATGTTGCTATTTGAAAAAAAAAAAAAAGCAAACCACTACGTAGTGCTGGTTGCTAGGGCATGTTAGAATAGAGTTATTTCACGTTTTGGAAGGTGCACGTTAGAAATGGGGTGCGTTAGATCCGAGTAAATACGGTAATGCCTGTGACATGGAATTAGTCAGTCCCATCCAGTGGTCACAGTTTGATTCTGCTTTGCAAAGAACAGCACAAATTTAGCACTGAACATGATCAGCAGTGGATCTGAGCATTATCAGTCTATGCTATGTAAGTACGCCCCATGGCGTAGATTTGTCTCGTAGGATATGTTTATATCAGCATCTAGTGATTCCAGTATTCTGATAACTCAAACCAAATCTCTTGTCCCCTGAAATTTGAATTAAATAGAGCACAGAGCCGGTCTGAGCAACGCGTGGGAACAGTTGTGCAGTGGCTTGTCCAATTTGGTCTACCAGCAGCTGCAAGTGGGTGAAAAGTCATTGCAAATTGTAATAGTCCACTTTCTCTTCCAGGCTGGGAGCACGAGCATCCGTGACCTGATCACGGAGCTTGAGCGAGGAGACATGCTTGTTGGGCACAATGAAGCCTACTCGAGGTGCCTCAGAAAGGCTGTCCTCTGCCTGCGAAAAGCGAAGACCGAAAGCCACTTCGTCGGTGCTATGTTATCCATTAGCGCAGCGCTTGGAAGTGCAACCAGGCGAAGTGGCTACATCAGAGTCCAGCCGACAGGCATTTCTAGACGGCGTGAGGGACTCACGAGAGGAGCAAGGAGGGTTCCAGCTGGGCGCCCTTCAAACCAATGTAGCGCCAAACGAGGAAGTAAACGTGTGCACAGCCTGTCTGTGAGTGTACAGCAGAATGTACCCCATGCAAAATCCCACGGACAATGCCATTAAGTTCTACTGGGGCAATCAACAAGTAATGTTAAGATGACAATGTTTCACCCTCAATTTTGAAATCGGAATTCAGGGACTCTTAAAAGGAGTACAGAGGGCCATCCAAAAAAATTTCAGATTAAGACATCTGATGAAAGTGTGTGTCATTTTACCGAATAGCGCGAAAGGTTTGGATGTGTGCAATTTGTTTCCCAGAAAAAAAAAAAATAAAAAAAAACTCACCCAAACATGGCTCCGAGCATTCACCCTTAACTCGCCACTCTAGGTATAACGAGGATGAGAAGGCATGGTGCCATGCCACAGATGACGTTATAAGGAGAACTTGTTCTGCTTCGCCGGTCAGTGGGGGTCAGCGCCTTGTCCCTTTGCCGCCATAAACCAGTTTTGCCAGTTCTCCCGGAGAATTGGGGATAGGAGCAGCGGCCGAATCATTACCGAGCCGGGAGTAGTGCTTTTTCACAACTCTGAACAGCCGAGTAGCAGACTACATTTCTGCAGACCAATCAGCGAGCGTTCTCCTTATAGCATCAACACGAGGTTCCAGGCAGATCACAGGCTGGTACTGCTCTTCACCATCGTTGCACACGGCTGCTTCTTGCGGTGTACTTTAAATTGAATTTCTGCGATAATGCAATGCAATGCAATCACACAGCATATAACCAGTTTGCTAAAACATTTGTTTCCCTATTTGCTGAGCATCCTGCCACTGCCTAACTTCACCAGGCAAAAGCTGAACAAGGCTTCCAGCAACGTACAGCACACGTTATTTCCCACAATGAAACCCTAAGGAACGAAAAGGAAAAAAAAAACGGGGAAAGGTCAGCCAAACGGGACGTCGGCTTGCTATTCCAGAAATAAGAAATAATAATAAATAAATAAAAAGAAAAGATAAGAATTAAAGAAAGAAAGAAATAGGAAGGAATAAGAAAGAATTAAAGGAAGAAAATTAAGAAATAAGAAATAAAGAAAAGGAATTTGGAAATAACGAAAAACTAACAGATGATCAAAGAAGGATGAGGTAGATTAATGACAAAGATGACAAAAAAAAGATGACTAACAAACGGTGAAGGAATGATGAGATGAATCACAGAAGAAGAATGAGATTTCACGACTGAGTTCACAGGCTGTTTATCAGACCTGAATCTCTCAAGAAAGTCAGAACTGCTTTGGTCACAGACCGCTGTGTGTGATCTCGTACTGGGCCGAGCAGAGTGGCCAGAGAAAAGTCCGTGCACCGCAGCTCGAGTAGGCGTCGTCTCAACGTGGCTTGAGGGGCGTCGAATCTGTGACAGTCGAGAAGAAGGTGTGGCACATCAGCTACAACAGCGCAAGTGGGGCATTTGGGCGACTGGAGAAGACCCATTTTACAGAGGAGTAGAGGTGTCCTGGCGGCATTAAGGCGTAGTCGGTGTAGAATGGACGTTTCTTGACGCGAGCAGTGGTGTGTGGCAACGAAATCCATCGACGGGTCGATAGACCGGAGATGGTCGTTCAGTCGGACAGCGTCCTCTTGAAACTGCCGAGTGCCGTTATAACGGAGTCGCTGTGTCTGTAACCGACACGATGAGGCTGAAAGTGGTAGGAGACAGTTATTGGAGGTGCCGTCCCCATGTGCCCGACGTGCTAAGGCGTCTGCGCGGGTGTTTCCGTGCAGGCCGGTGTGACTGGGTACCCATTGGAAACACAGGCTATGACCAAAGGATAGAAGTCGGTTGTATATTGCGACTATCATGGTGTCTAGGCCGCCGATTGTTCTGGAACAATAATTTGCTAGAACTTTTAGCGCCACCTTACTGTCCGTGAACACAACCCAAGCGCCAGGCGGTGATACCGCTATGTGGTTCAACGCGGTCAGTATGGCGAAGAGCTCGGACTCTGTAGATGATGTTTCGTAGGGGAGCTTTAAGTCAACGGATTGTGGTCAGTCCTGACCTTTACCCTGTTCCCGAATACCCACGTGTCCAGCTGCCCGAGTGCCCACACAATTGCGTATGCCTCGCGCTCGATCGTTGCCCACTTAACCTGCAGGGAAGTTAGTTTCTTACTCAGAAACGCTATGGGCTGTTCTGCCCCGCCCTCTTCCTGTGAGAGACAGCCAGCTACGGCCTTCTGAGACGCGTCGGTAGTGAGGATAAAATCGAGGTCTAGCCGGGGCACGGCCAACTCCGTCACGGCTGCCAGTTTTTACTTTATCTCCTCGAATACCCTGTCCAGTTGTTCATTCCAGAGCAACGTGTTGGGATACTGTTTTTGGTTAGGTCTGTCAACGGGCCTACAAGTGCGGGATATAATTCCTATAGTAATTCAACATTCCCAAAACCCGACGCAACTCTGTCTTCGTCGTAGGGGCGCGCAAGCGGAGCACCGATTTGATCCTAGCAGGGTCCGGTGAGTGGCTACCCGATCCCACCTAAATCGGGACTTTTAAGGTCTTTTATAGAAGCCTAAAACAAGGCTTTTTCGTGCCTGAAAATCCGGGCTGTAACGATGACCGTAGCGATGGGAGGCACCAGTGCTGCTACAAGCCCAATGCGGTACGCAGCGTACTGGCAGCGCGCGGCTTATGCCGATGAATGCAATGATGGCTAGGCATGACAGCTTGGACGAACCAGCTCGCGTGGCTCAGGGGTTAGCGTGCTGGCCTTGTCGAGACTGGGAGGTGCCCGGGTTCGAATCCTGGTGCCAACTGTGCTGTCTGGGGTTTTTCCTCAGACGCTTTCAGACATATGTCGGCACAGTACCCTTAGAAATTGGCCCAGGACGCACATTCCCCGAGGGCGTTAGTCGTGATGTTGCCCGCCTCTGTGAGGTCGACAACGGCGAGCCCTTTCACCGACACCACCAGCAGGTTGGAAAAATTTTGAGGAGCTTCGTCTATAGAGAGGGCTCGAGATAATGGATCTTGATGCAGACGTGTGATGACACAAGCATAGTGGCGGAACGATTCTTGCATTAGTAACGCAATCAGTGGGGGTTGCGTAGCTTCGACTATAGCTGATGCATTAGAAGTTGCTTGTGGAACTCCTAGGCATATGTTTCTGCTCTTTGCCAACACGCTTTCTAGAGCACTCTCAGACGATACAGCAGGACCATGGAGTACTGGGAAGTGATGGAGGTAGAGGAGATGGCGAGCGGTGATTTCACCCAGGCAGCGTGAAGTCCAAGCATGCACGTACATGAGGACCCCCCCGAGATCCTACTTAAAATCGTAAGGTGTTAATACAGCATTCCGTAATTACGGACGATCCAGATTGCTCTTCTCTGATTTCATCGGTCATGGAGTAAAACTGAGGAAAGTCTTCTGAAATACAGGGTTCGCCAAGATAAACTTCGGGGTTTGTAACGAAGATAAAACAAATAAGAACAGTGTCGGAAAGCTAAAGTAGATGTTAGAGGACGTATTATGCCTCAAAATTTTATGTCGATAATGCCGCTTGGTCTGTTTCTCTGCGGATAAATCGTGAAAATTAAAAAAACGCCGCTGCCTAAACGGCTATACCTGCGTTTCAGCTTCTTTCCGTCAGATTGCGAAACGGCCGAACACGGCGTTGCAGAGTACGACTCTGCATTCAATTCCACTTGTTCACTTGGTTTCGATGTCGTCTGCAACGCCCCGTTCGACCGTTTCGCCAACTGACGGAAAAGAGCTGAAACACAGGTATAGCCGATTAGGCAGCGGCGGCTTTCTAATTCTCACGATTTATCCCTAGAGAAACGGAACAAACGGCAGTATCGACATAGAATTTTGGGGCACAATACGTCCTCTAACATCTACTTTAGCTTCCCGACACTGTTCTTATTTTTTTTTTATCTTCGTTACAAACCCCGAAGTTTATGGCGAACCCTGTACATCACGCATAACTTTTTTTTATCTCAGGGTGATTCCATCTTTATACGTGTTATGCGTTCTAGCTGAACAGCAGTTGAGAATGCAACAGTAAATCTGTTGCTAGTTGCTGCCGTAGTACTTTAGAAAAAATAATCGTAGAAAAAGAAGAAGAAGAAAAACCACGCCTTTTCGTCCAGAACGTGCAAACAACTGAAAGCTATTCGCCTCTCCACGCTCGCGTCGTCTTCAAGATGGGGGAGAAAAGAATGCTAGCCGATGCTCCATGACTGCTTTCACGAGACACACTTCAAAAATTGTGGTTTCCTGCTTCCTTCGTTGTTTTCGTTCACGCCGCTCCTGTGATAGTATCTTTTTCCTCTTCCCCCTCCACACTGAATATTCTTCTCCGCAGTAGTTTTGCACCGCGGAATTGAGCAGTGTTTTTGCTGTTTGAGTTCTGTAAGCCGGGAAACTCCATCGCACACGAAGGAAAGTTGCGGCAGTTTCGGGTCAGCGCGAAATATTAATGTCGTCTGCTGTTACTATCATTTATTGAGTGCTTCTGCTGGGGCCCGCTAGGTGGCGAGCAGCCAGCTGAAGAGGCGAATAGCTGTATCATCTTCGCGGAATGGGCTGCAATGGTTTCAGGGTTGTGTTCACCACACACACATAGACAACTTTTTCCAGAAGGAGAACAGTCTCTGTTCGAAATATCGGCGGCTCTCGTCCTGAGGCAATTCCCTTCATGTTTTCATAGTTGTTTTACTCAAAGAGCGACAACACACATTTATTATCAGTAAAGTATGTCAGGAAGGGGAGGCACTGCAACTCCGTGGGAATATTCTTGCCCGGGACTAGGTCAATACACGTGACGTTGGGTGGGTGCGTTCACGCCCGACAAGACACACAACCCCAATTGGGAAGCGAGAAAGCTGTGAAACCACTCGTTCTTCCGGCCACTGACGTCGACGTTAAAGTCTCCGGTGGTTATAATGGGTACGTTCTCGCGACACAGTGCGTCAAATGGCTGTAGCGTACTCAGTGCGACGCTCGCTTGCGAGGTTCCGAGATATATATACGTATAGACTGCGGCGACGAGCACACCGTTCGCACAGTTTATTTATGGGTTTATTTCCTACTCCCTCCGCTGCGATTGACTATCGCGCCGGCCAATGACGGTGCTGATGGAGATGGTGTGATATCATGTAGTGATGTGATATGATTCACTGTACCACGTGATGTTGTGACGTCATTTCGTTTCTGCTAGGCTCGCCATAATTACCGTCAACGACGCAACAACTCCCTGATACAGCTATCGCTGTAAAATCACTCCACCGTCGAGAGTCGTCGAATATTCCTACATGGCTATTTTAAGGCACCTTGTCAACGCAGACTTACTCATCGTTCCTGCGTGTAGTACATTAAGTACGTGATGTATTTATATGTCAATGTCAAAGTTCTAAGCACCCTCTTGAACCATTCCCGCAAGTCACTTCCCGCTGTAATGAGTTACCGCAATCGAGAGTTCATTAAGTATTGAAAAGTCTAAGCAGCCAGTTTCTGCAGCCGGTGCTGTGCTACTTGAAAGAAGCGATGTACTGCTTTTGCGAGTCATAAAATTTGGGATCGGACTTCAAGAAGCCTTTGGGGCGGCGGTCGCGACGAAATAGATTTTCTCTCTTTCCGCGTGGTTAGCAGACTGCCTCTCATAGACTTCTTAAATGCCATAATAAGACTACTTTCCGCAGTCATAGAGAGAAGTTGCTCTTTCTGCTGTAGCTATTAAAGGGACACTAAAGTGCAAAAATGTCGCTTAGCGATATAAGAGATTCCGTCAACCTAAGAATAATGCAAAAGGAACGAGATTCACCCGTTGCGCCGTTTAGAAATAAAACGTGAATAACGGTGCCAATTTGGAGGTTGCTCTTTCCTTCCTCCGAATCGGCGCAAAACGTCAAGGGTACGTCACCCCCAGCGCATCCAAAGCAAACATATTGCGGGAACTGCGCATTTCTTCTTTCTGCGCATTTCTCGCATTTCTTTGTCCAATCGGCGCAGTGTGAGGGAAGCTCCGACTTGGCTGTGACGCGTGGGGATACACACCTCGCCGGAGCCCATCTGTAGCAGCGGGAGCTTTCGCTAATACTGCCAAACAATAAGGTAGTAACAGGCACAGAATCAGGCAGCGTTCATGCCGAGCAACTTTTTTCAGCAACTATGCTGTCAGTCGACTGAAACCGGGAACATTTCCTTTCTTTTTTCTAAATAAACATATCCCCCCCCCCCCCGGGAACCTCCAGCAACCCGAGTTGCTCGGCATTGTTCCCCGAGTGAAACTTGGAGAAGTTTTCGTGGCACTGCCAATCAGTGGCGGGAGCATTGCCACGTGCAGGTTGGGGTGATAATTTCGATGGTGGGTTTAAATCCTGCCAGGGCCAGCTGAGAAATATTTTTCTTTTTTTTTTATTACAGCCACACAAACACATGAATAGCCATTTATTGAAGTCAACGATGACTTTTGGCACAAAAAAACAACTAAGATTTGGTAAACAGCAGCTAAAAAAGAGAAGCCATCAGCTGGATTCGAACTCATATTCTCCAGTTGCCGCAAGGTTGCTTGTACGTGGAGCCGCGGGTGGATCGAGCTACCGAGTTGCACGTGCGAACACGATCTAGAAGTGGCAAGTCGGACGCTTCGTCATTACGATGTATCCATTCGTCATTTTGACGCGAAACTCCTCATTACAAACGCTTCCTAAGCAGCGCGCATCGCGAAATATCTCGCACTTGTTATTGTTTCTACGTTGCATTGCGAGTGTATTCGAAATAATGAGCATTCAGTACGGAATATTAGCCAATGAGACTCACAAACACCAACCCCATTAGTGCGCCTTGAAAACTAAACGACGTGCACTATTAGGTCGCGTGTTTCATTCGTGAGCATTCTCAAGATGAACGCCACAGAGACCTCCACAATAGTTGTCTCCCCACGTAAAACCAAATTATTAGGAAGCCTCACATGCGAACCGATATTTCAAAGCTGAAATTCATCATTTCCCATCATGAAACGTCGTTTTCTTTTTCTTTCCTTTTTTGGTTTTCTTTTTGAAATCATAATTTTACAACATGACATGTAAAAATAAGTAAACAACTTAAAACTAAATAAAAAATTCCCGTACAGATTACGTAACAGCTCTAAGACTGCCGGGTCTGTTCAGCTGCAAACGGAAGGTGGGGCGCGCACATATTAGCGTAACCTATAGGCAACCATCAACTACCTTGAACCCTCGAACTCCCATCTCGTTTAAATAGTTACTGTGCCGCTAATCTGCCTATCAAGCAATTCAGGCTCCGCACGCTGAATCCCCGCCAAGCACGATAGAGTAACTTGTAAGATCCTTCCCCTAATCCACCGTATCTCGTCACCGTAAATCCCTAGAGAATGCGTTCATTTCGAAAGCCTGCGCTGCAACATTTATTCCTGACTCAGATCGTCAGGTCGCTTGGAATTCCAATACTATGCTAATAGCTTCCCGCTGCTTCCGGTATTTCCTGCGCCTCGAGCACATGTCAGCTAATGGTGAAAATTGGGGGAAACGCGGTCGCATTATCCCATCGGCGCGCAGCCAGAAGAGATAACTGTCGCCCATAGACATGGACTGTCAGTGCCAGGCTGTGCATTAATCGTTGCGCGTTGCGGAGCGAATATATTGGGACTGTCGTGATCAATTCGGATGGAATGCTAGCAATCAGGCTTTCCGCTCAGATAGTGGCTTCATCGTCCATAAACGTCGTGTCGATTTCTCACGCATTTGTGCGTTCTTGGACGCTATCACTGGTATGGTGTGCATCGGCCGCGGTCACCCTTCGTTGTAGAGTATTCGTGCGTTCTCAGTTAAGTTCGTGGTTACGCTTGCCGGGTTTGGATTCCCAACCTATGTTTTAAACACTTGCCAAATAGTGCTTTCGATAATGTTTTCGACTGTCGCGAATATTTCGAGCGAAATTCGCCGTCAATGCCGCTGATGTCTTGTCAGCAAGGCGGCACTTTTCACCTTGTGCTTTGTTCCGATGATTTTGTTACACACAAACTTCAACACCTCACAATACAAGTGCTTTTTGCTTCCAGATATAAACAGCACATTCGTGTTTTGCTCGATGTGAGGATAAGTTTCTCACGTTTTCACACAGGATATCGAAAAAAAAAAAAGGAAATACAACAGTTTCGCGTGATTAGGTTTTTCTCTCACACCTCGGCTTAGGACTAGTGGGAAGATCGAGACTATGCGAGTGGAACAGCTTTCAGACAGAGGGAAAACGGAAGATAATCAAACAGTCATAAACGATCCCCTTCTTACATACCTCTATCCGTTCTCGCTGGCTGTCACGTACAGCTTGAAGCAGAGTTAACTTGAATGAGGATCTGACCTGCAGAGCAGGGAGTGAAACACCCTAGCGTCGCTCAGAATAAATAAAGGAAATGGTGTTTCGACAATCCGGCTCGTGTTACAGGGGTGTCCGTCGTTACGCAGGCGATGTGAATGACGATATTAGGAGTGTTGCTCATGTTGTCTTCGGCTGTGGTTATCAACGCGGCGTTTGTGGCTTCTATGCCGGCTGCATATGCGTGCTGATATCGACGAGAAGCGATGCCGTTCCCCCGTTGGCACCAATATATTTTGGGAGAACCTGGCGCGCTCGAAATGATCGTTCTATATAACTGAAGGAAAAGGAATTAGTGTGTTTGTGTCGCTCTTCAGAGTGAATTGTTCCAATGATTACCCAGGCAGCACCCCAAGATTGGACCGGTACTGGACCAATATTGGCAATATAGATTGCCAATACTGTCCCAATATGGCAACTGGAACATGGCCCAATATTGGCAACCAATATTGACACGCCAGTTTTCCCAGTGTCATGCCTGTATTCCCAATCTTGGTCCAATATTGGCGAATCAGTTTTGCCGATATTGTGCCACTATACCCGATGTTGGTCCAATATTGGTTATCCGGTTTTGCCAGTCTTGTGCCGGTATACCAGTCCTTGGTCCAATATTGGTAGCCCCATTTTTAACCTCGTTGTTGTGCCCAGAATTTGCCCCACTGTGCGGTCATACTCTCGTTGAGTACTTTTTAGTTGTTATGAACAACAGACTCACACTTTTGTTAAACGCGCACACAAGTTTATTTCACTTACTCTTACATCTCTTATGAAACTCTCAACTGTGGGTCTTGATTCTCATTTTGGGGGGAGACTGTGCCTGGTTTGTGGATGCTCTGTACCCCGCTTCTGACGGCCACCGTCTCTGTCCGCGGCCCCAGCCAAGAACTTCCCCAGCGCTTTCTCAGCATCTAGCTGCCCCACGTTGTCTCGCTGCATGATTGCACCTGGACAGAAATGTTAAGTGAGAGAGTTTGTAGTCAGGTACAAAAGCATGCACTTTATCGTATTTCCACATGCCACCGCTATATCTAGAGTCTTAAGAAAGACAACTGTAAACAGCATTAGGATTACCTACCAATCACAACAGTGCATGGATTGGACCCCCTGAATGCAGACTTGCTATCTTGTTTTCCATTCACACTGAATTCAGCCTGTAGCGATGGGCACAATACTCTGGATATAACAGCCCTGACTACAGGATGGAAAGCGGCTCCTCCGAAAACCAGCAAGGTATTCTTTCTGAAACAAATGGATCACAGACCATATAGGTTTTTCTAAACCAGCATGGCTTCCCTCTTGTAGTATACAGCAGTGATGTTTACTTGCTGATACGAACGTTAAAATGGCTAATTACAAAAGGGTATACTACACCATAGGTTCCTGAGGGTCATTCTATGCCAAATGTTCCAGGCTTTGGGATTGTAACCAAGCAGATCTGGGGACTTATACAAAAATGTCGAATGAGAAACATGAGCATGAAGAGCACCAGAGCATAAAAAAACTCAGATTTACTATCAGCTTATCACGTATTACATTGTTCTTCTGTGGCATTGGCTTGCAATGAGGGTCTTCATGATTCATCTCCGGCGCTAGTTGAAGGGAAGTCGTCCGTAGGAAGGTTTACAGCACCCTAACTAAAATTCAAAATGAGGAAATGCGCGAATGCGAAAAGCTGCAATGCGACAGACTCAAAGCATTCAACACAATGCAGAAACTTGTACCATGAAAGGCTAAAAGTATGGAAGGTTCTGCCAAACATTACACTATCATAGATCGTGAGGCGCAAAGACAATTCAAAAGCCGTACGGAAGAATGGTGCAGATACGCCATTGGGTTCGAACTTCGAACCGAAAAACACGATAAAGGTGCCGGAATCGTGGGTAGCACGGGAATTTGCCGAATAACTTCGTAACCGCTCTGAACATACAACATAGACTACAACATAGATGTGGGATAGAAAGTTGTTGGGGAAAAACCGCAATATACAAACCTAAAAATTCAACGCGATCGGACGAGGGGGAAGCGAGTTCCGTCCCCAGACAGTGAGGAGCCGCTACCAGACGCACCGGCGCGGATACCCGACGCTCTCAAACGAATTTCTGGAGAACGAAACATCGCGCGCTTACGAGACCAAAGTAGTCGGAAAGAGGACGTCGAGCTCTTCAAAAGGACACAAAGCACACTATATGTAGCTCCACAATTGCATGTTTCGGGAAGAAACTGTCCGGGATATAACTGGTAATCGCAACGCGTAATGTTCGCTGCCCTAATCTGTGCATTCCACTTAAAGTTAAAGTATAGTCTGAACAACCCGTTACAATGGTACTTCAAATAAGCAATAGGGAACAAAATGTAGAGACAACACTTACCACTAGCAGAATGTTGTGTATCAACTTTGAGTTTGAGACGGGCCGCTCCGACCAGTTCACTACTCCACGTTACTTGCATTTGGAACCGAGAACGGTTACCCTTGCCGATATTACACTACAATGACTTGTAGAGCTACAAACGACCTGTTGCAATACCTAGATAACTGTTGAAACATGCCGCAAGTAACACCACAACCGCTACAGCAGAGAGAGACATTTCCACGCCAAGACTGGGAGGTGACACGGGTTCGAATCCTGTCACCGGCTGTGCTGTCTGAGGTTTCCCCTGGGTTTACCGAAGACTTTCCAGACGAATGTCGGCATAGTTCCCCTTGAAGTCGGCCCAGGACGCATATTAACCCCGCTGTTCCCCACTCCTTCCTGCTATCCTCTCTTCATCTGTCCACGTCTATACGCCGCTCATAGCCACAGTTGCTTCGCAGAGCTAACACGGAATTTAATTAATAAAAAGAGAGAGACAAAGAGCACATTGTTGCCAGGCCTGTCACAGCGAAGCGCCAAGCGTGACGGTTTGTCAGACAGGTTTGTATTTGGAAGTCCATCAGAAACTGGAGCGGTTCCAGACCCTCAGTTTGGGGACCACGGTTGCGCAGGGTGAAGTTTTTAGCTTTGCTAAAATTGCACATACCTGCCTGATTCTGGTTTAATCCGAGGAAATTATTATATCTGATTTTACAGATTTCTCAAAAATGCCAATATTCCCTGTATATGACCAACATTGGGAAATGCCAATATTTATTTATTTATTTACAATACTGTTGATCCAAGTTTGGATCGTTACAGGAGTGAGCTGTACACATGTCTTTCCAATTTACCTAAAAACGTAGGCATGCTCTGTTCGGCAACAATTGGTTCAGGAAGGATGTTCCAGTCGTGTACTGTCCTAGGGTAATATGAGTATTTGAACACATCGGTGCGGGCCTGAAATTCCTGAAGGGCCATGCTATGCTTGTGTCTTGAAGGCTGCCTGTCGGCAGCTAAATAAGGAGAGTAAGGGTTGTGTTTACGTAACAAGAACAAATGCTTAAGTCGCTGTATCTTGAAATATAACTCAATTGGGGGTAGCCCCGCCCGTCCACATAAAACAGATGCCGAGGTTGTTGATCTGAAATCCTTATAAATAAATCGTGCTGCTTTACGTTGCACACTTTCCAGTTTCTTCTTATGAATGGCAATATGTGGGTCCCAAACTGTGCAGGCATACTGAACTAACGGGAGAATTAAGTATTTATACGCCGTTAGTCTAACCTGCGGTGTGCTTATCCATAACTTACGTCTGAGCTGGAACAGCCTTCGCAACGCTCTCTGGGCAACAAAGTCAACATGAGTACTCCATGAAAGATTCGACTGGAAATAGACCCCAAGATATTTAAAGGAACTGACCTGTTTTAACAAGACATCATCGACATAGTAGTCACAGGATAGCCGGCGTTGTTTTCTTGTCACACACATATATACTGTTTTGTTAGCATTTATAGTTAATTGAGCAAGTTTGCACCACCTTGCTACACAGTCTAAAGCTCCGGACAATGCAATCTGATCATCAGGGCAAATAATGTTTCTATAGAGGACAGTGTCATCTGCCATAGAGACGTAAATTCACTCCATAACTACTAACGTCGGGAATATCACTGATGTACAAGTTAAACAAAAGCGGACCGAGCACAGATCCTTGAATATGGCCACTGATGAACCAATATTGGCGGGATCTTGGGAATATAGGGCCAATATGCCCAACGGCGAACCAATATTGGTAGAACCTTGGGAATATAGGGCCAGTATGCCCAATGGTGAGCCAATATTGGCAGAATCTTGGGAATATAGGGCCAGTATGCCCAATGGTGAGCCAATATTGGCAGAATCTTGGGAATACTGGTCCAATATTGGACCTGTATTCCCAATGTGCAGCCAATATTGGGCCAAGCTTCTGTGGTGCTTGGGTAAGTTTACATGCCGTTATATTCCGTAAAAAGTATGTCAGTCCGTATTCAAATGGTGTTCTCGCACACAAAGTTCTGCTGAGGCCCGGGGAGGTCTAGGAAAAGCAACGTGAAATAGGCACTACAAAGAAGTCACGTTTTAATTACTGTTTCGATACCCAATAGGTCAGATTGGCTGTCGTTGGAGCTGAGCACTGTGAGATTGACGCACGGTATCTCCGACCGGATCCGGAACCGCGCTAGTTGAAATAAGTGCATCGGCGTTTTGTCCGCGCAGTCGAAATCATTTATTTTGCTATCCACAAACAAGGATTTCACGCAGATCTCCTGGCGGTCCGCAGGTGCAAACTGAATCCGCGCACACGTCTAGCCATGCCCTGTACCTTGCCACCTTCCCATCGCACAAATTCAATTCTAAGTTAGGTTTCACGATGAAAGCATTGGCTCCTGGGAAATTAACACAGCTATCAGGTATGCTCGCTGAACGCAAAAGCTCGCTCCGGATAATTTGAACTCATCCTATGTCAGTAAGGCACTTTTCAGTAGTTTTAAAAAGCGTTTATTGAAGTGATATAGGTGGAAGAAGTGGAATACTTCAGACCATTCAAGCACAGGACCATCACACGCAAAATCGCTGACTGCGGTAAACAAATATTTTCCTACAATTGTTAAGCTTTCGTGATGTTTTGTGACGAAACGTCATCGCTGTACACATTTCTAACGTGTGTCTCATATCCGTCCACGTGTGTCTCATATCGCGTTACACTATATGTGCGCCATTAATATTGCTGTCGCCCAAAGCTTCAAGCACCGTGCCCTGCACAGGTCTCGTCGAAACGATTCGCAGATTCATCGTTTGGCAAAACAAGTACTACCAATGCAACACCCAATTCGTTATCTGTCACAAAGCCCGTAGAGACACGCCTGTCATTATATCATTTTTCGTCAGGGAGTCATTATCTCTGCTCGTGTGTCTGGATCAAGCGGGGTACCCACGGAGAACGAGTAACACCAGCTGTACAAGGGTCGGCTGGGATAACTTCCCTCGATCACTGTCATTAATCTCGAGGGGAAAAAAGCCACTAACCCCGCATGGTCATCGATTCTTGCCAAAGACGACGCAGTGCTTGGTTCCGTTCTCAAAGGAGTAATATAGCATCCAAAATACCCCCTACTGCACATACATCGGGTTCTAAAAAACAGTACTTATCTCGTGAAATATAGCGCCATCTGCGAAGCTTTCCTCTTTTCTTCATGGCCCTAACATTAAGTATACATAATGGAAAGGCGTTCTTCCCCTAAATTATTGTGAATGGTTGTCAGAAATTTGGTTTCTGCTAGGCCCCAAACATTGCCACACATTGCAGATGACTGTTCTCTGACATCGTAACAACACGTGCATTGCTGTTATTATATCCTGAGTTCGAGCGGCATAAAGACAACAGCTGCCGGTTTACTTGAGATTTACGGTTGCAAAAAAAATTGTAAAGAACCAAGGTTACAGTCGTCTGGATAATTGATCATGCGGTCATTGCAAGAACGAGCATAATTGTGAAATCAATATCAAAGCAATTAGAGGTATAGAGGAGATGCTTCGGATCCCGTGATCCTTCGGCTTCAGATGTTCTGATGGGGAGCCCTGCAGTGCCCTAGCGTTCCGTCTGTGACTTTATTATGCGAATATGACATTGCTGGTTAGTTATTATATGGGGGGTATATGTTTATTATGGAAAAAAGAGAAGGAAACGTTAGCGTGCGCTACGGCGGCCTGCTATTTCCAGCTAAAAAAAGAACGAACGAAAAAGCGCAATTGGTCACAGTTCACCCAGAAGGCGACAGATGCGCAGGAACCGAAGAAGTGCCTTGGTCCTCTCACTATCCTCTGTGGGGCCTAGCAAGTCCCAGGTCTCCTACAACATGGCGGATGAGGCAGATGGGTGATGGAAGGTGGCCCATTTTAAAAAGGAGCAGTGGAGTTCGCGCCACGTTCAGTCCAAGCCTGTGGAGCAAGGACTCTTCCTCCATGGGGTGGCGACCTATTAGAGTGCGGACCATCGTCGTGTCAATCGAGCGCAGAAAAGAATTCGTCCTGACGGCGTCTTGCAAAAGGCCCGAGAGCTATTCGTGCAGTCTCGGCGAATGGCTTTCCGGCAGATAGACGGGGTAAGCGAGACGGAAGTTACAGACGCAGCTGCACGTACGTACCTGGCCAAGGCATTCCCTAGCGAGGGCATTCCCTAAGATTCCAACGTGGCCCAGAACTCACTGGAAGCACACACTGTGGCCCAGAGACGACAGCACGGCGTGCAGGCAAAGGATCTCCGTGCAGATGTCGTTGATAACTTTGGGCAAATACGATGCCAGGGACTCCAAGGCTGGCTTGCTGCCCGAAAGAATAGTCCACGCTTTTGGTGTCGACGAAGAGAAGTACCGCAGAGCGGATAATATACAAAGGCTCCTGCTTTGGGCAGTAGCTTAAAACCGCGCTGGGATACCTCCTCAGAAACATAACAAGCAAATGATCACCCATCATCGGAGGACACCGAGCCGTCAGTGCAAACCTCCGTTCGATTCTAGTGGAGGGAGTGGAGATGTTGCAGCGTAAGTTGCCATGTCATAACGGCTAGAACGTGGCTCTCTTTCGCAAGATCAGAAACGAATTGTGTGCATGGGGGCAGACATAGGGTCGATATCGGCTCCGTATAGGAGACCAAGGCGTGCGACGGTGGGATGTGGCTTTGTAGCAGAGGTGGGCAGTAATACTCATATTTCGTATTATAATACTCATACATATTACATCCTAGAAATCGGTGTTATAATACTAATACGTAATACTTTCATTCTGAGGTATTATAATACATAATACTAATACTTCCGTGCATTACATTGATACGTAACTTGGGGAGAAAGCAAGGACAAGAAAGATAAAGGGTCTCGCCGACGTTCACGGAAGGCACAAACGGTACAAAAATCCAACACTGAAGTTTTCAACTTATTTAATGACACAAGCTTTCATGTAGCAGACTACATTTCTTCAGGTGTGAAAAACACAGGGCACATGGTGTACATTATATAGTCATAGGATACCTCGTCAACACAGAATGAAAAAAATGAAAAAAGGAAAAAGGAGGAGGACGAGAGGAACCTGCCTTGTGAGTGACCTTTACCCGTATTCACCAACTTACTTAAACCATTGGTTTAGTGACGTCGGGTTTAAATCGATCACGTGAGACTTTCGTTCGCCAATCCTGGATCACCATCCCATGCTCTACAACCTGCTGCTGTGAAGCCAATGGCACCGCACGTGGCGAGCTTCCTGCACGGCGCATGCGCATTTCGCCAGAGTCTGCCAGAAGCGATGGAGGCCGGTAGGCCTAATCTCCGGTTCACGAAGAATTTTTCATCAAATCTTAGGTAAGTTTTGATAGTTACTAGATAGTTACTAGAAGCGCCCAGGAGCTGGATTTTATCGCAATGGGACGAATATTCGCTTCAAATATTCCATTTCGATCATCTACCCAAGCTACTTAAACCGGTGGTTTAAGACCCATGTATTTGAATGGGACGTATTTTAAACTAGGGGAGAGGCTAGTTTAACGTCGGCCTAAGTACGTTGCAACTGTGAACGTGTGCTGAAAAAAACTATTGTACAGTGGTTGTGGTAGGTTATGTTTCACTAAATCGAAATCTAACTGGTAAAAATTAAGCAGAATCGTTTTAGATGCACAGTTAGTAAACGAAAACGGCGTAACGCTTGACCGGGGGTACGACATGCGGCTGTTGTTTTTAGAAGGCGCTATTGCCAACTTTTGCATGACAAACGTAAAAAGCACCGTCAAAATGTGGTCAAAGAGAGTGACATCGACATGTGCCACTGGACAAAATCCAGATACCAATCCAATGGACCGATAGAGCGTGCGGATGGCCAAACGTCAATGTGCATCATCAAAAACAAAGCATAGTGCTGGCGCTTATTATGATGTCATCTCCTGTATTACACACTGTAAGCACCCCGTCATTGTACAGTAAAAGCAATAATGTGCTAGGTGGTTGTTGCGAGCCCCGATGGAGAAATTGAGGGGCGTTATCCACTCGCATGTTTATTAACCCTCCCAGTATCTATCATCTCCTTGCAGCGTGTCTTATGTCCAGGGACATTTAACCGTGCAATAGGACTGATCACAAAGTGCATTAGCGTCTTGCAGCTCTTGTGTGGATACTATCGAGGCATGGAAATATGCATGTTGTTGCACTACGATGAACACGGAATTTGAGCAGATTTTGCTTTCCCAGGTTCTGAAAATACCGGAGCAAAACCGAACGAGGTCCCCATTTTCCCTGGATTCACATGTAATAGATTTGTAATTCACATAGATGAAACTGAAGTGTGTGTTTTACTTATTTCAGCATGCCACAGCAGAGGAGACCAATGAAAAACAGTTCTTCAGGTATTGTGTTACTACTGCTACATTGGAAAACATTCAAAAAGACAGCTGCTTACTTCTATCTATTTTGATTTCTCGTATGGTAACAGTAGATCTGCTTTTGTACGGCTGTTTCTGCAAAAGACACTACACAGCAGTGCGCTAAAGGAGGCTGGAGACTTTTTGGAAGCATCATTTCTTTTTTAGGTTATCTATTGCAGGTACATAACCAATCACTGACAGTTTTTGTGCATTGTATAAGCACATATATTCTGGAGATCATTTCTTAAAAAATATCTGTTGTCGACTCTTTCGTCACAACAACTTTGTATTCGTGAGATTTTTGTTTATATTCAGACAATAAATGCTATTACGTAGTTCCACAAGGATGACTTTTTTTCATAGAGGCATACACTCTCGATACCCTGCTCAATTAGTCGGTGAGGTCACGTGAAAACATAAGTAAGCAACGGTGCACAAGGAAAAAAATCCTTGCTACATTCCACATGCTGACTCCACTAATATGTCTGAGGTGTACTGCAAAAGAGCTGAATTGCATAGGAATCAAGGGCAATGTGTACAGAAACTTTGAGCTCCCTTGCTCATTATTGCATTGCACTTGAAGTTGAAAATTAGATCAACTGCAATTACTGCATATATCACCTTCCAGATACATTTAACAAAACATAGGCTACAGAGTTATCAATAGATGGTATTGACAATTATAATAGTAGCCAGCTGGTACACGCAACATCAAAATGGAAATGTGGTTCTGTCATAATTGTAGCATGAGTGCATGGAAATATTGTACATGGCCACGTGACTGTTGTCAACTACTTAAACGAAAGTTAGCTTGTGTCAGCATGGCTACAGATTTGTCCTGCCAGTGCAGCTGTTTGTATATACACTGAGCACACGAGAACGTGAAAGAGCACGGTCCCATGTTAACAGTAGCTATCGTTCTTTTACGTTATAGACAGCTGCCTAATGGCTGCATAGTTAATTTCTGTGCGCATGTGTTCAGTGTGGATATTGATGACAGTAGTAAAGCAGGGTAAACATGCACCCATGTTACACTAGCTCTCCTTCCTTTATGTTGTTGATAGCTGTCATATGGCCACAGATTTTATCCATGTACTCAGGTGTTGAGTGTGAATATAGCACTAAACAGAAAAACAGAGTCCCTTAGCTCAAGGCTTTTCTTTCAAGCTAAAATGTATGCATACTGTTTTGCATCATTTCTGTGAGCAGGACTGTTAAAAATTGCTTGAAGACACTGCAGCTTTACACTGGCGTGATCAGTGCACTCTTGTTGTGTAGTCTCATATCCTGTACAGGTAAATCTTAAGAATGGGAAAACACATTCCTATGGAATCACGCTACATGATTTATAATATACTCCCGCATGCACATTGCAATTATGCTTCTATTTATCGCGAATGCCACAATGCCTCTAATTTGGTGTTGTGCCTGTCTTCAACGTGTTCTGAATAGCTCAATTCAAGAATAGTGAACCAAACCAATATCCACTTCTAATATGCATATGTGTAGTACCTCACTGTACATTCAGTTATGTTACAACTTGTTCCCCCTACACCAGCTCAGGTGCATGCTAAGTGTCCACGGTTTTTCCCATATGACATGTCCTGTACAATATCCCATATCACACCGGCTCTCCTCTGCCTTGACTCGCACTCCACCCCTAAAGCAGTGAGTGGAGGGTATACACAATATGGGAACACTACGGTAACAAAATTCGGATGTAACTAAGAGTGTGTCATCAGCGTCATGACAAATGATTTTAACATCTATGGATCTGTCACTCGAAACAGTGCCTGAATGCTGTTGCAATGCACGACACCATGACATACATTTATCGCTGGTAAGCTTCCTTCCCCCTCATCGTCAACAGGAGAATATGTGGCATCTCATGGAAACTACTTTCACTGAATGACTGGCACTAAATGCCTGTGACATTAGATTGTATATGTGTCACACCTCGTTATTTATTTTGTTTCAAGTAAGCAGTTCTGCAAAGCCACATGGGAAGAAAATTTACTGCTATACAAATATGTGGCTGGCATTAATTAGCTTAGGCTTATCGCATTCCATGTCATCCCTAACACAACTGACCTTCATGAGAGAAGTGATGTTCTGAGGCTGGAACAACATAGAAGGGCCAAATACAGACAAAGCCTTTTGAGGGCTTTGAGCCATTTGAGGCTTTGTATGTATTTGTCCCTTCTATGTTGTTCCAGCCTCAGAACATCACTTCTCTCATGTTCAACAGTTGCCGCTTGCGTCGATCCCGTCGTATGAATGTGTGTATGAGTGAGCAAAAATTTAAGAGTGAAAGGAGGATGAGTGAGAGAGTGGCTGGTTTGTCCCTTCAGATGACGCACCCTTGGAAGTCACTGTGGAGGCGTGTTAGCTTAGCTGAGTTGGTAGAGCCCTGAACCCGTAATCCAGAAGATGTGGGTTCGAGTCCTACAGCTGGCTAACCTTTTCAGTGACTTTCATATTTCATCGTTAATGACCTTCATGTAACACACGGAAAACATGTCTGTGTAAGAGCTTGCTTCACCATAGGTTCATAAATCTTGTGGTTATGTGTGTGGAATTTTTCATTTCTTTTTAATGGGAAATTCACACTACTTCTGTTTCTTTTCAGAACCCTTCCACATTTTCATTTTCTTAGGGATGCATAAAGTTCAGTAAAGTGGAACGAAATAATTACATGCTTATCTTGTGCGCCAACATAATGCATTTGGCCGGAACTTGTGAAACTGTTGCTTTGGGTGCTGGTAAATCTTCTGAACCATTTCCCCATACATCATGTATTAATTTCCTGAAGTTGCCTGAAGACTGCATGTTCATCACTCGTTACTGAAGTTAGGTGGTTAGTCATGCAGAGGCATCTGTATTATTTTACTACATTCAGTGTTATGTCCCATACATCTGCTCCCAAACTTTGTCCTTCATGATGCAGTACACCATGCTCACTACATTAAACTGTCCAGTTGCATAGATTTGTGTTGACACAACTGGATGAATATGTCCGCCTCTACAAAGTGACAACTACCAAAGTGGCTAAAAAAATAAGTGAAATTGTGGAAGAAAGATATACAAACATGTAAATTTTCATAAAAGTAATACAGCACATTGTAGCTAAGATGCACATGATTTCAAGTTGCATTCCTTTCTTTGTGTGAGCTTATTTGCATTGCGCATATTTGTCCATTGCGAACTTCATCTCACTATCTGCTATAGATCAATACAGAAAGCCAGCAGACAATGATCAGTGCTACTACAGAGATTTCATGCTAGAATGAGCACCTCTAGGTGTGCTTGCTTTGATATTCCACTGTGTTGTTTCTCAAGAAATAGCACAATCTCTCAATACAAAGCTGTACAGTCAAACTGCATAACCACACAGTGCAGAAATGGAGCCTGCGCAATAATTTTTCAGAGCTTTATCATCTGTGTAAAGAACGAGAATTAGTCGAGGCAGGTCACAAACATGAGCGAGACAAACATGTAATCCTCGAATGCCCAGTTGCTTGAATTACACTGTGGAGCTCAGGATGTCTGCAATCCAGTAAAGCATGGAAAACTGGGAAAATAGTCCGAGAACTATTCCATGACTGGAAAACTAAAAAAATGCCAAGCAAGCGGTGAAGAGCTGCTGAAATAAAAATTAACAAACTAAGTTTACACAATTATACAGTGTCAGTTATCATTTTCATGGCATCACACAGGCCTCTTATGTCATTTGACAGTCAAAGTTGAGTGATCTGTGTTAGAGTGGAGTGATAACTAACTGCATCACTACGTACGCAAATTCTTTCTGAACAAGAACCCTAAATTAAAAGCTTAAATAAGGAGTGATTTCACAGAGCGTAGTGTATGGTGCAGTCGTCCGTGTCATTGTTCTTCTGTCCGCGTCTTTTGGCTGTCTACACACCATAATTCGTACGACCTACCCTGCCTTGCTACACTTGTTTAGTGCATCATGTGCTGTTGGCAGCCGTATTTTAGCATGGCATGGCATGAGCTGTGGGGAGTTTTAAAGCATTGGTGGTCGTGATGGTTTGGCATGTAATGGTGCGATGATAATGCTAGTGAAATTTACAATGACAGTATGGAGTTGAGAGAGAAGCTTTTAAACAATGAGCATGGGAAATGTGTAAGTCCCGAACCAGTTGCATAAAAGTGTTCCCTCAATAATATATGAAGTTGAAGAAACAAGCACAATGCAATTATTGAACAAAATAACAGCACAGGCTTATTTGTAGCTGATGTTGCAGCTGTTGTATGTGTTTTCTTTGGTCCATTCCTGTTTGCTTTATCCTTTAAACACCACTCGTGAAACTGGTATAACACCTCCTTCTTTATGAGATATTTGGTTCATTTTAACATCTATATTTTGTGTACATGGTCTCATTAAACTACAAATCCTGAGTGGTTCAGACGTAGTGTACTGGCACTAAAGTGTGGCCATTTATTTTAACAATGTCGAATGCATCATATCAAATGACAAATATGCTCAGTAACTGTAATGACAAATATATACATTAGGTATGTTCCTATTTCTTGAAATTTCATCAGAGCAAGAGACAGTCACAACGTAACGATGAATCTTTGTGGGCTGAACAGAACAATCAATTTAGTGCTTAGTGATTTCTACAATAATCTGATATGCTGAAATGGAGAAATAAAGGAGGCCAGAGTTAAGCACAGCAACGCTCCGCACTGACATGGGGTCACAACACTTCCACGCTCACAAGCAAGGACGCCGTGGGTAACATGACGAAAACAGAGCTAAACAAACAAACGAAATACACACACACAGGACGAGGACGCAAACAAGGCAGCACCCTGAGTACGTTTTCCGTATCAGGGGTCGGATTCACAAAAGCGATCGTAATTTACGCTAAGATGCGCTAAGACGTCGTAGCCTGGGACATGCGTACGACGGCGTCCTAAGCGCGATTCACAAAGCTATCGTAGTGGAGAGGGTACCCGCTTTGACGAGGAAGAGGAAGTTGCTCGCTTCCTGTCACGTGCACCTCGGAGAGAAACAGCCAAAGGGTGCGAGACTATGTTTTCGCTGTGGTAACGATGACGAAAATTTGTAATCGCACCAATAAGAGTGGTACCATTAGAAGAAGACGAAGTTGTTCGTCCCCAAATGTTTTGTTACTGCACGTGCTCTCGGTCTTTCGCTAGCCATAATGGATGCCATGCAATCACAGGCGAAACGCGTTCGATGACACAGCAAATATGTTCCCAGTATGTTCGTCTCGGGGAGGGGTGGGTGAGGGTGTTTTGTAACCGGTGTGTGGCACTCAGTTTTGCAGCTTTTATGACTTCTTTTGCCTTTCTTGCAGACAATTTGGAGGGGTGTTGGGGGTGCCTTAGCGGGGTGTGTAGGGGATGCTTGAAAAATCCCTGCGACCCGATTTTACGGAGCACAAAGTTGAAGAATTTGTTGAAGGTTACCAAGCAAAAAAGTGCCTCAATGTCACTTCCGGGATGGTCTCGAAGGTTCTGTGGAAAAGTGCAATGCATTGGCGCGTATTACGGAGTCTTTCTCCAAATCCACCGCTGTCAAATAGCGCCGCCATCTTTCTTCGTAAGACTGCTCGGGAGCTCTCGCAGAATTCTGCCGTAAACTGCGAAGATTTTGCGACGCGCGCCCTTCATGCATCTACACTTCGTCGTAACTTTCCCGTACGACGGAATTACGACAGATTCCGTCGCACGAGCTCTTTGTGAATCCGACCCCCGTTGCGCTCCAAAGGAACACAGCCAGCAAAGAGATAATCTAACGGGTTGCAGGTTTGTGACACGTTGAAAGTATCACGTCGATTTCTTAAAACGATAACACCGTAAAAGTTGTGCGTGTGGGAGTCCCATGCAGCATAAGCCCACCCTTGCATCAACTTTCTTTCTGTTTACATAGCCCACAGTGATCAAACACTTACACACACATTGCGCTCATGACACCAGGCTCGAAAGCGTATAAAGGACGCTGCTGGAATGCCCCATTCGACAGGGAATCTTGATCGTTGCAGTTCACCACACATATCGCACAACAGACGATAAATAAGCGATGGTCGATGCGGATGAAATTATTACACGCAACCACAATCGACGACCAAACACTGACATCACCTCCGCGAGGATACCTACTTCTGTTTTTCAAATAACATGTTAAACGCTCACTATGTACACCTTTTTAGCGACCATAACAACCATATCTCGCGGAGCTTGTAATTAACAGATGCAGAGGTAGATCTAACCACCGATTACCGATCCCCTGATCCAGAACCACCTGCCGCATCGCCATCTCAACTTTTCTTCCGTAACAACCTCATAACAACAATAATAAAAAAACAGGAGCCTTCCCTCCTTCGCAGCCCTGTCGTCTGCTACTTTCTCCCTCCCCTCAACCGTTGCGTGACAATGTGAATAATGCGCATGCGTTGTGGTCAACCCTTTGGATGGCGCTTCATAGCCGGAGAGATCACGTGATCGATTTAAACCCGACGTCACTAAGCCAATGGTTTAAGTCTCACTGGTGAATACGGGTACCTGCCTTTATGTTGGGGTTCGGCGGATTTACACTGGGAAGGTCAAGTGGAGACAAGACACCAAAGGTGGCCGACAGGGTGGCGGTCCTACTTAATGCTTAACGGCGACAGGATGTTGTCTGAGCTCGTGGAAAATGGGTGAAAGTATGAACGATGAAAGATGAAAGTCACTGAGAAGGTTAGCCAGCAGTAGGACTCGAACGCACATCTTCTCGATAATTTCTTAGGCAATTTGAGACTTTGTACGTATTTGTCCCTTCTATGTTGTTACAGCCTCAGAACATCACTTCTCTCATGGGTGAAAGTATGTTTGGCTTTGGGAATAGGGAAGTTAAAACTCGATTAACTGATGAAGGGAACCGGGGCTAATATTGAGACCGTGAGGATTTAGGGACTTAAATTTGGATATGAGGAATGATTCGCGATTTTTGCGCTTGATGTCTGTGTTGAAACCAGACTCTATAGCACAATTTTAATTTTAATTTTAATTTGTGACCGTAGAATCCCTCTCGCATATATTGGGGAAACTTCGAACACTATGCGAGAGAGATTCTACGGTCACAAATTCGATATCCTAAATAACCGGCAATCTCCAGTATCAATTCACTTTAACCTTCCGGATCACAACATTGATAATGATCTTAAAATTGTGCTTCTAGAGTCTGGTTTCAACACAGACATCAAGCGCAAAAATCGCGAATCCTTCCTCATATCCAAATTTAAGTCCCTAAATCCCCACGGTATCAATATTAGCCCCAGTTCCCTTCATCAGTTAATCGAGTTTTAACTTCCCTATTCCCAAAGCCAAACATACTTTCTCCCATTTTCCACGAGCTCAGACAAACATCCTGTTGCCATTAAGATTAAGTAGGACCGCCACGCCGTCGGCCACCTTTGGTGTCTTGTCTCCACTTGACCTTCCCAGTGTAAATCCGCCGAACCCCAACATAAAGGCAAGGTCATTCACAAGGCAGGTTCCTCTCCTCCTCCTCCTCCTTTTTCCTTTCTTCATTTTTTTCATTCTGTGTTCACGTGGTACCCTGTGACTATATAATGTACACCATGTGCCCTGTGTTTTTCACACCTGAAGAAATGTAGTCTGCTACATGAAAGCTTGTGTCCTTAAGTTGAAAACTTTAGTGTTGGATTTTTGTACCGTTGGAGAAAGCAAGGGAAAGAAGAGAAGAAAGATATACAATTTGCGCATTACTTATCGAGAGAGCCATTCTCTAATGATGTTTTATTGCAGATGCTTACATATTTAGCATGTTCTCAAAGGGGTAGTCCTCTATAGGGCATGGCCTTTCCAAATATGATGAGATAGCGCTGATCAATTCGATCACAGTGAACAGCTCACTCTCAGTGTGGCAGAGTGTTGATTTCGTCCAGTCTGGACGCACTCTTTCATACGACAAAGGGCTTGCAATAGGATGACTCATCCTTACGGACGCTGAACTGGAAGGAATGCGAGGAAGCCTCCAGTAACCTCTGGACCCGAAGTCATTCACCTTGGGATAATTTTGGGCAGGCGAGTAATAGGGGCCTTGTTCCTATCCAAATGTTGGTGGGACCGATG
This sequence comes from Ornithodoros turicata, assembly GCF_037126465.1. Taxonomy (NCBI): domain Eukaryota; kingdom Metazoa; phylum Arthropoda; class Arachnida; order Ixodida; family Argasidae; genus Ornithodoros; species Ornithodoros turicata. The sequence goes on along the minus strand of NC_088202.1, from coordinate 49,481,202 downwards.
TAATGCAAGTGCACCGGTGACATTTAGCAGGTCGGACCTACGACCTCTGGGAAAGTATTACAGCTTCAAAAGTATTATAATACATGCAATACCTCGATTTTGTGTATTATAATACATAATACAATACAAATACTCAAAAGTATTACAGTAATAGTATTATAATACAAAGTACTACTATTACTGCCCACACCTGCTTTGTAGGCACAGCACAGCTTGGCCGTACGCAGAAGCAGGGCAACGCTGCGTATCATCTCGAAGGTAGTGAAATGGATGCCGTACAAAACAGCGTGATTAAGTTGGAGTATACCCGTGTCCTGGAGGATAAGCACGGAAGGTTTCCGCGCTTCCACGATAGCAGAGAAGCCTTCCACTGAAAACCACAATGCGGGAAAATGAACCATCTATTTGGGCATGGCCCGTGCCCTGTAAAAGGTCGGCATCAGCTAGGTAGCTGGTAACTCCGATGCAATTTGCAAAAAACGAAACAAAGCAAAACAACGACAGCAACAAGAGGTGCAACTGTATTTAAAGCGCCAACACGGACTATAAACAAACCGTATTTATTTTAGTTCGCTTTATAAATGGAGTTCTCTCAAAGGCTCAGCCGGCAAAATATGAATGCCATGAGTGAACATTGGAACCCTCAAAACCTTATAGTTCCGGAATTGTCCAAGAGTAGGTGACGTCACCACGAGCTCTTGCATCTGTCTCCTAGGAACAGTGTGTGTCGCCGCTCTCTGCTCCACGTTGGAAGACTGTTTGCGTCCGACATACTTGTACAGTGGTGGACAAAAGTTTATGGAACACGATCCGGCGCATTCCCTAGCCACGAATCGTACCGTACGGATTTGCAAACAGGTGACTAGATCACCTAGGCACATGCCTGTAAGTCCGTACTGTCTCATTCGCTGCTTGCGTGTCACTCTAAGGAAGGAATGCGCCAGAGCGTGTTCCGTAAACGTTTGTCCAGCGCTGTACACACTAGGTGGAAATTGTTCTGACCGGCAATCAAGAGGTGCATATCCAAGTCCCACCGCTGTCTGGCTTTTTCGACGACTGCCATATTTCTACTGATCGTACGTACTATACACCGAGCCGCGCGCACTAAGAACGGGAGCGCGCCGGCGGGCAAGACGAATTACACGCTGTTCTGAGGACGCCACCACCGTGCTCTGAGCTGTCCAACCCCAGCAAGACGATAGTTTCTGCCTCAGTTCAAGCCGCTATGCTGCGGAGACATTGTGACCAATCGTCCGCCAACTAGGGGTACTGCTTCCATTTGCACCACGACAGGAGGCTTGCTTCTTCTAGAAGTGAGGAGGAAAAAAAAGCACAGTCGTGCACAAACGTTATGATTCTGATAATTATCAACGAAGGTAACGTACATCTGTAAGGCTCTTACCTGGGGAATGAGTTGATTCGCATGTCCGTAGCCTCATACTATTGCATATCAAGTCCAGCAGTTGTTACCAATGCAGCGCCGGAAGTGCTTTAATCTTCGACGTGTCTTATTCCACAACTACTTGGGACACCTCATTTACCCCCAAAAATTATGTAGTTCTTACGGCGATTTCCGATCGGGTGCTGTTCTCGTAGTAATGAAATTTCGTCATTCGAGGCACGGCTCTGCTGTACTGCGGTAACGGCTTTTCAGTTTACCTCCCCGACAAAATACCTGTGCTTCTGGCACCCATGCTGCTGTGATAGCCCCGAGATTTGCCTTCGCACAGATCTAGAGCTCAATAGGTTTCAGTATTTGACGTTCAAAAGGCCTCCATATGGTATCCAGAAGGCGTCTACATGCTTACTTTAGCAGAAAGCCTTGTCAGCTGCTCTGATTCCGTGTGAAGGCACATAGAAATGCGATGTTGCATGTATCCCAAAATATAAGATTGACAACAGCAATCCAATCCAATCCAGTGACAATAGAGGTTGACACAATATCTTCTTTCTTTTTTTAGTTGTATTGAGATAAAGCGTCGAGAGGAAGCATGCCCACACCAAGTCTCTTCATTTTAACTCTCCATCGCTCCTGAAGATTGAAAAGGAGGGGGTGAGTAATAGAAAAGTGAGCAGCAGTCGGGTGAGCGAGTGTTCACCTCACACGTTTCATTCCTGATGATTGTAAGTGATGGCTTAACGTCGCGTGCCAACTATGATCATGCACTCTAAGAAAAAAAGGTTGAAAATGGGTAGAAATGCCCCACTTCTTCCCGACCTACTTTTTCTCTCCCCGTCGAAGGTTGGAGTACTGCATTTCTGCCCCTCCACTGACCTGTCTCCCTTTTAGGGGTCAGTAATTTTGAGGACACAGCCAAGGCTAATGGTGGAAGTGAACAGTTGCGTGGGGTTAGGCGTGTTTCGCTTCCCTCTCACTCCCTTTTCCCCTTTTTCCTTTCCTATGTTGAGTATATTGGGGGACACCGTCGGGGGGGGGGGGGGGTTGTATACCTCAGGAATCCGGACGAAACATGCAGCAATGTTAGGATATAGTATATATAAAGGAAATTGATTAGAGCCATCTGATGTTAATGTGTATTAATACTTTCGTGCTAGGAAGGCAGAGCGTGTCCTTTAGACCGAGGAGTTACAGCTCTTGCGTTTTAGGTAATATTTAGAAATGAATTTTCGTCATGATTCTTATATTGAACTTTGATGCAGAAAAAGCGGAACATTGTGAAGAAAGTCCATGTAGCGGATTTCTTTACACGGTAGTAGTAACGAAAAGTGTAGAACAGTTAAACCGATACTATTTTCCTTATTATTGACGTATCTTGGCATACCGACATCACCGACCGATACCATTTCATAACAATGAAAGAAGAATCCAATAGCGTTTTGGGCTGGACCGGGTCGCAAATGTACTAGCATTTAGTGATGGGCCGGTTTCGGTGGGTCAGATTCATCGTATACACCTTCCGGTCCCAAAATCGCAAATACAAACCCGGATTAGGTCGCCAATCACTTTTTGGCGGGCAACACGTCACTCTTCCGCGAGAAACGTTAAATACGGGGTGCTGTGCGAAGAGGTTTCATCGGGTGTTAAAAACCCCCAGAAAGTTTCACTTTACGGTAATACGAGTGCATTGTTTTCGTTTCTTCTAAAACGCACGTATACCTACCTTACTTTGATAAATGTGGTAAAATGCAATAAAAAGAACGAAAGATATAATTCTAAGCAATTCAGAATCTATCTACAAGTGTTCCCATCTGAAAGGAGGACGTCAATATGTCAGATTGCCTTAAAATACGTTTCTTTGCAAAGAATAGGTTTCATGGATAAAGGGCGTGCATGCACAACATCATGACAGCTAGAGCACTCATATCTTTGCACGCTACACGGATATAGAACGTTCACAGTGGTGAAGGCTATATACCCACAGCTTGAGACATTTCAAGGCAATTTCTCCGCTTTAAAAAGTCGGAGAATGGAAACAACTGTTTTTACCGACCTTTTTATGCGGCATAAGACGTTGCAGAATTAGCGCTCGTAAGAGACGTTTTGTTTTATTTAAAACTTAATTTGATCTATAAAGAGACAGAATTTGTTGGACGCGTTTGCTTTACTGCTGATTAATATTGCGGATTGACTTAGCGCCACCACACATAAATTTCAGAACTCGTTCGCGCCAGTCCTGCAAATTGGACGTAATTTGGTATACTTGCAAATATGTAAAAAAACAAACAAAGAAAACAGTAAAAATGGTACAAAAAGAGCAGATCGGATTTAGATCGAAACCTCGTTTGAAAAGAGATGAAAAATGAAATGCAAATCAAGTTGCGTTATCAAATCTAATCATGTTAAATCCGAATATAAATTTGTGTCAAATCGGTTTTTCTTTCCTTTTAATGAAGATTTAAATTCGGATTTACATAAAATATGGTATTTCAAATCCACACTACTGTTTTCCACATGTCATGCGAATTGCAAAACATTTTTAGTTCGCGTCCTGCTTAAAGACGATGATGTATGCGTAGTTTCTTACTGTAACAAAGATAAGGGGAGGTTGAATTAATCACGGGATTAATTCTGCCGCTCCTGCGACAAAATTAAACTAAAAAGGAGAAGAAAGAAAGGAAAATGTAGAATTAAATAAAACAGACACGAAGGGAGATCCCCTTCATACATGCATATTTTAACCTGGAATATGCGGTTGTGCAGAACCCCTTTATACTCTCCCTCTCTGCTTGACCATTGTTCTCCCTAGAGATATTGGGGCACCAACGCTATTCCAGGAACAACAGCGTTGACCATAATACTCCAAAACCAGTAATCCGGGGGGAATGCATTAGCTCCATCTTGAGGTCATGGTAGGAAACACTCAAGGCCAGTGTATGTGGTCTGCCGCTTTTGTGTTTCTTCGTGAAAATGGGAGAGAGACGAAGGGAAGGAACTGCGTCACTCTAGACCGTCAGTTCGTTCCAGTCAGTTCGTGCATACCGCATGCAACGAATCTAGCAATGAAGATTATAACAAGTTATGGCGAAAGAATGGCGGTGGTGTCAGCGACGGCATCTCAACGGTACTCTGCCTGAGGGAAGATGAACTAATGTGCAAGCGCCTTACAGTGAGTAGTGTCGTGTACTTTTTTTCGTGATAGGTGCTTGACGTAGCCATCAGCTATATTCTGCTCAGTTCTTTACTGATGGCGCGCTATGTACTGTCGCAGTGGGATAATTATGCTTTCTTTCGTTCCTTACAGATCTACCATGACGACTTTGACGTCTGTGTGGAAACAGCACAAGCAGGTACTTTTCGTGGCTGTATAGCTCCTACCTTGGTTCTCTTTAGTACGAATTTACCATTTATACGCCTTCATCACACCTTTTGTTCGCTGGGATTAGGGAAGAATGCAATGCGATCACATGGACTGTCATTGAAGCTGCATTGGACTGAGTTCTGTAGGACATTTCGGAAGCGGTTTTGAGGTACAGTCGAAAGAAGCGCCAATTGGAAGCGTTCTTTGAAGCCTTTAGAGTCTGAACATTGTGACGGTAAGATGATTTGTCTTCTGAGATAGTTCACAGATAATTGGGACGTTTCACGGATTTTATGGCTTCTATAGCGCATATGCATTGCAGGGTATTTCTCTTTAATTCTTATGTAATGTCGGGTCAATATTCATATTGTGATTATGTATATGTGCAGCAATGATAGTTACACTCCTTGTGGTCCCCAGTCTGGTACATGAATGGTGCGAGTCCTTCATCACGCCCCAGGTGAGTATCTATAGCGTTCGTTCTTATTGTTGTAGTGGGCAGAAGAGGAAGAGGAAGTTGGTTGCGAAGGAGAACAATAAAGTTACTGCCCTAGCCAGCCCCCCCAGCGAGTGGCTCGAGCTCCTGCAGGCCCTGAGTCCCAGCCACATCACGGAGGTGGTCCTGACATGGATTCCTGGTCACTGTGGCCTATCTCCCAACGAGTTGGCGGACAACCTTGCAAAAATTTCCCTCTCTGGCCCTATCATTGACGTCCTTCCGCCCCTGCCCTCTATCACGCGGGCCAGGTATAGAAGGCTGCTGGAGCTGACCGCTCTCCGCTCACTGCCAGCCCGGCACGCCCATCTTTCCCACGCTTGGCAGGCTGACCGCTGCGTCTCCCGTCATGTAGAAGTCTTGCTGACTCGACTGCGCCGTCTAGCCCTTCCACTGAACTTTTATCTGCACCGCGCGGGTATCAGCCGCCCTGCGTGCGTCCACTGCGGTCAAGAGGAAACTGTGGAGCACTTTCTCCTGCACTGCCCCCTCTACGACCGCTCCCGCCTTAGCTACCTTGCCCAGCCGCTGGCTAGACAAGGGGTTCCCCTCTCCCTGGACGCCATCCTGTCATTTGGGGCCTCCCACACCGAAAAATGGCGGTTTGAAATAGCGTCGAGAGCCGCCGCCTTTCTGACCATCTGCGGCCGCTTCTGAAACACCTAGTACCTCCTGCTTCCTCCCTCCCCTCTGCTATGGCTTCCTTCGACTAACTTGTCACCGTGGGTCTCATGAGCCTCTAGCGATTACTCCGCACGAAACCCTGGCCAATCGCCCTGTGTGGCTGGTGGCCACTATGCCTAGTGGTGGAAGAAGAAGAATAAAGTTACGTTCCAGTGCTCTAGGCTGGAGGCAAGGGGTCTTCCGTGTGGAACATTACATTTGGCGCAGTCGACAGCATACGAAGGAGATGTGGATTGAATTTTATGTGAAGCCTTCGGTGGATAGTCTACTCGTCGATCGGTACCAGATAGACGGCGAGGATCCTATACCGCTGCCAGAAGCCATCAGCACACCAGAGCTGGCCCAGCAGTATGTCGTCACAAGAAGTAGGAGGAGTGTCGACGAGATTTTACTTAAAGGTAGCGTCAAGGTGAACATGAAATTAAATGATTTCCAGGCCTGGATTGGACACGCCAGCTTGCGCGGTGCAGTCGCGAGTCCGTCGTCGCACGATGGCACACAAGATATTCTATTAAGGATGATATCGTTACAACAGCAACAGTCCTCGCAGCAACTCGAGCTATTACGAGGAATGGCCGCCGCGATTGCAAGCTCCAAGTCCCGCGGTGAGCTGGTGAAGCCAGAGATATTTGACGGGTGTTCCACGAGTCCGCAGGCCTGGATGGACCTGTATGAGTACGCCTGCGGGAAGAATGGCTGAACCAGCGACGACGAAAAGATAACGAACCTTCCTCCCTACGTAAGCAAGATGGCCAAAAGCTGGTTTGACCTGAGAGTCACCGAGAACGTCAAGGAAACATGGGACTAGTGGAAGCTTCCTTGGCGCCTTCCAGGAAAATGCGGTCGAACGGTGGGACCGGGCGATTTTCTACAAGTACCGTTCGGGGAGAGCTCTGCAATACTTTTGTGAAAAGCACAGACTCCAAGAGACGGCCGATAGCAACCTTCCAGAAACGTCCGTGGTTCCATTAGTGATACATGGATTAAGCTGTGACCTGCAGAAGCAAGTCCAGAGTAGGGGGCCAAAGACCGTGCTGGAGCTTTTGTCCTGCTTCAAGGACCTAACCGCGGACCGGCCCGTGCCTGCGAGGACGTCCAGCAACAACGATGATCACGCCAGCAACCGGACTCCACCTGATCCTCGACCATCGAATCCACGTAACCCGTGGACATCGCGACACCCGGCAGCAGCCGCAAACTTCGTGGACGAGACGTCACCCGAGGCCTATGACGTTAATCTGGATCGGTCTCAGCATATAACGGAAGACTCAAAAAACGAATAAACGCTGGCTGGCAGTCTCGCCGGGGGGGGGGGGGATATGTTTATTACGAAAAAAAAGAGGCATGTAAAAGGAAAGGTCAGCCAGGCAGAAGTCGACTAGCAATTCCTTGTAAAAAAAGAAAGAAAAAAGAAACAGAAAAGGAGATAGACTCAAGGGGCACATGGGCAGCAGGGGGGCATGAGTACACGATCGCTCAGAGGCAGTCCACGAGCCCAGAGTCCCCCAGGAAGCATATTAGCGCTCTGGTAACAGCCCATTGCTTCTGCCCTACGGGGCCCAGTAGGGTGGCCAAAGAGAGGTCTCTGTGCCCCAGGGCAGATAGGCGGTGCGTGAGTGCGGTCCGAGGAGCGGTATATCTTGGGCAGGTCAAGAGTAAATGATGGGTGTCGGCGTCGGTGGAGCAGGGGGGACACGCCGAAGAGGGACGCTGCTTGATCTTGGACAGGAACGATGGAGTACGGGCAGCATTCAGGCGAAGACTGTGGAGAGCCGACTCTTCCTTTCGAGACAGCCGTAACGACACACTGAAGGCCATCTTCGGGTCAATGCGGTGGAGGAAGGTGTTGGCTGCGACAGTGTTTTCCATGAAAAGGCGGGTGTCGAAGGAAAGGCGCCGGCGGATGTGTATGCGGCAGACGGATGGTGATAACGGGATGACAGTGTTGCACTCAGCTGCGCCATGAGCGCGCCTCGCTGCTGTGCCGCCACGTGTGTTTCCCGGCAAGCCAATGTGGCATGGCACCCACTGAAACCACACGGAGTGGCCGGAGGTGACGAGGAGGTTGTGCACAATCAGGATCAGTGAGCGGATGTCAGAAACAACTTGCGAGCGAGGCGAAGACAGTGCCTCCAGCGCCGACTTGCTGTCTGTGAGGACTGTCCAGCTTCCAGGTGGACGAGAGGATACAAGCTTCAGTGCTTCGTGAATGGCTACAAGCTCCGCTTCGGATGATGACGTTTCGTGGGGAAGCTTGAAGGCTTGTTCGCTGTTTTCGGAAGGGAGGAACAGTGCTGCTGTGGAGACGCCCGCGGAGACCGAGCCGTCGGTATATATTTGCAGTCGCTGGCTGTGTAGGGCGTCCAGGTGCTCCAGCACGAGGTACCGCAGGACAGGCGGTGGATGGTCGTTTTTGCCCGTGATGCCAAGGATATGTGTGTACACGGTGGGTGTGACCATCGACCACATTGGTGGGGTGTAAGACGAAGTAGACGCAGTTGATGGGACCGACAGCTTCAGTCGCCGGACAGCGGCACCGAATGCCGACGCAGGGCAGTCATGGTCGATGTCCCGCAAGTGGTGTGCGGGATGACGAGTAAGGTATCGTGAGTAGGCGCGGAGGGTTTCCAGGTCGCGCACAATGTGTGCTGGAGACTCCTTGCCCTCTGCTAGGACCAGGTATGTCTCTGTCGTTTTGGGAACACCCAGGCATACGCGCAGGCTGCGGCCCTGAATGTTGAGGAACTCGCGTTCATTGGCTTTGCTTACGGCGTGGAGGACTGGGAGGCTGTACCTCAGGGTTCCGGTCACCAGGGAGGTGTGGACGAGCTTAAGGTCGGTGCAGGTAGGGCCCCATGACGTTCCAGAGATCCGTCGCAGGAGATTGACGAGGACAGACAGCTGGGAGGACAGAGCTTTGATATGTTTGGACCAGGTGAGGCCCTAGTCGATGGTAACGTCCAGATACTTGTGGTGTGGCACGAACACCACCGGCAAACCTGCACGTAGCGGGAACTAGCGGAATGATCGGGGCGTAAACGCCATGGCGACCGTCTTGGATGATGAAACAGACAGTCCCCGGTCGGAAAGATACTGGACAACATCATCAAGGGCTCCTTGCAGGCGACGCTGAATCGCGTCACGGCGCGTGCCGGAGGTCCACAGGCATATGTCGTCGGTGTAGATGGTGATACTGACGTTGCCTCGGAGGTGAGCTGGTAGAGAGGCCATGACAACGTTGAACAGAAGAGGGCGGAGCACACTACCTTGCGGGACGCCACGGCGAACAGGGAAGGATTGGGTGTCCCCTTCCGTAGTGCGGACAAACAAAGACCTGTCCGATAGGAACTCCTGAATCCACGACAGCATCCGGCCCCCCACGCCAGCCTCTTGGAGTGTCGCCACAACAGTACTGTGGAGTACGCTGTCGTAAGCCTTCAGAACGTCGAGGAAGACAGCGGCGGTATGTAGGCCTTCAAATCGGGCTTGCTGCGCGGAGGAGGTGACGGCGATGACATTGTCAACGGCTGATCTACCTTGTCTGAATCCGGCCATCACCTGCGGGAAGAAGCCCGTACTTTCAAGGTACCAGGCGAGGCGCGAACGGACCATTCTCTCGAAAGTCTTCCCGATGCAGCTGTTAAGGCAATTAGTCTAAATGAATCGATGTTGTGTGGTGATTTGCCCGGCTTTAAGATGGGGGTTACCATCGCACATTTCCATTCTGTCGGGACGGAACCGGCTACCCAGGACGCGTTGAAAATGCTCAGAAGAGACTGGCGCGCGCAAAGCGGTAGATTTCTGAGCGCCTTGTAAGACACACGGTCCGCGCCTGGCGAGGTATGCACGGGTGCATTCTCCAGCGCAGATTCAAGTTCAGCAAGGGAGAATGGAATGTCTAGGAGAGGTTCGCTCGACGACTCCAGAACTACGGGGATGTCCTTGGATGAGGCTAGTGAGTTGGTGGGGGCTGAGGCGAGGCGGTCGCATTACTCCTCCGCTATTTGGAGTTCCTGACGCCCGGAGGCAAGCGAAAGCGATCGAAATGGCTGGCGCTGAGAGACGGGCACATGGAGCCCTTTGAGCACCGACCACAGCCGAGACAGCGGCGTGCGCGGCGACAGTGAAGTCGCAAAGTTCCGCCAGTGGGTACGTGCCAGTTTGACCAGGTGCCTATGGACAGCCTTCTGTACACGTCGCGCCTCAGACGTGTGTTCCGGCAGACTTGTGCGACGGGCGCGCCGTTCCGCACGGCGGCCGAGCGCGCGCAGCCTCTCGTACTCCGCATCGACGGCAGTGAACTTTTCCGGTATCCGCGCAACGCTGGTGGAGGACTGCGCGGCACGAGCGACTGCTTGACAGAAGTCCCTTTCATTCATCGGCATGGAGTCTGCAAAGTCGGTCTCCAGAGCACATCTGTAGGACGCCCAGTCAGTACGCTTGACGCACCGTGCGGGGTGCCGCTCCGTTCTGGAGTGCTGAATGTTGACCAGGACAGGCAGGTGATCGCTGCCCATCGTATCAGCATCGACTTGCCACCTGGAGATCCGCGCAATGGAGGCGGAGGCCACAGTCAGGTCCCAGCAGGACGAAAGGAGAGTCGACTGCACAAACGTTGGGGAGCCGTCGTTTAGGATATGAAGGTCGCGTTCTTCAAACAGGGCAGCTAAGAGACCGCCACGTGTGTCTGTGCGCATACTTCCCCAGACGACATTGTGCGCGTTGAGATCACCACAGAGCAGGTAAGGGGGGTGGGCGCTATCTAGTAGCGCCGCGATCTCGCGCACATTGTAAGCAACAGCCGGCGGTACGTACAGTAAGACGGCGGTGAACACAACCTCACCCAAGCGAACGGTGCAGCAGGCGTACTCGTCCACTCCTGTGCAAGGAACAGCTCTCTGTACTGCCGGTATGTCGGACCGGACGAAGAGTGCGGCACGGCTTGTCCTGTCTGGGGGGCACGAGGTGAAGGTAATATAGTTCGACAGGCGGAAATGTTCATTGATGCCACACTCCGAGATACACATTAAAGGGAACTTGTGCCGCCATGCGAACTGGCGAAAGTCAGTCGTTTTAGAACGAAGGCCTCTTGCGTTCCACTGGAAGACTGTGGTCGTTCCGTGCTGCAGCGGAGGGGAGTGCGTTGCTCTTCTGTCCATGCAGGGTGCGTGCGTGCGATCAATGGAGAAGCCAACGGCTTAGGCTACTTCGAACCTTGAGCCGAAGGCAAAGATGGTTGAGATGGCTTGTTCTAGTTGCAGGATCGATTGTGCCTCGGCAATGGCCGCAGATTCGGGGCAGGCTGCGACGATGGCTTTCAGCGCCGCAAAGAGCAACTGGATTACCACTGCAGCTGCGCCGACGCCTCGTGTCCGGTCCACAGGTGGTCGACGGGTACGGGCTGATGCAGAGGGACCGATTGGGGCAGCAGCGCTTGCGTCGGGTGTCACGTCCGACACGGGGTCGGTAAAGTGGGAAGGGGGGAAGTCAGAATCACCCCACGACACTGGCTGGTCCATCTTTGGGGCAGGTGTAGGGGGAGACGAGCTTCAGCGACCTTCGCAAACCGCTTGCGCCTACTTCTCCTCTTGCGCTCGTTCTTGCGGACCCTCTCTTTTGCCTCTTTGTAGCTGCTGTTCGAGCGCGAACGCACTCGTGCGATGCGCATTTGCTCTCTGAATCTGGGACAGTCCTTCGACGTATCCAGGTGTTACCCCTGGAGTTAATGCAGGTGGGGTCGCTCGCCGGGCACGCTGAGCCTACATGGGACTTGCCACAGTTCGGGCAGGCCATCGCCCGGGTGCAGCATGCGGCGACGTGCCCATGCCTCAGGCACACTGGGGTACGCGCGGAAGGTAGCCTCGGACCGACATGGTCAGGAGGTGGAAGCTTACATGCAACGGGGGTTTCGGACCGAGGAAGGTCAACCTAACAGCCCCAGCATCTTTCCGTATCCTCCTCGCCGCGAGGAGCGGGGGGGTCGGACACAATGGCTTCTGTGATTTGCTGATCCGACAGAGACGTGTCAATTCCAAGGATAACACCATAGCTGGAGTTCGACAGACGAGGCTCGTAGGCACGGACTGGAACGTTGCAGACCCTGTCGAGTCGCAGGAGAGACGCTTTCGCAGATGCGGTAGCCACGCCGACTGCAATAATATTCTTTGCGTAGTTGGGTCGGATTTCCTTTATCCTGCCTGGGAGTTCAGACGTCAGGAACGGAGAAAGCTTCAAGTGGTTAATCTTAGCGAGGTTCGAAGATCGGTCCAGGGGCGTGAGGAGCACAGTGCAGTTCTCCAGGGGGCTCACTCGCGCACCGCCGCGCAGGTTGACCTTTCGGGCCCGCTTGACGACGTCCTGGAAAGGTCGTTCATCGTCGGATGACGTTAGCGTTGAGTGGCTCGTTGACCTTTTACGAGAGATGACGGTGCTACGGCTCGCAGACGAGTCCGTTTCGCAGCCACTAGCCATTTCCGTTGAGGACCCGTCTGCCCTCTCCATGGGCAGGAGGGCACTGGTGGGCCTCCCAGCAAGGTGACGCGAGGCGTCTGTGGACCCCAGACAAGGGGTTTCCCCAGGAAGACGAGAGATAAGAAAAATAAGGGGTAACGCTGAGAATCAACCAAGGACGGCGGAGCAGAAGAAGTCTCGCCGGGAGCAGAAAAGGAGACTGTGTTTTTGCTCAATCCAAGCTTACTGTTCATCCCCGTGCGGCTCAATTGAAAACCAGTTGATGCACTGGTGGACACTGGGGCGAACACAATTTCAACAGAACAGTGGCAAATACCGATAACATTTCAGCTGGGCGGCCGGTACAAGTGCAAGCCTACGACGGGTCCAAAAGGACAATGAACGAATGGACAAAGGTGAAGATTGAATACAAAGGACACGCGACAGAGCCAGAAGCAGTGGTGGTGGACGGGGCAGAGTACGACTTCCTTCTCTCTCGGCCCTATATGAAGGCGATGCACCTCAATCTGTATTGGGACGGCCATGTTGCCGTGTCTGAGGAGCTGATGCACGCAGAACTGACACGCACCCAGGCTGAGAGGCTTCCGAAATGTGCGCAAGATATTGTAACCATGTATACGGAATTAAAGTGCCTAAGCAGTTGCCCACCACCCATCTCCGGATTTGCGGTCCCATTCAAGTTGCGGGACACCACTGTCATCCGACGAAAGCCATATCCTCTTTCGAGAGAAAGAAAGGAATGGCTGCGAACACAATTACAGTCCATGCTGGATGCAAATATTATAAGACCCTCTACGTCACACTTCGCGTCCCCCATAATCATAGCGCCGAAGGCAGACGGTACCTACAGGCTGTGCACCGACTTCAGACTCGTCAACCAGCAGACAGAGCTGTTCCCATATCCTATGCCGAACATTGACGAGATTATAGACAACACCGGCGGCTGCAACGTATTCTCCTGTATCGACCTACAGAAACGTTACTGGAAAATACCGCTACTAGAGGAATACAAGATGTACACAGCCTTTATCACACCCTTCGACCTTTACGAATACAACCTGTTGCCCTTCGGCTGGAAAAACTCAGGGGCCTGGTTCCAGAAAATAATGGATGAGGTGCTACGACCACTGCGTGACTTTTGCGCTGTATATATAGACGACGTGATCATCTACTCCAGGTCGGACGCTGACCACCAGGTGTACCTCGCCAAAGTTCTAGAAACCCTATCCAAAAAGAAGATGATGATCAATTTCAAAAAGAGTGTGTTTTTCAAAGAGAAGGTCGTCTTCTTGGGACGAGTGTTAGACGGCAACACCAAGACCACCAAACAAGAATCAGTTGACGGCATCGCTCGCCTCCAAAAGCCGCAGGACATGCACTCCTTGCGGGTACTGTTGGGGCAGGCCGGACATTTCAGGGCGTTCATCCCGGGATACGCTGGTCTGACAAGATGCCTCACGCTGCTGACACGCAAAGACGTACCTTTCGTCCGGGGAGAGGAATGCGAGCGGACTTACAGAGAACTGGTACGACGGATCTCATCCGACTGTGAACTAAATTACACCACGACAGAGAAGGAAGCATTCGCAGTACTGCTTGCAGCGAGGTATATCCGCCCATATATCGAGGGGAGGCGATTCACTCTCTTCACTGACAACGAAGCTCTGTCATACCTACTGACTTCGTCCGAACCAAAAGGCAGGATCGCACGATGGATTTGTGAACTAGAGGAGCTCGATTTCAAAACCGTCCATCGGAACGCCTCGGACTTAACGGACGCCGACGCCATCTCGCTTGCGCATGCTTCTGGACAATTCTGCAGAGCCCATAAATCACACGAAATTATGGGAAGGATCAGAGGACTTTCGACCCCAAAACGGAAGGCTACACGTGCCGGACACACGGATACGCACAGTGTTAGAAATGTACCACGACAACCCGGATTCCGGCGGCCACGATGGCTTTTGGCAAACATATAACAAGATTTTCAAAAGGTTTACGTGGGCCAATATGAAGTTGAATATAAGCAACTACGTAGAATCTTGTCCCGTTTGCCAGTGACATAAGGCAAAATATCGTCGAACCAGCGACAGCATGATTTTGCCACATCACTCTCTGGTACCGTTTGAAACCCTTCACCTGGATTTCGCCGAGTTAAGGAAGAAAGGGGAAGGAGTTGGTCAAACGCAAGCGTTTCTGGTAGCAGTCGATCAGTGCACGCGAATGGCAGCTGCGCGTGCAGGGAGAGAAAACGCCGAGTGTGCAATCAAGGTGCTGGAACGTGACATGTTTCAGGACACGAAGATAATAATCTCGGACAATGGGTCAGCGTTCAGGAGTCGCCGGCTGCGAGCCTGGGCTCAGCAACGACGGGTAGAATTACACACAACAACACCGTACCATCCAGCGGCAAACGGTCTCGCGGAGAGGACCATCAGGTACTTAAAGCTGTACATCGCCATGTATCCCCAGTTCCAGGGAGGGTGGAGCGGCAGTCAGGCACCACAACAGATCTCACACCGCAGCGCTGGGATGTAGCCGCCATTTTGCGGTATTCAGCACGCCCGCGGCGTTCCCTGCGGATGAACAACTCCGTATAACTGATCACGTCCACCTAGAAGAGCGGCGCCGATCTACAGAAGCTATCGACAAGTATCGCAAGAAGATGAAAGAAAACTTCGACAAACGCAGGAATACTAAGATACCCTGAATCCAAGTTGGTGACGAGGTCCTTGTAAGACGAGGAACCAAGGAAACCCAAGCAAGCTTCGATGGTCCTTGCAAAGTGTGGAAAACGGTGCACCAGGAAGGCATTCTAGAAGCGGTGGGCTATAAAGGACCACGAGGGACGAATGAAATGGCGACCATTGGAAACGTTTGTCCCGTACCGTCCGCGGAGGGACGGTTAACCAAACGGGGGGGGGGGGGTATGTAGTGGGCAGAAGAGGAAGAGGAAGTTGGTTGCGAAGGAGAACAATAAAGTTACGTTCCAGTGTTCTAGGCTGGAGGCAAGGGGTCTTCTGTGTGGAACATTACAATTGTACATCGCAAAAGGTTTTGTTTTGCAGCTATGGGTACGGGCTTTGCATTTTTCGTACTTTATTATTGATGTCTCCAGAGCGACCGCGAAGATAACGTCCTGCTGAAAATACTTGGAAGATTTTGTCTATGTATTCTGGTAACTTTCTAGGTGGAGAACGAACATGTCATATGGTGTGCTTTTTCCCGGGAAGTATTCCATCCGGAGCGAACGCTGTTATGCCTGGAGAAGGAGACCATAGGGGTGTCCAGCTTGAAGGAGCCTGTGAGGACCCTCGTCGCGCTTTACTGGCTTATTCATGCCGAATTCACGTTGGAATCTCATGCCGAAGTCCGCTTCTACACTGCAAGTGCTCCGCAAATTAATGAATGTACCCCTCGCATTGGTGAGCCCATGTGATAAAGCAGCTGTGTCTTCATTGAAGTAGATTGTGCAAAATAAAGATTTGTAATTTGTAACAGCCTTTTCTGTGTGCTTCCATGTTATCCACTTCGGAACAGCATTCATTAACTACATGTCGTTACCGTTAGCGTCACGTGCACCCCAACAAGAGGGAACAGGTTCCATTGCAAGGGAAGAAGAGTTATATGCATATGGTGGCAAATGCTTCTTCCGAAACGTGTGAAATACCCATCCCCACCGGCAAAAGTATATCACTTCTAAAGTAGGAAAATCTCTCCGTTACAGTGTTAAGATTCGAACCACTTGGGTAGAACTGCTTCCCTCAGGAGTGGAAATTTTTAGACCTGTACGGCAGGTCACTTCTACCAAGGGTAGAACGTCCGTCCGCAAAAGATATAGCATTTATCTCCAACGCGGAGGCAAATTTAGCCTCCTCGAGGTAGACGTAGCTCTCCCATGAGGTATAACACATAAGCCTTAATGGGCATAATACTCAACCGCGGACGGGTAGAACTCTTCAATGAAGGGGGTAGAACTGCCACCCCACTATGGGGTAGGTCTGTTCTACCCCTGGGGTAGAAGTGGCGGGGTAGAACTGCTTCTACCCCTCATTTTCTACCCCAAAAGGGTTGAAAATTTGGCACAACGCACTTGTGCCCCAAAAGGTAAAAAAAAAACACTATTTTTTCTTAGAGTGTGAGTGACACCACAGGGAGGTCGGTCCGTGGATTTGACCCAACTGAATGTTCTTTAACGGGCACTGAAGTTTCACAAGAGCGCACGCCGTATTTAACGGACCCTCATGGAAGACGTCTCTATAGGCATCTTGTAGCGTACGTACATCTCAGTTGTGGGACAGAATATAATTAAATTATCTCCCGGTTTTGTTACCATAGAGTACGGAGATGAAGAGTAATCGAGTCCCGTTCGTGAGATTAGTGAAGCGCAGTTTAATTAGGAAAGCCTATCGTTCATAGTCAGTCGTGCCGCGAAGAGAGTGTGAGCATTGTTGAGCAACATTTTCCGCTCAGATGAACTGCACCATGAAGAAATGAAGCGCTGGTGCCGCTGCCGTCGTTGGCACGCACTGTTCTCCGTTTGTTTTTCTCGTTGAACATGCTTCAAGATGCAGCGTGTTGCAGATGCGAGTTTCTTTTCGTCTATTATTAGGGAAGATTTCTCCCGACGCATGGCGTGGAAGCCGTCAATGAAACTGCGAGATAAACGAGACGAAAAAGAAAGGCTGAAGAATATATTCTATTCCAAAGTTACATCAAACGCATATCCATTCTTGCAACAATTCGAGGGAGAAGTAATGCGTCCGAAGACTGCCCCAACACGTAAAAAAATGCTTCTAGGATCTCGGCATTAAGCTGTACATAAGACCTACATTTGCGCAAGCAACTCAAACTCTCCCGGAAGTTCTGCAAGCTCAAAATCTTGAAAGGAGAGGTATAAAGATAGATAAACCCACGCGTCGGCTCTATTCGCTACCAAGTCGAACGCATGTACAGATTTTCTCGGAATATACCAGGAACTAAAGACGAATTTCATGAAAGGGCTCTCATAATAAGACGGTGAGCTGCAATGGAGGTCAGATCAAACTAGTTTCCACGGCTATTCCTCATATATCGCTGGTCAGTCGCACTTGTTATTGTCAGTAGGCCAATGGTCCTGTAACAAAATTGTGTTAGAGGACATTTGTATATCACATCACTGTTAAATGGAACCCCAGTGAGAAGTTCGCTGAAGATCCGTCGCCACGTGAGTATACTCGAGCGACATCATCTTAACAACAACAGTTTTTTTTTTCTTACTCCAGTGACACAGTGAGAAGTGCGATATGGTCATTGTGAAGCGAAGCCGGGGTGGTGCATTGTAATTCAGAGAGCACAGTCCTTGTATTACTAGAACGTGGATAAATATGCATTAAAACTGCCAAAATATGCGTGCAATCATGCACTTAAAATGTTCGAAATGTGCATTAAAAATCCTCAGTATACGCAATGTTTTTCATTGTTGTTGGTACGAAAGCAATGTACCAAATGCCTTTTTTTTAATCGAGTATTTTGTTAGGAATAACACGGTACACTAAAGCCGCCTGCAGCACACTTCAACAAAGCGTTCTACAGCACACAACCAATAATACGTGATCGATAAAATAGCGTAAACGCAGGCTAGCTTGTGTACGAAAGCCATTACGAAACAAGCCTGAGCATGGGAACATGAAAAACATGAGCGTACGCCTATGTTCGTGTTTTTGTGTTGCCCATGCTCAGGCTTGCTGCGTCATGGCTTTGTGTTCGGCATTGCATCATGTCGATTAAAATGTGAACGCCGCGAGTGTCGTAACGGTACTGTGGCGAAGTTGAAGTACGGTCCATCGGCCATGCACGCAGTGGAGTATCGAGCAGCAAGGTACGGGCTGAACACCGCACCTCACACCACGACATGGAGAAGACGACATCCACCATCAGCTTCTCCGCTGTCGGCGTCACCTTCATCATTGGGCCATCCTCTGGCAGCGCCTCTCATAGCTCTGGAGCACGGGCGCTTCCCTCGGAACAGGGTTGCGGAAGGAGACCACCCATTCCATTCCAATTCCATTCCGAGGAATGAAGATTTGTGATAATTCCATTCCTTTCAATTCCTCGGAATTAAAAGGTATGGTCAATTCCCACTCCTGGAATGGCTTGGCAACCCCATTCCTTTCCCTTTAATTCCACCAATAAAAGGTTATTAAGACAAGGTTATTTCGCCCTCCTCCTCTCCTCCTCCTCCTCTTCATTGGCATCATCATTACAGGAGTTTTCCACTGAAGTAACTGGTGCAAGTGATGTGGGGTTGCGGGCCTCACAGTAGTGAAGCCAAAATCTCAATTTTATTTTTTCTTAATACCAAACGAAACCATCGCCCTTGACCGTGTGGCACCCAGACCATTACATTCCAATTCCATTCCGCCTGCGAAAAAAGCCTAATTCCATTCCCATTCCATTCCCAGGACAGTGTCCGGCATTCCATTCCAATTCCATTCCGGGCTCTGATAAATCTGGAATGATTCTGGAATCATTCCAATCCCGGAGTGGCAACTCCGCAACCATACCTCGGAACACTCCTTGGCCCCGCGCAGCGAATTAGCCTGTGGACTGTCACAAAGGCGGTGCTCCGCTTTCTGCGTGATTCGGGCCTCCTGGGCTCCCTGTGAGCAGTCTTAATGCCTCTTTATTTTCTTTTTGCAATAGCAAGCCGGCGTGCTGCCTGGCTGACCATTCCCCCTATTCTTTGCCCTTTCTTCTTTCTTTCTGCCAATAAATACCGTCCCCCCGCATCGAAACATAGAAAATATTCAATTGCGACCAGAGTTTTCGCGAAAGACCACCCAACGCCGTTCCGAAACCAGCGAAACCATCTATGAAAATACAAGAAGCAAGCTCTCGCGCCTGAAAATAATGCAAAACATGGACTTTTCATGCACTTTCATGTGAAATATGCCACAACGTGCAAAACATACATTGACATGCACCATAAAACCCTCCTGGTCGACCCCAAACCAAGACCAAAACCGTTTATCATCATCCAGATACGAAACCACATAAAAAAAAATCTTGCATTTGCATGAAAATCCGCGCTCACGTATTGCTTTCACTCCCGCTCACTCATACGATCATTGCCTCCCTGCATGAAAAAGGGGAAAGACGACGGTGTAATAACACAGCAGTTTGTGGAAAATTCGAACGTTCAGTGATTCCGTGAAGGTAAATAGTAGTAAATGTATCGAGTATTGATAGACTGGGCTCAAAGATTTAGAGCAGATACTATACATTTCATATATATATATATATATTTCAGATATATTTCATTATGCATCACCCATAGCTGCCCCAAGCATTGAATAAATACCAGAATAAATCTTTACGATGTTCAGTTCTTCCGCGCGCGCACTTTTACGTCGCAGTGCGCAATACATAGCTCACCACGTGATATCTGGTCTAGTTCTAAAGTAACTATGCCAGTTACGGTTACTTTACAGTTCCCTGTTTGTCTCCCTAATTTCAGAAAGTAGTCAGATCTTTGTTCACGGCCTGTCGCCGACTGGCACTCAACACGAGAGTTGCTTTCTGAGAAAGAGTAATGAATTGCAGGTACTCGATAGTTGCTCTGTAGGTGATTACTTGTAACTGAGTTACTTCCAAAGACTTCGCACCTGAATGACACTGAAGCAGCTGTGTCTCCGCGACGCATGTGGTCAGGTGAACACGAAGCCCCTCACACAGTTCATATGCGGCTACATTGGAGAGTCGGAATATTTCGCTGAAATACGCCTCATTCAATTCAAACGCGCCATTATGCCATATAAATATCATCGCCGACAGCGCCGGTAGCGTATTTCCAAAACATTACCCGGTACAACGGATAGCGCTGTAGCGAGCCTTAGTGGATGATAGCTGATGGTCCGGCAACCTGCGTTACCAAGGTTACGCCGATATGCTACGCGCTCTCTCCGGTTCAATATATCCATGGAGGAAGGAACGCAGATATCTTTAGTCAGCGATACTTTGGAGTCTGTTGTTTCTTAGCCCATCTGCCTGTTGTGTGTTTTCGTGCACTGCGACGTAATGTGTGTACTTCCCGAACGGTGCAGTTTCGTGACTGATGCTGTAGTTTTACTTGTCATTCCGTTTCAAAGCAAAATGCATTGCGCGTGTGTGTGGGGGGAGGTGGTAATGGCAGGAACGGCTCGCCGTTGTTGGCCAAACAGAGGTGCGCAGCGTGACGACTATAGCAAAAAAAAAAAAAAAAAGACAAGAAAAGAAAAACGGATGGAGGACGAAAGGTTGAGAATGCATCGCGCGCTTTCTGTATGAAACGCATCATCATCCACTTACGAAATTCCTGCTTGCGATACTTGTGCGTTATGATGAACCCGATGTAATCGCAGTTCTCTTTTCACTTTTGCACATGTTACTGCTAATACTACGTTAGCAGTTAGTAGTTAGGACAAAAACGCGGATAACCGTACTGTGGATCTCGCTTGTGTTCACGTTATTGGTGTGATAATCTGTGCTGCCCAAAGCTCACCATCCTGTCTGATGTCCATGTAAATGGCTGAAGCTGAAAATGATATTTATCAGTGGCAGTGTTACGCTTTAAAGGGACCCTCGTATCCAGAACCGTGCTTACGAATCCAATACCTATGTGTTCGGTACACTACCAGGAGCTGTTTGCCAAATTTTCTCCTTCCGAAACTGCCGGGGTGATGAGGAATTGAATTTAAAAGGTCCGGTTTCGTTTTGATCATCGAAAGCGCCAGCGCCAACAACATCGCGTGACGCAAGGTGGAATCTGGCTAATCCGCTGTGAAGGACGCTGTCGTCTGCCGCCAAGTCTGGGGCTGCTTTGTTTTTTCCTGCACGTCTCCCGTGTTCACATGTGGCACTTTCTAGTGACGCGGATACTCTTTGTGAATCGGGATAATCTCTACGCTTGCATCCTTCGCGTGAGATGTCGTTTCGAAACCGACGCAGCCTTCCTGACTCCAGGAAAACTTCCTTCGAAAACCTCGATGTTTGATTTCGCACGCCTGGGGTACAGCTACAGCCAGACCCCAGACGAAGCGAAAGTTGGAAGCAGCTACATCGCTAGCGGGTATGCTCATGCTCAGGGTATGTTCATGATGTCCGTGTAGGCTCCTCGCATTTCACCGATAATGTGTACCTGGATGAGAACATCATGCAAGTGCAACTTGGATTGACACAAAAAAGGAACGAATTGAAACTTGACGCCTTTCCGACAGTGTTCCACGAACAAAGCTATGCCAGCAACTTCGACAGTAAGTCGCAATGTCTATGTAGTTTCCCAATCAGATCTGTCACTCTTGCGCGTGAGTAACATAGCAGCAAAAGACGAAATCGGTACAACGTAAGGTATCCCCTAACCTATGATTAATAACTAGATAAATAAAATACAATAAACAAGTACAAGAACACGATGTCATTCATATGAACGTGATTGGCTTTTTCTTTGTCGGACGCGTTATCAATGAACTTTCCCTGTTACTGAACCTGTGACTTTTGTGCAATGTGGTAGACATGATTGGTTTTCATGTGTATTACAGCTGCAGGCAGCTCAACAGGGTTAAGCGCAAGTGGTACGTACATTACTTAAATACATATAATGTGTTTACAATTTTTGGACACAGAACAATTCGCAAACTATGAACCCCGCTCACTAAAAGGGAGAACTGACGCTGTTTGTGTGCTGGTGTTGGAAACAGGCACTATATACAAGCGGTACCTCTGTCCGTAACATAAGCGCCACAAACCACTTCCCAGTTTCCTTTTATCTCGCTGTTTGTGTGCTGTAGGGTGGCGGTTTTTGCGGTTGTCGTAGCCAACTTGAGGTGCACTTTTGACGTTCTGTGTTATAGAAGGACCAGGTTCTGCTGATCCAAGTCCCATCCATCCATGAAACGGCAACCAACAATGTACGTGTGTGCACGGCAATTTTGTGTAGACACCTGGTTTTTACACTAATGCCTTTACAAAATAACAAAATAACTTGAAAGAAAGAAAAGAAAAAAAAAAGGTCCTTTTCAGGTCCACCCAAATCTTTGTGCAGAGGCTGACAACAACGATGTTATTGTGAGATGATGAATGATGCTGATGCAGCGTTGAGATTAAGCCCTCGTTTCCTTTTTTGCAATGCTATACATTACTGCTGGTTAAATGTAAAATGGTGCACCTACCTCCAGACATTAAAGGGACTACAAGAGATGTAGTGTCAATTCAACAGAAAAACTGCATGTTCTACGAGGCACTGTCACATAAGCATTGGCCAAATTTGCTGTCCTGTGAGCTTTGATAGGATATGCCGTAGATAGTAAGAGGTCTCTTACTGTAAAAGGGAGGTGCATTATTCGAGTAGTGGGGTCTGAGGCATGAGGGTCATTTCAGGATGTACTAACCCTTCCAAAATTGTACACTTGGTTGTGCCGAGAGATCGATCCAGATCCCCCCCCCCCCAACACCCAGAGTTTTTTTCCTGTGTACCACTGTTATAATGAAACCGTCCCGAAATGTACGGAGCACAGAATTCTAGATTTTCATTGCAACTGAAGTACTTACGAAGCTCTTTCTTTTTTTTTTTTGTGAGTCCTTGCTTCAGATCCCAAGGGACATTGCCAGTGTGGTGCATGCTGATAACTGTCTGTGCATAGCAAATAATAAATATCTGTGCATGAAGAGTTGGATGTGGACTTGTGCAATGGCTCTTGAATGGACAACACTCAGTCAAAACAAAGATTTATTCACATTTGCGTAACTTATTGCCTGTCATTATAATAATTATTATAATACATAGACAAGAGGTAATGCTCTGCCAAGAATCTCTGAAGTTAGTCTTGAAAGCTGTTTTCAAAACTGGTGCTAAAAAGTTTGTTTTGCTGTATCAAGGCAGAACAATCTTCCGTGGGAATGACAAATTGTGGACATTCCCAGACAGATGTATTACTCTCTATGATAATGAGGTGTAACTGTACCATTAGTGAGTTGTGAAACGTTACATGAAAATATTTGACGTGTGATATCCCTCACATGCTATAATACTGCCAACGATAAGAAGCATTACACTACCATTACAAGTATAACTGTTACTTATGGCCAGGTAGTTTATTGCTCCTGCCTATTTCTTTGCACTTCTCGGGATTACTGTGGTAACACAGATTCTGTTTCACACTTCTCAATTGGAAACTACGCAAGTATGGTGTAGGTGTGATCAGGAAATGAGGCACACTAAAGATGATAGTCCTGATAGGACCAGGATGGAAAAACGTTGGCGAATCATGCGGACGACACACCCAGGTATCTGTCGTCTGTTTCTCGGTCCAAGGAATCTCCAAACTCAGCTTGTAAAACACAATAAGCAGTGAGCCTGACGTAGCTGTAGAAAGAAAGGACACTTTCCTAAACACGTAGCACCGTTAATTTCCTGACAATCATTCTAATTCTAACCCGGCCCTTGAGTTGCACAGTTGGTTAGAGCCTTCGTAACTTTCATGGGGCATTCGTCGTGTGTGCAAACAACGACGACAACTACGAAAATAAGGATTGCTCAACGTGCCTATCTCTCCTGGGTACAGTAGGCGAAGACTGTGATCGTCGCTGCAATACTGCGGTGGATACACCACCAGAAGTTCTGGCCGAAGACAGAGAGCTGGGAACAAAGTGTGATGCGTGCTTACATTGCACTTCGCCGTCATTGCACAACTCTGCCACTTCACCAGCACTGCAGCATATAGGTACTCATCCGGTTCCTGGGGAGCACAGGCGCCGCACAAACACTTCGATTGTTTCCAGCGTCGTAGTGAATGTCACGGGATTAAGTATTGAGCACTCCGATCATGAACGTACCTAAAGCAGTGGTCTTGAGGCTCGTTCTGTTGCGCCAACGCAGCTGCGGCACGTACATCACCAGTGACTTGCAGAAGCGGACCCGTCGAATGTGGGCCGTCATCAAACATGTATATTCGTCAATGGGAGCAATTACTAAAGGCATTTGAACAGCATGATTCGCCACTTCCGCGTTCCGAGTCCGCCATCTCCGTATGTGCCTTCGCCAGGCGCCCACAGCTCCCCATAGAGCCCATAGTTTGAGATAATTCAGGCAACACTGGACATACGACCAATGAAAATGCGTCGTGATGCCTAGGAGCCAACCAATCAGGAACCTCTCAGTTTGGCTTGGCTTTCGGCCGGCCCTGGCTGCCATTGACTTCTACTGGTTTTCATACCTGGCGCCCGTTATTCCAAAATAACTAAGACATTTTTGATAGGCGAAATACATCTTTATTGATGCAACGTATAAACTCAAATGTTTGACTCATATATTCACCGTGCGTACAGGACGTTTCGTTCCTTGAATAGACAGCAACCAAACCAAGTTCGAACTTGCAAAGCACACACACAGTCTACTTCTGGAGGCGAGCGAAGTCCACGAGTGCGTGCGTTTCACAGATGAGCATCTTCTTCTCATTCTGGCGATGCACCGTAGGTCACACAGTCACGGGAAATACCTTTGTCATTACGAACACTCTCTTCTTAGTCACTGTATTTGAAAATGCGACAGCGCTCGAAAGTGTTCCTCAGGCGTCAGCTCACCAAGCATTCCAGTTTCGACCCGGCAAGAATGTCCGTAGGTTGACACTTTATCGGAGATCAGAACATGGCCAGAGTCACTATAGCTCACGAACAAACCCGCGCGTACACTTCCTCTTTGGTCGTTGTGGTCAACCGACATCGGCGAGCCGCGGAGACGCAGCGACCCTGCTTGGAGCTGCCCGCCTGGCCGACTGCCCAGACTGCCCGCGAAAAGTGAGCTGTCAGATATTTCGAAACTTTATCAACCAATCCCGGAGCGCGCATCCTCCTTTGGCCAATGGGCATCCGTCATGATGCCTGACGATGTGATACCACGTGACTGTGACGTGATTTTATTTTTCTACTGCCGCAAATGCGGGGAGCTGTGGAGGCCTGCCTTCGCCTTCGTCTCCCTGACCTTGCTCATGCAAGCTGCAAGCCGCGGGGACTCCTCTGGCTCGCCGCGTTCTTATTGGTCAGATTCCTTGTGACGTTGCTAAAGATTCTCAGCAGTGAGGTCCGCTTGACGCCCACATCCGTCGTCTGCTGTAGCGCCGCTTACACACGAATTATGCAAAAAGTGTTCCGTCGATCGGGATGGTACATTCGGAGTCATGGTCAGTGAAGGACGGGGAACCTCATTTCACTGTGGTCTCGGAATCGATCTGTGGTCGATGCGGCTGTCCCTTTAAAGGTGAAATGTTATACGTGTTCAAATGTTTCTATACATGATAATAAAGCACATTTTGTCAGTTATTTTATTGCATTTTAGATGAAAAATTACAATTAATGAGATTTCCAAATAACTTATCAGGTTCCTAATTTTCGTTTGATAATTTACTTTGGTAGGTAAACTCGTGAAATAAGATGGCTTCACATCCATCATGCCACCTCCAAAATGGGCCGTGGAGCTCTCCTTTGTTTCATGCAGGCATCTCAACAGTCGCATTGCATTAGCGCAGTCAGTTACAAGGTGGTGCTTTATAATTTTGACTACTGCAGGAAGTGGACTTTCTCCACGCAAGAATGAATCATTGCGTTGCGCGTCTCCGTTGATCTTCTTGACTTTGATGTCCACCTTCTCTCTGCAGCATGTACTTCGCTCGGATCCGGGCTTTTTATTCAAGCTGGAAAAGTCCATATCTCCAAATCTTGTGGTACACCATCCTGAATTGCAAATAAATAAGATACACATTTGTTGATGTTGCTTGATTGATGTAGTAACAGCATTACCTGTTGCATTCAGATTCCTTTTTCTCTTTGAACCAAAGCCATGAAGTGATTGTCTTCTTTCCATACTGTTGTATCACACATCGTCCTGTTCTTTACTGTATAGATTTGCTCCATGAACCTCACACTCTCGTGTAGATGGGGAATCACCTCTTACTTCAAGAAAAGTGCTAATGGCATCTGACGTACTCTTTTCAGCTTAATTCAGTGCAAGTTCGCAAAGTAAACTTTTCAAAGCATATACGCAGCAGAGACGCGCGCGACCTCTGCAAACGCGGTTGAAAGGAGCGCAAAGGACTTAGTGAATAAACAAACATGTGATTCCAATTTTTATTTGCGTGGGAAAGTCCCCAAATTCCTTTTACTCCTTTTAGACCATCAGCTCTCATCCGCTAAGGTTAGATGCAGCGCGATCTGTTGTACTGGGGAGTGTTTTGTAAATACGCGCATCGGTAGTAGCTTGCGAAGTAGCTTGCAGCCATTCCGACTCGGCTCTCTCTGCTAGCAAGAGGCTAAACGACAGGGTCCAGGCTGTCGCTCCCTCGGACCACATCCTCGTTCACGTCACGTGTAGAGTTGGCAGGGGCAGACGAAATAACAAACGCTAGCGCTAGGTTAAGTCACATACCGCATGCGCTTGTTCTCGAACGACACGTTGGCGCCACCGACACCATTTGGGAATAAAGCCCCTCGCGCGCGCACGTACACATGCACGCACGCGTTTACACACACGTGGACGCACATACACCCAAAAATAAAGAAGCACTCTGTAACACGCCTTTCCACTTTGTTACCCTTCTTGTCCTTTGCGTTCCGGAGCTTGTATCGCGGTTATTTGCAACGTAGGCAGCTGAACACCGATCAATCTTGGGCTTGAACCACCGGCTGAGACATGCCACCGAGAGCGTTTATTTCGCTTATGTAGGAGAAACGCCCATGTGTGCTGCTTGGCACGCCTAAGCCTTTCACTCTCCACTTCTTCTTCGGCTGTTGCCCTTCCCTAAGTCAATAACCCGGTGGGAGCTAAGGCCGGGTAACTAGGATTGACTCGTTCTTGGGACGTGCCACACGCTGCCTTACTT
Source organism: Ornithodoros turicata (assembly GCF_037126465.1). Lineage (NCBI taxonomy): Eukaryota > Metazoa > Arthropoda > Arachnida > Ixodida > Argasidae > Ornithodoros > Ornithodoros turicata. Next base: position 49,453,903 of record NC_088202.1, on the reverse strand, counting down.
CTCCTTCTTTGGTGTAATCTTATCCAGCGTGCTCAAGGAATAATCGTGCGCATGGGCTTAGATTCATGCTGAAATAAACGCTGAAATAAATGCTGAAATGGCACTTCGTATATAAATAGCGTTCCTCCCTTCCTCCGCAAAGCCTGCTTGCCTCGCTCTCGCGGCCGGGGAACCCGTGAGCGCGTGGTTCCGCGAGCGTTTGTGTCAAAATACTAATTAGTTTTGCTAATAACGACACGATTTCTTCAGAACAGGCGACTTTTATTTATACATTTCTTTTTTTATTTTGTTAAGGCCAGCCCGCATGGTGAGTGTTTCTGTGAATATCGCGCTGTGTAAAACTCTGCATGGCCACGCACCATAAAAAAAAAGAGAAAAAAGAAGAAAAAAAAAACGCCTGCCAAACCGCATGGGGCGCAAATCCCGCTGCTGCGTGCACAGCGAGTTTGGCGTATGTGCTTTGCGAAGTGTTGGCAACATTCTTCTCTCGTGCCTGTTCCTTCCTGAAATGGTTGATTTTGTGTGCGTACCTTTGTAATTGATTTGTATTTGGTAAAATGGACCCTCACGAGCGAAAGTTGCAGATGTCCTTCTGCAGCTTTTTCGTAAGTGCGGCCTTTGCTAAAAAGGAACTAGGATGCTCGACTGGAACCAGGAGTGACTCGCTGCGCCGTGATTGGTTGCTATGGATGCCCGTTTTCCGACTGCTGAGTCAAATATCAAACCTGCTCTGACGCAATGAACCACGCTCTAAGAGCAGCTGTGACGTACAAAATTTCGCACTCGGCGTGAAAACTCAGCTGTTACGCAAGAAAAACGCACCATACTGGCCGGCCTATAGACTTGGCTGTTCGAAGTCTCAGCGCTACAAGCGAGGAACGAAAGTGCATCGCTCTGCGTTATGAAACCTCATTCCATGAGCCGTGGCCGCGTTTTCGCTTCCCTATTCTCACGCGCCCTATTGCGAAACCCTCTAATAAGGCAATTCTACTGACGTCGTGAAAAAAAGAAGAAAGAAAAAAACATCCTCGGCAGCGGGCTTTAGATTATCTTTCGCATTCGTCGCCTATCTATTGCCCTCGAACTGGTCTGCCTCAAAGTGCACATGGCCGGCACAGTGGTACAGGGATGAAGTGACCATATTCCTCCGACCCCAAGGCGAGATATCTGTGTTGACGGGGAGGGGGGAGCTGTCAGTGAACAAACCAAATTCTTCGTTATTTCACCTACACCGTGTACCGTTATTTTCTTTTTCTGAAAGTTTTCTTCTTTCTTCTTCTTTCTTATGAAAGTCTGGCAAAGAGTTTACACCAATTTCGCTATGACCATCCGCGCCGCGATGATTGATCATGATTAATGAACATAATCATTGAATAGAGACAGCTTTATGGTCAAAGCTTACACAGGCGAGATTTGGTTTCGGCAAAGTTTTCACAATGGGTATGGCTTCCAGGACTGGAGAGGACTGCATGGAAGGCAAAGGCGCTTCTGCTGTTCAGCCGAGTCATTCTTTCAATCGAAGTTCCTTCCACCAGCAGCCAGACAAAACGGCGTCCCACAGGCAGGTTGCTGGAACTGGGAGGCAACAGCTGAAAAGGCGAGACCTGGCCGGTCGAAATAGGGACGTCTGGTCACTTTATACAGGAAGCATCCCAGTCATGGCTACTGAGGGATGCTCACTCTATGCTCTATACGATGTGCTATTCTCTGTGGTGGTTATACATAGCTCTGCCAGAATATTCAAATTCCAGAGCGAGGGGGACTGCACACCACTCAGTCTACTGTACCATCATCATCTTACCCTCCCTCTTTCACACGTTCATTTCCCCTTCTCTATTCGTCAACTATATACGAGTAGGCTGACCGCACCTCACCTAAACATCATACCCCTCCCCCCCCACACCCCCACCCCACCCCACCCCATCCCACCCCGGCGTTTAACGCGCTCGAGGGAGTTGCCCAAGCTTCTGAGGTAAGCTCGAACGTTTTCGGTGGTGAGTACTTCTGTGAGACTACCCAAATCCCAGGAAAAGAAGAACTTCACTCATCTTCCTCTTCTGTACCACCAACACGCTTCCGTTCAGTTTTTACACACACTTTTTCCCATTCCCATTGTACACCGAATGATCAGCCATGTGCTGATGTGTAGACATCGAACTTCGAAGGTCCGCATCGCCTTGCTTATATCATATGTTTATATACAAATCTACTAAAGTCAGAGATGTCATAGGAGGTCACAAAGAAGGTGCAGAGGCACTGGCGTGAACCTCTTTCATTGTGACATCATGACATCTATAACTGTTGTCATGGTTACTCCTGGAAAATGGAACAAAGTTGAACAACCTCTTATATGGTATAAATTTTACTTCCAAAGGGGTGTCCTTGAGGGCAAGCTACTTACTCCTCTGAAGGAGTTGTGACGGAACGATTTTCTTCCAGTGTGCAGGAAATATATGAAGCATCCTGTTGCATCATTTGGTGCTCCAATTTCAGTGCGTGATGACAAATACTTATCTTGGAAATAGCTCAGTCGAGATTTGGCTTCCATTCGTCATGCTTCCACTGCCGTTCCCTTACCCTTTTGCCGTTCGTGGCGTCGAGGGAATGTGAAACAGTGAAAGCTTCCCCAGAGGAATTTGAGCGGAGCAGCGATCCGTTGCCATCCTCTAAAGAACGGCCCAGATGATAGAAAACGGAAGGCTACACACGGAGGATAATGTGGAGACCATCTCAATTCCCAGGGAAATGGTGCAGATGCAGTGAATGAGTCATACGGTGTAGTTGGTTCTTTATGCGACGTCTCTGCCATTGCCAACATGAACATGCAGCGTATCACAAGACCCCACACGAATGTAATGAGGAAGCCACTCATTAGCAGACGGAACGTTCGGACGTGCATAAAGTTGTCAATGACGACGCGAACACCGCCGGAAAACATTTCCATCCACTGTATTCGGGTGACAGCGACATTGTTCAAGGAAAACACAAGTCGTTCCCGGAAGAAACGCAAAACTTGTTCGTGTGTGGCAGTTCTCTCACAATTAATGAACCTGTTTTAATGTTAAAGCGCGGATTTTCTATTCTCTGCTTCCATTCGTGGAACTGCGCATATCGAGGCTTAAAGAACCAGACAAAGAGCCCCCAATAAATTTTTCGTTTACTAGTTGGGGCGAATTGTAACGACAACTGCAACGCTTTCTTGCGGAAGAGTCATGTAGCGGCCGAAGAACATGTTTGAACAACGAGCTTTAGAATCCTTTGAATTATTTCGGAGAGCCCCTTTCGAATGACTCAGACATCATTTCTTCGACGTCGAATCACGTCACTTGGTCACGACACCAGAGTGCCATTCAAGCAGTTTTGTGCTTAGCGCCGCTACCGTATTCGCTACTTTCTCAGTAGCATAATAGGGATTCCAGTTTCCTACATTCCATTCTACATTTTAGATTGGTAGCGGTGATGAGTTGATGACCACTCTATCTTCCATTTGGAGTTTCACGAAAATCCCCCAGCTGAATAATTCAGAAACGGCTTGTTGCTATGTAAAAGCTTTCAGTTTGGGAAACGTCCTTGAGACATTGGCAAAGAACTGAGTGGGATACGTGTAATTATTGGCATACGTGTAATAATTAATAAATATCATAGCTGCTAAATTTTGCTTCGGACGCTTTCGTCACCTGTACTGCAGCGATCATATCTTCAGCAGAAACTATTCCACAAAAAACAATCTCGCGTCGACACTTAATGATTTTTAAACTATTAATTGGCTTCAGTTTACATATTTCTTGTGCGACTACACCAGCAGCAATCTGCTCTTTCTCTCAGATATCCGGTTCTCAATTCCGTCTTCAAAGGCCTGGTTCACACACGGGGTTGATGGAAGATCAGGAAGAGCCACAAGAGACCCCCCGCTTAGGTATTTCCTCCTCCTTCTCTATCAACCGCCGTTCTCCTAGCCGCCGTCGTTGGGTAGGGGAGATGGTAAAGAGTGGTAAAGATGGTACACCGTTGATAACGCGTCTTTCGAAGTACGATATATATATCGCACCCAATCAACGCATACCAATGGTATCTTCGACTGGCAGTACCAATGCTCTAAGCCAGAGTGCTCCGAGCTGGAGGAAGGAAAAATATGGAAGAAAGAATCAACTGCCGAAGCTGTTGTCAGAGCGCTCCGTTTTGACCCGTTCAAGATAGAGAGCGCGCTCCAGAGCGCTGAAGAGCGATCGGTGGCTACCAGTCGGAGATGCCATAAAGGCTGGTTTAGAGTCCGACGGAGCGCTGCTACGCCAGCCGAGGCGTAACGACGCATAGCGCGCCGCTGCGCATCGCGAGCCGCCGCCGGTGAGTTCATAGTGCGACGACACTCGGCGAAGCGCGGCGCGGCGCGGCGGCAACGCACGGCTACGCCAGCCACCGTCGGGGGAGTAGAGCAGTGCCCTACATCTCGCGGTGGCCAGCGAGCTGAGCATGGCGTGGACTCGCATTTCCCAACATGGCGTCGCCCATTGAGCTTTTGATCGAAACTGGAAAGGAACATCCGTGCCTATATATAATATATTGCGGATGGACTGTAGAGACAAGCAAAAGAAGGAGAAAAGCTGGGAAGACGTGCGTCTTTCTTAATCAGTGTTCATGTTTGGGGGTACCAACCGTATTACAGTAGTACAAACATAACAGTATAGACGATGGGAACACTGATTGTCTTTAGGCGGATTTCAGCAAACGGGTGCAGATATGACTGCTTTCCCATTATGAAACGTGAAAATCGCCGGTGGTGTTGTCGTTGCGCTGCGCCGAATCGTGTCAGACTATGACCTTGGTAGGATGGGGAAGCGTGGCGTAGCGAACGCTGGCTGTCGGCGCGGAACGCGGGCGGCGATGGGCGAAGACTACGTCGGACTCTAAACCATCCTTTAGACTCTGAGTGATACATGCTGTGTTCCCCGTGTTCGTCTTGGTGTTTCTCCGCCGTCGGTTCTTCAGTCATTTACCGATCCGCCCATTTCGTTGCTTATTCACACACGCTGATATTGGTTCCGGTATGCCTGATAACTTGACGTAAACAACGAGATTTGGCCGAGGCAGACCACACTTAGGTACGACACAAACATCTGCTGTCTGTTGAGTTGTTGCATTCGTTGATAACCTGACGATGACGTTATCAACGCTCACAACTCTGAGTGCTCTACTAGCACTCCGTAGTGTTTCTTTTTTAAATATTTTTTCGTCATGACAAATCCACAGCGAGCACTGTGCTGAAGTCAGGTATCTAGACGTCTCTTGCGGCTGTCCCTTATATTCCGTCAGTCCCGTGTGTGGACCAGGCGGATGAATACGCAATCGATAGCCGGATAACTGAGAGAAAGAGCACATTGTTGCGCTACTCCGCACGAGAAACCGAAACCAATTAATTACTCAAATAAATAATTAAGTGTCAATGCGTTTTTGATTGTTTTTCTTTATTTTTATTTATTTATTTATTTATTTATTTAACACGACCGCATTGATGAGCGCACCCTACGGAGTTATGCTGTGGAGGGATGTCCAACCGCATAAGCGGTGCTACGGTTGACCGCTGCGAGGAGATCACGTGTTCCACAGCGCCCTTATTACAACCGCCGTGAGAGAAGGGACTGCTTCAGAGTCGCACCCGTTCCACAGGAGCGCAAGTAGTTGTCGGAGGAGGAACTTCTCCAACGCAGGAGTAAACATGCCGAGGCGTAGCGACAACGGCGTTGTCTGCCTCACAGAGGTGTATGTCGACTCTGTAGCAGCAGTGGAGACAACTCTGGGATGGACAAGGACAAGGTAATACATGTACAAGTACAAGGACAAGGTAATACATGTGTTAGAAATTGCGTACGTTGCCGCAGACGATTCCAAAGGAAATATAACGGCATCACCGATAACATTTCTAATGAAATTCTCCGTGGCATCCACACAACAAGTCGCTGAAGAAGTACCTACGAAACCAGCCATGGAGGATTTCATGCACGTCGCCGAAGAAGCGTAGGCGTTACAAAGGAGTTTCAAGATACTTTCGACCAGATGCCTAGTACAGAAGGGTGTTTAACGACCGCACAACAATATTACAGCAGAAATCGCTGAATTATTACCATTTATGAGTTCATTACGCAGAAGAAAACCGTGGCGACGGAACATGCCCGCGATGTGCTCATTAAGGCTATTGCACATCCACGACAATCTGCGCAGCGAATTTTGCGGTACTTTTATTCCTTTCTTTTTTTTTTTTGTAAGATTTTTCGCTCAATGTCCCGATCGCAATAGTACAGACGCCGTAAAAGCCCTAAGTAGAGTTTCTACTTTAGGATTCTTATTTAATTATTGAGCACATGCAAATGAACCACTTAATGACCAGCTCTTTGCTGTATGTTTGCAGAATGTTTAGCAAACACAAAGTTATTCGATATCTTCAGCCGTTTCCGAATTATTCGGCTAGCCGATTTTCGTGACACACCCTGTGCACACTCTTCACTCTGAGAAAAAAAATGAGTTAACTGGGAGCAAAAAGCAATTTTACTCCCCCTACTAAAACTTAACTCCCACTTAACTCCCTTTCAACACCTTTATTGGCCCGGTCACCCCCATCGCTAAAAGTTAACACCCACTTAACTCCCTTGTAACTCCCAGGGCATGCATTTTACTCCCCTCACCGAAACGTAACACCCACTTAACTTCCTTTTAACTCCCACGTTTTTCCTCGTATTGTCGTTTGCTTGTCGGTGACACGGCCACAGGAGAAATCTGCGCAGAAGGCGTATTTTTTCGTCAGGCGCAGAAGACAGACTCACGTGATGCTGTAGCCCGTTGCGCCGTTGCAGCGGTCAATTTCAAACTGTCCCCCCAGACGCTGCTGGAGGATGGAGTCAAGCAACATGACGGCGTCTCGATGTCTTGGACGACTGCGGTAATTTCCAGCGCGAACAGCTCCAGCACAGGTTGAAGTTTGTGAAGCTTTAAGTGCATATCCCTCGTAGGTAACGGATGCACCACATGCGGCCACAGTTTATACAGGTAAACGGCCGTGGTGTCTTTGTGTATTAGCGTTCGTTTGAGACTCTATTGTTCTTCCAGTCGATTCAGCCCACCGAGTTCATGAAAATGAAAACGAGCCCGTGTATGCTTGTAGGCACATTAGCATGCGTGTGCTACTTTTAATTTGTGGTCGATTCACTGTAGTTTTCATCTTACCTGTTCTTTTAGGACTCATCAAGTGTCTCTTTTACAGTGGCGTAGCCAGACCTCCAAGGTAGGGGGGCTCGATACGAAAACTCGCCCCCCCCCCCCCCCCCCGCTGATCCTGTGTCGACAACACACACATACTTGTGCACACTGCAAACTGAGGATTAAAAAAAGGAACGAAAATAGTTGATTTAGACGTTCACAGTACGATTACATGTATAGGCTGTCATGACCAATGAGGTGGTGTCACGAGATTGGAAGTATTTTGAAAGCTCATGCTTTGAAAACCATTCAAGAGTGCTTCTTAGATAGACGCCATGAACTGCAAGAACTTTCGCGATCGTCACACTGGTCCCCCCCCCCCCACACACACATATATTATGTTCCCGGATTTGCACGATTTGTGTGGGTCGGTCCGTGGCAGGTAGGGGGGGGCTCGAGCCCCCCCTAGCCCCCCCCCCCCCCGTGGCTACGCCACTGCTCTTTTAGCAAGCTTGGAATCATTTATCGTCTAATGCGCTACAGGTAAGAATGCTACGTAAATCGGAAAATTCTCTAAACATTGATATGTCTGTATCATGTCTGTGTTATTTTTCCCAGTGTGCTTCGACAGCGGAACTTCTATTTGGCCGGTGAGTTCCAGAGGTTGGAAAACACGAAGGAACAATGAAATCGGTAGCCGTTCATAAGGCAACAAATGACCAGAGACTACAGTTGCGTCGCCAGCTGGCAGGACAGGAGCTAATTATACTGGTCAGTAACATCGATGATCCTTCTTATTTACATAAGGTAGCGATATTGTGATCGTGATCTGTATAAACGGTCGCTGTGTGGTTCGCAAACATAAATAACCACACAAAAGTGGTCTTGACACTGGCATGAGCAGCTCATCACGTGGCACTTCACGATTTTTTACAGATGCAACGTCCAAGTGCCTATGTGTACAGATAAGCAGAAGACCCAGCACAACCGCAAGCCAATAGTGCAGAAGATAAACACGAGGGCTATAGCACATACTTGTGGCCTCAGCAGCAGTAATGAAGATGAGGTATAAAATCCGAAGGACATTGCGGCGCAGGACACCGACGCAGAACAAAGAGACACACCACAGTGCTACTAATAACAGGGAATTTACTAAGAAAGAACACGAAGACTACAAACACCGCAACTGACACGGAACAAACTCATGCACTCCACCTGGTGCATTCTACACCGTGCATGACTCATGAAATGCCACCTCCTTATCTAACAGCGCGACCGATGGTTTGCTGACACACATGTCGCCGCCGTGGTTTATCTGGAGTGCCTCGATGATCGGAGTGCGGGAGTCTGTTCCGTGTCAGTTGCGGTGTTTGTAGTCTTCGTGTGTTTTCCTAGTAAATTTCCTGCTGTTAGTAGCGCTGTGGTGTGTCTCTTTGTTCTGCGTCGGTGTCCTGCGCTATGTCCTTCGGATTGGAGTACCAACAAGCCCAAGTGTCGACGCTTCTGAGGTATAAAAGCCAATATCTTGGAATACACATATGCTACAAAACAAAACAGGCTATAAGCATGATTGGATCTAAGTTTCATGCCCACCATAGCTGCAAGAAAGTTCTGATTTGGGGTAGTTATGGGACGTTGCCGTCTAGTACTGCTTATCATTTGTTTTTGAAGAGTATAGTGAATGCTAATTTCAAAAACCCCATATAACTGTCACATTTTATCATTCACCAGCATATTATCTGAGCTGTTATTGGTTTACTTTTAGCTCCTGCATTTAAGACTAGTGGGCAGCCCTTTGTATTCCCTTGTGTGCGTTTGAGTCCCAATGTGTACCTGAATCACTTGTGCCTGTTGCTCTCACAATGGTTCGAGTTTTTTTTAATTATTATCACCATAATGTCACACAGTACAAAGTGTACTGGTGGCCAACCCTGTGCTTTGTGATATCCAACATTTAGAACCTCTCACAAAGAGTGTTAGTGATGTTCACAGTTGAGGATCTACTGTGTTGGCATCCATACGAGCTGTGCACCTTAAATAGCTGAGACATGCACCTCTCTAAGATCATTCTTTAATTTTTGCACTGGGGAGTTGGTTGATGTTATGTGTTGCCTAGTCATTGATTTTTGCCACCCTATTCTCAGATTGGATCCACAGGGTATTTGAAATGTAAGCATAAGTCTGCGATATGCTGCAAACCGAATAAGCAAGTGCCAGGTATTTATAGTTCGTTTTTACTTCAGGTGCTGTGTACTTTTAATGCATATAAAGGTGCAACATGCTGACTTTCCCCTTTGTTCTTGAAGCTATACCTCATTAAGACAATTTCGTATGTATAATACATTTGTCATATTTGTAATAAAAGTTATTTCATATAGAATCATATGCATCCAAAATGCACTAATCCTACACACTCCAGGACAGGGTGTAAACCCCACGTGGAGGTAGCATTCCTTATAGGGGGTTAATTTAACACCCTTGAGGGTGCAACACCACCTCCCAAGAGGGAGCAAGAGCAACACCCATATGGAGTCACCACAGCACCCCAGTGGGAGCAGCTGTAACGCCCATGTGGAGTTACCAGTGCTCCTCATAGGGTGTTAGTTCAACACCCATATGCGGTCACCATAGCGCCCTGTAGGGAGCAGCTGTAACACCCGTGTAGAGTTACCAGCACTCCTTCTGGGGGGCTAATTTAACGCCGTGGCAGGGCAAGAGTAACACCCGGTGCCGGTATGGAGTCAATTTTACGCCCATCGTAGTGGAGTAACTCGGGAGTTTTGTGCTGGGGTCCCTTTACTCCGCTGGGGGCTCACTTTAACTTCGTCTTCGTGGGTGTTGTAGTTACTCTTTAAAGGAGTAAAATTTTGCATATGGGAGTTACGGACTTTTACTCCCGAGAAGGAGTTATTACGACTCCCCTTTTTTTTTTTCGGAGTGAATTGAGTGGTGCACTTCAGTCGGGATGTGGGAATGGTAGTGCCCATGTTCTCGACATCAATAAAATCAATAACAAGGCTTTGTGCGCTTGTCTGAGCGTGCGCATGTGCGTGTATGTGCGTGCGTATGTTCTGCGTGCACGTCTTTGTGTGTGTGCGCTCCTGTGTTTCTGCGTGTCTTTGTGGGAGTGTATACGAGCGTGCGTGTGTGAGTAAGCATGTGTGTGTGTGTGTGTCACACTTGGTTATTGTGCCACGGACACAGATATCGCCTGACAACTTCCCGACGCTGCCGCTGCCACTGTAAAAAAAGTATTGTCCCTTTATACAAGCACTATTTAGTAGCGATTACAACAACGTATGATTTATTACAAGGCAGTATGAGCCCGCATACTTTCGCCGACTATTCGATAAACTGCGCCTCAGCTAATGAATTCCGTATCTTTGTGTCGCGAACCATAAGCGGTGAGCGGAACGAAACGCCATAAAGTCGATTAGCACGGATAATAACTCTGTCCCGGTGATCCTGAATTAATTAGACGCATGCAGAGACCGTTTCGCTGCTTTTCACGTGCAGGACACGTCGTTCCCTGCCGCTGTTACTTTTGCAATATGATGCTTTCACCGCTACGCTGCGATAATTGTCAAGGGACCTCATAGCCGGGCACAGCTAGCGGAGCTTTTTCTTTGTTTGTTTGTTTCTGACCTTTCTGCTTGTTGTGCTGTCTAAGCGATGATAACAGGCTCACTTAAATTTTTTTGTTCATCATGTTCTTGTTAGCTCATGTGGAACGTTGCAACACGCTGTTTTGCTTTATCGAGCCCGAGGGGGGGGGGGGATATGTTTATTAAGAAAAAGAAAGGAAAGGTCAGCCAGACGAAGGTCGGCTTGCTATTCCAAACAAAAAAAGGCAAAAGAAGGGGAAGGAAAGAAAAGGGGACGAAAAGAAAAATAAGAAAGGAATCGAGCCCGAGTTATTCGCGCATCTTTTGTACAGTGAATTGCGCTATTCATACACTATGTTAACAACAGTCCCTGCTGGCTGCATTGGAGCACAGGTACTGTGTATATATTACTATTTGTTGCATCGAAATATCCCACACAACTGCGTTTTATTCCCGTAGCAGTAAGGTGCAAACTTCACCACATATCACGCTAGAGGCCAACCACTGCACACAGTGATATCGTCATCACTCATGATTTCTGGAAAGCGCGGGGCGTAAACCTTTTTGTGACAATTAACATGACTTCACAAGTGTTACAAAAATCAGGGGAGAGCGCGGGCTAGGAGAAGGCTATGCTTTGAAATTATGTTTTATGATTGTAGCATCTTAGCAACTCGGCCACTGCTGCAATACATTGAAATGAATGCGCAAATATTTATTTACATGCATATCAGTAACGTGAAAAAAGTCGCCTAAGAGAGGTGGACTTTCTTCCCATCGTTTGGTGTCCCGCGATTGCGTAATTCGCAGATTACGTTCGCATCTGTTTGCAGCTCCTTGATGAGGCTTCTGACTCAAAACAAAAGCGCATTGGAAAGCGCTACTGAACAGAACCAAATGATATTTCTGCAGTGTTCTGTCTTCGTTACGGGTGTAAACTGTGAACGAGATGCTGCGTGTATGAGCAGTGTTGTAACCGTTATCGAAATATGGTATCGCGATGCCGATACTCCTTACTTGGGTAAAAAGTATGGAAATGCCGATATCGATACTTCTTTTTTTAAAGTAGCGGGGTACAGCTACCGTTACTAAAAAAAGAGTAATGCGATACTTTGCCAGATAACTTTGTTGGAAATCCGAAAACGATGCAACATAGAAATCTCACTTGCGTGAACACCTCATTTTTATAATAGCAAATTAGGAGAAGACAGTTTTGCAGGAAAAGGGCAGCATATTTATTATGGAGCTCTTTGCTTGACTTCTATCAATACCTGGTTCTCAAAGTCTTCTTCTGCTGTCCTAGCAGGCCGTGGTTCCTCCGGCAGCTGACAGAGGCCAATATGACAATTACGTTAGTGTCAGACCCACACATACCGTTGAGTCACACAGCGTATGTGAGCGCAGAGGCTGTGGGAGTGACTCAGTGCAACACGGCAGCTTAACAGTGGAATCCAAAGCTCACTGTCAAGGACTTGACCTCTGTACGCTGACGTCAACTCTTCTGTTGAGCTCAGTGTGGTTATGCCCTCCAGGTTCGAAGGAAAAAAAGTGAACATGTGCTTGGTATAGTTCCCGCTACGGAGCACGTAGACCTGTCCACAGGCTTCCTATCCAGCGCTAGGCGGACCAGTCACAGTGAATAACACCAAGAAATATGGTCGGTGAAGAAAGGGTGGGACACTAAAAAGCGTATCGGTAACGATACCGTGATTGCGTTATCGTAAATTTGTAACGGAAATACTTTTCCGATACGGATTTAATAAAGTATCGATTACTGTAAAAGCGTTACTTGCAATGCCGTTACGTACAACACTGTGACAATCTACCTCTGGCACGATTCGTAGTCGAACTCTGCTGTCATGAAATGCAGCCGCTGAAGGTGCCGGCCGCATGGACAGCATACGGATTTCTTCAAATTTGTAGTCTAGGTCGGAGTTCTATAGACGCAACACTGATAAAGTCAACTCCACACAGTAAACTTTTTTACACCTTTTTGATGTAAATGGCTTGTCCCATGGCGCACACCTTATTGGTGTTGCCTTTACACCAGAGTAAAAGGGTGTTTTCTAAAACACCCTTTAATTTGGTGTATTCCTCATAAAACAGTTTTATAATGGGCGTTGAAAAACAAAAGCACCCTTAAAAGGGGAGTATTCTATAGAAAACACCTTTTGGGATGGAGTTGTTTTTGTCCGGCAAATACTGCCTCTCAAATAGCTAGTGAAATACAAGCTGCCGCGACACCATGCCGAGACATACAGTTCTACGTTCTTGCTTCTGTGGCAAGCACTATCCTGAACACGGCAGGCCGTGATTCAATCGTATAACCTAAACCGGAGCGCAATGCGTCACAGGCACGCCTTGTTAGCGTGGTAACCAGCGTAACTGCCGAAGTTTGAACAGACCTGGGCACCCTCGGTAGCCTATATTGGCGTGTTGGATGGATCATACACTGAAATACAATTTCTTGGGGCGCGTTCGTTAAGTGTAGTGGCGGAAAACGTTTGTAACGGTGACGGGTATGCGTTTTTGCAATTAACATGTAGGCCTACATCGAGTCAAAGATGCCAACTAAATTCCTAACATCCTCCCCTGTCAAATACAGTGTTTTTAACTCAGGTTATCGTCTCTAAAGTGATTACTTGTTGAGGGGGGGGGGGTGAAACCAGCATAATTTTGATTTCAAACTGGGTGTAAAAAGGTGTATTTGACGTAAACACCTCTTTCAACACGTCAGTTTACACCTTTAATGATCGGCATTGGATAAAATGTGGTGTATGTCGATATTACACCTTTAGTAATGCTCTTCTTGCACCCTTTGGTTCAGTCTGCGGGATAGAATAGGGTGTTTTCATCAGAATACACCTGTTTTGAACGAATAAAGGTGTAAAATGATTTACGGTGCAGTAGTTTTTCCGTGGACGTAATTTTTCCAAACTTTACGATCGTCAGTGTTTCCGTGAAATCAAAACCCCCAGAGGATAACAAACCGGATAACAAAGCGGAGGATAGCAAATCTCAATCCCCCATGTAGAAGAAGAACCCCTGGATATATTGGTAACGACGATAAAAGAGCACAGGCATCGTAATTTCTGACAAACCACTGCCACGAAGACAAACAACAGTCAATGCAATTTATTGCAGTAGTCTCACTATTCTAGGTTAAAACTGGCGAGCTGGGGACAGAAAAGGTATTGAGAAGATATCAACAAAGTCTGTAAAAATCAGAAAAGTATGCGTCGTTGGTACACCTAAAGTGTGTTCAATTACCACCACCGTTCCGCTTTATCGTTAATTAAATCTCAACACAAAAGTTTAGCTCGGTAACGTGCGAACCTTGTGATGTGATCCACACTGCCAGCTATTGTATAGAGCTCCGTTTTTCCTTTTTGCGCACAAACATCGTTTTATATAAACTGTTGATACACAGAAAAGGCAAACATAAAAGCATCTAACGTGCACGGACAGAATGGGATTATGCCTCTGAGGAAAAGTGTGCCACCGCCATAAATTCTGATAACAGGAAGAGGCCCCTTTATCTCTCACCACATTTCCCTCATTTCCGGGCATCTCATTACCCCCTTAGTGCCTAGCGTTCGTGATTGAAACGTGTTAGAATAAGGGACGCCATGTTGGCCGACAACCCTCCCTCCGTTATTGGACTTCGTATGTAGGACACCCTCTTCTTGAGACATGAATGTGACATGGAAGACGTAAATCTATTGTTATACGTGAATAATATTTACGAAGCAGTCGTACGATGTAAGGAAAGACTGGAGACAGTTGTGTTGAACTGAACAGCTGGGGCTGCTGAACGTCGAAATCGAAGCTCCAACGTATTGCAACGTATTGCAACGTTTTAGAGAAGCGATAATTATCGACATTCGTGTATTTCGTGCAACATCAAAGGCATAGATGTAACTAACTTCACGTTATTGAGAAACCTGGAGCAAATATGGAACGCTCAAGCGTTTTCACGTTTGCTTCCACGTTGGTGGTGCCAATTTTCTCCTTTTTTTTTTCTTTTTCACTCACTCACTCATTCGAGAATGACATCAATCTCTTACATCTCTTCTGTCAAGCTACCTTTAGGTCTTCCTGAGCTTGGGTTACGTTACACAAGATGCACTTTCGTCTCTGCTTGATTTAAAAATTGGTTCATAACCGGCCCTTAAAACTAGAGGTGTCGCGAACCTTTTTCGAGCCGCGAACTTCCAAGTCGAACTTTGGGGTTCGATTTGTGTTGGTGGCGCGGGGGTTACGTTGGGTAGACGAGCGGTCTGCCTGATGGTTCGGCAAAACCTGCGAACTTTTCAACGGGTCCGCGGGGGTTCGCAAAGTTCGACTTCTTGTTCTATTTCCTTTTTAGCAACTAAAGCGCGGGCTTTCTTGGCTTCCTTTGGCTTTCTATTGTCGTTGAAAAAATTGAAAAACCTATAAGGCCTCAGAAGTAGTTGGACGTCAAGTGCAGACTGCTGGCCATTCTACAGCTATGAATAAGTCTCTAAGGAAGTGAGCCGGTTGAACAAACTGTGAGGAGGGTAAGAATAGCGCACAACCACTACTAAGTGACATAATGTAGTCTTGTAGTGACTCTACGTGAGCTAGGTTCAAAATACGGAGACTTGACACGGCACAAGCCACTGAACAAACACAAACGGCGAGAAGCCGGCAACCACCGTATCCTATTTGGATAAGATAGTACCCCAACCCCAATGATGGTGATATAAACATCACAGTGCAAACTACACTGCGTATGCACTTACAGTATACACCAACAGTGTACGCTACAAAGCAGAGAAGTAGAAGTACAGAACGGGGTACGCTTCAACAATGAGGATAGCTGTCTAGCTCGTCGATGTCAATTGCAAACAGCGTGTGTCGCGTATGTTTGATGCAGACTTGTACGTAACGCGTTACAAGTAATTGCGTTACTTGTAAAGAATTAGTTTTTTAGTAATTTTTCTAGTAATCGGTTACATTTTTGAACCAGTAATTTTTCGAGTAATCCGATTACAATTTTGAGTAATCAATTACCGAATCATCAATTACTTTTGAAGTACAGCCTGACTCCTTATAACAATGACATGTGACAAATTTCCTGATTCTTTGTTTGGCTATTCTAGTGTAGTAAGCGGAAGCAATCCCAATATCAATCTGAAATTCTATGGCCCATCTTCTTAATCTCCCTACTCCTCCTTCCCCAATGTGCTGTGTCACAGTAGGTCATGTTCCGGAATTCTAGTGAGTCATATGCAAATTCCCAGTGGCATACGAATTGTCAGTCCCTTAGGTTTTCTATTGTTGAGCTTTCAAGGGGTCAGTGTCGTGACCCCTTGTCAATGACAGGCAATGAACATGGTAGTCGTATACAGTCGGCTGCTTATAGTTAGGCTGGTCTGTGTTAGTTGTGTTTCTTCTGCCTACGGGCGACGCTGTCATCTCACGGAGGAAGGGACATGAAGTCGGCAAGCGAATAAGGAACAGTAAAAATAGGCACGGAGGACTACTTCAGCTTCACGCTGCCTACACTCTTAAAAAAAGGGTGTACTTTAACTCCTTTTTTGACACATATATAACACCCTTTTGGAGAGTACAATTACGCTCAAAAGGGTGTCTCCTCACTCCCTCAAGGGAGTAGCATAACACCTCTCTCCCTACTGGAGAGTAATATTACTCCCCGGCAGGGAGAAGGCGTTATGCTACTCCCTTGAGGGAGCTAGGAGACACCCTTTGGAGCGTAATTGTACTCTCCAAAAGGGTGTTATATATGTGGCAAGGAATTAAACGTTAAACGTTACACAATTAAACGTTCAACAGAGGTTAAATTACTGGCATACCAAACTTTAGTACGCTCTAAACTTGAATATGCGTCAGCCATTTAGAGTCCTTATCAACAATACTTGTGTGAAAGACTAGAAAGGCTCCAAAGCAACGCTATGAGATTTACGTTCAGCATACCTGATCGTACAACCAGTATGACAGAATTGAAACTTAAAAACGGAATTCCTTCGCTTGCAACACGTCGTAAGGTATCTAGATTAGTGTTAATATTTAATCTCTATCACTCTAGTTCCCAGTATGTAACTCCGGCCCATTTCTTTTCAAGCCGTGTCGATCACTCTTGCAAGCTTTTACTAAAAATCAGCCACACCGATGCCCACAAATTCTCTACCCTACAGCTTGGTGTCTCAGAATGGAATTCGCTTCCCGCCGAAGTGGTTTCAATTACTGATGTTGTGAAATTCAAATTTGCATGCGAACAGCTGTTCTTTTGAAAGTTGAGTGTACATATTGGTATGCAGTTTTTGTGTGTACACTCTGTATATACGAATGTTTCGTAATTGTTGTTATTGTATATTTCCTTTTTGCTCTTTGCAATCCCCCCTTATGTAGTGCCCTTTGTAAGGGCCCTTAAGGTTTAATAAATGAAATGAAATGAAAAAAAAAAATCGCGCTCCGTACGTGTGACAAGTGCACAGGTGAGACGGACTGTACTCAGCGTTTCTGCCGTTTGTTCGTTTTTGGCAATGTAAATTTTGGCGTTCTATAAATATGACTAGAATGCTCCGAAGCGGGCCGGAATAATTAGAGGACATACATGGGATGCCATGTATGCCAACGCACTTCGTTTCCGTAATGGCGAGAAAAATTGTATTTCTTTGTTAGACAGGTCAGACGCCGTGTTGCATCCCCCCGAACTTGAGGTACATTGCAACAATTGACTTACTTTGGTAAATGTATTATTTTGTTAAGAACAACACTTCTATCTTGATGAAACAGACACTCTCTGCCATAGCGAAGGACATATATGTTTCAGAAGAGATTTATTTTGATACTTTTTTTCAAATAAATATTTCTGTGAAAAGTGTTGCGACTATTTCCGTCTTCCGCTATATCAGTAAAGCAATGCGCAAGTAAGGTCAAACTAAAAGAAATGGCTCTTCCGAAGAAGTAGTGACTTAGAGATCAACCAACTCGGCTTTATCGAAGGCTCTGGAGTCTTGCTTTATACCGTCTCACGCTACGTCTGATCAATATTCTGCAGCTGCTGAGAGACCTTCTTTGAGTGTTGTTGCATGCACGATGAAGCCACAGAAACGTAATCGCATCACGAAAATGTTACAAAACTGTTCGTAAACACGTCTCTGCTACAGTGTAGTGTTGTACCCGCTATACGAAAACAAAGTAATGGGATACCGTTATCCGCTACTCCACAGAAAAGTAGCGCAATACTAGGGTCGCTACAAATTTGAAAAAGTAACGCGATGGCCACTACCGCTAACAAATAAAAGTAACGTAAATACCACGCCGCTACTTTTACCCCTCTCTGAGCAACACCTTACCGTAGACATCTCGTTGCTGAATCCCTTACAAAAATGTTTAATGATTTTTTGTTCAAAAGTCAATGACTTTTGACATCAGAGCCACCAGAATTTCTGATGAATCTTGTGACAAATTTCTGATGAATTTATGTTTAAAATTGGCCGGTCATTTGTGATTCATACTTGATGAGTGAGTTTCTCATTAGTTTATGATGCTTTTCTGCTAAGTTTTCAATGCTTTCCTAATTAGTATATGATAGGTTTCTGATTAGTCTACGTGCATTTCTGATGACTTTATGTTGTGTGGCGAGGATGAGCACTTCCCGGATGAACCATTCTTTTTATTTTATATTGTATGTGTTGACACATTGAACCGATATCAATGTTTTTTTTTTATTGCACAGAAAACAGTTGCATACTGATCCCATACATATTGGTTAACTGTCGCCATAAAGTCGGGCTGTTCGTTTCTAGCACATTCCATAGCAGACAATAAGTGCAGCGGTTTAAAAAGGAGGAAGAGAGAAATATAAAAGACATAGAAAAACCCTCTCCGAAAGGTACTAGAATTCCCTTCCGAAGCGAAAACAGATACTATTTGTTGCTTGTTACGCGACCCTCCGTACATTCGACAGTCCCGCTCGCCTGCAACACAAAACGAAAGATGTGCTGTCCATGTTTCTTTCGATTACGCAAAGAAAAAATACTCAAAGCGAGGAGTTGATTGAAGTATTAGCTCTGCATCACTGCAAAGTCTATGTCTCTTACTCCTTTTGTTTTGAGACATTCAGGTAGGACTTTTGAAAGTGACCGTGACCGTTCCCTTTTCTTTGTTTTTTCGTTTTCTTTCTTCTCATTATTTAACTTGGTTTTCTTCGCTGTTGAGGTGAGTTTCTGACGTTGCGGTGAGCAAAACAGTGTGGTGAGCGAAACAGGCCGTATGCCACCTATATAGGAGCGAAAAGCCCGCGTGATACGGTTAAGCGCAGGAATGATTTGCTCTTCGAGCCATGTGCCGCATATTGTGCCGCGGAGACATAGTGGCCCCTGTCTTCTTTATTTTATCTTGCTTTATGTGTACTGATGTGTACCGCTTACACCCTTACACCACTCAACCCTCTCGAAGTACACGATTTAAAATGTACTGACAGTAAAGTACAAGTACACAGAAATGTACTTAAAGTACTACTTGAGTACTTGGTACTTCAAGTACTGCCCATCACTGCAGCCAGGTCACTTATTAGTGCTGAATATGGATGAGACAGATGCCATTATTTGCATTTGCACTCACACAACAATCTGCTGTGCTGGTGCAAATTATCCATCTGTCCAGTGCAAAGGGTGCTAATATCTAGGAGTTATATGGATGAATATGACATAACGTAAGACAAAAAGGAAATAACTTGACAAAAACGCAGCCTTTCTAAAGAAACGTAAAGAAACACGGGCGAGCAGAATGCAGAATGTCCTGTTTTATGTGTCTGTTTTCTTTTTAAATAAAGATCTCTATGTAACCACATGAAAATGATCAAATGCAAAACTGTGAAACGAAAGCCTTGTGGTCTCCCCTTTTTCATTCAGCATATAACAAGCAAATCACAATCATGCATTGTGAAATGTGATAACTGCGTTGACAATTCAAAGGAACAGTGTAACAGAGCAATAAAATCAAGGATTGTGAACACGAAAAAAATTATCCAAAATAAGCAACCGCTTAGCTTCCCATGGCATAACAGCTTCCAGTTTCTTAGGTCTCCTGTATGTGTGCAAATTTTTGTGTTCCCCACTTTGTGCTGTTGAAGGATAAAACAACAACAACTTTATTGTGAGATGATGAATGGGAAGTTTCATCAACAGGGGCGATACTCTACCCCTTTGCTGGTGGTGATGTAGAGGAATGAAATAATGAGCTCCTTCACAGTAAGGATCGAATTCCTATGGTGCCCAAAAAGGTCAAATGAGCTTTGAGGGCAGAGTGTTGGTGGGCTGGATATGGCCATGGACCAAACAATTTCGATAGTGAGACGGGGCGAGTGTCCCTCTGATTAAGAGACCCGGCGAGGGCGGTTCTTGAAGGTTGGTAGTGTGGGCAATGACGAAGAATGTGCTGTAGATCTTCTAGACTCTAGAGCACCGCAGTGACAACAACTGGGGGAGTCAACTTGTCCGAAGTGGTAACGCCACTGCGCTGTCAAAGCCACATCGAATCGCATTCGATGAATTAATGCTGCATCTTGAGGAGAGGTGTTTCGTGGCATGCGGAAAGCGAGCGTTTGGTCAACTCTTCTCAGCATAGATGGGTGGAGAATGTCAGTTGTTCATTGGCGGGAAGCCAGGGTTGTCACAAGACGTCGAAGGATGGAACGACGGTCTCCTATCAGCAGCGCAATACGCGTCCGTCTCGGAGACAAGAGAGCTGCTTCTGCGGCGTTGTCTGCCTGTTCATTCCTTACGACACCACAATAGGATGGCACCCACTGGAGAACCATCCTGTGTCCTGCTTGGTAGACAAGGTGGTAAGCCATTAACGCAGCCGTCACACTGTTACACGCACATAAAAGTGATAAGTGCTTCTCCACATATCAAGTGAGCAACGCTACATTTTCTTTGCCTAAAATGGTCCTATACTCGCCACACAAAATTATCTAAGGATATGTAACTTTTTTTCGCGTTACCAGTTGGGTACTTGAATACTTGATAAGAAAGTACCGTGGAAAAGTACAGTAAAAAGTACACACTTAGGAAACGTTCATAAAGTGTGCCTTTCTTAAGTTCCACATTGCTTCAACGCCAGTGTTGTGCGTAGCGGCGCTACTGTAATCGCTACTTTTTTCAGTAGCGGAGGTGTAATGGGTGTATCCCGTTTGAAACCATTAAAAATAATATTTGAAAAATAAACGCGTAAGTACCCACTGTTAAAAATATATCTCCCAGAATATACGCTTAAAAATAGAGGCACAAAAATAATCGCCGAAATATCCCCGTTTAAATATAAACGCTAATGAATCCACGGTTAAGAATATATCGTTAAAAATAAATCGTTTCAGAATCCCCCCTAAATCTACAGTTGCTAGAGTCATGTGGTATGGCCCAAATCAAGGTGAACTGCAAGCAAGGGGCTTAACCTAACCTCACAGGACCAAACTAGCCTAAACTATCCCGAACTAACCGAAACCAAACTAAACTAACCTAACATAACATGATATAACCCGGCGTAAATTGCAATCAGTCCGCCTCCGTGCTAGATGGTAAGGGGATTTTGAAACAGTTCATTTTTAATGGTGGACTATTAAACGGTGACCTCTAAGCGGGGATAGTAAGCGGTTTATTTTAGGAGATATATTTTTCACCGTGTATTTTTTAAGCGGATTATTCTTGAATGTTTTATTCTTAAACGTTTATTCTTAATGGTGAATTTCGGGGACCCCCCGGTGTAATTCCGCTACATTGGTTATTTGTAGCAGGAAAGTAATTTCCGCTACAATTTTGAGTAGCGGAACCGCCTCCGCTACCGCTACTTTTGAGGGAGAAAATAAAATAAATTTGACGTAGACTCTAGCGCCTAAAGGTGATTTTACTACATGCTCCGTATCGTATTCAGCTGCGAAACAGGTAACGATACGTGGTATTCACTTTAGGCTCGACCGATTCCTGTCAGACCAGAGCCTTCAAATCGCTGTTGTCTTAATTCCGAGGTTCAAACTCTCATGGCTCACGGATGAAAACCAACGAAAGGAAGTAACCAGCTTGACCGTAAACGAAATGTTAAGCTGTCCGGTCGCCTCAAGTGAGCGCGCCGAGGAATCCACGAGCGAGCTCCATGCAGATGATTTCTTTTCTTGTGGGGAGTCAACTTCTACAGCAGATCCAGCTGATCGTGAGCTTACTCAGTACCTCTTTGTGCCAGATAACTTTAATTTGACATCGCTAAAGCAGGATTATCCAAGAGTGCACGGGGCGTTCCTCAAGCTGAGTACCGCCGTTCCGTCAAGTGCGTCTGCCGAACGACTTTTCAGTGTTTGCGCCGATACGTTCACCAAGAAACGTGTTTGGCTCAGTGACTGGAACTTTGAGCGGCAATTGCTCTTGAAGGTGAATGCAAGTGTGTAATGACTTTTTCAGAAAGTGATCGCAAGAAATAAAGTATCAGCAAGAACACATATCTTTGAATGTATCGAATCACATATTCATAGGCCTTCGGCAAGAAAGTAGCGGAAGGGTAACTGCGTTGCATTTTTTCGTAGCGGTAGCGGTATCGCGCTACATTCTTAAATTTGTAGCGCCGCTAGTATCGCGCTACTTTTAAATAGGGTAGCGGGTAGCGGTATTTCGCTACCTAAATTGAGTAGCAGGCACAACACTATTCAACGCAGATCTTCGGTCGACGGCTCGTATATGGTGGAAGTGCTTCTACGGTGGTAGTACGTGAACTGTTGATAAAAGTCGAGTGCCTTGCTTCGGAGGTTCGTCAGGTGACGTCTGAAAACAGCACTTTACAGAGTCAGCTTACAAGGTGCCTTGATATGTTTCGAGTATTATCTTTTTTTTTTATCGAAATAATTGCACCGACTATCCATCGCATACATCGGCAGTGAAGTCTTATGCGTCAACAGCGTCGAGCTCCCTTCCCCAACGTCAATCGCACGTGCCTCCGAAGGAAGTAATCAATCATGCTAAGGATTTAGGAAAGATGAGCCAAGCTAATCCAGGATCTTCTATCGATAATGAACACCGTACGGATCCTAGCTCTCAACATCAAGTTGAAAATGGTGCAAAACTTCGGTGTATCGCACCGTTAGAAATGAAGATGGTTTCGCCACTGTGAAACATAAGCGTTGCGCCAACCTGCGCCAACCACTGCACGGGTCGCATTCTTAGGCCCAGGTCCAGGCCCGGCCCGAGCCCGGCCTTCCTTTGATTTACCCGCCCGGGCCCGGTCCGACGGCTGCATACCTAGCGTGGGCCCGGTCTAAGCCGGAATGATTCTAAGTTTCTCGGTCCAAGCGCGGCCCGAGCCCGATGAATTTATAGGCTACCCGGCCCGGCCCATAATGATAAAACCCGAGCCCGGCCCGGCCCATGGGCCGGGCCGGGTAAATCTTTTTTTTCGGGCCTGGGCTGGGCTCGGGTTTGATCATTATGGGCCTGGGCTGGGCTCGGGTTTGATCATTATGCCCAGCCCAGGCCCATAATGATCAAACCCGAGCCCAGCCCAGGCCCGAAAAAAAAAAGATTTACCCGGCTCGGTCCATGGGCCGTGCCGGGCTCGGGTTTTCGGGTAAGCCTCAGCCCGTGCAGTGCTCTAACAAGCAGGGGCGGCAGCAGTTTGGAGGGTTGCCGTGTCCCGGATGATAAGCACGGAAGGAACCCGCGCTTCGGCGATAGCAGAGAAGGTGTCCGTGGCCTTCGGGACTCCCAAGCAAGTGCGCAGGCTACGAGGTGGAGGATTAAGCAGTTGCCGTTCCTTGAAGGGGCAAATACCGTGCAACACAGACAAGCAGTAGCGTAAAGTGCCCATAATATGAGAGTTGTGTACTTGGAGGAGGTCGGTGCAAGAAGGACCCACAGAGGCGGCGCAGCACGTCAACATAAGAGCCTGTGGTGGCACAGAGGGCAGTAATCTGTCGAGACCATGTTAGACCCCGATCAATGATGACGCCAAGGTACTTGCACCAGGGAACAAACGGCAGTCTTGATCCTGTCAAGAAGAGAAGAGAAGAATATACCTGCCTTTATTGTTAAGGAATGCGTAACACTGTTTGTTTGACCCATATCTTTAATCTATCCCTTCAATGTTGTGAATTTCCGGAGTTATGGAAGAATGCTGTTGTTGTGCCAATCCATAAATCGTACGACAACGGAGATGTAAAAAATATAGACCAGTATCCTTTGCTTTGTTTGAGTCCGTGATATCTAACAATCTTTCATGGTACTTTAAGAACAAAATTGCTTCAAATCAGCATAGATTCGTTAGTGGTCGCTCGACAGAAACCAATTCAGTTTCATTTCTGATGACTGTTGCACCTATTGTTGGAAGGGGTGGCCAGACGGATTGTGTTTTCTTCGACTGCTCTAAGGCATTTGATTTATTTATTCACTGTGCCCTCTTATCCAAGATAAAATGCTATGGTGTGAGCGATTCTTCGTGTCTATTTTTTGCTAGCTATTTAAGACACTGGAAAAATTTTGTAAGAGTAGCTGGTTTCTTATCGAAGCCTTATTCTGCCAGCAGGCGTCCTACGAGACGTGGAAATACTCCAGATATATGCGGGGTACCTCACACGTTATCTTCGGCTCATTGATATTGACAGTCCGGACTCTAGCATTGGTATTGCTGTTGACCGCCTGAAAGTGTACCTCCCCACCACACCATCAGTGCGTTCCTATGCCCCGCCAATGTGTACTCTTCGCATGCCTCCTGTATGTGACCACATTCCTGGTCTTCTGAAGAAAAACTCTTTACCTCCCGTTGTTGCTCACCAACTTACGCTGGAGCACCTCAACTCAGTGTACTCTCAACGACTCCCTGTGTACACTGATGGATCAGTGTCTCAAGGCGGATCAACAGCAGCCTTTAATATCACACATGAAAACCTTGAAGTGGCGCACAAGCTTCCCTACGAAACGTCGTCTACCGACTCCGAGCTTTTCGCCATACTGACCGCGTCGAACCACATAGCGGGATCAGCGCCTCGCACTTGGGCTGTGTTCACGGACAGTAAGGTGGCGCGAGAAGTTCTAGCAAATTATTGTTCCAGAACAAGCGACGGCCTAGATACCATGATAGTCGCAACATACAACCGACTTCTATCCTCGGGTCATAGCCTGTATTTCCAATGGGTACCCAGTCACACCAGCCTGCACGGAAACACCCGCGCAGACGCCTTAGCACGTCGGGCACATGGGGATGTCATCTTCAATAACTGGCTTGTAGTGATCCAAGAGACAATGAAGTGCTGACTACAGCACGCTCACGCTTCTGGAGCCCGTGCTCCGAATAAACACTTCTCTTCTGCTGCCGCACTGGCCGATCCGGTTGTCTCTTTCTCTGGCTCCGGTCGAGCTCCCACATCTGGTGACCCGAACGTCTCCATGGTGACCGAACGTCTCCATGACCTCCCAGGGTGGCACCGACGCGCCAGTCCCGGCGCCGCACGTCAATTCCGTCGCGGTCCGACTCCCTGCATTCTGGCCCGCCAATCCCTCAGTGTGGTTCTTGCAGGCAGAATGCCAATTTCAGCTCGCCGGGATCTCCACACAGCCTACGAAATTCAGGCACGTCGTATCCGTCCTTCCGCCCGAAGTCGCTACCGACGTCGCGGACGTCCTGATGGCCCCAATGGGCGAGACACCGTACGACACCCTCAAATCTGCTCTTATTGAACGTACTATGGCCTCCGAACGACGCAGATACCAACAATTGCTGTCTGCTGAAGACCTGGGCGACCGCCGCCCATCGCAGTTCCTACGACATCTTCAAGGCTTGCTAGGCGACCGGGCCTCGTACTTCGATGATTCTTGCCACGGCCACCAACCTTTCGCTTTCGGAACTCTCCCTACACGCTGACAAGATCATGGAGGTGGCACCGCCGCCTGTTTGCGCCGTCGCCTCACACCACTCTGCCTCCCAGCACCATCCAGCGGAATCTAGCGTCCCCGCCGTTTCCCAGACCATCCCTGCCTCTGAACTTTCACCCTTGAGGGCAGACATTCAGTCCTTGGCGGAGGCAGTGGCTTCTTTGCGCCAGTTCCAGCCCGCCCCCGCTGCGTCCCACCGCCCCCCCTTCTCTCGCCGCGACGGAAGGCGCTCCCGCTCCCGCTCGCCTCGTACGGACAACAGCCGCCGCAGGCATCCGACACCTTCGCCAGTCCCTCCGAACCCGACCACCTTTTGCTGGTACCATTGGTCGTTCGGGGCACACGCTCGTAACTGCACTCCACCCTGCACGTGGCCGGGAAACCAGCCTGGGGACCGCTAGAGGCGGCGTCCGCGTCCCTTCAATCTCCCTGCCTCCTCTTTTACGTGTTGGACTTGATTTCCCGGAAACGCTTTCTTGTCGACACCGGGGCTCAGGTCAGCATACTACCGGCAACTTCTTCGGAAACGCGCAGATCACCTACGTATCACCTCGTTGCCGTAAACAACACCGGCATTCCCGTATTCGGAGAGCGATCCCTCACGCTTGACATCGGCCTCCGCCGTACTTTCCCGTGGATTTTCAAAGTGGCGGCCACCGATCAAGCCATTATCGGAGCCGATTTTCTTGAACATTTCGGCCTGCTTGTCGACCTCCGGCACCACGTTCTTCTTGACCACGGCACCAAGCTCCGCGTTGCGGGCATCGCCTCGTCTCCCACACCACAGCTCGCCACAACCACCCTTGCGGCGCTACAATCTCCTTACGCCACCCTGCTTGGCGAATTTCCTTCACTGTGCTTACCACCAGACTGGACTAAGCCCGTCAATCACTCCGTCCTCCACTACATTTCCACCTCAGGTCCGCCGGTGCATTTCAAGCCCCGACGACTCTCTCCTGGTCAAATGAAGGTAGCCCGCAGTGAATTTGAGCACATGCTCGCCATTGGAATCGTCCGCACCTCCTCTAGTGACTGGGCAACGCCTCTTCATATGGTCCCCAAAAAAACCGGGGACTGGCGTCCCTGCGGAGACTACAGGGCTCTCAACGTCATCACCAAGCCCGACCGCTACCCCTTGCCCCATATTCAAGACTTTTCTTTCCACCTCGCCGGCATGAAGTTTTTCAGCAAGATTGATTTAACAAAAGCATATCATCAGATCCCTGTAGCCCCCGAAGACGTCCCCAAAACCGCCATTATAACACCCTTTGGATTATTCGAGTTCTTGCGCATGCCCTTTGGGCTGCGCAATGCAGCCCAAACGTTTCAAAGATTCATTGACTCTGTTCTCCGCGGACTGCCTTTCACGTTCGCTTATATGGACGATCTGCTGGTTGCCAGTGCGACCGAACAGGAGCACCACGACCACCTCCGCCAGGTTTTCTCCCGCCTCGATGCTCACGGCATCGTTATCAACCTACAGAAATGTGAGTTCGGAAAGACATCTCTAGAATTCCTTGGACATCACGTATCTGCTGACGGGATAGCTCCCCTCCCTCAAAAGACCCAGCCCATCATGGACTATCCAGTTCCATCCTCCGTGCGCCAGTTGCGAAGATTTCTCGGCCTTGTCAACTACTACCGCCGTTTCGTCCCCGCCTGTGCAGCACTTCTCTCCCCCTTCGAAGACCTCCTGAAATCCCCTAAGACCCCCCGCCAATCTCTGCCGTGGACCGGCGTGCACGACACCGCTTTCACGGCCGTCAAGCAAGCCCTTGCCGACGCCACCCTCTTAGCCCACCCCCGCCCCAATGCCCCGCTCTCCCTGCTTGTGGATGCCTCCGCCCAGGCTGTCGGCGCCGCACTCCAGCAAGAGGTTGACTCCTGCCCACAGCCCATTGCATTTTTCTCACGGAAGCTATCATCAGCAGAGTCACGATATAGCGCATTCAGCAAGGAGCTCCTGGCAGCTTACTCAGCCGTTCGCTATTTCCGCCATTTTCTCGAGGGGCGGTCCTTCACACTCTGGACGGATCACAAGCCCCTAGTCGGCGCCATGGCGCCGGCCGGCCGCAACTACTCTCCGCGGGAAATCCGTCACCTTTCCTACATAGCGGAGTTCACAACCGACATTCGTCACATCGCTGGCTCCGCGAATGTAGTTGCTGACGCCCTCAGCCGCATCTCCACCCTTTCCTCCAGCCCACTCTCAATCGCGGACTTGGCTACCGCTCAGGCACGGGATCCCGAACTGCAACGGCTTCGCACCGCGTCTACCGGTCTCAAGCTCCAAGATATCTCGTACCCTTTAACTCCGACGCCCGTGCTCTGCGACATCTCCGGTGCATCCCCTCGCCCTCTTGTCCCTGACGCCCTCCGGAAACCCATATTCAATAGTATCCACGGCCTCGCACACCCCGGCGTACGCGCCACCATTACGCTGATCACGGATCGCTACGTATGGCCGGGAGTGCGCCAGGACGTCAGAAGATGGGTCCGCGCTTGCACTCCTTGCCAGCTGTCAAAGTGCCACCGCCACACAAAGTCTCCGATTGGCACGTTCCTCCCCCCGTCACACCGCTTTGCTACCGTGCACATCGACATCGTGGGCCCCCTCCCTCACTCTCATGGCCAACGATACATTCTCACATGCGTGGACCGCTTCACCCGTTGGCCAGAGGCAACCCCCATGGCGGATTCAACGGCCGAAACGGTCGCTTCCACGTTTCTTTCCTCCTGGATCGCCCGTTTCGGCGTGCCAACGGAAGTCGTCACTGATCGCGGTCCCCAATTCGAGAGCCGCCTATTTACAGCATTCACCAAGCCCCTTGGTACCACGCGCCTCCGCACCACCGCGTACCACCCTGCCTCCAACGGCTTGGTGGAGCGTTTGCATCGGCATCTCAAGCAAGCCCTGATGGCCCGCGGCGCGCCCAAGCACTGGACCGAGAATCTGCCGCTGGTCCTCCTCGGCATTCGCGCGGCCTTGAAGACTGACATCCAGTGTTCCTCCGCGGAATTGGTATACGGCACTACCATCCGCCTACCTGCTGACGTGTTTCAAGTCTCCCCCCTGCCGCCCGATGCCCCCTCTGACTACGTGCGCCGTCTACAATCTACACTCTCCCGCCTTCATCCTACGGCTACCCGCCCTCCCCCGTCTTCGCCGGGATACCTTCCCAAGGCTCTATCTGAAGCCTCGCACATTTTCCTCCGCGTGGACAGGCTTCGACGGGCTCTTCAGGCCCCATATTCCGGCCCGCACAAAGTGCTCCGTCATGGCACGAAGACCCTCGTCATCGACCTCAACGGCAAGCCGGAAACGGTGTCCATAGACCGCACCAAGCCAGTCTTCATCGACGCGCCCTCCGTGCAGGCCTTCGACACGCCTCTTCCGTCGGGCCCTGTGTCCCCCGCCCCGTGCCCTAAAAAGTCAGTTTCCTGGGCTCCTTTGCTTCGGACAATCCTCCCAGTCCCCCCGAGGGGGAGGGTAGTTTGTAGTGATCCAAGAGACAATGAAGTGCTGACTACAGCACGCTCACGCTTCTGGAGCCCGTGCTCCGAATAAACACTTCTCTTCTGCTGCCGCACTGGCCGATCCGGATGTCTCTTTCTCTGGCTCCGGTCGAGCTCCCACAGGCTCATACCACTTTCAGCCTCAGCATGTCGGTTACACACACAGACTCCGTCATAGCGACACTCGGCTGTTTCAAGAGGACGCTATTCGACTGAACGACCCGTCGATGGATTTCGTTGCCACACGCCACAGCTGGCGTCAAGAAGCGTCCATTATACACCCACTGCGACTTAATGCCACCAGGATACTTCTGCTTCTCTGTAAAATGGGTCTTCTCCAGTCGCCCAAAAGCCCCGCTTGCGCTGTTGAAGCTGATATTCAACATCTTCTCCTTAACTGTCATAGATTCGACACCCCTCGAGCCGCGCTGCTCGGCCTAGTACGACATCACACACAGCGGTCTGTGACCAAAGCAGTTTTAACTTTCTTGAGCGATTCAGGTCTTATGAACAGCCTGTGAACTCCAGTCGTGCAATCTCATTCTTCAGTGCCCCACTCTCACCCTCAACGCATTACACTCATGCTTTTCTTTTAAAGTCATCTTCTGTAATCTATCTCATCATTCTTTCACCGTTTGTTAGTCATATTTTTTTTGTCATCTTTGTCTTTAATCTATCTCATCCTTATTTTACGGTTTGTTAGTTTATCCTTTATTTCCTTATTCTTTTCTTTTTCATTTATCTTATTCTTCTTTCATTCATTTTCTTTCTTTGCGAAATAGCAAGCCGACGTCTCGTTTGGCTGACCTTTCCCCCGTTTTCTTCCCTCTCGCCTAATAAATATATCCCCGGCCCCTTATTCTGCGTTACCTGGGGTCCCTGAAGGTTGTACTTTGGCCAATTTTTTTAAATATCTTCACTAATGATCTGTGTTTGGTCATTAAGAGTGCGAATCTGCTTCTTTACGCGGATTATATTAAGCTAAGTATGCCTATTGTTACTATTGATGACTGAAATGCTGCAAAGGGAAATCAGTTTGACTGAGGGTTGGTGTAACTCTAATGCTGTTACTCTGAATTCCCAGAAAACTTTCGTGATGTTCTTTACACGGAAGCGTTTCCCGTTGGAGTTTGACTACAAGCTAAAGGATGTTAGTCTGAAAAAAAAATCGAAGTTACTCGCGAGTTGGGTATTTATGTCGATAGTAAACTAAATGTTATTTATAACGTTTACCAGTTTTTGTGGCATAGTGGTTAGGATGATCGCTTTCCACGCCGAGACTGGGAGATGAGAGGGGTTCGAATCCTGTCACCGGCTGTGCTGTCTGAAGTTTTTCCTGGGTTTTCCGAAGACTTCCCAGACGAATGTGGGCACAGTTCCCCCTGAAGTCGGCCCAGGACGTATACTAACCTCCTTTCCCTGACTCCTTCCTGCTGTCCTCTCTCCATCTGTCCACGTCTGTAAATATAAACTCGTAAAATAAACTCGTCTCACCGCGCACCGTGCGCCAAAAGAGAGAGAAAACAAGAGGGTTGTTGTTCTTCGTATCATTTCTCTTTACATCATACAGGCACGACTATGCCGACGCATGGGATAATCCCTTCACTAGCAGCTAAGCAACTTTTTGTACTGGTCTCCAAGGCCACGCTCTAAGTCAGTCGGCCATGAAAGTAATGAGAAGAGAGAAAGAGGATGCACGAACCAGCATGCCATCCACACACCATACGAGCCAGCACCATGATGCGCATGCGCACCATTTGCTCGGCGGATGGATACATTCAGCGCAGTTTCTCATTTGCGTCACCCGATGGCGCCACAGAATGACATGCTTTCAGTTGGTCTGTATGTGTACTCACATTTCATGCTTTTTTATAAAAACGAAAAGTGGTAGACATATAAATTTGGTGTCTATTGATTCCAGAAATATTTCGAGAGAAAGTGAATGCAAAGTGTTTTTTGGAAATAGCTATAGAAGTTTAATAAAAACCTGTTCAAAGCGGGAGGAGAAAAATTGTGTATTTTTTGCAGATTCGTGACGTCGCCATAAAATGGATACGACATGAATGAGAAATCTAGTAACATTATTCTGTTCATCTCGTCTTCCTCTTTATGGTGAAACCACCCGCGTTAAAATCTGCGCGGTGGTTACCGAGAAACAGCATAAAATCTGTTCCATAGGAAATACATTGGGACGGAGAGCTGCTATGCCCTCTTAAGAAGTGCAGCCTTCTGCACGAAAGTCACGTCTCATTAAAATCTAGATGCTTTCAACCGTCTTCTTTCTGTTGTGAATCTCTATCGCAGGATACTTGCTCATTGCTCTTCTACGTACTATGATTTTGCAGCAAGATTATGGACTTTGGATAAAAAGACTACACAGCACTGATCAGGTATTCTTGTCTAGTGAACAGCGTGTATGCAGTATGCGCGCGGTATTTGTGCAGTAGACTCACTAAAAGTGTACTAAAAGTTGCATTGCCCACAGTAATGCACCAAGTGCAACACAAGCGGAATCCAGGTATTTTAGCTTACATGCCAATCCAGTAGAACTATCCAGTGTGAAGTTCAGACAAATAAATAGTTCTCATGTACTTAATAAGAGCAGACAATGTTAGCATGAATTCTGGGCTATTCTTCAATCAAGCATTCAGAGATAGTAAAGGCACCTTCCTCAATGGACGTTGATGACAGTGAAAATTATAAAACGTTATCGGAGACGACATCAGCTTCTGCGTGTCAGAAACGATTGTATGTCCAACAGTAATCCAGCTAACAGTAACAAAAATATGCAAAAGACAAATTAACTGAACTAATGTAACGTACCTTCTATATCAGACAGTGAAGCTTGTATCACCCCATCCACAGGAACCAGTGCCCGGACAGGTCCGGACAGCAAAAGTGCTTGCCCTGGGAGATAGTAGCTAATCGGAATGGCGACCTTTGTTCTTTACCCTGAAAGCAGAGGTTGTAACGTTGAGGGCAGATTTAAGAGTGGCGGCAAAATGTTTGCATGAGAGCGCCCATGAGAAGTGGAATATAGGCGAATCCTCAAATTATAACATCACATTGGTTACCTGTTGGTTACATACCTGTTGGTGGCAGCTAGACTGCAATGAACGTGCCAGCAATTCCTTCATGCACCAGAGGCAAGCAAGACCCCTCTTCATTTCTGCCTTCAGCGTCTACATGTGGTAATTCACAAGTTAGATTATCAATACTGTTGTGTTGTTAATCGTGGCTATATCACAGGAAGCGCATGCTGCACAGTCGATTCATGAAGCTTCCTATTTTTATATCTGAACCTCGACTTACCTTTTTGCCCTCGTTTTTTGCCTTGATCCTTCGTGGCACGTTCAAAATTTGTGTGTCGGGCATCTCACTTCCGACGATTTCGTGCCGAGCTTCCAAATTGCCTGTAGCCGCGCGTAACCTATGATATCATTCGTGGATGAAATCCTTGGAGTGGAACTCAGCCCGCACCGCTGTCGCTGTCAGCCAGGAGCTTCGCACTGCTTGGTCTTTTGGCAACTTATACTAGGTAACACTTGAATGTTCCGATCAATTGTTTTAACAGCGTAGCACCGTCGCATTCTCGACAACTTCGTCGTGGCATACCACGTATCATATCGCTTCAGCTCAAAAAGGCAAGGTCAGCACAAGGAAGCGCGCTTTCCACACCACGCCGAGCAAAAGAAATATTCACATGCTTTGTTTCCGGCTTAGCAATAACATAACAGCTGTTCGCTTACGTACGATGCACAGCGAACGAAACCAAAGAAGCCAAGCCCAGAATCCATGCCAAGCCAAAGGCAGATAAACCTAGAGCAGTGACTTCGGTGCGCCCGTGCGCAGGCGTTGCCGACAGGATGACGGGCGGGCGTGGAAACTTACAAAAAAAATTCTAAAAAACTACAAACAGTTGGACCAAGATATTTCGCACACATATTCGGTGTTCGCTCAATGAACACACAGCGCGAGCATCGCTCATTTCTGTGGCACTTCAAAATCGGCATATCTGACCTTTACGGGGTCCTTACTCGGCTGGTGTCTTGTACGCGGAGCAGGTACGCTGGGCACGCGACAGGGATTCTGTAACTTGTACAAAGGCCGATCTGCGTGGCATCATGTTTAAACCCATACACACTAGCTGGATGATCCAGGCTTACAATGAACAGTAATCACGGGACGAGCACATCCGCGAGGGATTGATGAAAGATGCCTCGATGTGTAATGGGAAATGACTGAACACTTTATGAGGCTATGCAGTGTAATAGCGCAATAAACCGCGTAACGCCTCGGACCTTCTTCCTTACATATTTTGTTCAGGGATTTGTCGGTCATTGGTTCGCATAGTTCGCTGTACTTTCAATAGATCTCTACCCGAGAAACGTCATCATGACGTTGGTAGGCAGATTGAAACCGAAACAAATCGGAATGGGAAGGCTTGGTCCCTTCCCACTCTCCCATAAGTGCCCAGTCTGGGCACTTGTTCGTTGCCTCCTATTGAAAGAAAAGTAGGACCTAAGGTCGCATGCCTTTCAGGGACCATCGTAATCCCCTCGATACCGTGGCTTTCGCCCCTAGCTTCCAGCGTAGTCCAGCTCTAGCAAATTGGTGGCGCTGTCGAACACTATGACGTCAGTTGTTTACAAACAGGGAGAGGTCTATTCGCGAAGAAAAGAACGCTCGCGAATTTCAGGAAAATTACCACCTTACTCAAAAAGCGAACAGACTCGGGACACTGGAACGAAAGACACGAAAACGAAATTGCGGCGCCTTGTCACGTGCTCTCGTTTTCAGCCAGTAGCAGACGAAATTCGAGAGAGCGCCACATCTCAGGAAAATTGTCCATTCCTTCATCCTTCTTCGTCTCCCTTCAAAATGAGACAGTCACATCTTATCGCGCGGTTCTCATTGGTTTATGACACTAGACTGACATTTCCAGCAGGGTGTCGAACCGAACACGAACCGCTATTTTGCTGGAACCGAACCTGAAACGAAATTTCCATGACACTGTTGAACCCGAACCGGCGCAGAACCGGAAAAATAATAGCTGTAAGCGGTTCGCGACGAAACCGTTCGGTCGTAAAAGAAGTCAGCATAAGAGTTGAAGTG
Source organism: Ornithodoros turicata (assembly GCF_037126465.1). NCBI lineage: Eukaryota > Metazoa > Arthropoda > Arachnida > Ixodida > Argasidae > Ornithodoros > Ornithodoros turicata. The sequence goes on along the minus strand of NC_088202.1, from coordinate 49,419,576 downwards.
CCTCTCAATCCCCGAACGAGGACACATTGGTATCCATATCATGGATTTCGCAAATGTTCACCTAGCAGTCAGGCGAGGACGTTTAGTAAGCACGCTCTGCGGTGTCTGCTCTTCAGAGAGGAGGCGCCACGCGGACGCTTGTCAAACGATGGGCTTCCAAGCACACGTCGCGGCCATTCAACTGGTGTATTTGCTGAAAGGTGAGTGTTCTACCATCGTCCACCGAATGAAGCAGGAATGGAGTAGGCCAGTTGTGTAGCTCTATAGGAAGAATCTGTGATTAAGCAAGCGCCCAACATTTCACTTTACAAGTGAGCAGCAAAGCAGAACGGTGCATGTACGATTTGTGGTGGTTTGAAAAATAAATGTAGTCCTGCCTACTGGTAGTGGAATTGTGTCGTGACGCATTGCCTTTGTGTTGTGGATGAACTGGTACAGTGATGTGACCTCGGACAGAGTAAGGCAAGCAGACTTATTTTCAACATGTTTCAGTACGCCTTCGGATCGATTCACACTGCGAATGCAGTGTGCCGGCTGTAGAATGTAGAATGCTGCCGGATGTAGAATGCTGTCCATCTTATTTCGCTTGTATCTTGCTGGCACTGTGCCTGTGAAAAAAGCTATTTTGGCAACAGAGAGTATAGTAGGCCTTCCAACCTTTTCTTCAGTTTTTCTTCGTCCTAGGGGGGTGATCTATTTATTTTCACAATATAATCCCTCTATATCTAATGACTATACTATTTGTTGTGGAAATATTTGTTTCACAATATATTTCCTATTCTATATCTAATGTAATCTACACCGCTTCATCAACGTGGACGCTATTAACAAGTGCTCATACATTTCTCCTTTCTTTCGGTAAAGAGACTACTAGGCCACTAAAACGTCAATGCAGACAACAGCAGTAAGCTATTAGCCATGTATTAGCATGTATTGATAAAAGCGGTTTTATATGAGATAAAACTGAAACACTGAACGAGTTCACGAACCGGTTCGATTTTCGGCACGGCCGAACTGGAACTGAACCGGAACGAAATCCAAGCGACGCGAACCCGAACCGAACTCATATTTTTTGCGGTTCGACACCCTGATTTCAAGCGTACTTCATTTTCTTTTATGACCATATTTATGTTATAATTTGCAAAATGTATTCATTTGCTTTTACCGGCCGCCTGTGATCCACATCTTGTGCTCTTCTAATAGAAGGAAGCGAAATCAGGGGTTTCTTCCAAGCATTACATGCCATGGAATTTTGAGTTAAGATTTGGAAGACGGAGATCGTTGCGGTGATGTTCCTCGACAGTAGACATGTACCAAAGAAACGGCACTGCGACATAATCATGACTTTGGTAGACAGCGAAACAGGAGCAGCGCGGGCGAAGAACTCTGCCATTTCACTAAAGGCTAAACGCATGGAGCGACAACTAGCGCGATATTCGGGTTGCGCGTCGCATTTCTTGTTGTGCAACGGGCAAGCGGCGCCGCTCCCTTCGCCAGGTCCGCGACGTCGCGAGCGACCGGCTCTGCCAGATGTACGGCGCTGTCGCCCGGCGCGACATCGGAAACCAAAGTGTAACGAGAGGTAGTTTAGACAGCCGTCGCCGCCACCACCATCAACTGCACGGTGTCTGGACTAGGTACTCGAAGCATAATCGTGGTGGTGGTGACAAGTCCGGCTGGCCGTTGTTGCCCTCAAATAAAGACCACTCCCCATTGGGCAGCGCTCACCGTTCCGAGTACAATATGGAGGCGACCCTATAAGACTTCGAGAACTTAGTATACTATCCACGAGCGGCCTGGCTCAAGCCGTACATACGCATCCCGATGTGCCGCTGCACATCGGGGCAGCGTCATCCTAGCTACAGTCACGACGCTGCCCGGAACAAAATCACGATGTAATTAGCACCCCAGTCAAGCGTTGGTGGCAGTCAAAGGCTCCCCATGATCAAAATGTAGTCTGAGGACCCACTCCAACGTTTTCAAAATTGTATCTTTCCTGGTTGTGCTTAGCTACTTCTTAGGCAGCAAGCTCTCACCGATTGTCTCGTTATGTCGTTTTATTAGCTAGTGATCTGCTGTTCCGCTCCCACCCGCTGATAGAATATCATGCAAGTGCATGCAGACAAACATGCAGAATCCACTACGGAAACGCGGTTGATGCGTAGAATGCATTCCTTGGCTGCTGTATGCCTGCACTGATTGGAAGATTTCGCTGCAAATTTATACGGCAGAACAACCTTATCAAAATTATATATAAAAAAACTGTGGTTCCCCATCAAGAAGCCACTAGAAAACAATATCAAATAGCAAGGCTTCCGCTTCTTGATGTTCAAAGTGTCGTGACCTTCTCGAGACGTTACCCGTCTTTTTCGTGACTCGTCTTCTTGTAGTCCTTGTAGAATCATAAGACCAGTCACGATATGTCAGATATGCACACTCCGTGTACTCCGTGTACAGATATGCACACTCTCACTGCTGGCTGTGCTGTCTGGGATTTATCCTGGGGTTTGCTCAGACTCTTTCAGACACATGTCGGCACAGTTCCCTTAGAAGCCGGCCCAGGATGCACAATCCCTGAGGGCGCTAGTCCGTTGGCCACCTCTGTGAGGCCGACAACGGCGAGCCCTTTCATGGCCACCGCCACGAATTTAAAGCAGAAAATGTACATTTTACTTTTCAGAACACTCAGATTCGTTGATTTATTTGTTTCACTCTTTTACTCTAGCGGGTGCCGCCTTCTCTAGCATACGAGTCAAGATATTTTATTTTGTATACACACGTGTCCGTGTGTTTTGCAGTAATTGCACAAAGCTCAGCAACTTCACCCTGGGCACATTCCAGCGAAATCATGGCTCACGTTAAGTGAATCAGCACACCCTTTCTAAATAACACACCCACTTAGCTAACCCAACGCATTTGACCTAACCATCTACCCCAGTACAAAGCAATCCCCCTTTTCTACCCTTCCTTGGGAACAGGTGGCTCCCCCTCGACAGTGTATCAGCAACTACATTAGTTTCACCTCGGATGTGTGTGATAGTCAACTCATACTTTTGAAGCGCTAACGCCCATGGAGTTAAACGGGCACTCGATGATGCTGAACGAGCGAGGAACACCAGTGGATTGTGGTCTGTTTTGACCGTGATATGCTTCGCATACACCCATATATCTACTATGCTTGGGAAATTTCGGAGTTCAATTCAAAAAATTAACTTTCTGTCAATTGAAATGAAATAAAAATGTTACCAATATGTGGCAAAAGTTATTGGCAGAACAAAATCCCTTGACCGCATGTCTCTCCGGGGCCTAAGTTTTTTACTATGAATTTCTATCGTGGTTGGTGGACCACCCTGTATACAATGTGACACATATGTAATGGCGGAAACAAATTGTTGAACAGCGTTTCACGCAGTAAAAATGTGTTTGAGCGAAATATGCCAATGGAATTTGCCAGGCATTAAGTTGTGGGGTTATGGATACTGTGGGCTAAAATTGCAGTTCAAGGTAGCATGCGCAAACATCAAATTGCCGAAGTGGAATGCAATCAAAAATAGCAAATAAACTGAAAGGTGAAATTATTCGTGGTATAGAGCACAAACACATATTCCTTATATCAATATGACAAATTGTATTGTCATGTTCCACAAAATGCATGGGCACTGTCGAAAGGAACATTAATCATTTCATAATCTTCGTCATTCTGAAGAAATAAAAAGGAACGAAAACACATTACATTATTCCAAAGATGCCCATTAAAACATGAATCTGTGTAAAGTACTATAGTTCTGATATTAACACGACTTCTTTCCGCCAATACCATCTTGGGAGCATGCCATTAGAGGAAACTTTTGAAGTCACAAATCCATTTTGGGATACTGTCATCGCTGACTCTGTAGCACGTCAATGTACCTCTCCTTGATATCTGTTTCACTTTCAATCCTTTTTTCAAGCAAGGTCACTAAGTGTTCAAATACATTATTTAGAATGCTCCCAATGGGGCCGCGGCTGCGTCTAACTTCCTTCCTTTCGACAGAAAAATAGGCGATGCCAAGTTGCCGGTGATGAGTAGATCAAAGAGTGATATTAAACGGTAGGAGCAACTTATTTATTTACCCATAGTAACAAGACTTTCGTGCACGAGGCTACGCTTCTTCAGGTTACAAAAATATGAACATTGTACAGGGAGCAGGAAAGATTATTTTAAGTCTTTCGTCGCTGTGAACTATGTTGAGATGGCGGGTGAAGCTGGATCCTGCGCCACTGAGTGCCTTGTTATAGGCGGTAACGAAGGATAAGAGATTTTGTTGCTGCCGCGGTTCATGTGAAAGTAATTTATCCCGACCTAGAGATTTACACTTGGAGAGAGCATTGTTTAAAAGGTTGGGAGGGTAATTTCGTTTTCTAAAATCGTTGGAGCTGGTTGTCTATATGTCTTTGAGTGAGTTCTTTCACAATCAAAGACATAGACAACCAGCTCTGTCAACCAGCTCACGCTCTGACGCCAGAAGAGGTGCTCACACTCAATCGTTTTTCTTCCGATAAGCTCGCCCAAGTACAGCGTACGAAGTGTAAGAAAGCTTGTCGTGATAATATCCACCTTATCGACATTTCCAACCTTAATCTATGTACTGCTTTATCAGAACAACCACAGACCTCTGTAGGCCCGCCGCTAAATGTTGTTTTTAACCTATCAGACGTTACTTCAAGCAAAGCCGAAACTAGCATTTTATCCAAAGGAGTGAGTTTTTTTGCAACGAATTTCTTGAGCCAATTCAATAACTGTTTTTCGGAAGTGCATTGGAACTTGGCGAAGCGAATACTGCGATTCCTGAAAGGAACACGAGACGCTGGCCTTACATACTCAGTTCGTGCAGACAACCTGATCGGGTACTCCGACGCTGGCTGGAATGAGCAAAATGAAGGCAAATCCAGAAGCGGTTACGTGTTTGTTTTCTCGGGGGGAGTCATTAGCTGGAGGTCGTGTAAACAGAAACTCGTGGCTTTGTCAACATGTGAAGCAGAGTATGTGGCTCTTGTGGAAACCATGCGAGAAGGCAAATGGCTCAAGATGTTCTTACATGAACTCGGTCTCGGAAAATACAGCTCTGGAGGACTAAAGCTCAACTGTGATAGTCAGTCAGCTATCAAACTCATGGAAAACCCAGTTCATCATCAGCGGTCAAAACATATAGCCTTGAAGTAGCTCTACGCACGCGACGAAGTAGAGAACAAGAAATTCTTGGTTCAGTATATCCCGACGGACAAGATGATCGTAGATGCACTAACCAAGCCAGTCTCTCATGCACAGAACGTCATGTGCACAACTGGTTTTGGGCTCTCTCTTCTTAAATGATTAACCGACGCGTCGAGGGGTTTTGATGGTGAACCAATATCCCGCGTCTGGTTAATCACTCATCATCATCAGTATCACTGCCTATTTCGTGGCTTGAGGTTTTTTTTTCTTTGTCACAAGATAAAAGCTCATACAAAAATAAAATAAAAAGTCTCATGCCTGACAAAGAAGACGGTGGTTGTCTGGTTTGGTTCTTCGAACCACTGGTCCACTGCGTACTTCCGTTCTGCTAACAGTGAGAAATGCAAAGCCGCAAGCACTGTTGCATGGCGATGTTCACAATGGTCAATGACGCGTTTCACTTTCCGTACCGCGGACTGACTATACTCAATGAGCGGTTTGCAGTGTTTATGATTGATGTAGGCCATGGCAACTACCGATGGACTTTGCAGATTGTGCAATGATATCTTTTGTGAACAAAACAAACCTCAATATATTCCCATGTAATTTTGAGTTTGCAATTAATTGAGTTGAGGGTTCCAGGTATTTAGGTGTGCACCTCTCTTCTGATATTTAGTGGAAATCACACATTAGTTACGCATCCTCTAAGCCTCTTAAAAAAATTGTCTTCTTGAAGTGGACACGAAAATTACCTTTCGCAGACAGTACACCGCTGGCATACAAAACCCTTGTACAAAGTGCCTTGGAAACGGTTTGGAAACGGTACAAATGACATCATACTGTTCATCATAAAAACAAATGACATCATACTGTTCAACAGTGCCACCAATTTGGTACAGTTCAGCTACGCTGAAAGCTAGGGGGACGAGTTAGCGTCTAAAAGGCACGGTCTTGAGGGGATTACGGTGGTCTCTGCAAGAGCACGCAACAGTCGGTCCTACTTTTCTTTCAAGAGGAGGCAGCGAACAAGTGCCCATTCGTGGAATCGAGCCCTCCCATTCCGATTTGTTTCGGTATCAGTCTGTCTACCAACGTCATGATGACATTTATATTCTGTTGAATTTGTGACGTGCTGTCCGGAACATGTATGTATAGGTCGGTATCCCAAGAATTTTTTTTATTATTAACCTTTTTTGTAGTTTGAATCCCTTGAAAAACCATTGCACAGCACAACACAAAGGCTACATTATGACCCAGGTTCACCAGCATTTTCAGCATCTGAACTAAGATGAACGGTCACTAAACTATCTGCTTCACTAAAGGAGTTATTATTACTGAAATATTCACCACATCACCGATGGAAAAAAGAAGTGTCTGTTAAGTTCAAGAATTGGCAACCCTTGATCTTGGTTCAGTTAACCAGAGTTGGTGAAACCGGGCCTATGGAGGTCACCGAAACATTCATCACATCACAAACCACAGTTTGTAAAAAGAATTGAGTGCTAGCATGAAGTTTTGCCAATTGTGAGCAGCATTTTAACTGCTCCCTATGTAGCTGCAGCATAATTACAACTCATTCAGAAAAATTAGTACAAAATTTGAGGGTACTCTACTCTATCTTCCTCTGCATGGTACTAAAAACTGTGATGATTCCAAGTGCTCATCGTCTTGGCCCAGATTCTGTAGCAGATTTATCAGCCATTTGTGTTCCTATTTATGGTACTGTGGCAAGCTAGCCACTCCACCCACATACCAGCATTCCTAGGTTACACATAACATGTAGCTATGAGAGTGGTTTAAACCACCTCGCGGAAGTTGCAGATGCTGTTCATCAACTTTATTTTGAGATGGACAAGGAGTTTCATTGCCTGGGGCAATACTCTACCCCATAGCTGCTTGTGGTGTGGGGAAGGAAATAATGTCCCATGGAGTCCAAAATTGCCAAAAGAGCTTTGAGGGCAGGCATTCGTGGTCTCGATTTAGCCATAGGCCAAGCAATTTTAGAGGGGAAGGAGTTCAGATTACTGAGAGATCCGAAAATGGCAGTTTGGAAAGTTCGGTAGTGTGGCCAATGACAAAGAATATACTCTGGGTCTTCTACAGCACTGCAGTGACAGCATCTGAGAGAGTCAACTTGCCTCATATATGGTAATGACACTGAGCTATAAATGCCCCATTGAGTCACAGTCCATGAGTTACAGTGCAGCATCTTGGCGAGAAATGTTTTGTGGTATCCAGAAACCAAGCTCTGGGTCAACATTGCTCAGTATACTGGAGGAGAATGTCAGTTGTCCATTGACAGGAAGACTATTTATACAATTCATTGATGTGTTGGCGAACGAGATCAGCTTTCTACATGACCAGTAACAGTCCTTTGCAATCTTTCACTGTGATTTAATTAAACACATCCCTCATGTGACCGTGTTCCCGGCACAGTTTTACCTTGCTGAACCACTTTTCGTGGCTCTTATCAAACATAACATTAGCAGTTCTTCGTAGGCTGAGGGTGAGGAAAGCAAGGGACGTTTACATAATGTTTACGTGATTACCGTCGTGAAAAATGGTCGACACAGCAGTTTTGCGGTACGTTTTATATGTTACTCATCATGGACATTTTTCACTACCCGATTTCCTGTCCAAAACAGCTACGACTGCATCAATGTCACTTCACGCATGAATTCCTTCATGAGTTGCACGTGCGTGTTAGCACACCAAGTCGTTACACGTCTGAAAAGTACCTGACGATATCGGCAGAAAAAACATGTGCTTTATTAGAGCTTGCAGTGATTATCCTTTTTATGCAGCACATCCCGCAACATACGGCTCCGTCATTACTCCATTTCCTCAAATAGCCTCGTCCCCAATGGTAGCCGAACGGCCGAACCGCTGAAGCGTTGTTTTCCTAGTATTCATACGCGCAGTTATTTACGGCTGTAGCTTAGTTAAATTAATGAATAATTGAGAGATACATGCTGAATACGACACAGAATTGCATAAAGACTCGTTATTCTGGAGTGTGACCCTCTTAAACACTGATTTTCTCACGTAAGACCATGCTTAACACTGGACTGCATAGACCCATTGTGATTTATTTTGACAGCGTGAATTTCAAAGGGTCGGATTTTGAAGGGTCGATTTCTTAGCGTGGATTTCAAAAGTTTTATTATTAAGAGTGGGTAGCAGGGTACACCCCCGTCTGCCTCTGATGGGGTGCGGATGTGTGGTTCGTCACTGGTGAATGGTGTTCGACGATGCAGGTGGATTTTGTGACGAGCGGATTTACAATGAGGGAATGTAGCGTACGTGTCCGATGATGGTGAGTGTCTTTTCACTTTGTTCAAGTGTCTCTGTGTTTGCTTTCCTCTGTTGCCCTGCAGTCGTGCGATTTGTCCTCGTGTGATAGCGCTCCTGACATGCCTCGCCATGCCGCATGTCGGGGCACATGACTTTCCTCTGTTGACGCATCTAACATTGTATTTTTTTATTTTTTGACAAGAAACATTCTTGTCTTGACGATGTTGATAGTGCTGCCTTCAATGGGAGTAGAGCTAGAACGATTCTTAATAATTTTGCGATTCATTTAGTTCAGAGAGTAACCGCAAGGGGGACAGGTGAGTGGCTTTATAGAGGAGTACAAGCCATTATGATTCAGTTCTGCGCCTGGCTGTCGGACGGTATGGACGTGTCGTTCTGCGCTCCTCGTGAGTGATGTGTTGTGAAACTAATTCTTTCGCCAACTTTGTCCCCGCTTTGTTTGCGATTTTCATGCCCGTGCATGCCGGGCGCTGGTTGCTGTTGTCAAGGCATCCCTGCCATTTTCTATTTTCTTCTGCCTTGGGAACGAGAGCGTGATTCTTAATAATTTTGTCATGAAATTAGTTGAGAAAGTAATCGCTAGGGGGGTGCAGATGCGTGACTTTACAGAAGAAAAAAAAAACATTATGCCGCAGTTCTGTGCCTGGCTGTCGGATGGGGCAGTCGCATCTTTCTGTGCTCCTGTGGCTGCCGTTGTGGTGGGCTGATTTGTTGTGAACTAATGCTTTCGCTCGTGATAACTTTGCCCCCGTTTTTTTATGATTTTCATATTGGGTGCTGGTTGCTGTTGTCCAGGCATCCCCGCAATTTTCTAACTTCTTCTGTCTTGGAAACGAGAGTAGTGCTGGCGTGATTCTTAATAATTTTGTCATGAGATTAGTTGAGAAAGTAACCGCTAGGGGGTGCAGCTGCGGGACTTTATACAGGAGAAAAAACATTATGAGTCAATTCTCTGCCTGGCTGTCGGATGGAGCAGTCGCATCGTTCTGCGCTCCCCGTGACTGCTGTTGTGGTGGGCTCATTTGTTATGTAACTAATTATTTTTGTTGTTAGCTATTGATGGTTAGCATATTTACTCTTGCTTTCCCAGCCTCTGTATTACGAGTGTTTTTCTCCTTGCATGTCCAGAGCTGTCCTGACCTGCCCAGACATGTCATGATGACGTCACAGCTGACGTCACAGGATGTCCGGAACTGGTGGCCATAGCTGCGATGCTTTGCAACCTGGCTCTGTGCTCCGTGGCCCAGCGATGGTCAGCGGCCGTTCCGGACCGCTTTCTTCAAGATGGCGTCGTTAATCTTCAACTAAACTCCTTCTCTCCACTCTATCTCTATATATTTTTTTTCTTTTTTATGGACTATCGTAGTGCACAACGCTCAGCTGGTCTGGACACGAGATAGATGCTCCCCAATTAGTGTGGTGCCTCCCTGGAGCGTGCTGATTAATGAGGGGGGCCCAATAGCTCTAATTGCTAATTTAAATCGTGTTCAGGACAGTTGACCGTTGTGCACTATGAGAGTCCATCCCATATTACTCATGTTCGTCCTCGTTTGTACAGTTTCGCGCTCCACGATGTCGCCTAAGGCAATCACATGCAACGTATTTGACATTGAAGCAGTGTCTCAGCACAGTGTCCAGTCTATCCAAGATTATGAAGACACTTTATAATTCTTTTAGAAGCAAAGAGCCAAGAGAAGGACGAAATGGTGCAAAGGCTTCTTGTCGGTCATGATTTGGCCCAAGATGGAACAGACGGAGAAAACGCCGACACCAGATGCAGTAGCGAACAGGGCAGCGGTAAGTCTGACTTAAATGCACCTATTATTGAGTAAGAGTTGTGTGATTTTTGTTGAGAATCTTTATTTTTTCTCATGAGCAGGTTCCAGCCCCCTTCGAGAGCATGAAACAGATGAATCAACTGTGTGTGAAAACTCTACAGGTAAAAGGATATATTACAAAGAGCTTGGAGTCTACATGTTTGATCGTGGATGCTCCATGTGTCATTGCAACAGATGTAGTGATGTCTACGTAAGCAAAACAAGCGTGGAGTGATCCACACTTGCACGCATTGTGTTGTACTCTACACCTGGAAGCCTTGTTGACCTGCAAAATAACAGATTACGCAACGTATTACTAAATCAATCAGTAAAGTGTGGCACAGCCTGTGCACATTAGTGTGGCAGTCATATGGTCTGTCATTGGTGCTATGCTGCTTATATGAAAGCTACCCAATGATGGTGGTTTTTATTTCAGTGTTGACAATGGCAGAAACCTTGCCATGTGCAATTGCAAGCAACGACTCTCGTCCTGAGGCTTTTCCATTCAGTCATGTGGTGTTATTCAAAGACCCTATTACTCAGTGTCCTGTTGCAACTCACCTTGATGTAAAACTTTCTGGAGGTAAAAATCACGCACTGCACATTTAGCCTATTTGCACACTGCTGCAGTTCCTGTTCTGATTAGTGACACCTCACTGTTCTAATAAAAGTGGTATACCATCCAATCTCTGTTTTGCAGTCAACGAAGCTAGCCGGTGCCTTGCGGACATTGGCATTCAAGTAGAGCCCATCTTCATTTCTTATTCAGTTCTTATTCATTTCTTCATTCCTTCAGTTCTCGCCAGCAGATGCTCTCCATTGCAAAAGTGAAAGATGAAAAAGACCCCTTGGCATTGACAGGAGTGTTGAGCTTTAGGCTTTTTTACAATCCGTCAGATATGCTTACAGATGTGCGCCTCAAACAGTCAACCAGAGGCTTCTGTCTGAGAAACGAGGACGCAACTCTGCTTACCTTCATGAGGCTGTATCAGGATATATCATTTTCTGTGCTTGGAGTACTATTCGATGTGCATCGCACAACAGCAGCCAATATATGCAACGAGTGCATTGACATTCTGGCAGTAATACTTGGAAAGGCTGTTTTTTGGCCTATTAGGACTGCAGTCAAGAACTGCATGACAAAGTACTTTGCAAAGTATCCTAACACACGAGCTGTACTAGACTGCAGTGAAATCAAAATCGAAAGACCGTCTGATTTGTAATCACGGATTTTAACCTATAGCGATTACAAGCAGACATATACTGCAAAGGTTCTCGTTTGAGAAACCCCAGGAGGGCTCATCAGCTATGTAAGCGAAGCATATGGAGGGAGGACGTCAGACTCTCATATTGTCAAAGCAAGTACGGTCCTCGACAAGTGCGAGCAAAATGATGCTGTCATGGTTGACAAGGGGTTCCTGATTGAATCACTTTGCAACGAAAAAGGAATTGAAATGATACGGCCACCATTCTTGAACAGTCAGAACCAGTTTACACAACAGGAGGGAAGAAAAAATCAGTCAATTGCAGAGGCTCGAGTACATGTCGAAAGGGCCATCCACAGGATGAAACTTTTCAAGAAACTCCAGAATACAATACCGCTGGAGCTCTTCCCATACATTGATGCTACAATCACCATCACTGCAGGCATTGCAAACTTATCAAAGCCACTGTTCAGTGCGGACAAGTTTCTGGATAAGAGCACCACACAAGAAAACATCTAGCATGTCCCCCTCTCACGATAACAAGTTTTAAATGCCTGCTAGTTCTGTGTTTTATGATTAGTATGACTAGTCTGCTAGTGTTCGGCATGACAAATTTTAGATGTTTTTATTGAACTGACATAGCTTGCTCTTTTATTGCACTTGTTTACTGTTTTAAGGGTTCATGACAATAAACTGTTAAAAAGTTGTAGCATTTGGCACTCTGTTTTCTTTCTGTCAGAACTAAACAATGTCCCGCGTCGTGGGCAGAACGTAGCTTTTGAAGAAAAATGTGCCCCTTGTAATGGTTGTGCGATGTGTTGCCACAGAAGAAATAAAAGAGGGCGCACGTGTGCAAGGCACGAGCGACGAAGTGATGCGGAGTTCGATGCCGGTAGCGCACGGTCCCAAGTTCTCTGAGCTGTTCTAAGGTTCCTTACTCTTCGTTGCCGCCTCCTGGGACCGTTGCAGATCGTTACACTCCTCTCCAAAAATACCTTGAAAAAGTCTTTGTCAAAGTCCACCGTGACAACCCGCATCCGCTGTGCACTCTCGTAAACAAAGAGGTGAGCTTCTTTGAGCTCAGACACACCCATTTGTACCTGTGTCTACTCATAATAATGGCTTGTCTTTTTTAGTTTGTAGTCATTATTCTCTTTCTTCAATTCACTTTTCATGAACTTTTCAATGTTCTGAGGGCACTTGAAGGGCACAGGCTGAAAACCTATTGAACGGTGCAAACCCAGGCCTCAACAAGGCCAAAGCAATATAAGATATTTACGGACTGCAAAGTGTCTTAGCTAATATCTCAGATTCCTTGGGTGTTCATGAGGCCCGTATTTGTTCCGTCCCTTATGTTATCAGCCTCTTGCACGCATGTTACTATAAACATGCCACCTGCCTCAGTTTGTCCTTGTCTGCATGAACGTATGAGCAAACAAAAAAAAAGTTGAGAAAGAAGTGTAGTTCCTGTTGATCGAAGGGCCTTATCATACTGAGATAATGTCGGACTGGTGCATTCTTTGCAAACTGCCCTGCTTAATTGTTCATGTCACACAAGCATCTGTATACTTCAGTATTTTGTTTTTCTGCATTGATCATAACTGGAGAGAAGTCAACCTGTTCCTAAAGCAAATCAAACGTTGACAAACCCTCCAAATTATTGTGAAAATAAATGTCGATAACAGCAAACTAAAACTAGATATTAAAAATTAAAACTAAATATTGCGCATAAAAATACACATACCAGCTTTGCATATGACAGCTCCACAAAACGTCTTGGGAAGTACAGTACCACCTGCAGACCAATAAAAGACCAATTGTAGCTTGCAAGTACTACAGGACAAATTGTGAAGCTCACCTTTATGGTTTATCGGTCTGGGACAAATGATGGATATAGTCATTTGAGTGTACATACAGTAATACTGCCACCATGTGCTTGCAGATGAAGTTCCTGGAACACAGACAGGAACGTTATTCGCGTTCGCAGCCTTGCTTTGTGCAAAGAGCGCGAGTAAATGCATGAAGTAGCATTTTCCAACATGATTGTTGCTCTTACCCCGCACGAAACGTGCACAAGGCGTCAAGGCCACCGCCGTTCTTTTTTACGTCCAGAGTCAAGCGATGAGGGTCGCTAAAAGGCGCAGTCGTCTGCAACACAAATTCACACAGCGTCCATCTTGTTTCGGTTTCGTCGGCTACGCTGCACTCAGCAACGTGTCCGGCGTTGTAAACGCCTTCGCCTTCCTGTAAAGATCGTGCCGAATCATTCGGACTCTTGCCGACAAACTTGTACACGGCGGACAGCGAAACTGGGACTGAAATAAGAAAAAAAGTCGCGAGGGAAGTGCATGTCAGTTGCGCTTCATGTTCGCACGCTGAAAGTTTCATTCAGTGTAACGAGATGTGCGTCATAAACTTTTGTCGTGCTACGGCACATAACATCACCTACCTTGGACTTGATAGTCTTCGTCCTCCATTAGTGTGCTTGCAAAACTCAATAATTTCACGTGTAGGAGCAGTTCATGGGGCAGCCGCATTTTGGCGACGCTGTTCGATCTCGCGCCGAATAGCGCGCACATGCTCGGCTGAGAGCTGTCCATGCTGCAGGCTTTCTTTGCGTACACTTTCCTTGTATACCTTGAATGAAATGATTGCGGCACATCCTGTGATGTGTTGAACTTCTGGTGATATCCCGTCTATTGATCCGCGCGAACTGCTCTCTCCACTATTTTTTTTTATATTCTTGTGTGACTATCGATTACCATACGTCGACAACGGGTATCCGAAAAAAAGAAAAAACGTTCCTTCATCGCGGTGCGGGGATCATTTGCTTCGCACGTGTGGGACCTTTTTCTGTTCGAAGAAGGCTCATCGTAGCTATCATTCAGTTTTCGTTTTCGAAAACTGCGGTGACTGACTCTGCCGCTGAGAAAAGCTCGGCGTTCTACCGTACGGGAAATGCCTCCAGCGATTGGGCCTTAAGGCCTAAACAGCTTTAACGTAATGTAAGCGAAGTGTACTCAAAGTAATGGAACATTTGGATGATGTGCAGGATTGTTCATGTGATTTGTCAGGATTTTCGAGAAAGCACAAACAGCTGTCTAGTGCTAGTATGACCACGTCTCATTACTTATAAACACATACACGTACACACGAAAACACAAACACTACGTGCAGCGAAATAGCTTCGGCTTTTTTCTTTCCTTTTTCTCTTGTAGTTTCTTCTGACTTATTTTCTGTAGCTGTACCTTTTCACTACGTAAAGTACCAGCAAATGGAGATTGGGTACAGCATGCCTGTTGGATCATCCTTGGAAACGGCTTATACTAAATGTAAAAACGTCCTGAGAAGTCCTGAACGCTGAAAATGGCCATACTTCGACCCGGTGGAAGTCACAATGAGCAAACAAGGGAACGCCAGTACAGCACAAGGGAAGTACAGCATCCAGGCACTGAAATGATCAACTGTGTTCATATCGAGCGGCACGTAGTGAAACACTGCTTCGCGTACCTGTACATTATCACGGCGTCCTCGCCGGATGTTTGCACAGCATCTGCTCAGTGTGGGAGAAGGGTCACCTTGAATCATTATAAATTGTCTATGGCACGCGCTTTATTTCAACAGCGCCCAAGCTCAACAGCCCGTCCTCCAAGCTCGTCCTCTCGAAGGGTCCTCTAGGTTTTCGTGTATAAGGCACGTGATGCATTGTGGCAAGCTTTGGGCAAGAAACATGAAGATTGCTGGTTGCGCATTGATAATGATTGTCGTAATGACAGTGACAACATCTGAAGACCTATGCAAAGTAGATCCTCGAACAGGTAAGTTCACTCAGCTTTAGGACACCTATATAAATCGGAACCAGGGCTCAGAGACCGTGCACGCATTGCTTTGGCGTTTCAGCGATCTTCATAATGACTTTTAGAGTGGTCAAACGGAAGCACATTTCGTGCATGATGTCCGTTTCCATATATCATCGCATGCCCTGGCATCTAGAAACTTTCGATTATGATTTTTTAGGATTTTGCCTCGACAGCCTGTTGCCGAATTAGACTTTCCTTCACTTTCTTTGTCGGGAGGTAATTCGAAGGAAATTTAACATCGACCGATAGCACGACCGAATTGTTTCTTTGCTTCTGAATGATGGCACGCACGTCATAGCCCTGTCCTGAGGGAGCTGTAATTGATGTACCGCAGATGTATCTTTAATGAGCACACGCTAGACCACAAGCAATTGCACAGTGTGGATAAATAACGTGCTGTTAGCCCATATTATTGTGTGGAATAGGCGCTGCAGAGGGAAGAGAATGTGCCAATCGAATGACACAAATAGCTACAAATGTTTCGCTACATTGGAATAAGCTAACCGGAAGACACTTGTGTAAGTACAATAAAGGCTTCAAGTAATTTAGCAGAGGAGGCGCCACAGAGCAACTTACCAACGTGGTTGCACGGAGAATGCACACGAAACTCTTGTTCTGTTCCACCTTCTTCGGAACAGGATCCCACGTGACATACTCCATTTGCTGTATGTTGGGATGACATCATTCCAAAGTATACCATCCGCGTTTATATAACAGAAAACCTACCCTCCTTGGCGAAAATTACAGTCGTTTGCCTAGAAGGCTATGTAATAGTATGCGTTGACTAAGGCGAAATTTGTAACATTGTTGGAACTACGTTTGCGTTACAGAATACTTGTGTCCAGGGAGGGAAACAACTCCCTCATCTAGGTGTCATATACTGCAGAATGAGGCAACACAGGACATGTGCAGATCGCGCACCGTGTCATGTGTCTTGTGTTGCGTCATTATCAGGGATATCAGGCCTAGAAAAATTTATACTACGTAACTTGCATACTTCCGCTTTCGACGTTAATCGATTTTCATGACTCGTCTCATCAGTCAACAATTTGCTACTACTTTTGCAGTCGGGCTATAACTACAATTTACAGCCTTCAATGGAAAAATTATACCTGGCAATTGTAGCGTAACTATATAGAAGCTCAACTATACGTTTCGCAACGGTATAGGTAAAAATACATATTTACTACTACCTTTTCACGCCTTATTTACTTGTATCAAGGTTTCCATGTGCCCATGAACATGCACCAATCTTCCACAGGAGAAGTAGGCGGAATTACAGCTCAGGTTAACGGTTTCCCAAGAATCGACATAATTTACACTGCATTTTGACATGATGGAAGCAACTGTTCTGAGGCTGGGACACACAAACAGACAAACACAACGCAAGTCTGCCGACACTCTTCAATAGCTGTCTAATTTTTGAACTCGCATCCGGACTATGAAGGTTATCTCTATTCGGCTTTCACACATCATCCAGTAAATTATCCGCGAAACTTCATGCCGCCTCCACTCAAATATAAAATTTGAGCAGAAAGCAGTGTTAGCTTAGTCGATACTGTTTCGTACTCTCCTTATTACGATACTTCTGCATGCGTTGTTCATGCCTGTGCCTGCCTTTGCTTGCTTTTTCTCAGAGGCAGGTCAAGATTAAAAAAAAAAACAATCAAACAAAACAAAAACCGCAGTCGGAAGCTTCGAGGAACATTTCACGGCAAGACCCAGAGCTACTTACGGGTTGGAATGCACTTGGTCAGCCGCAGTGCACACGTATGCAGCAAACAATCAGGAAAGTTGTAAACACTGTGCTTTATCGAACTGTGTCTATAAGCCTCCTTCGGATGCCAGACGAAACGACGCCAATCTGACATTTCAGTCACTGTTAAACCCTAGAAGGGCATTTAATGACCTCTTCTGTTCCTGAGCGCCTTCCATTTTCACTTTCGAATGTCACCGAGTCACGGAGACAGCCGTAGAGTAAGCAGAAGGGAAAGGAAGCAAAAAATGAGACATTTATGTCCTTGTAACCTGACTACTGAGTTCACTACAGGAAAATTAGGTTTAACAACATAGTTGTAGCTACATTTCCACAAGTAGTTCTGAACTAATTCCTAACTTTTCCAAAGTAGTTTAACCAGTACTTTAACTACGTGTAGTTAGCTATAGCCAAGCACTGCTTATGTGTACGTACATCTCTTATGCTGCTTATATGCTGCTTATATGCTTCGTGAAATCCTTCCCCATGACGAGTCAATTTCAAGACGTCACTCGTGGCCACAGTACAGCAGAAAATAGGTTGGAACACGAGGAAACCCCAGGGCGACTTATAATCTTGTCACACGTGCAGCGCTAACCGCGGTTAAGGCAACCGCGGCTCACCGTAGTCACACGGCCCACCGAACGGATGTTACGCCGCTAACCGCGGTTATGGGAAACCGAGTTTGGCAACTTCGATTTTGCGGCGTAACCGAGGAAGTGTAAGGTTGCCTTAGCCACGGATAGCGCTGCTGTGTAACATTTCCCGCAAATAATCATATGCGTACCGTGTATTTAATAATTGTTAAGCGTTTTCACTGCCATTATGCCCTTTTCTTTTCATGATATACAGCGTAATCAAGATATACCTGGTTCTTGTGTCGCAATCACGTGGTCACTGCTAACATGTCAAAAACCGCGTTATGACAACAGCAGCATTGTTATTTAAAAGCCGCATTATTAAAACCGCATCATACGTTACTAACACGTATGTAAATTGAATCTCAGCACCGGGGTGAACCTCACATCCCAAGTTATGTACACATGTATTTTGTGTGTGTGTGTGTGTTGCCGCGTGTATGTGCCTTCTGTTCTGTATGTCTACTATTTTATTCATGCGTAATTGAAAGGCTTTCAAGAAATGGAGCAGCAGACCCCTAATGGGGCCACCCAGCTGCAATGTATTGTAAATAAGCAGATATTTCCTCCTGCACTCTGTTCCTTCTCTTCGCGACACAACATAATAGTGAGCTTTAGTGCATCGTACGCTAGCGCCCTTGTGCACGTATAGGGGATTGCGTGGTGGTTCTGCGCACTGCGCGAAGCTCTCTTTATATTTTTGCACATGCGCAGAACCACCAACGCAATCCCTTACGTACGCAAAGGCGATAGCGTACAATGCACTAAAACTCACTGTGGTGGTTCTGCGCGATGCGTAAAGCTCTGTGTATGTCTTTCGCGTGCGCAAAACCACGAACGCTATCGCCTTTGCGTACGTGAAGGACAGCGTTGGTGGTTCTGCGCGCGCGTGATACATAAACAGAGCTCTGCGCATTGCGCTGTAGTTGCTTTGCGGCGCTAACAGGGAAATAATCTAATAATAATAACGTTGCGCAGTACCACCACGCTATCCCTTACGTATGCAATGACGACAGCGTACGAGAAACCAAAACTCACTATTATTGTATACGCAAGCATACGCAAAAGCGTTCTCTAAGTAAGAAAATAGCATCGCTCGCACTCAGCATGCGCAGTCAGCTTTCTATTGATGAAGCGACATTTTCAGCCGTTGTTGAAAGTCTCACCGATATTGCAGGTATGTTTCACGCGACTGCCATTGGAAGGGCGACGAACCGTTTCTTTGGCAAATGCTGGCTAAACCTGAAGGATATGCATCGCAAGCTCGACTCTAGGATGGTAGTTGCGGTGAGTACGCCTGTATGACTTGCATGTGCGACCCATCTCTCTGAGTAGATAAAAATCAGCAAACCAACAATTATAGTGATGCCAACAAATGCAGATACCGAAACCACGGGATAATTGAAGTTTGGAGCGGTGTCATCGTGTCCGTTTGTGGGTGACTCCCGCCGGGGGTTCTTTACCTGCTTACAAATATCGGCTGGACAGATTGTTCACCGTCCCTCGCTGAACGCGACGTACAACTTCCAGCTGTTTGCAACGCCTTCCCTATCTACGGGTCTCAAACAGCAAGGTTTATCGTTAAAAGTTGGCCCGCTCCAAACGTCACGCGGCGGCACGTGAAAGGCGTTTTGGTAGACCGCGATTTCCAGTATACTTTGCGATTGGCCCTCGCACGAGAGCTCGTGGCGAATCACGGACCAAGTGATAACGCGCGCTACGGGATAACAACCAGTCGCAGATCGGGAGAAACCGAAACCTGAGACCAGAAGTAGGTACTGCCACGGAGGATCGCCGGTGAAACAAGGAGGTTCTTTGATGTCTTCAGCGTAGGCGTGCGTGGGTGTGTGCCCTTTTCGTGCGTCATTGCCCTGTGTCAAAGTTACTGGTTCGCCGCGGTGCGGGTTCGTACGAGGGACACAACTCGCAACGCGCAGAACAGATGGCTCAAACTGCCCAGGCCCGTATACTCTGGGAGAGGCGACAAACCAATTGAGTTGTCAGGTGCTTTCGTATTGGTTCTTTTACGTGGTGGGTTTACGTGCTCATATCCATTTCTATGACTTGGCTTAGAAAGAAGTTTAACAAGAAATAGTTGGTAAACAATCTTTTTTCCCCGCCAGATCGCAGATTATGCTTGCGAAAATGCTGACTTCTGCGTCGCTAAGGTTGGCGAGGAGGATATTCCAGCGGTACGTTGTCCTCTTTGGCATCCTCATATATTTCGATAAAATATATTCACGAAGCGCAAGATTAATCGATTCTCTTTATTACACAGGGCGTTTCCTATCCTTTACAGAACTTTTATAATAAAACTACGGGAGCTACCTAGAGGCGGCCCTCGCAGGTGGGGTATGCGGCAGGGCGGACATAATGTTGGAAAGTGTATGTAACTACTGGACGAGTAATTACGTACAATTCATTAATTAACTTATTATTTAGATGTTTTCGGGAAAATTAGGTACAGCAGAATTGGAGCCATTCATTTGTTAAATCCACCCCCTGTTTTGACTATCCCGATAAGAGCACGCACTTTAAGACATAAATTGCCAAATCTAGGCAAGCAAATGAGCCCAAACCGAAACCGCGCACATCTAGAGCGAGAAAAGAGCGATGTGCGTTCGCGTCAGAGGGTCACGTATTTTGTAGCGATGGAGGGTGCGTTTCTAAACCTACTCCCGAGTTGGGTAGATCACGTGACACAGTTGTAACACGTGACACTGGAGTATAGGTGGTCGGTCGAGCGGATTTTGGAACGCATGTTACGTTCTCATCGAGTAAGCATGGAGGCGAGCGGTTTTCTTCTGCTTTTTTTTTTTTTTCTTGATGATGGGTGGGAAGACGTTATGGACCTCCTACATGATGGATACACCGTTCCTAAATCATATAACACGATAAAGCCAACAGCTACCAAAACCCAATTGAAAATATCCTAGCAAGATTTAGTAAAAATACACAATCGCGATTCTTTTCCAGCAACTTAGGAAGCTTGAAACGAAAAAAGGAACAGTGGAACATGACACGAATTTTGCTTGGACGACTACATAACCGATGCCCATGGAATACAAAACACATGCACAACACAAACTGCACGCCTGAACCACACACACGCACACAAAGTAAAACTGATTTTGGCAACTGCACTCTTAGAAATGAACTTCACCGTATAGCACGCTCCTAGCCAGCCATCATCTCGAATGATATGGTTATATGCCCTGATTTGTTGAAAACGAGTGGCGTATACCGTTTGTGTGACACTTATGGTGTTCATAATTGTCACCAAAAAACGCGTACGCCTCCCGTTTTCAACAAATCAGGGCAGGTAACGATATCATTCGAGATGCTGGTTGGCTAGGAGCGTGCTATGCGGTCAAGTTCACTTTTAAGAGTGTGCGGAAGTGAATCTCGCTTTGTTTTACTTTCGAAGACCATGTCACAAAAGGCGCATTAAAACAACTGTGCCAGCTTGCTTGCTTTCGAACGGAGTTATGATGGGCCATCCCACGGCTTGCTGGTCCTGTCCTGAGGGGATTAGCTGTTGGAAATCGATTCCCGTTGCACGCTGAAAGATACTGCCCGAAGAAGAGGAGACGCGGCTCGAGTGACGTCACTACTCGGTCTTACCCATCTCTGCCGACCTTGAGAAGGTCATCGAGTGCCTCGACTAGGGTTTTGAAACCACGCTTCCAGTAGAATGCTTCTTCCGAGTTATTGTGAGTAGGTTGAGGAACGCACCCCGGGCTGACTGGAATAGTCGCTTATTTGTTCGCCAGATAGACCGCTTTCCGGCCCAGGGAGGCCAAGTTCGTTCAGTGTAGAGATAACTCGATGCGTGGAGAAATATAATCGGAACGCATCTACAGTGAGCAGCACCGTGCGGAGCATTGTCCAATAGGTGCGTTCCGATTACTTATGTCGACGCATCAAACTATCTTTACACCGAACGAACTTAGCCTCCCAGATAAGATGAACGTCATGTTGGTTCTGCGCTCCAGAATGGCGTAGTTCAAGTTTCGGCTAATTTTGCGTAATAAAATTTGGCGATCTAAATTTCAAAGTTGTATTCCTTTCAGGAAAAAAAAAAGAAAGAAAAGAAAGTGGTCTCCAATAATGGTTGCTTCCAGTTCTACTGTCTTGTATTTTCCTGAATATATCTAATTGGAAAGTTCATCAATTAATTTTACGTCATTATGTAAACGTCTAGTAGTTGCACGCGCTTTGCCACACAATGTCCGCCTGGCCACATGACCCGCCTGCAAAATGACATCAATGCTACTCTCACAGTTTTTATTAAAAAATTGTAAATGATAAAAAAGCCCCCTATACAGGGTGGTCCACCAACCACGATAGAAATTCATAGTAAAAAACGTAGGCCCCGGTGAGACATGCGGCCAATTGATTTTTTTCTGCCAATAACTTTTGCCACATATGGGTAACATTTTCACTTCATTTCAATTGACGGAAAATTAATTTATTGAATTGAACTCCGAAATTTCCCAAGGCACCCTAACGTTTTCTTTGCGGAAAGGGTTCCCCGTGGTCATTTTACTCAGTATGGCACATAATCGCACTCGTATTGCAATGGCAATTGCCGAGATAAATTCGCCGAAAATCAGCGAAAATGAGCCCTTGGGTCCGCCTCTTTTTTCACGGCTCGTAGTTTGGGCGCACAGCTGCGAAGAAAGGAGGTTGCATTGACACGCCACACGAGGGGGGATAGGGTTACAAGCCGTCGGATGCACTCATTTTAATAAGATAGCTCTCAGGACCAGTTCTCACTTGGCGATGCCCGGCCCGGCGTCGTGAGTGGGCGGCGGAAATAGACGCGCATTTCCGGAGTCGGGAGACGAGAGACGTCGAGCCAAAAAAACTGCCATGCCGAACATCCTTCACGACGTCGGCGAGAGCTGCCGAGAA
This sequence comes from Ornithodoros turicata, assembly GCF_037126465.1. NCBI lineage: Eukaryota > Metazoa > Arthropoda > Arachnida > Ixodida > Argasidae > Ornithodoros > Ornithodoros turicata. The sequence continues at coordinate 49,396,874 of NC_088202.1, read as the reverse complement.
CGACAGCTGGCGACCAATTAGGTGACACAGAAAGGCCACGTCCCCTGATTTTTGGTCTGCTTTGGACGACGGAAGGCAACTGTGGTGGGAACATGAATATCGTGCGCACTGACGGGGCAATGCGCCTCTACTTGCGTCGTCCGCTCACGACGCCGCGTCGGGTGTCGCCATGTGAGAACTGGCCATGATTCCCGCACTCACCGCGCGTGTTTGTTCCGCGGGTAAGGCTTTAAACTCTTTCCCCTCTCGTGTGGCGTGTCAATGTAACGTCCTCTCTTTGCAGCTTTGCGCTCGAACTACGAGCCGTAAAAAGAGAGGCGGAGCCAAGGGCTCATTTCCACGGATTTTGGGCGAATTTGTCTCGGCAATTGCCATTGCATTACAAGTGGGGTTATGTGCTATTCTGAGTAAAATGACCACGGGGAACCCACCGCAAAGAAAACGTTAGGTTGCCTTGGGAAATTTTGGAGTTCAATTGAAGAAATTAACTTTCCGACAATTGAAATCAAATAAAAATGCTAACAATATGTGGCAAACGTTATTGGCAGAAAAAAATCCCTTGACCACATGTCTCTCCGGGGCCTACCAATTTCTATCATGGTTTGTGGACCACCCTATATATACGTAGCACCACTGTCGAATCTAAGGGAAGTCAAGCATTCTGCGCCAATGTTGAAGTATACGCATGTTCTGAAGCCCTAATCTTGCAGCAAGTCAGGAGCCACTCGGTTGGATGCTCTCACACGGCTGCATCTGCTCTCCTTTGAGGATACTGGACTTTCCAATTTACACACAAATCACACTTATATGTAGCGCTCCATTTAAATGACAATCGCCAGGAACAGTAGCAGAAAAGTGTTGCAAAGCAGCACAAACCACAACAGGCACTGGCATTTCGCTTGTTTGCAACCTGCCAAGGCGAACTACGGAACACGCTTTTGGATGTCTTATTATGCGTAACTTTCTGGGTAAAACATTTGTCGTGATTTCTTCCTTGGTTGCCATTGTGTCAAACAAATGGACATGCATTCTAAAATGTCGTCATCCATAATTTAAGTGCAGGTAGAAACGGATGGGCTGTAGGGATTCCGGTGACACCTCACAGCACGTCCTGAATGGTACGAAGACGATAAACTTTTAACTACAAGAAGCGCAAAAATTAAGCAGAGGGACGGCACGTACACGTACCTACGTGTGCGCACGGTTTCTTCGTGCATTTTTAGAGCTTTTGCTACTCGACGGATTACAAACAGAGCCAGTTAGAGGTCTTGCGCAACAGTTTCAATTTTGTTCATTTCGTGGAACACTGCGTTAATATTACAGAATTAGATGACAGACACCCGGGCACGAAGCATGCAGTCGTGGTTCCAGCTATAGTTCCCTTGTTTCACAGCATTAAAAACGTATAAATAATGACTATGACATGGTTTGTTTCACAGTGCAATCAGTCTTTTAACTGCCCAGTCACCTGTGCCAGCCTGCTTTAATGTTTCATTAATAAATAACATTGGTCATTTAGGGCACTGATCAGAGTGCTGCGTCAAAATATGGACTTACCTAATGTAAGCATGCACGTCGAGATCGACAGTGGGCAACAAGGGGAGCGTTCCTCGCCATGTCATAGCTTCGCAACTTCGCTTTTGCACCACGTTCGTCCGCGCAGAGCGGGAGGCCGTTGAATAGTCAGGGGCGTGCACGTAGCCCCGCTGATCATCACAGAAGCAGGCGGGCCACGTAGTGCGCTTCGCGGGATGAGCGCTAGAGAGCCCTTCTCTACCAGTCTCTACCCGCCTGCGATCTGCTCTCCTCATCTGCTCATCTCCTCACCTAATGAGTTTAATTGTCGCCGATGTGAGAGGAGGCTGGAAGACGAAAATGAGTTTGATGTTCAACGTTCGCGTCGGAGATACATCTCTATGTGCTCTTATACAAGGATGGCAAGGTGATGACAACGCGAATACCGCACTCATGGGATGCGTTCGCTACGATGTGGACAAAAAGGAATAAAGATACTATGCACGGAGACAAAAAAGTTAGAAACAATTAGTAGCATAATTTCTAAACTTGTACAGAATCCAAGTAGGCTATGTATGGTGTCATATCCTTATAAATGCCCCGACTTGAACATCAGTGTGAGCCTGTATTACATCTTCCATGCGATATTTTCATGAAGCTTTAGAGATCGCAAATTGAGACAAGTAGGCAATGGATGATAACTTTGAACAGAATGCTTTATTCTACAAGAGCTTTCGTGAGGCTTAACGGTTGGCGACGGCACGCGCTCTCGAGCAGCCGGACAGTTGGCGCCAGTGATTGAGCGACAACAAAGTAATGGTGTTTTTTTCTTTCTACTTGCATCACGACCACTGGACGACCTCTGGCATAGGACTGACGAGAGCGTAGCAAACGCGAGCTTGCGAAGCTAAGAAGTGGCGAGAAATGTCCCAAGTGACCGTTTGGTCTAGGCCTGCCGCCTTCTGAAGCTACTAGGCTTTGATTGCAATTTAACTGTACGATGTCACTCCACAAAACTTCCGCATTTGCGAGACAATCACTAAAGGCTATGCTACCACATCACATCTAGTTTCGCTTTGAGTTTGACATGAGTTCCGTGGATACCCGATGAAGCTGTGTTTTGCTTGACACGTGGTTGGAGGGCGCGGCCAGCCCTCCACAACTCCCCATAGTGCCTAGAGTATAGGAAAATTCACACAACACTGGGCACACGAACAATGAAAATACAGCGATTGATCCCTCAACCCTCCAATCAGAAGTCTTTCTGTCCGGGTCGCAGCCTTACCGGTTCTGGCTCTTGCTGATTTCTCCCGACTTCTGTGTTCCAGCTTGCCGTAGGCCATACTGGCTTGGGCTTACAACTGACATCAAGGTCTACTAGATTTCATGCACGCCGTACAGTTGTTCGTGAAACAGATCTCTGAAAAGTGTTGTAATCAACAGAAATTTATTTGAGTCAATATACTGACGCAATTGAGAGAAGATTGACGCATATACATGCACGGAGCGCACTGAATCCATTGCGTAGCGCTTCCTGGGACACTACAACCAAGTTCAAACTTGAAAAGGACGCATATCGACTCAGCCTATTCCCGACAACCAACTATCACACACTTGCGTACAATCTCTTAATGAACATGTCCTTGCCTGCTACACGTGAAACGTAAAATTATGCTGTTTCACAAATCCTATTTTCTTGTCTCCGCTTTGCAAATCAGACGGCGCTCGAACGTCTTCATCGAGGCTGAATTCACGACAACTTTTCAGTTTGAAATCCGATTGGCTGTTCGCAGACTGATACTTCATTCGAGAAAGAGTACAGCACGATCAAAGACACCATAATACACGGATCATTTTTCCCTTACAAACAAACAAATAAACACAGATAAGACGGCCAACAGCGAGTGCACTTGCCTCACAACGAAAAACACCGCAGACCCGCTGTTGCATTTTCAGTCTACAGGTTAAAATTTGCGAAGTTAATTGCAATCATTTGCGAGTTTTCGAGTTGGCAGATACTATGTGAATCGCGGTAGCAGGCGAATTCTGCCTTTATGTGACCACGTAGCAAAAGAGGCAAAGGAGGCATTGAGCAGGCCTTCTGTATCGAGAAGGCGCTGATACAACCCACGCCAGCAACTGAATCTGCATCAATTTCTTGTCACAGTAAAAAGCGACGTACCCATTGACAGACACTTTGTCTCTTTGCAGTTTTGTGAGTGCATGTTTGACTTCTTCGTAGCAAACTGGGTAAGAACCTGTTAGATTCATTTTTCTTGCTTGAGAGATGCAGGATGTACCAACTATACAAATATCTAAAAATAGACGGTGTGATACGCAAACGAAACCAACTGAATGTTGTTAGCATGTGGTTTATCCCAGTCGCCAGTTCTTCTTTCATTGTGTGTAATTCATAAGAAGAGAATAATGTGCGTGCATGCGTGTGCGTCTTCTCGATCAAAGAAAAAGACACAGAAAGCGGAACTTGCTAGAAACACATCGAACTGGTAAATCCTCAGGGCAGTCTGGAACTTTACTTTCCCATTGATATATTTGCGTGCAAACCGGTATTTTAAAAGTGAGCTGCACAATAAAACAGTACCGGCAGCTATCATAATGCGACTGGCATCATTAAGTTGGTTTCATTCGTCAGGTGCGCTTCGTCTTACTGAAACATGGGTGCATATCTGTTGGTGTGCCCTATATACAGGGTGTCCCAGAAAACGTATGATTTAATAATAATAAAAAAACCATACCACCTAAAGTCATGCGGTCAATTGCATTTGTTCTTACTGAGTTTTTGCCACCTCCTCATGTGAATGTTGTGTAACGTAAGTTTAATTATGTAAATTTTTGCGAGCTTAAGTCGGAAATTTGTCTTGTAAAGGCCACTTTTTTACCCCACCAATGTGAAGAGCGTGTCTAATTTAGTCAAATTAATGATAATTCCCTTGGCGAGGCGGCGAAAGAAGGGAACGAGACAGCGACGACGCAATGATGATGAGGGTTAATGAAAATTGACAGGGATATTCAGGAGCTATCCCATCGGGAAAAATAGCCGAACATCATGTTCTACAGAGGTCGCACAGAATAACGCACGATGAATTTTTCAGCGCAATCTTTGTCAGTCCGACGAAAGGAGGTTGGAAACCCAGCCCTACCAGACATCGCAGAAAGAGATAAAACAGGCACGGCTTATCACGTCCGACTTTCGCTGGGATAATGCTTTCCCTCTCCCAATTTTAGGAACTGTTACTTTTTCTACTGTCACTCTCTGGGCTGGCCTCGGAACCTCCTTTCGTCGCACTGAGAGCGATTGCGTTCGAAAAGTCATCGCGCGCTATGGTCCGGTGCTCCGAAAAGCATGATATTCGGCTATTTTTTCCGATGGAATAGCTCGTGAATATCACTGTGAATTATCATGAATTTGAGTGAACTCGGCACGCTCTTCATATTGGTGGGGTAAAAAAGTGACCTTTACTTGGCAAATTTCCGAGTTCAGCTCGCAAATATTTACATAGTTAAACTTGGAGTTCATGACATTCACATTAGCAGGTGGCCAAAACCTAATAAGAACAAATACTGTTGACCGCATGATTCTAGGTGGCGTAGTTTTTTTAATTATAATTCAATGACACGTTTTCTGGGACACCCTGTATATGTATAGGGTGTTCCACCTACAGTGATAAAAAATTCTAACTGGCTACGTACTCGCCGGAGGATTGTCGGACTTTCGGCATTTACCTTCTGGAAACTTTTGCCACTATTGAAGAAGGCTTTGGACTATTTTTAATTGATGGAAATTTATTTTTTTCAATCGAACTTTGAAAATTGCCAAGCGAACCTCACTTTTTTTTACAGAAATATGATGTCCTGCACGGATAACCGCCTACCCAACAAAAACTGTGCGCAGTATCGCAACAGAAATAGTGGGAACAAATTAGTAAAAATTACGCTTGAGCCCCGCCTGCTTGATTTTCGCAGAGAAGCGCGCGCGAAATCTGCGTCTAGATGAGAAAGTGTCCCCGCCTCCATTTGTTTAGCTTCTTTGTGATAAGACGGTTGCTCCGTTTTCTTTGTGATAAGTCAGTTGTCACCAGCATCAAGGTCAACGCGGCGCAGAGAAAGGTAAAACAAGAGGCGGGAACGCATCCTCCTCTCCCAGCAAATACCGTGCGCTTTTCTTTGCGACAATCAAGCAGGCGGGGCTAAAGCCGAATTTTTACTAATTTGTTTAGACTATTTCTGTTGCGATACTGAGCATAGTTTTGGTGGGGTCTGTGGTTATCCATTGATGACTTGATATTTCTGTAAAAAAAAGTGAGGTTCCCCTGGCAATTTTCAAAGTTCAATTGAAAAAAAAATATTTCCGAAATTAAAAATTGTCCAAAGCCTTCCTCAATGGTGGCAAAAGTTTCCAGAAGGTAATTGCCGAAAGTCAGACAATCCTCCGGCGAGTACGTAGCCAGTTAGAATTTTTTATCACCTTTGGTGAAACACCCTGCATAGCTCCTACGCGGGGCTCACGCTCGTGTGACGAGTATGTTCGTACGACGCTGAGGAATATGTACAAAAAGCACGAAGACCCAGACGCCTTCTGACAACTTCACCTTGCCTGTGATGCCTTGATCCTTATTGGTGTGCCCTAGACTCCGCCGGCGTCACCTGTTTGTCCCTTGCGTACCTGCTACAATTTCTAGATTTTCAAGAGTTCCGTTTCCTTTCCTTTGAGATCTATGGACGACACACTGACGCACATAGCCCCCTGATAGCCTCTTTGATCAGACAAGCCTTATCTCCCTGCCTCTCTTATCTTTATGGAATGCCGATATAAATGGCCCCTCTTTCGAGAACACCTTGCACGCGAGTGACATGACATGCGAACTAACTGGGAGCCAGAAGAGTTCGTTCATGGAATCTGCATGCTCATGCAGCTTTAGCACGTTGGCCCTTACCGCCACTGTGCACATGCCCACCATCTCTACGATACGTGAATTAAATCACATAGACAATCTCAATATTATCAAATTCATGGCGCAGGAGCGGGCTTGTATAAGATACCCAAATGGGTATTACGTTATCGAGTACTAGGCACCAAGTATCGAGTAGAGAACTAAATACTTAACCTAGAAAGGATATAAGTAGAACACTGAATAATCAAAAAGGTAACTCGTTACTTTCAAGATCTACTATCAAAATATAATTTACGAAATTTACTGACAAAGCAATAAAACGATAAAACAAAGCTAAGATGAACACGGATATCTTTCTTTATTTATTTACCCTCAGGTCAAGGAATTACAAAGGGGAGTGGCAGAAAAAAGGGAACATACAACGAATTACATGCAAAATAATTGGCCCAACAGCTTGCGGAAGCTATTAGGGTCCCGGACGACGACGGTGGAGGCGGGAAGACGGTTCCAGTCGTTCGCTGTTCTGGGAACAAATGAATTAGCGAAGTGATTTGTGCGACTAAATGGAAGAAGTAGTTTCTCTGAGTGGTCGAGGTAGTTGGAAATATGATGGCGTGGTGAGAACAGAAGATACCTGGCCAGAATGTTGTGGTAGTAAAACTTGTGAAACAATGTGAGGCGAGCTATTTTGTGACGAACAGAAAGAAGTGGAAGGGAGGTTTGTTTCTTGAGTAGCGTTACGCTTGAGTGTCGAGAGTAGTCAGAAAATATAAAGCGAACTGCTCGATTTTGTAAGCCTTCTAATTTGTTAATGAGAGAATCCTGGTGCGGGTCCCAAATAGATGATGCGTATTCTAATTTTGGGCGGACTAATGTAACATAAAGCTACCGTTTTGAGTCGCAGGGTGCCTTTGAGTAATTGCGTATGATGAAGCCAAGCGTTTGGCTGGCTTTGGACAGCACAGAATTAATGTGGATGTCCCATCTAAGATCACTCGAAATGTGCACACGTAAATATTTGTAACTAAGTACGCTATCCAGCTTAACGTTGCCAAGACGGTAGGAACTAACAAAGTGGTTAGTGTGACTGATTGCCATATGCTTGCATTTGTTAATGTTCAAGGACATGAGCCAATTTCACACCAAGAAGATAAGCTGTCAAGATCATTTTGTAATGCAGACACATCACTGGAGGTGTTAATAATACGGTATATTACGCGATCGTCAGCAAAGAGCCTTATATGCGATGATATAGAGGAAGGTAAATCGTTAATGTATATTAGGAATAGGAGAGGCCCGAGGACGGAACCCTGGGGAACCCCTGAAGTGACAAGCGTAGAAGGAGAAAATGAATTGTTAGCGTACACAAACTGAGTTCTGTTATGAAGGAAGTCACCGATCCAAGCTACAATTTAGGATCGATTTTCAGGGCTGACAGCTTCGGAAGAAGGAGATGATGAGGAACAGTGTCAAAAGCTTTTGCGAAAATCTATGAATATGGCATCAGTAAGTGACTTAGAATGCATGGAGGAGAATAGATCGCTCGTAAAGCATGCCAATTGAGTCTCACATGAGAGCCCCTGCCGGAAACCATGTTGTAAGTTAGAATAATAATAATAATAATAATAATAATTGGGTGTTTACGTCGCGAGACAACTGAGATCATGAGCGACGCCACAACGGTCGGCCTGTGGATTGCTTTTGCCCACCTGAGGGTTCTTTAACGTGCGATGAAAGCTCACCACACGGCACCCCGTATTTAACGTCCCTCGCGGAAGACGGCTGTAAGTTAGAAAATAAGGAGTTGGCTTCGAGGAAACGGATAAGATTGGAATAAGTGATATGCTCGAGAAGTTTGCAGGGGACGGAAGTTAACGAAATGGGTCTGTAATTTGCCGGATCTTGCTTGCTACCAGACTTGTAGACAGGAACCACTTTCATATCATCCGGATAATATCACTTCCCCGCAATATGTTCTTGGTACATGCTCTCCTCTACGGACATCTTGCCCAATAATGTCGCTTGTGCGGGTACCAGGGGCCTTATCTTCAACTTATATCCGTTATCCCATAACGCGCATTAAATGCATCACTTCAACCCGCGATTAGCCACGAGCTCTCGCGGTATCCTATAAAAGCGCCTTTGGATCGTGCAAACATAACGACGGGTATGTGAAAGTTGAAGATCGGAACGGCAGATAATGTCATGAATGACATCATCATGACATCATCATGACATCACAAGATGATGTGATGACGCTTAGAAAAGGAGGAGGGAGAGCCATACTAGCCGTCATTGCTCTCAGCTACTCCATAAAACACCCCCGTTCTTCTTCCCTGGTTTTCGCTTATCCGGACACCTCGGGAGTCGTCCCTTTTCCTCGGGATAACGAACTTCCCGATGGGCGAATCAAGCAAACTTCCAGGAGAAACCGAGACCACTCTATTGCTACAGATGAAAGAAAACAAAGATCGCCCCTGGTATCCGTTACCTCAAAAAGTCATGGAAAGTGGGCCGCTGGGAATTAGTGCGCACCTCTAGCACGTGTGACTGAAGTTTGCTCACCGCCGCGGCACCAGCTGCGTCACTCTGCTGCGCAACAAGAACAGAAATCATATTTTGATGATGAGGATTGGAGCTCCACCAGCGTTAGCTTTCTCAGATACACGTGTGGGAATTATCCTAACTCGGGCAACGCAGAGACAAGTCCGATCATAGAGGCATTGGACGAACGAATGTTTATCGAATGTTTATCAGCTGGTAAATTAATAATCTTCTCTCTGCAGCCCCCCCCCCCCCCCCGTTGTGACCTCCAAACGAAGGAAGGAAGCTTAGGCGCAGAAGGAAACAGACTGCGGAAGATGCGTGAACCATGTGACCCTCTTCGGTATCTCATGATAAGCCTTTACCAGGTCTATCTTGCTGAAGAGACGCGCTCCGGCGAGGTTCATGGTGAAGCCTTGAATGTTTTCTAGAGGGTACCGATCGGGTTTGGTGATTATATTGAGCGCTCGGTAGTCCCCACTAGGTCTCCACCACCGCTTTTCTTGGGCACCATGTGTAAAGGTGGGGCCAGTCGCACTGAGATGGTCGTGCAATGCCGATGTCAAGCATGTGTTGGAGATCGGTTTGAGCAATATTGATTTTTTTCGGGTGCTAGTCGACGGGGCCGGGAATGCTCAGGAGGACCAGTTGTGTGGACGTGATGAACCACGTCATGGCACACTGGCTGTGTGCGATCCGGTGGCTTCGGTAAGGACGGGAATTCGTGGAGAACAGCAGCGTATGGTGACTCTAACGCGGAAATTGTGGCGGTGGGCGTAGGCTGACGAACAATCGAGGGAAACCTGGGAAGTGCGTAAGTTTGTCGCAGAGTCCACAATGGCATTGCGGCTGAGGCCGACGAAGAAGCTAAAATGGTGCAGAAAATCTGCGCCAAAAATGTTGTGTTGAATGGCAGCAATCTTGAAAATCCACGGGACGAGCGCCTGCGAATGCCCGTGCCGTTACAGCTGCGAGGTGATAGATTGCTGCTGTAACGGTTCCGACTGAGTAGCAAGTATCAAGCTTACTTCGGTACAGTATTCACCAAAAAAACGATGTCGGGATGTTTTGTCAGAAACGTTGAGTAGGCCTTTCTTTGGCGCTACAGGGGATGCCGCCGCTAGCAACCCCCTGTCAGTTTACCGGCCAGGCACAAGGCGATCGACCTCTGCGGCCTCGTGCGCCAAACTGCCAGTGGGGCCAGCAGAATTCTGTCGGGTTCTCTTGGGGCGCCGTCGAGGGACAACTAGATCGAAATTATTATTATTAACTATCTGATATTAAATGTATGCACATGCAGGTAGCATAGTGCATTAACCTTTTCCCCACCTTCCTGTATCCCGGATAAAATAAATGAAAGGCAGTGTCTTACGACTAACTTAAGAAATGGGCCCAAGTTACCCTGAAAGTATTTAGTTTTAAATAACTATGCCTTTTAAAAACATTTGTTACAATCATACCCGAAAAGTATTTAAAATAAAGTAACTTAAGTAGAGCGTAGTGGTTAAGTTGCGTGCAAGTCTGTCCAGGTGGGACCAAAGACGAGAGACACGGCACACACCTTTTCTCTTCTCGTCCCGTATTTTGTCTATACTGCGCCATGAATTTCGTAGAGGCCAAAAACATCCCTCGCATCAGCACGCTTTTGCATCCGAATCTTGTTCTCGATGTACAGTTTGGTTTCATATTTTTAATGTGAAATGCATTTTAGAGTAACTACCCAAGCAGCACACAATATTGGGACCATATTGGCTGGTCATTGGCGATACGGGTCCAATATATGGGACCAGTTTCGCCAAGATTTCCCCCATATTGGCTGAAACTGGGCAATATATGGGCTCCATATTGCCCAGTTTGAGCCAATATTGGGACGGTGAAACAGTTTGAGCCAATATTGGGAAAATCTTGAAATATCAGCCCCATATTGCCCGTGTACACCCCATATTGACTGAAAATGCAGAAAATGCTACGTACCCGTGTTGCAGAAATGCCAAAGCAGCACGGCAAGATTGGAAGTTGAAGCGTGTGAAATGCCCAATTTCCAACATGCAACAACTTCCCGCAGATGATACACATTGTTCGAAACAGTCAACATACGTGGCTATCCCACTGAAACATCCACTAGAACTCAACAACTCAACTTTCCACTTTCTGGATGCAGACGCCATCTTGCTTCGTGATGCCAATGCCAATCAGCCGAACCGACTGAGAGCGAGCGTGGTCGTTTGAGCGAAATCACGCGTCCTACAACTAATGCGCATGCGCGACAGTCGTATCGGACGTTTCATGCGGGCTAAAATGTCGCTGGTTCCTCTAATGATAACGGAATTGCGGCAGATCAAGTAAAAAGTGCCAATGTCTGATACGAAGGGATGGCTCTTCTGTAAAGCTAGGTGCTTTCATATTACTGCAGGCAGTGTCAGTTGCTGATGCGTATGTCCATCACCGACATGAAAGTGTTTCGCTCCTTTGTACTCTCGGAGCGGATTGGAAATTTTGGGTGCATATACTATTGCGATCCCAATGAACGCTCCTGAGGGAGGTTTGGCATTGGCAGTTCCGTGGGACTGGCTCCTTAGCACTAGTTGATCCTGCTCTTCGTTTTTAGGGCGGGAGCAGTACTATTTTTGAATTGTGATGCGGGCAAGCTTTCGTTTGTCCCATCCTACAGTTGGCAATACGAAGACGGGCATAGCACCTGGTCTTCGTTTTTGCGGCGATGCGGTGTTGTTTTTGTAATGATATGCAACGTGGATCAATAAGAAGATCTGCAGAAATGAAAAAGCAAAAACAAGAGAGAAGTAATATCAGTGGTGGATATTAAACCGGAAAATGCTTTATTATTACACGGACTCCCCGTTGACGTTACCACGAAAATATTGGCGCAATATGGGCAAAATGGGCTTGCCAGGGCAGCCCATATCGGTCCAATAAGGAGCCTGGTTGCACTCCCCATATTGGACCAATATTGGCAGTCTTGGATGCCCATATGGGTCCGATATTGGACCAATATTGGCGTGCTGCTTGGGTACTGTTGGATGTTCGCAATGTGCGCTCGCCAGTTGATGTCGCACAAGCCTACCGTCCTCCAACCAACACAAATTAAAACTGCACCTTGTGTCTACTCAGCCCACATTCGAGTCAGTGGTGTCGATCCTTGCATATTACATAATGCATTTTAGCCCAACTAGTCCAGCTTACCCCCGCTACTATGGGTTTATCGTGGGCTCGTAGTCGTAGGCTGCCGCATCGCGTGATCATGGACGTCGCCCCATTGGAATGTTCGGAAGGTTATTGTAGCCAACTTTGACTACTCTCGTTTTCGGTTGGCGTCTTCGTATCTGGATCGTATCTGGACTGGCTACTGGGCTACCTATGGCAACCCTTCCGAACACCTGCTGAGGAACGTCGCGAAACAGAAGAAAACCAAAGCTGCACAATTTTTCTAGCATGCCGTCAACTACCACTCGAAATTTCGCCTCGTGTCACGACGCCTCGTGACACCCCTGGCTTCCCGGCAATGGACAAGCGACATTCTCCCCCCATCTATGTTGAGCAGAGTTGATCCAACGCTCGCTTTCCGCATGCCACAAAACACCTCTCGTCGAGATATTGCATTAATCCACCGAATGCGACTCGATGTGGCCTTTACAGCTCAGTGGCCTTACCGCTTGAGACAGGTTGACTCTCCCACCTGCTGCCACTGTGGCGCTCTAGAGGATCTGGAGCACATTCTTCTTCATTGCCCTCATTACCAACCTTCCCGGACCTCACTCTCCGAGTCTCTTTGTCAGCAGGACTCTCGCTCCTTCTCCCTCTCGAAATTGCTTGGTCCCTGGCCCAATCCAGCCCATCAACGATCAGCGCTCAAAGCCCTTTTGCCATCTCTGGACACCATCGGACTCCGATCGTTATTGTGAAGGGGCTCTGTCTTTTATACCCCACATCTCCACCAGCAATGGGGTAGAGTATCGCCTCTTGCGATGAACCTCCCCACTCTCCTTCTGAAAATAAAGTTGTTATTGTTGTTGCACTCGAAAGTTTAGTCCACGCTGCCGAAATGATTCGACATGCACACGATGTGCAATCCATCCCCGCCTGGCGTGACGCGCTCATTCACATTCAATATTCGAGATACAGTGTAGAAAAGAAGACACACATGACGAACTGCTGGCGATGTTTTTTTTTATTTTCGCTATAGAGAGCTTCGTTTAGCTGGCTACATTTTAGTTACGCGAGCTACGACGTTGGCTGGTGGGAGATTTACCGTCAGCAACATTGGTTACTGCAACCTTGGACACGTAACTGTAGTGCCGAATGCTAAGAGAACCGTCTGCGGGGAAGTTTGCTGCGTAATTCCGAGTAGCTGTGCAACCTCTGGCACTCGCTGTTGAAATACTGCAACAGCTACTTGCAGCGGAGAAACGAGGAAGGAGAGCCCGGAGGACCGAAGAGGAGAGGGCACGACAAGCACGGACAGACCAGCGTAGAAGCGCCCAAATGAGCCCTTTTGGCTGACTTTTCCTCCTTTTTTTTCTTCTTTGTTCTAATAAATATATCCCCTTCCCCAATGAGTGTAGAGGACAAGGTTCGACACGCAGAAGCGGAACGACGAAGAAGATCCAAACTGAGCGAAGAACAGAAAGCACAACGATCGAGAAACGACAGGAAGGGAAAGCGGTATCCGTGACGCACGCACGTTATCATCGCGCACAATGCACACACGCTTAGCACGATCCGCACGCACGTTATCAGATGCTGAACTCCACATACACAGCTGTTGCTGTTAATCCGCGGTGAACAGGCGGCACACGCTCGTTGTACTGGTATCTGTTACGCCTAATACCGCTTGCAAACAGAATCGGCTGTCTTGACTTCGGGCAGAGCTCCGAAACTTTGAAACACCAAACATGTTCGAAAACATAAACGCTGTGTCGGGTCAACTAGCGAATATGTGTCAGCGAAGGCATTGTGCATATACTAGATTTGTCGGGAATGGCAAAGTATGGCCCTAATTTCCCACCTTACTTACCTTCTACATTTAAGCTTTTTATAGTCGGTCAGCTCTCACCCCTTTTTTTTTTCTTTCCGCTCATTTCCTCTCAGCTTGAGGATGTATGAGCTAATGAGGGGGCTATTTCCATTACAGACGTATAGAGACGAGTTCGATGAGCATGACAGACAAGCGATGAGAAGGAGCCTCGTGAGTACGCTTTCTTTTAGCCCACACTCGGGCTTGAACTCATTTGTAAGACTTCCTTCATATTGTTTTTGAATTCAGTTTTTGTATCGACTTATGCCTACTCATTGGGTGTAGTTCATCTGTCTAGTCTCAATATGACAAGCTTGTAATCCATCGAGTGAAACTACCCAAGCAGCACAATGTACTGAAAGTGCCAGTGCACATAGGGTTGGGTGGGTAGATGAAAGATGGTTTCTTCGTGGACAGCGTTACGAAATGAAGCTCCCCACTGGTAAGACTTCTGGCAGCCACTCCATATACCTGAACTTTCACTTGATTGTGCTACTTGTACAGTAGCGCAATATCGACCTTGCGGATAATGCATGATATGGTTACCTTTGAAGTTGGCGGGCTCCAAACAGGGAACGAGACATAAATGCAGAACGCATGTGTCACGTTGTGATGTACAGGGTGTATGCTATAAAAGGTCAGTCACATTTTCGCGCGTGGCGCGATAACTACTTGACAGACAGACTCCCGCTGCCGCAGAGTGAATAAGTTACGGCAGGAAACCCTGCAAAAAAATCGTCGATATCAGGCACTGCGTAACAAAATAAATACGGCCACGCAAACTTTCGTCTTCATGCATTTCCTATGCGCTATACCGCCGTAAACACGCCAGTCTGTCGATAGTTGTTGTAGCTTCCGCATGGGGCGCAAACGCTCCAGTCGAAGCTTCTCAAGTTCTATTTTCTCGGACACAGATCGTTCCGCTTCCGGCACATTTGTCGTACCCTCTGCCATCTCGATATAAGATATTCGACTCTGACAGTTACCCGCAACGTGTTCCTGACTGTTAATTCTATGACTATACGACCTAGTCACTACTGCCATTACCAAGAGCAACCCATGAAAACAATCGAGGTGTCTCACCTGTCACGATTGATTTCTCTCCCACGTAGCTTGCTCTTCAAAGTGTTGCAAATTACTGCACCACTGGGCCAGTCCACGTTGCACTCCTGAACACTCCGTTCCGTGATGACGTCCTTCTGTTACCCGGCTTTCTTGTGGAAGCTGAAGCTTGCAGCCGGCGTGTCCTCTCCAACGCAGAATATGCAGTGCTGTCGATGACCCTCCAGGTATCTCAGCTGCTCTCTCCTCGCAAGCGTGGTGGCCTCTTGTCACGACGTTTCCACTGCTTCCTGTCTACCAGGTAGCCTTTCGCTCAGCCAGCGATTTTCCCAGGCTCGTCCGGTGAGTCCACTGTCCATTTCCACTGTAGATCAGCTGATGTTGCATCGACCTCTCACCTCGTGATCTTCGCTGTTATACCAACGTCGCACCATCCCTTCTACTGTGCCAGTGAAAGATGTGGATCGGTGGTGGTGATCCGATGATGATTCGGTGGTGGGCGCGGTCAACCAAGAGTCAGCCGATCATCGATGAAGACAGCAGTTTATTTACAGTATCTACATGGCGTCTCGTAGAGACCAGACTTCAGGTTGAAATCCAGAATAATTTACAGAAAGCAAACTTCAGCTTTTAAAGGGTTCTCGCCGGACTGGCGTCACGGTGCTGCCCACGATGTGACATCATATTTTCTAACCAATCAATATATAATTAATAAGGACAAACTCCCTTTCTCAAGTTTTTGTCCAATTACAGTGTCAGAAACTGACGTGTGACGAACCATCCAATCAGGAGTTACAAAGCGCCCGCAGATCAAATGCAAGCACAAAATTCCACGGCCTGACAGCGAAAGTGTTATACTTCCCAGGAAAGGCGAGCAGGATTAACACACACACAAGTGGCCGTGCAGCGGATGCGCCTTTCTTTCGTTGGGAAGTGGGTCGCTCGTTTCCTGTTTTGGGAGACCAGTCCCTAATCGGCCTCCTCCGTAGACATTCAGTAAAAGTGACTTGCCCTATCGAAGGTCATACATCAATGGTCCTGCGGTTTCTCTCATCGTCAGAGCTCTTCGGGGAATCCGGCCTCGCCTTGTGTCGAGTGGCTTATTACTGTAACAGGTGCTGGCCATTTCGTGGAAACGACAACAACGCAACACGTTCAAAATGACTTATGAAAACAGAGTAATTAAATGCATAACAGACGTATGGATGTTTCGAATATCACATAAAATAATATAAAATACATCACAACGTGACAGCGTGTGAACCCCACCTTCCCACAAAGCCTTGCATATAGCTCTATAGTCTTGACGACGATAGCTTACCGAAGAATGGGATCAAAGTGTCAATGCAATTCCAGCTTTTGTTTCATTTAGTGCACGTGTTACATTTTGCCGGGAGACCAAGTATTAATAAAAAATGTCAACAACAAAAAGTAACTGATACAAAATTAAACAACAAAAAAAGTTTCCACCTGTGTAACATCCATATTGTCCCTATTGAGAACATACGGGATGCGGTTTTGGGAGGCAGGGGCTGTCAAGACCTGCTGTTATTGGTCGCCCACTAGAAGCCTTGGCCAGGTGATACATGCATGGCGCAATAATAGGATGTCGCATGGTTCAGTATCAGAACCCTGTATTCTAAAAACACTGCAAGTGGGGCACCGGGCGCTACCTTGGACAAGGTTGAAACAAATACGGAGATGTTTGCCTGACTTCGTTGATGTGATAGCCGCTCATGTGCCATAAATCAACAACTAATCATGATCATCATCATCCTTGACGTGCTCCACTGGCACCGACAGGATTCATGTATAGCAGCCGTATCGGGCAAAGACCCTCCCAGGCAGAATGCTCCGACGTATGTTAGAAGCTCAAATGAACAAGTCAAAAATCACTATAACATATCATCACCGCCACTATCCCCATCATCATCTCCGCTATTGCATGCATATCTTAATGCTTACAAGAATGTTAAAAGAAAGCGACCCCCTCTTTGTTGCAGGCGTGCATGATCCCGGTCCTGCCCAACAAGGAAGTCCTGCTGCACCTCAACCTCTATGCCCGTAAAATCGTCGGATAGGAGCACGTCATCGGTCTTTCCTTACAGAAATATATCTCGTCAGAGGATTCTTGAACAGTTCTGAACGATAATACATCGCATCCTTTTCCTCTTGACCCCATTCTTCTTCGTCTCTGTCGTCAGCTTCTTGTCTTCGTTTTTGTTTACTTTGTGCCACTTTTTAAGTCCTCAATGATTGAAAGTCCTCTCCGCTGTATGTCTGTGGTCGCCAGAGAGATAACGAAATTGTTTCTGTTGTATTCCGTGTTAGCGGCGCGAAGCAAATGCGGCTATGAGCGGTGTACAGACATGGCCAGATGGAGAGAGGACCGCAGGAAGGAGTGGGAGCAGGGGGGGGGGGGGGTAGTGTGCGCCGTAAGCCGACTTCAGGGGCGGACATTAAGAAATATGCTTCGTCTTCTGTCAATTGGGATGGCGGGACTGCAAGTCGGGAGTAGTGCGATTTTAATAGTCAATGCCATGTCAATGTCATCGAAGGCCAGGAAAAACAAAGGCGGGTATTTGCGCAGAATTTTCATATAAGGGGGTGCTGGAAGATGGGTGTGGACAGAACACCTGTATCTCCTCGCTTTTCGAGTTCTTTGGACCTTTTTGGCAGGTATTTTAGGGTTTCCAATGATATTTGGGGACATGTTAGGGTGTGTGGGGAATGCCGAGAAAATCCCTGCACAGATACACACACTGAAGACGATCCTCAGCTTCGACGATTGAGGGTGATCTTCTAGATCAGGACGTTCAGCAAAGGAATGTGTTGAAACTAGTGTTCGCGGGACATATTTGCGCCCAGAATTGAGGTACCCACTCGTTGGTGTAACAAAGGTCGTGCTGAAGACTGGGAGGTGGTGGGTTCGAATCATACCACCGGCTGTGCTGGCTGAGGTTTTCCCTGGATTTTCCGAAGACTTTTCAGTCGAATGTCGGCACAGTTCCCTCTGAAGTCGGCAAAGGACGCATACAAACCCACTTATCTCCCAATCTCTCCTGCTGTCCTTTCTCCATCTGTCCACATCTGCACGGCACTCATAGCCACAGTTGCTTCGCGGAGCTAACATGGCATAAAAAAAACGAACTGAGGTTTCAAATTCTTTACAAACATATCAACGGTACAATCACGGTGCAGGGAACAACATTATTGCAAAATGGTAAGATGGGTATTTGATATGTAAGCGTATAACTCCGTGACAGCTCGCTCTTCGCGTTCTAGCCTGCATACGTTGGTTCGGCGAAATCGAATAGTACTGTGTTTGGTCGTATTGAGCACACCCATAGTCTTTCCTACGTTCTACAGTAATGGCAGTTTCAGTATAGTGTTACAAAGGAAGCGCAGGCTATAGGGTAAGACATCTCGTTCAGCACTGTTAACAAAGGCTAACCTCTTGCAGTCGTAGAACTGTTTCATCGACCGACCTCCATGAACCGTTTATCACCTTTTGCAAATGATATCCCTTTGGAACCACCTATTCCAAAGATGGAATGAACAAGCTATAACTACTCACTACTACTCATAATTTTCTGGAGGCGCAGACAGCAGATACCCTTTCTCCACGTTTGTCCAGTGTCGTCTTTCATCATTGGAGAAGTTTCCGTTCGGTTACTTGCTCTGAACAATACAGGGCAGCTGACCGTCGAAACTGCATCACAGTTGAACGGTTTTAGTGGAGAGCGAACAAAAATTGTGTGACGTTAGATCGCGGGATTTCTGTACTTCGACGAAGGACAGTGCTCGCAATCGTGACATCACCGACCAAGGAGCTAGAATGCTATATATGGGCAGCAAACTGACACCGAGCAGTCTGATAAAGAAATGTAGGACGATCTTAAGGGGAACGCTATTTATTATTTCAGTATCATGCAACTCACTTGTATAATTAGTACAAAAAACACGCAGGGGACATTGACATTTGTATGGTATGTATGGTGACATGTATGGTATGTATGTATGGGACATGTATGGCAAGAGTCATACATGTCCCATAACACAGTAAGTAGCGCCATCACGACCCCAGTCCCAAAGTGTTCCCGTTCCATGCAGAGGAGGTAAAAGGCAGAAGCCTTCGAAAGAGTACTCCGAGCAGGTTAGTAGGAGGTGCTCGACGTCTGCTACTGCGCCACAGGTAGCGCAGCTAGCTGAGCGACGCTTTCCGACCCTGCACAAGTATTGCGGTGTATATTGCGACGTTGAGTCGGAGCCGATGGAGCAGCGCTTCTTCTGCGCGGACGACCTGCTGGGGTGGGGTGAATTGCATTGCCAGGTCAATGGACTCGGCATACGCATTGGCGCGTACAGCGTCTTCTGCAGAGCTGCGCATTTCGGAGGTACACCACTGGCGGATCTTTATATGGCAGGCGGACGATGTGAGCGGTATACTAGTTGGCGGGCCGATGTCTTGATGAGCACGCCTCGCGGCGGCGTCTACTCAGGCGTTCCCACTGAGGACTATGTGGCTTGGAACCCACT
The DNA here is from genome assembly GCF_037126465.1 of Ornithodoros turicata. Taxonomy (NCBI): domain Eukaryota; kingdom Metazoa; phylum Arthropoda; class Arachnida; order Ixodida; family Argasidae; genus Ornithodoros; species Ornithodoros turicata. The sequence goes on along the minus strand of NC_088202.1, from coordinate 49,377,269 downwards.
GTAGCCGCACACCGTGGCCAGAGGCGCAAACAGAATTACATGCGGTGGTGATAGCCGTTTGGAAGTCGATGATGATTTTGGTGGCGTGAGAATTTAGGATCTCCGGGGCTGCCTTGCTGTCGGTGAGGATCGTCCACTCTGCAGGTGGGTAGGACGAGATGTGCTGAACGGCCATATTGATGGCGAATAGCTCTGCTTCCGTTGAGGACGTCCCGTTGGGGAACTTAAACGCTTTCTCAAAATCTTCATGGGGCACATACAAGGCTGCAGTTGCTCCACCAGGTATCACAGACCCATCATGTATAGATGGTCTGCCTTCCATGGTGCAGCGAGGCTAGGTATTCCAGGGCAAGTTGATGTACTACAGCCGCTGGCGTGTCGCTCTTTTTCCTGAGGTCATGGATGAATGTGCATATGAGAGGTCGGTCGAGAGCCCACGTTGGGGGAGCATACGATACGGGGGATGTGGGAGGTGGGACAACACCCTTCAGACGGCGCACTGCGCTACCAAAGGCAGACGCGGGGCTGTCCTGGTGGATGGTCCTGAAGTAGTGGAAAGGGTGCCGAGTCATTAGCCGCGTGTAAATGCGGAGGGTCTCGCTATCTCGCAGGGTGGTAACAAGTGGTTCCCTTGCCTCTGCAAGTATGAGTTTCCGTGGTCTTGGGTAAGCTCAGGCATGCGCGAAGGCTGGGGGACCAGGACTGAGGAGTTCCCGGAGGCAACATGGTTTCGTGACTGCAGTCTGCTCCGCCTCCGCCGTCAGCGGTGCTTGCGGGGTCCCTCTTTGTGGACCTTCACCTTTGCCTCCCGGTAACAGCTATTGGAGCGCGAGCGCTCCCTGGCAATGCGCCACTGCTGTTTCCGCTTGGGGGGGGGGGGGTCGCTTGATGTTGCTGGATGATTGTCCTGGCAATTCGTGCACAGGGGGTCGTCTTGTGGGCAGTCAGAACGGTCATGGGACGTTCCACAGTTTTCGCAGACCTTCTTCCGGAGGCAGCACGCAGCAACATGTCCATGTCTCAGGCAGTTGTGGCATTGCATGGCCTGTACGGTAGGTAGTGCTTAACACTCATCGTGAGGAGGAGGCTTGAGAGTCCCCAGGAATGTGAGCCTCACAGCACCGGCATTCTTATTTATTCGCCTCGCTGCAATGACCGGGGAGTCAGACCGGATCGCCAGCCTTATCTGGGCGTCGGACAGTGAAGTGTCGACACCGGTGATAACGCCATAGCACGAATCAGCCGGGCGTGGTTCATACGCACGGAGAGGGATCGAGCAGATCCTCTCAAGTCCCAAGAGAGGGCCTTTGGTAAGCGGGGAAACGGCTTCCACCGCGATGATGTTCTTCGCATAGTTTGGTCGTATTTCCTTAATCCTTCCCGGTTGCTCAGACGTAAGGAACTCGGAGAGTCTCAGGTGATTCAGTCTGGCAAGGCTCACAGTAGGGTCCCGTGGAGCAAAGATCACCGTACTTCAGACGGGCGGTTGTCCGCGCCCTTTTGAGGACTTCCTCGAACGGTCGGTCGTCGTCGTCGTCCGAAGACGTGAGCATGACGTTGTCGCTTAGTCGCTTTCGGACGATGATGGTTCTGCTACTGGAACAGTCAGTGTCACTACCGCCGGCCCCCTCGGTGGACGATGGGCTGCAGCTGCTGCGAACACCCTCCATTCCCGGGTGGGATGCACTGGCCGTCCCGCGCCTTGCAGCGAGGCAGGGCCTGCTCAAATCAAGGCCTGGATGAGATAAAGCAGGAACAGAAACAAGAAAGAAGCGAAGGAATTGTCTAGATTAGCGGAAAAATTACAGAGCAGAAAATCGCACGCCAGAACACTTCGTCGTCGTTCAGAAGTAGGGTTTTTGGGTAGAGTAGTGGGGTTCCAGCAAGAGGATGGAAATTCTAAGTGGGGTAAAACACGGGAAAAATACAAATAGAAGAAACATGCGCGGTTTGAAAAATCCTGCGTTATCCTCGAGATAAGGCCAAGTTTTCTCATGGCAACAGATGTGATGTTATCGAGGTGGGAGGCGAGCGATAAAGATGTCTCCACAACGACGCCAAGGTCACGAACAGAGACTACACGCTTAATCGACGAAGATAATAAAAGTAATTGAGAACTGAACTTAACTGAAAATTAATTCTATTAATGGGCTTGGTTAACGATATAATGTGTGTTTTGGATTCATTGAGGTTGAGAAGACTATTCGAACACTTCCACGACAGACACAACAACATCCTGGAGCAACTGACAATCGCTAACACTTCGTATATCACGAAACAATTTCAAGTCATCAGCGTGTTGAAGTGTGAAGGAGTTACTGACACATGAAAGTAAGTCATTCACAAAAATGCTGAACAACAATGGACCGAGGGTCGATCCCTGAAGCACCCCAGAGGTCATAAGGTATGGGCTAGCGTAATGACCACTGACTATTACGTGAATAAATCTACGGGATACGTAGGAGTCGAACCAAAAGCAAAGTGAGTCGCAAATACCGTAGTATGAAAGGTTATATAATAATAATCGGTAATTGACTGAATCAAAGGCCTTGGAGATATCGAAATAGATGGTATCCAGTGTGAGCGTAGAGAGACGTTTTGGCCCACATAATGAAGAAATGACATCAGATAAGACTCAACTGACCTTCCTGACATGAAACCACGCTGAGAGGATATTAACATAGGCCTGACAAATGAGGAGAGATGATAATAAAAAATCACTTTTTCAAAGACCTTCGAGATAGGCCTGTAGTTAGAAGGAGTGGTTGGGGAACCCGACTTGTGTATCGGGACGACAATCGAATTTTTCCACAGTGCAGGAAACATGCCCCAAAAGCAGACTAATTAAATATAGCGGTGAGTATAGGTGCAAAAATAGGTTTACATCCTTTGACAATGCAGTTTGGTACTTTGTCAAAACCGGAGGAAGTGTTCGATTTCAGCTCACTAGTGGCTTTACGTACTTCGACTATGTCGACAGCGAAAGATGAAAGCAAGAGAGAATTAGAAGGGCTGTGCGAGAACGAACGAATAAGGTGAGTTACCCTGTGGACCGGCACTTCTAGAATACAAAACATCGAAGAAGAAGCTAGCGAAGATGCTGGCGACTTCAGTAGTATCAGAAGTAACGATACCATCCTTGACTATATTTAAGGACGCTTGACGAACTTCCAAAACACTTTAGGGTTGCGTGGCAGTGAATTCTCGATAGAATTGTGGTATGACACTAAATCCCGCCTGTAGATCTGTATCTGTATCTGTAGAACTGTAGATGTTTTTTATGTCATGTCGAGTCATAGAATATTCGCATAAGGTATGTAAGCTCTTTCGAGAACCATGAAGAACAATGTTTGAGAAGTTTGTCTGAAGTACTGCGTCGGGACACAAAAACAAAATAAAAATATTTATAATATATTTTAATTTTAAATATTAAAAATATTTATATTTTAAATATTTAATAATATATAAATAATTCTAATATATTAAATATCATTTCGCCACATGTCTGCGTTTTGATTGAGAACGTCATAGTTGCGCAATCCAAGTCACATTTCTAAACATTTCGAAAATCAGATTGAGATCACCATACTCTAGTGAATTCCACATCCGAACCTGTTTGCAAAACAATTCATTTTACCCATGCACATATTGGGAAGAGTTTAAATTTGAGCTTCACTATACCTTCACTAAGTAAATAAATGAAGCTTTAACCTTGTGCCAGGCAGTCATAGCCTATCTAGAACTCATTGACGAACCAGTAGAGAAAATACTTCTCAACTTAAAGGAGCAAGTTTACTTAAAAATTGAAAATCTGGAAAAGCAAAGAATACATTGCCACAAAAAATGTGGTGCTACTTTGGGTAGGCCTATGTTGACAGATAAACGTAAGGTTAGATAGCTCTCTGCGGAAGCGAGAGCATATGTTCTGATATTTCATCGAGCAAATTCGAATGGTGCAAGCGAGCTGGTGTACTACAGAAGGATTTCCTTGAGTTTGAGGAAATCCAATACGAAGAGGACAACAGAAGACTCAAACCAGCAATGAAGCTTCAATACAGAAGGTACAGTGACAAGAAGCGAACAACAGGGTGAGGGGGGGGGGGGGGGGAGTGTAATATCGTTGTGTCCGGCAAGGTTGGCAATCGTAGCAGTCAAAGGCACTCAGAAAGTCACAGAAACGTTGTGGTTTTTTTTCACTGTTTTCTTCCGGATTTCCTTCTGTTTGTTCGTGTTTAGTATATCTCAGGAGAGCCTCAGGTAATTGTGCTGGTTGTTTTGGTGGATACGTGGCCACTGACAATTTAGTGGAATAAATTTCATCCCACTTCTGGGCTCCACAACTTACTGTAAGACGACAGCAGTGCTACACGACTGGTAGACAGACCTGCTAAAAGTCAGGGACGTTGGACCGAGAACCGTGACTGTCGTACGAGTTTTCGGTAGCTATGGAGGTTGTAGGTCTGGGGGCTGAAGTTATACTAAATACTAAAATACTAATTATATACCAAAATAAACATTAATGAAATCAAAAACAGAAAAAAATATTTACGAAAATATCTATAATAATAAAATAACTGAAAGATATAATAGAAACCACGGCCCATCCATTGGTGGATCAGACGGAAATGCGTTAGCATTAAAGGAATTGTAAAGTGAAATATGACCCCCCTGTTTCTGTGTGCGACCTGGTAGTGTTTGTCTGTATGATGCTGCACACGGAGCCTACGCACTCAAGCCGCATTATTATACAGCATAAATTAGAAAAATTAAATCGGACGGTAGGTAGCGCCCCGCAAGAGCAAAAAAATTCATAATCGGAGAATTCCCTTCACGGGATACCTGATTATTACACGATGAACTTATGACCAGCTACTAGTTGCTAATAAACACTACTTTAAGGATCACAAGAATTCTTCAAAATATCAAAGAAACAGAATCCAAAAATATTGTCAGCGCCCTCTGCTTGCTCTCCTCCCGACCATATCGCACGGCGTGAATTGCGTCTGGCGTGGTTTGTGTACGCAAGAAGTTCCGTTCCTGCCGAAATTGAACAGAACTTGACCTGACAGCGATGCCAGGTATCTACTCTACTATCTATGTTCGCGGGATACACTAAGTGTGCCCTCTCGACAAGGTACGTTGTGTACCACAAGATTCCAACGTATAATGCGGGGAAACGAAGGTGGGTGCAAGCGCTTGGTCAAGACATTTCTGATCCATGCCTTATTTGCTCAACCCACTGACGAGTCGTACGAAGTGGTAGAAGCAGATGGTCGAAAACGTCCCAAACAGACCGCAGTCCCGACACCAGTGTTTCTCTTTGCGACGTCTGACGATGCGAACACCAGTGCACACGAGGTATGTATTTACCGATACACGAGAATAATAAATATATAGGTATAGTTCATTTCAAATTCAGATTAATTTTTGTGATGCCTACGCTACGTAATGTACCAAAGGGAACATCCCCCTTCCCCCCTTATTAAACAGGGGAGCCCTGAACTCTCGCAGGAGAACGTAAGTATGAGATAAATTGTGTGCTAGATACTGGGGGGGGGGGGGGGGACCGTATTCTTCCTTTATATCAGCGACACAGGCTTTCATCGTGACACACAAGAACGTGGAAATCGGAAGTAAAATCATGCAAACGGGTGATTTACCGTCAGCGCCTCTCAACCTTTCTTCAGTTACTGTAATTTCAACACCTATTGTCCGTACACCCTCATGCTCACAGGTGGGACAAGCGCTTGTTTCGTTTGAAATTTTAATTTCTGCATTCCATGCTGGTGCATGATATGACAGTGTCGTCACCACTGGTGCGACCAGCTGATGAGCCATTCTGAGAATCTGAAGCCAACAATTTTGAGTGGTACATTGCCTGCTCACACAGGTTCGGAGAAACTAAATGCTCTTTTGTATTGTTGACTATTGAGATGAGCCACAGAAGATTGTGTACTCCATCTTCCCAAACGTTTCCTAACCATTTAGCACGCTTGTTATCCATATCTTGCCTGTTTTTATCATTGAGTCAAACACTGAGACAAGTTCCAAAACATTGCCACATTGCTATCGCACTGAAGGGCAGCATCCCATCGTATACTCTCGAGGAGTGCGAACACCGCTGTGCTTCATATTTAAAGGTCAGCTCCGGAGATACCTTGACTTCTTGAAACTGTAACAATATTCTGGAAGCCCATATCGAACTGTGTCTGAAAGCACCCTTCATTTCCAGAAAACAGCCCCATATTTTAAATAATCGTAAATTAACCATTTCGAAACAGTCATGGGGGCCGCCATTTTTATGACGGCAGCTGTTCACGCGGTCTATATCGCAGACGTAAGTGATATCAGTGTTCTTCAAGACTTCCCTCCCTCTCTACGGAGCATACGGGAATGTAAACAGGCGATGGTGCAGGGAGCGTCTGCTCGATCGACGTAGGCTTCTTGATCGCATCGTTTTTTTAATATTTGGGATGATCTGCCAATGCTAAAACACGCTGTTGATACCACTTGTGCAGTTAGGATTCGTGCAATTATGCTGTCGCGTTTCGGCCAGCGGCAGACTGGCTAAGAACGCAATGAACGTCACGTATATCGTCAACGGAACTGTGCTACGCCTACATACGAAAGATATTTTTGTTCGCATTGTAGGTGTCTTTGATAAAGTAAGTCAATTCATCGCTTAATTGAAGACTTCGCTTTCTTATAGTTACAGCTCACCACCGCTGCATCACTTGCGCATATCTTTCTCACTCTCGAATACCTGGCGTTTGACGTTACAGGAGCAGTAATCATATTTCTTGGCATTATACCGGGTGAACGAGTTGTGTTTGGCAACGCCATGTTATCGTATACACACTGCAGGTACTACGTACGTAAGAATTGGACTTGAATGACAACCTTAGTGTAGATTCGCGATGAACGTATTTGCCGAAATTTTACACTGTCGAGAGAGCAAGCACCAGATACAAGGACAAGATACTTACATGAGGGCATACGGGACTTATGAGAGCTGAACAGAAAAAGAAAGGAAGGAAAAAAATAAACGAATACAAAAATACACTGCACAGTACAAGGACACCATGCAAGTGTAATTATCAGGGATACCTTGCACCTTATTTCGGCTGGTTTACTAGTGCACTGCAGCCATGAGCCAACACATTAATCAACCACAAAAAAAGAAAGAAAAGAAAAAGAGAAAAGAAATGAAGATGAGTTGCTTCCATATGTGAAAGACACCAGTATTACATCTGGATCTGCATGCTGGTTTCAGGAGCCGATTTACTTCTTTAATCAATGCACATCTCCACACATTCCACAGATACTGTAATTTTACACATAACACTGAATAGACCATAATTTTATTGAATACACAGAGATCATCAAACTATCTGACTCCCCCCATAATCCCTCGCAACAGGTAAACAAGCACACTGCAAGATGGACAGAATACAGGTGTCAGTTGAGGTGTTCTGTGGTAGGTCTTAGGTGCAGAATGAGGTCATTCCCCACAAACCAGTGAAAAGGGTTGCAACACCACCATCCCACATGAACATAAAAGCTTCTTCGTACCAATTTTACCGTACCGTTTTACAAACCAAGGTTGGAATAGAGCGTAGAAAATGGGCACCTTGAATAGCAAAACTCAAGCAGCTCTGACGTCACAGACCTCAGGGCTATCAGTGGAATTGGCTGTATCTCTGAGATCCTTGACATTCGTGCGTTAGTCAGGCATCTGTTCGAGAGCTTTTATCTCGCGAAGTAGGACACATGAAAAAAAAAAAGATTGATCAGCATTATGGAGCGCAATGCATGATGCACCCATGATGTACCAAACCACGTCTATGAAAGCGTCCCAACCCCTTTGATTTTTCCCTGGCACTTCATGTAGTAAAAATGGCTAAAGAACATGGAGTACCATTTACTGTGTGCTCCAAAATCTTGTGTTTGTTTCCCCATCCCCTACGCTTCTACAGAAGCCACCGATTAATGGCGAATGAAATGCCAAAAACTAAAAATCCTAGGTATGCGACTGTTTGTACATGTTCGCTGAAGCCCTTCTGCTGTCGACTTGCATTTAATGCCTTGCACAGTTGTTAGCGTTTACTCATACACTGTAACTCTTGCGGTGAGCCCCCCTTGTGTAGTCTCTTCCTTCTGTTCGAGGGCTTATGAACGGCTACCGTCCACAGAGATCGAGCAGAGCACCAGAAAGTCCCTGGACATACCCTGACATGAAAATTAGCATTATTAGAATTCCTAAAACAGACAGAACAGGCTTGTGCAGTAAAGAAGCAATGCAATTCTCTGTTTCAGTAGTTTTCTCACACACTTTCCTTATGTGTAGATACAATATGTGGCACACAGATAAGGTGGAAGTGATACATGACCTACTTATCATGATATACTTAGATACATGACCGAGTAACAGCACTGAGACAAGGAAACTTTTAGTGCACACATGGCGGGATGTTCTTCAGAAGGGGAAGTACACCCACTATCCCCTACAACACTTCGAATGTTCCAGTTCCTGTAAGTGAGGAATGCAGGACAGTTGCTTAGTAATCGTTGCTAGCTTGAAATACTGTAAATCGCCTTCGTGGGGCCAAAGCAGCTTCCCAATGTCTTGATGTGCACATCTTGCATGGTGACTTTGATGCTAATGAATATGTGAAGCAACGTTATGATCTAAATATCCATGACATGCCAGAGTATCATGGGCCATTTTACTGGAAACAGGTTGCCATTATCATTGCTTGTCCATGTGCGCACACATGTACATGTTCACGATACTGTGGCATCATTATTGTAGCACCAGACGTTGCTTCACCAGTGCTGCTGTATGTACCTCTTTCCTGGGGCCTGAGAAAGGAGAAGCAGAAATTATAATTATACCTGTTAAGGCTAATATTGTTAGGAAAAGTGCAAAAAAGCATCTACATATTTAAGAGCTACAAAATGTGATCAACAATGTTGACAGCATAGCTTGCCCCCAGCTATACCCCTTCTAATAGGAAATATGTTGTCAACCAAGGGACAGCATACATATGTGTTATGACGGTGTGCTACAAAGCAAATGTGGCCCTCTTGCAATGTGCTATGTGTCAAAACGATGATTCACAGGTAGATGAGTCTTTCTCATGACTTCACCTATTTCTGCTAATCTGTGACGAGCATGCTGATCGTCATCCCTTGCTGGTCAAGGTACTCAGTTGCTGGAGTCAACTTCATTAGTATAGAAGGACAGAATGGAATTTCTGGCACGTAACAACTTTACATTACAACTTGAATACACAGCACTCACAGACACAGCCCGGCTTTTAAAGAGGAACAACAATATGCTACTATGTATGCAGGATATGGTGTGGTTCCATGGTTGGGAAAAGGCCGAATATGATCACACAGAAGTCCAGACAGACACAGAGTGTCTCAAAACAGGAACTCCTAAGTTGTTGCTGATTTCAGCTGCTGTGACTGTTTTGTCTCCCCTGTGCCTAAGCTCAGACTTCTCCAAACTCATGTAATTTCTCAACCAGCTAATCTGAGAAACTGCATAGTTTTACACACAACCGCGGATTATAGGGTTTAGCAGTCCCATATTTGTCGCTCACATGTTTACATTGTGTGCAAGCCATAGTGCAAGTTCGTGCGGACACTTACCCGCAACTTTGGTCCTTTGTTGCCATCCTCTCCTCTTTGTTGTCGTCGAACGAGGCAGGTGCCGCATCCCTTTCCAGCGACTTCTACAGTCCAAATCGGCCGTCAGGTGAACGACCTCGTAACATTCTGATGCAAAATGCTTCGAGCACACACGACAGTTGCCTTGATAAGTTCAGAGCACTCAACCACTGGTTTCGTACCACTCAATCACGCACAATATCAACTGGGAACCTGGCACGAAACATCTTTCTTAGTAGCGTACCTGCTCGTACTGCGAGAAGCACGGCATTCTCACAATTCACTCACGCTGCATCTCTCACAAAGTGACAACTTAGATGAGGTTGTGTGTACTGACTAGCCGGAGTAAAAAGATGATCAAATTAAGACGCGGAGAAAGGTGCCCGTACGTACACGACTCTCGATTTCGCTTTCAGCCTGAGTGACGAGTTGTGATTGCTGGCGATTGCGAAACTGCGAGCCAGCAAACAAGCCAAGAGGAGCCAAAGCGAAAGCTGAGCGTGACGTCAGCTGTTCAAGCGGACGATCGGACGGCAAACGAAAAAACAGATTTCGCAGTAAATACAGGGTATTCGCCCAAACTATTTTGGAAGTACATTCAGTAGGCATCAACCTCTGTGCCTGCGAGTTTTTGTTGTAATCTGTTGCAGTGAGTTTCCTCCGGAGCTGACCTTTAAACCACCCCGCATATGTTACCAATTCCCTCCCCTGAAGAGCTTTAAAATGTTGGAGAAACATAATTTCATTCATACTTACTCACTGAAGTTCGAACTTGATGGTCCCGTCCACCACCCTAATCTTTCCTTCACAGGTACACTCTAAATCTTTTCACACCTTTAAAGGTGTAATAACGTGCATGGCGTACGCCTTTTTCGGTGTAATTTTGGTAACATCGTAATGGAGCACGGTTTCGCACAAATTTTCTTTACTCGAGTGTTGTCTGTCCTCCAAAATTCAGTCTTGCAACATCTCCACATTGTTCAACAGTATTGTAGACACTTGCGCGTGCTCGATTATCGTTAGCGATGCATATATGCATTAGCTCGTACCTACGATATCCAAGACATAATGAAAGCAAGATTTGAACTGACACTTGATCTTTAGTAATGGTTTCCGAATTTTATAAAATATCACCCTGGAGATGCAATCTTACGCAACCAGGTTGAATGTGCATAGCCCACACCTTTAAAGGTGTGAAAAAGTTTACAGTGTAGCACTCCATGCCCTATTCTCCACAACAACGATTTTCTTTTACTATCCAACCAGAAGCTATTCAGTCTTCTCCATTCCTCTCGTGTTATCTGGGAGGAGGAGTGCTCGACTAATTATTTCCTGAAGTCTTTGTAAATTTCCACGACCTTGCAATCGCCATAGTCCTTACTATTGTTCAACTTTTTAAACTGTACAAGAGCCTCTTTCGCTACTTTGTATAGTCTTGGCTGGTTTTCAGACATGGGCACTCTATGATCAATGCTCTCTTGCTTAAAAAGTTTTATGTTTTATAAGTGTATGTTAGCGCCCAGCCAAAATCTCGATAACAGTTTCCCGGAACCTTCCTGTAAGTTCCATGTACCGCGTATGCCTGTGCCAAATGTCAAAAGTCCGGAATTTGCAGGCCACTTTTTGCATTGGATTACTGGAAGCTTTCAAGCAGCATGGAAAGAGGGGAGAATTTTTTTTTTCTTTTTGACCGCGTTCAAACGTGTCACCACTGTATTATGTTTTTACACCATAAATACTGTCCAAGCGAACATGTTACGCCCACGGCAGACGTTTTAATCCCCCGCTCGCGCGATACTCTCCGCTTTTCTGTGGAGGCCACGTGACAAGCCAGAGAACGCGCGTCACGATGTGACGAAGAATCTGCATCCACTCAGAGGAGGGATCGCGGTGTGACGTCAGCCGGGATCGGTCATCGACACGGCGGAGGTGGCGGAGGTCGGAGCGTCGTCTGCTGCGTACGTTTCTCGAAGTTTCTTCTGACAGACGCTTGTGCACGGCAGCTCGGGTTGCTGTGCAGGTGCTTATTCATTCTTCTTCATCATTTTGGAGCTTAAGTGAGGTCAGCAAATGTCCATGGCTTGCTTTGCCGTTTGCATTGCTCGCTCGCGTTAGGTAGATTTATAGATTAAGCGACGGAGCAACACATCGCTTCAGATAGATTCAGAAGTCGGCGACAACGGATTTCACGACGCTCGGTTGTGACTCGTAACCAGTCTCATTGAAATGTAGACTGCATATTAAGAGTTCAGTGCCAGGTTGAACATCCTCGTGTTTAATCAAGGCAAGCCAAATACTTCTTTTATTTAGTTGCAGTAATGCTTGACTACACTGCTTGACTAGCTTGACTTCACTAAAGATGACTTTCCAGTGCTGATAGTCAGTGCTTGTTAAAACAAAATTTAGCTATGTAATGCCACCGTGTTGATCACGAATGACACACATTGTTTGCAGGATAACTTGTATGATGACGATGGAAATGGCTACCGTCTTCCCAGTTTTGCAGCGTTGGAGAATGCTATCAACAGTGGCGAAGCCCTCAACTCATCCGTGCACAGCAAGATTATAGATGTTCTCTTTCAGTCAATGGTCAACATTACCATGTAAATGATTGCTAAGTACTATTTTTGTGACGTCTTGCAATTTCATGCTTCTACTGTCTTCCCGTAGCTACCCATCAAAGAAATTTTACTTCAAGGCTGTAAACCTACTGCTTGTACGATACCCCTGTCTTGCTGACGTCGTCGGGACGGGCTCCGTATGTATAAATCTCTTGCGCATGTTGTTTACTCATGAAATAATGTCGCTTCATGTTCTGAGTAACAACGCCGACTACAAAGTACTACAACATTGTCATCTGAACCTGGGATGGGGAAATAGCTCTGCGACCGCAATAATTTGTGACAGAAACGTTTTCTCTCGCAGGACCCGTGGATTGTATCACTATGCAACAAGTTCAAGAATGAACGCAGAAAGGTACAGAAGGATTCAAGGGTCAATGCTGCAAGGGTACGGTTCGCTGAGACCACAAGAAACCAGGCAGGTAGAGTCATGGCCAATGACAGTTCAGACGTCATGCAAAGAAGAAAATTCAAAAATGTGGCTGTAAGTATTTGGCCGTGGTTTGCGCGACTTCCAAGTGGGCAGTGTGCAGCAGGGACGGACTGGCCATCGGACTTTCCGGGAAATTTCCCAGTGGGCTGGTTAGACTGGGTATACATGGGCCGCTCAGAAAGCCGTTCAAGTGGGCCGCCTAGTGCCAATTACTACAGGAAGAGGGCCGGGTTTGATAAAATTTCCCGGTAAGTCGATAAAATTCCTGTCCCAGTCCGCCCCTGGTGTGCAAGGTTCTCCCAGGGGCGCGCTCACCAGGCCGTAGCACTCACCGGGGAATTTCCCTGTGGACCGGTGGAGTTGGGTACACATGGGCCACTCGGAAGGTCACTTATTGCTAATGACTAGTGGAAAGAGGCTGGTGCGACTGGATTTCTCAGTAAGAATTCCTGTCCTAGTCCGCCCCTGGGTTCCCCTACAGTTTAGGGAGCCTCGTTTTAGAGAATTCCGTTCTAGAGGAGATGCTACATTTCAGCGAGGTAGTTAGCGAAAAGATACGACCTGTTTTAGCGAATAACGCTTTAGAGAATGGGGTTCGTTTTGGAGAACGCTGGTTTCACTATTAGTCTCCCGCGAACCGTTACTTCTATTTTCAGTTTCTCGTTGCTATTCTAACGCACAACATAACAAAGGCTGAATCAGTGGTTAAGGAACAATCTTTCCCTCGACAGTGACATCAAGACATTTATTTTCATCTACTGTTTGTAAAAACGTGCAAGGTGATCAGAATTAAACTTTCAACGTTTTTAAAAAGGAAAGAGCGAGCAGTATAGAATAATGTTGTTTTCACACAGGTTATCCGTCTATGTGGACATAAAGATAAGTGTCGATCGCTGCCGTCATTGTCGTAATTAAGGTCGTACCGTTACCGATTTCAATTTGGTCCGAATTTGGGGGTAAAAACCTGGTCATATCCCTTGAGGAGGAAAACATGGCAAAATCGGGTGACCTATCTCTATTCGAGCAGTTTTCGGGGGAGAAGGTAAACGCTCCCCCAGTCGGAATACCAAGAAAGCAGAAGTTGTTGCACTTAAGCGTGATGTCGCGATGGAGAAGTCTGTTTAGAAATTGAAACACACAATGGAAATCAGTACTGCTGTGGACGTTGCTAAAATGTTGTTTTGTAAAACTGTATTTGCTAGAAGGTTACTAGCTAGCTAAGGCTAGCTAAGAGAGTGTCTCCAGAACAGGCTGCGCAGGGACGAGTTCTCAACAGACGGCTCCCATTGCACAGTCTGTTATATTGAGTAGGATCACAATTTGCGTTGATCTAAGTATCTCTACGCCACTACAAAATTTCTAATATCATTTCTAGAGAGCAGATGTTCATGCAAATGCATGTTTTTTGTTTTTCCTGGAGATGGTCCTGCATCTGGGCAATGAGAGATGACTTCTTGCCTTTGGTTGGGACTGATTGCAATGATTTTATGCTGCGTATAAGTCCATATATTGCATGTGAGTGCATATTTGCATAAAAAGTGCATGTTTTGCACAAAACTGCATGGGCACTGCATGTTTTGGCATAATAATTGATGATAGCTCAGGAGAGCACAAGCGGGAGACGCCAAGACCTTCGGATGTTTTACTGATCTTTTATGCGGACCGCTCTTTTCCGTAGTCCGAGAGAAATAGATTACTACATCACAATGGCCCCAACAGGACATACTTCAGTTTTGATGGCCACAAATCCTAGGGAATACGTTTTAGTTTTGTTTATCTTTTTGCCCTGGTGGCATATATATGCCTGGCGCAATACATCTCATATCATTCACCTATTGCAACCTATTGCCACTGCCACTGTTGTATTGCCACTACTGCCACGTATGGCCACTGAACCTAAGCAAATGCTCACTTGTAAGTTTCCAACGCCGTAAAACCTCGCATCACTTCCAGTATACCCTTAAAGCTCAGCTACGCCGATTTTCGAGTGTTACAGAATGGAATGGTACTCACACGATGTGTTCATAAGGGAACACTGATTATGTATGCAAAATAGTTATCCCAAACTCCTCGCTGTTTTCCGAAAAAGTGAATTTTTAGTTCCACTGACATCCCGTCTTGTGGCCCGCAAACCCTGTGTCGACGACACATTCGTGGTCCCGCGCTCCGGCTTGGCATGACTTTTGGCTTGGTTTCTTCCGCCAAGCCAGACAGTTTCTTCTGCCGAGCCGTCTGCTGCGCAGATCCACATTGGGGAAGTGATAAACAGTTCGCTATTAGGAAGCCAGTATATTCCTAGACTTCACTAAACCCACGAAGAACGTGAGTTTCGCTTCCTTCGACTGCAAAGCATTTGCTAGGCCAGTACAGACGTCCTGGTGTGATTCGTGTTCTATGCTGCGTGCCGAGAATTCGTGAGCGTTTTGCTCCCGTCTGCAAGAACACTTCAGCATGCCGTTCCAATGTTTCAAACCACAATTTTCCGAAAGGCGAAAGAGAAATCTATTGACTGCAACAATCGGTTACAACTCCGACTGGGTGCCACCTTCGAAAACAGTGATTTGATCTGTTCATCTGGCTCATCGAATGTTACGGAAGCAATGCGCAACTTGTTTCACAAGAAGCCGAAGATGTATCGTCCGGGGTGCTGTACCAACCTAATCTGCAGCAGGAGATTGCACGGGCAGGACTTGGCAGCAGATAAAGGTGAGACGCGTAATGTTAGACAAGTCAGTCATGCTGTGCAAATTGCATCACGTAGAAGAGAAACATACGCTGTCTGTCAGTTACTGCTTCATCCTTTAAAGATTACGCCCCAGCGGGTGTATTCTCAGTACAGATTTGAAACTGCCTTATTTGTTAAACGATTTCGCAGGCATTCTGGCACCACCAAAAGAAAAAAGACAGGAAATGGGGGAAATCTATTTTTCCCTTTTTTACACGCGCCTTTCTACATTCACAACTCCAGATTCGCGGATACCCACCCAGGAACGTTTCCTAAGCGTTTTTGACGAGCGGTCGTTGCTCAAAACAAATGAGAGCAGCATGAAAAGTCTACTCAGCAGCGATAATACCGAAATCAGTTGAACCCTGGGGATATCGTCTGCGCCATGGTCTGCGAACGAAGTGCAGAAGTGACGACAGCGCTCTGCGGGCGAACATATTGGCTTTGGATCGAAACAACTGTTGTGGACAGAACTAAAAATCGTAGCATCCTATTTTTGCCCCTAGTAAGCAATGCGTGCGTGCACAATGAACGCTTGCGGCGTTTCGTACAACAGCTGTTTCGTTGCAATCTTTTCGCTACGCGACGGACAAGCAGCCCTGCTGTCAAATGGCATATAGAACTGTATTCGTTATTATTATAATACTTATCACGATGAAACTGCGATTATCACAATAGGCTCGAATCATAACAATTGCGCCCTTCGCTGCGCATGACGAATCAACTTCGGTCTCCCAGTGCCACTGACAACTTCTATGACAGCGAAGCCTGTTAGGGGCGGAAAGGAGGCTGTTACAAAACAATTGTCAGTGCTAGGCGTGAATACTATTGCCCAGAGAGAAAAGAATATAAGCCAATCCCCTTCCCCAGAGCACGCGCGTTTTTGTCTCGTTCCTTTTTCTTTCCAACTAGTTTCTTTGTTTTCTACGTGTGGGGGAACTGAAGGAAGAACAGGAGCATGGAAGGAGGGGGCACCATGGTAAATGTTTATTATGTAGGCAAGGGGGAGGAGTGCTGTCGCATCCATTTTGCTACGAGGAATTTTTGTCACACGATAACTATCTTGTAATGCAAATGCAATTTCTTGGATTGAACTCTGAAGTCTGTAGACGGATCTTCCGTTTACTCGCAAGTACAACGATCGTGTCACGGCAAACTGTGGGCAATCAGCGCCGCGTAATGCGGTGGAGACGACTGAAATAAACTAGTGAAATGACCACATTTCGTGACGAAAGATCACACCTCTCGTCATCTCACAAAGCGATAACACGAATCGCAGCCAAATAGAAAAAAAAAAAAATCTTCATCTACTAGCAGTGGCGTAGCCAGGGGGGGGGGGGGGGGGGGCTAGGGGGACTCGAGCCCCCCCCCTACCTGCCACGGACCGACCCACACAAATCGTGCAAATCCGAGAACATAATATATGTGGGGGAGGGGGTGGGGCAGTGTGGCGATCGCGAAAGTTCTTGCGGTTCATGGTGTCTATCTAAGAAAAATTTTCAAACATTTCAGCTTTTGCAAATACTTCCAATCTCGTGACACCACCTCATTGGTCATGACAGCCTATACGTGTAATCGTACTGTGAACGTCTAAATCAACTATTTTCGTTCCTTTTTTTAATCCCCAGTTTGCAGTGTGCACAAGTATGTGTGTGTTGTCGAATGTGTGTCGAATGTGTGCACAAGTATGTGTGTGTGTCGACATGAATGCTGTCGAAAATCTGCCGTCTGAAGGATGGTGGAACGAAAGGTCTTTCTCTACCAGTTGAGGTATCGCAGATCAACTTGCGGTGGGAACCAGGGAGTGGGACTTACTCAAAAGAAAGGGACGTGGAAGAGCTGCGAAGCTGGTGAAGTTCTTCATTTAGATTCTTGCTCCTGAGCCATTCGGACGTAATCAATGTTGAAATGGGGAAGCGAGGTAGCGTTGACGTCCATTCGAGAAACTGCATCGGCAACTGGGTTGTCCGTCCTCTTGACATGACGGATATCGACGGTAAATTCATTGATGAAAGAGAGTTGTCGGGCTTCTCTGGGTGCATATCCGTCGGCTTCTTAGGCGAAAGTGAGCGGTTTGTGATCCGTGAGGATGTGAAATGGCCGGCCTTCCAAAAAGTAGCGGAAGTGGCGGATGGCGAGATAAGCCGCTAGCAGCTCACGGCCGAAAGTGCTGTAGCGAGCCTGCTGCGGCAAAAGCTTCTGCGAGAAAAAAGCAAGTGGCTTTCATTGGTTGTCCACGAACTGTTGCAGAACGCCACCTACAGCAATGTCCGAGGCATCGACCATATCGTTGGTGGGACCGCCGTGTTTCGGAAACATCAGCACTGAGGCATCTGACGAAAGCAGCGTTAGCGTCCTGGGACCAAGAAAAAACAGAACTTTTCTTCTGATGCGTTCGCAGCATATCCGTCAGCGGTCGTAACGTGTGGGCGCATGATGGGATGAAACGCCGGTAAAAATTGATCATCCGCAAGAATTCTCGCAGTTGGCGGAAAGACGTTGACGCTGGGAAATTCCGTGCGGCTTCAACCTTCTTGTCCAGGACACGAATGCCTTCGCGGGTGATGAGGTGGCCGAGGAACTCCAGAGATGACTTGCTGAATTCACATTTAGCTGCATTGATGACAATTGCGTACTTCTCCAGCCGAGAGAAAAATGCGCGGAGATGGGTCTCGTGTTCTTCCGGTACTGGCAACCAGTATGTCATCAATATAAGCGAACGCAATTGGAAGACCTCGCAAAACTTGATCTATGAAACGCTGGAAGGTTTGCGCAGCGTTACGCAGACCGAAGGGCATGCGAAGGTATTCAAACATACCGAAGGGTGTTACAATGGCAGTTTTCGGGATGTGTGAGGGCTCGACCGGAATCTGATGATAAGCCCAGACGAGGTCTATCTTGGAGAAGAGGCATGTTCTGTGCAGGTTACAGGCAAAGTCGTGAATGTGCGGAATGGGGTACCGGTCAGGGATGGTCACTTTGTCCAGCGCCCGGTAATCGCCACAGGGCCTCCAGTCGCCAGTCTTCTTCGGCACCATGTGCAGTGCCGACCACCAATCGCTAGAGGAAGGTCGAGAAATACAGAGTTGGAGCATGTGCTCAAATTCCTTTTTAGCGATAGCGAGGCGCTCTGGGCCGAGACGACGAGGTCGAGCGTGCACGGGAGGTCCAGTGGTCTGGATGAAATGAATCACACTATGACCAATTGGATGTTCTGTGTTGCACGGCCGCAGGAGAGATGGGAACTTCAGTAGGATACCATGCTATCGGTCGTAGGGACTCTTGAAGAGAGAGACACGATTGGGAACTTCTTGATGGCACGGAAGTCCGTTGACGTGAAGCTTGGTCTCTGCGTTCCACAACGCTCGCTTCTTCATGTTGACCAAGAGACCAAAGTGGCTCAATAAGTCCGCTCCCAGAATGGGGTGCTGGAGGTCGGCAACCAAGAACACCCAAGCAAAACTCCTTCGAAGTCCGAGGTTTAAAGTAAGGGAATGTTCTCCGTACGTAGCAATGGGCGTTACATTTACGGCTTGCAGAGTGCGGGAAGTCCGTTGCCGACGACGATGGAAGAAAGAAGGTGGCAAAACGCTCACGTCGCACCAATGTCCACCAAAAATTTGAGTCTGGAGTTTTTGTCGGTTACAAAGAAAACGCGGGTAGCCGATGCGCCAGTGTCACCAACCACCATCTCTAGTGACTGGCGCGGGCGTTTTCCGAAAACGGGCAAGGTGGAACGCACTTAGGAGCTCTTGCACGAAAACGGTAGTGGTGCCAGCACATGCCAGCCGGAGATGGGGAACGGCGGCGATGCGATGATTGCGAACGCTGCGGTGAGCGGGAAGACCGTCGGAGGGCTGCGACTTCGAGCTGAAGCGCCGCAATCTGGTTGGCGAGCACGGAAAGGTCGACTGGTTGTGCCGAGCTGGTGGTGGCGGCATGGGGACGACTGAGCTCGGAATGCTGTGGCGGAGCTACGGTAGCAGTCTGAGGTGGTGCCATCTCCAGAACTCGGTCGGCGAGATTGGCCAGGTCGTTGAGGCTCATGTTGTCAGCAGCAGCCAGAACCATGCAGACATTCGCTGGCAACCTTTGCAGAAAGAGCTGGCGAAGGAGCGAGCCGTTCAGGGCGTCAGGTCGGTCGCCCAGACGTCGACGCATGCAGCGGAGGAGCTGCGATGGGGTGTGATCTTCAAGTTCTTCTTGCGTCAGCAGTCTTTGATACCGCCTCTGCTCCGGCATTGAGGTCGAACGAATGAGCTCAGCCTTGAGGGTGTCATGCGGTATATGCGCTGGAGGAGAGGGGACCAGACCTTTGACTTCAGTTGCCTGTGTTGGAGACAGCGCCGCGACGACGTGGTAAAACTTCGTCAGTTGGTTGGTAATGCCTCTGAGAGCAAACTGCGCTTCCGATTACCCAAACCCGTCCACCGGTTCTGCGGGCCAGAAAGAGGGCAGCTTGAGTGACACGGCAGCGACGTGGAATGGGGCAGGAGTTGAAGAAGGAAGTGCAGTCTGGGAAGCGGCGTAATGGAACGCTGGATTCGCAAGGGCTGGCGAAGGGGCCTGTCCAGGAACCTGATCCAGGCATAAATTTGAGCTGGGAAGTCAACTGGTACCAGCTCATTCCCAGTTCGCACCAACTGGTGGTCAACTGGAACCAACTGGTACCAAGCTGGTGGTAACTGGAAAGTAGACTGGTACCAGTTCAAGCTGGGCTGGTGGCAACTGGGCACCTTGTGGTACCAGTTCAAGCTGGGCTGGTAGCAACTGGGAAGTGAACAGGTACCAGTTTACATATTTAGGGGGAAGTTTCGGTTTCAGTGCCAGGACAGGTCAATATGAAGATTGCAAGACGAAGTTATAAAAACGATCAGAAAGTAACTTTATTAGTAGAAATAATCATATTTCAATTTTTGGTAAAGTTCCTGTTAACGAAAGTTATTTTGGAACTCTTATATTTGTATTTTGTGCGTTCCTGCTCCCGCGATGAATGATGCGTTTACTGTGCAATGGTCGCTTGCTTAGCGGCGTGCTTGTACAGCGATTTTTGCCCGTTATGTTCTTAGCGTGATGTGTGACATAAGCGTTGGTTTTGTAATCTAAAGGGCGATTTCATTCAGATTCAGGCAGGGCCCTAACCTTTGGGTCTTCGATTTTTTTCCGACATTTTTTATGGGATAGCCCCACATGTGGCATGAACACTGGCGTTGGTCCCAGGTTCCGAGACGACGGGGTAGGCGAGATATAAAAACAAGAGCGTCAGGAGTGAAAACAACGGCTGTGCTCCGAAGCGATTTCTGCCCACTTTGAAGCGATCTAATCCGGCGTCTGTAACGACCACAGCCTCCAGTCTTCCGCAACCTATTCACCATGTCATAGGCTCTGGGGCTGATTAATAATTCTTGTCTCCGACGAGTGAAACCTTTTGTAAAAAATCCTAGAAAAGCCATCCCTACCGAATTTTACGCACTTTTTGTACCCATATGTCTGCGTTCGTGATTTTAGCAAAACAATGAGCTGCAAGTTAAACGGAAGCCTAATTTTCGCTCTGTTCAACGATGTGCAGCACAATTCGCTATCCTGTTTCGTTTCGATCAAATTTGCGCCGCAGCTGTCAGAGGTACGAAAATTTTGTCAAAGTTCGCGAGGCGTGTGCGTAAAAAGGCCATGATGGATTTGTAAAAAAAAAATCTGGTTCACGACGAATGCCTTAGCTTTCTTTTAGAGTCTTCCATTCGTCGCATTCATGTTGCCTACGCGTTGCCTCTTCAATTCGAAGACAGTCCTGTTCACTTATGTTAAGGCTATTGACGACGCTTGCACACAGGTCTATCATGTTCTCATTGGTATGTCCTCTCCTTCGCAGCCCCCTCACTGTCAGCGAGCATAACGGCGAGTCCAAACTGATGTCAATTACCGCTGGTCCATCAGGAAGGTCATCGTTATCTGACAGATCATCACCACTGTCTGAGGCACTGTCCACGTGAGTGTTTTCCTCGACCAGTGTAAAATACTGGGCGTCTGGGTTGATCTGGAAAAATGTACGCATTTTATGCACACATGTGTCTGTAACAGTGGTCTAGATATTGTATAGCTGTATCCCTTTCTGAAAGACTTACTCTTTTCAGCTGTGCAAGGAATGGGCCAAAGTCCGGACGCAGCTGCTGTGTTGCTTCTCGAGGCTTCTTCTTCTGCCCGACCTCTGTCCGTTTATGGGCCAATAGCAGTTGATCTGGT
The DNA here is from genome assembly GCF_037126465.1 of Ornithodoros turicata. Taxonomy (NCBI): domain Eukaryota; kingdom Metazoa; phylum Arthropoda; class Arachnida; order Ixodida; family Argasidae; genus Ornithodoros; species Ornithodoros turicata. The sequence goes on along the minus strand of NC_088202.1, from coordinate 49,355,572 downwards.
ACAGGTTGAACCTAAAATAAGATATGGAAATTGCAATGCCTTACCTAAAAACGCTTCAAGAGGTAAAGTTAATAAAATTTCCATGGCAAAAAACATTGCAAAGAATGTCTCCTACTGCACCTTTTTAAGACAAGGCACAACCCACTTGCAAGGCTGGTCAGTTGGTCCAGTGGATTCTGTCCTCTCCTTGTGCCACATTCCTATTGTGAAGCACAAGGCTGCAGCATGGCTGCAGCACCTGCCCCACCTGCACACCATTTAAAATCATTCAGTACAGCTCTTCATTTACTGTAGAGTTATGTACCTACCCTGCCATGCATGTACAGTATGCACCAAGGATCTTGCCCTCTCCTGTAGCTGCCAGCCAGCAGATGTATGGACTTTCACTTCTTTGTGATGGGCTCACTTCACCTCTTATCAGAATCGTGCCGGTTCTTGGGCAAGCACATTGTAAGCTATGTACTTTGCCTGCGAAAGAAAATTATTCAGGAAAAAAAACACTGACGTTCCTGGCATAGCTAGGGAGTTCCATTCCAATTCTAAACAATAGATTCAGCCCCCCTTATATCTCCAACACAACAACTCTCAAAAGGATTTCGTCACAACTCGCTATGATGTTGCCTTAAAGGTGTGGTGCTATCAGGAAACAAGGCTAACACCTGTTATGTATAAGCTTCAGGTAGCATTTGCATATGCTGCCGCATAATACCTGACAAGACGTAATTGTCGCCTTCAAGGGACTTATAGGCCTCAAATGGTTGGCCGTCCACTCCCTCTTTGTCCAGAAAGTACTCCCTTATGTCATCTTCGGTTATCACAGACCACATGTGTCTATCCGAAGTATAATGAAGGGTCTTGAGTGCGTCCAGAGGAATTCCACTGTAACAATGATCAACGTCAGTGGACATCAGTGGCTACAATGGTTCTGATTTATTTTTGCCTACATTACCATCATTAATGCATGCGCTCTTCGCATTTCTAAAAACTACATGCATGAGTGGCCTTACCTCGCCAGGAAATTATCGTATTTGCCTTGCATCGGGGCTCTGGAGAAGACAAACGCACAAATTGTTCATACGAAAATGTTATACAGGGCGGTCCGTAAAACAGCAACACGACGCTCTGCCCCCGAGCCCAGAGATCGTAATCTGAGTGAGGCCCTAACGCATCTGTTCCTCGCATTCAGAACAGAAGTGACAATCGACAAAGGGTTAAAGAGCAATATCGTGATATCGCACGGCAAGTGCCAACGCAAGCATTAAATAGGCGATTATCCCCGTGCATCTGCCAGTACTTAAGCCCTTGCTAAGCAAATACAGTGAGTATTAGCATTATGCGCAAATGCGATTCTCCCTTTGTCAACATTCGGGCGCCAAAGCTCGTAAACACCTCAAGACGACGCGCAAAACATCAACCGTACAACGCTTGAAAGGCCCTTGTTATGTGTAAAATGGAAGATCTAACAAATCGAAGACAACGCGATATCATAATCTCACTTGTTTGAAGTGCCTCATCTTGTAACCGGCAATTGATGAGCAGTGATTTCAGGCGTAACGCTATAGCCAGCGGTCGCTATGGCGCAGCATTTAGACCCGGAAGTGTTTCCTCCTCGCACCTTTCCTCCTCGTCGAGAGAACCTACATCACCTATTGAGTGACTGTCCAGGCACACACTACAATTACATGTTGCAATTGAATGCATATTCACTTGTGCCTTTTCAACTTTCTAGAAACCTTAAGCTGCTGGGGCTCAAAGGAAAATATCGATCCATCGTGAACTATTAAGAACATCTCAAATACTTTGTTGAATGATTCAAGATGTCCACAAGGTAGTCAAGCAAGGGACCAATCAACCATGAAGTACTACCTATTCTATGTAACTGTGTAGTTCATCTACTGCTATAATTTAATTACATTATAGTTATGCTACATGTACATTAAAATATGTGTAATGTTTGATTACAAATAAAATACAATCTTGCATTGCAGTTCTTTGGATCTGCCGTTGCTGGGAACAGCGATCCTGCAAAGGGGTACCGGTTACATACAAGCTAACCTCTGTCCGAACAGGCCGCTCTAAGTGAAGCCACTTCAACCGGTCCCAGCTCAACAATGAGGTTTGCAACCAGTTCCAGTCGAGACTGCGACTGGTTATAAACCAGTTGGGCCAACCGGTGCCAGTTGATCGAACTGGTCCCTGTTCGATAACACAGCTCACCCAGTCCCAGTGTAATTGGTCCAGTTGCAACTGGGACTGGGCCAACTGTGTTATCGAACAACGACCAGTTCGATCAACTGGTACCAGTTGGCCCAACTGGTTTCTGGCCGGTCCCAGTCTCAACTGGTGCCAGTTGGCACAACTGGTTTCTAACCAGTCGCAGTCTCGACTAGAACTGGTTGCAAACCTCATTGTCCCTCCAGTCCCAGTCCAAACCTCCAGTCCCAGTTGCAACCGGTCCCAGTTGAGACTGGGACCGGTTGCAACTGGGACTGGGTGAACTGTGTTATCGAACAGGGACCAGTTGTCCCAACTGGTACCAGTTGATCTGGGACCGGTTGAACTGGTCCCTGTTCGATAACACAGTTCAACTGGTACCAGTTCAAAAAATTTTCGCCTGGGGAGGCAGCGGTGGCCGGGGGACGGCTAGGGTAGGATATGCCGGGGCGGGAGGTGTTCCTGTAGCCACCCTACCGAAAAAAATCGGTTCCGCAAAGGTTCAGAAGTCGTCCAAATCACGTTGGTCACCAGTTGTTGTGACTGAGACGACAAATAGCTCTGGAGAGGGACTAGCCTTTAATGTGACCGAATAGTCATAAAGCCAGAGCCGAGCTTGAACCAAGGCGCGTGACGAGAATTGGCAATGGGGCTGCCACACCTTCACAAGTATGACGCAAAAGGTTTCTAATTTTTATCTCAAGTACATTTTTTTTAATAATGAGGGGGTCACTCTTCAGTGAAACATCCTGTATATACAGGGTATTTGCTCCAACGTGTCCAGAAATTTCATTCAAAGCGAGCGATAAAAGAGAAACGAGTGCTATTTTTCAGTTACTTGACTAAGAAACAGGTGCTACTAGTGAGACACTACCTGTTTCTTACTCAAGTAGCAGAAAAGTACCACTTGCTTTTCTTTTATCGCTCGCTTTAAATATAATTTCTGGACATCTTAGAGCAAACACCCTGTATAGGTTAAACGTTTAAAATACAATTAAACGTTTCGCATGGCACTTCACGGCTCTCTAATTCCTCATTGCAGGCTTCACTTACGTCACTGTGTTTTTTGCGAATATTTCGCCCTAATTCATGTCAGTCACTCAAGTTGTGCAAAGTGAACTCGCAATTCAAAGTAAAGAAACGTATGGAGAAATACACACACCGGAAGGTAAGCAATCTATAGTAAGGGAACGTAGACTGCAAAGCTCTTAAAGTCGCCAAAGTCTCCTGTACCCATGCGAAGAGTTTATGACATATTCGCTTACAATCCTTACTTAAATGCCCCGTCGAAGCATGTCCAATACCGCTGCGTCACTATTAGAGTCCTCGGTACGCAAAAATCGCGGCGAAGTCCGTCTGTAGCCACGGCGCGGCGCTCATGCGCGGAGAGTGGAGACGGAAGGAGAGGATGCGTGGGGAACGCGCGACGCTCCGCACCGGCCAGTGCAGCTGTGGTGATCACAGGTTCAGACGTGTCAGAGTGGTCGCGCCATGGGTTATGAAAGCTGAGCGTAGGAGCACCGACGAAAGAAGGCAGACGCTCCGAGACGGCGCCGCCATGTTGAGTCGGAGGAAGCATAAAGGGCTCGTTTTGCTGCGGATCCTGTCTTGCGTTAGCGTTGTGTAGGGTCGTGTGAAGGCTTGTGTAACTTTGTGAAGGGTCGTCGAAGGGATGTGTAACGTTGGGAAAGGGAGTTCCAAAGGGGTTTTCAAGTTTAAATGCTAACGCATTTCCGTCGGATCTACTAATGAATCGATCATGTTTGCCATTTGTTTTCCTTTGATGTCTTCTCGTGCGCGCTACTTGACAAAGATCGAAGGGCTACGTAGAATTAAAGGAGCTGCGACAGAACGCATCACTGCACCAGACAAGCAGGTTCGGGCATGGCTTTTCAACTTCCATTCATCGATTTTGCCATAAGGGAGTGTCATTTGGAACCTAAAGCTTGAGACGAATTCCGTACCCCGCATAAAGTTATCTCCATTTCCTGCGCTTGTGCATATCATCTTGCGCGCGTCGCGGAAATGCATTGCATGCCTACTGATAGGCAGCGTGGAGTGCTTGTGGGTTAGAGCACACCCCTATATTCGATATCGGTGTCTTGTTCTTTGTAGTGCCATGTTGCTGTTACCCTAAGTCCTAGCAGCACATCAATTTTCAAGGAGAACGTTTCCCTGAGTTTAGGGAGCTACTGAAAGGGACGACACATACAAATAGAACTCAGACGAGCAAATAAACTTTATTGAACTAAAGGACTGTGGTAAAAGAAGGCCCAAAAAGGGGCGGGAGGCTCTACAGACGGGTTGCAGATACACCCGGGCGTGTTGTTTATCAACACCGCTTCCTGGATCACTCTTTGTGTCGCATCCTTGACGTAGTTCAAACAAACTGCTTTGTTCAAGGTCGCCGTACACCCATGCACTGTTCCACGTGTTTCGCTATCTCAGAGTTCGGGTCTTTCATCATAATAGCCCGGAAATGCTCCATTATCCTAACCATAACACATCTAGCTGTCTGCCCTATGTAGCTGGCGCCGCATGAGATCATGCCCTCCGAAGGCGTAGTGGAAGGATGTCGCCGTTCGCATCAAATCTCATCCACAGGTGGGGAACTCTGCCATGCTTTTCTTTCTGCACCAGATATTTGATTTTACCCGGAATAACGTGTCGTGTTTACTGACTTTAAATCTGCGCTGCAAAGAATTGAAAATTCTGCCATCCGAGGGCCATCCGCACCGTTGGTGATGAACGCGTTAATGGCTTACAACCTTGTCTACGAAGCAGGACACAGGCTGGTCCTCAAGTAGGTTCCAGCCCATTACGGTGTCGAAGGGAATGAACAGGGTTTAGAAGATACGACAGGACAGAGAGCAAGGATGCAGATGAGCTATTTATTCTCCGAAGGTTGATCCAAGTATGAGCGTGATTCCGTCGCGTGGCAAGCTACCTTGACCTCATCTTCTTTGTTAACATCATATTCAACGCAGGCCGACAGCGCCGTAGAAGCAGCCCTCTCGTCTCGGAGAAGGACGCGTATTGCGGTGCTGAGAGGAGATCGTCTTTCAGTACTTCGACGTCTCGTGACTCCCCTATAGCTTCCCACCAATTGGCCGCTGACATTCTCCCCCAGCTAGGCTGAGCAGAGCTGATCCTGCGCTGTTTTTCCGCATGCCTCGACATACATCTCGTCAAGATGACGCATAAGTTCATCGAATGCGCCTCGATGTGTTTCTTTTTTCAGCGCAGTGCCGTTACCGCTTGAGAGAAATGGACGCTCCCCAATGCTGTCACTGCGGTGCTGTAGGAGATCTAGAGCACATTCTTCTCCATTGCCCCAACTACCAACCTTTTCGAACCGTACTTTCCGGATCCATTAGCGAACTGGACTCTCGACCACTCTCTCTCACAAAACTGCTTGGTTCCTGACCACATCTGGCCCACCAACGGCTTCAAAGTTCTCTCGACCTTTCGGATACCATAGGACTTCGATCCTTATTGTGAAGGGGCTCATTATTCAATTCGCCACATCACCACCAGCAATGGGCTAGAGTATCGCCCCTGGCGATGAATCCCTTTTATTTACAATTTATTTACTTTATTGTGAGATTCACCATCTCACAATAAAGTCGTTATTGTTGTATCTGATATACTACATTTTTGTTGCATGGAACATGCTGGTTTCTTTGCTCCACTAAGGATTGATTTGGGTTGTTGTGCCTCTGGAAGGGTGCTAAGCAGCGTAGATCGTTGTCTACGTTCCAAACGGCACGTCGTCCAAATGTATCATTGTTTCCCTATGGCATGTGATATCCCATGGAAAAACGGCAAAACAATATGCCTTTCCTCCTCACTCTGATCCATTTTTCGTGCTTCAGGAATCGACACTTCCTTTAGTTGCTTCCAGATGCAGTCACCCGAATGTCTGGCGTCTCGTAATCTTTCGCATCGTTGGTGTAGACTAAGTGGACGTAATGTTCGCAGGGTTTTTTTTACGGTTGAAGTGAAACACGATTTGATCAGTCCTTTCTTGACAACTTTGGGGCGTGAACTGCACGCACATAGAATGGGTTTGGGGTCACATCTTCCGTATGACCAACACAAGTCATTGTTGGTACGCGTCTAGTCTAAGTCTAAGCGCCCGTGTGTGTCTTGTGTTCCTCCCGTGGTTGTCGTTTTCGCGCTGTGTTTTTCCCGGTCTACACTGTTGGTACATAGAGTGAGATCTCAATATACCATAAATCACTTCGAAGTTTTGATGTGAACATCATCTCTGCACAAAGTCCTTGCTACATTTAAAGCCTTGTTTGCTATAGTCAGAGTACGGGCAACCACTATAATGTCATCAACGTATATACGCATTGCGCGTCTTGCTTTGAGGGTCTTGGCCCAATTGTGCATCGCTTCATCGAGTGCCAACACGTAGAATTCACGTAGCAGCGGTGCGAATGCAAAACCTATGCAGACTCCCCTTGCTTATGTGTAGAGGTCTCGTTTGTGCCTCCTGTGTGCTTTGCTCGCAGGTAATTGCCAGGAAACTGGTATGCCTTCATATCCCGTTGGAGAAAATGCGAAAACATGCGAATGTATGCGTAGTTCGATGAAGGTATTGTCTTATGTATGCAAGTCAAACGAAAATAGAAACGAACTGTACGCCGCGTTGTAGTCCCGAGGCCCTAAGGTGATTAATGGCATTGATGTTCAGCGGAAGGCGGTGAAACAGTGCTTCATCCACTTGTATTTTATCACGGCATGTGTGTAGGATAAGCATTCTGCAAGGACGCCAGCACAGTCTGGCACAGCATCTGCCCAGTCTGCAGCTACCTTCTGCAGCTCGGGCGTGTTCACAATCGCCTACATCAGCTGTCGGATGTACTGGATATGCTGGCGGGTTGCCAGTCACCCGCCGCGTTTCATGATGGACCATTTTCCTCGGAATGCAGAGCATCGTTCTGGCTGAAAACAGCCGCGGTGCCACCGTACCGGAACCATTACGGTGGTGGTGGTGGTGATAGGGCTTGCCGTTGTCGGCCTCACGTATGTGGGCAACGTCACGACTCACGCCCTGGGGGAATGTGCGTCCTGGGCCGACTTCTAAGGGAACTGGGCCGACATATGTCTGAAAGCGTCTGAGGAAAACCCAGGAAAAACCCCAGACAGCACAGCCGGCATCGGGATTCGAACCCGGGTACCTCCCAGTCTCGACGTGACATGGCCAGCACGCTAACCACTGAGCCACGGGAGCTGGTCGGAACCATTACAATGCTGACGCTACTACCGTTTTCCCATTCCCTGAGTCATTCCGCCAATGAGGAGGCTACTCTCCCCAGGTTCTGGCATCAAAAAATGCAGGGAGAAAAAGGATCCAAGAATGATAACGAACAGCTTTAATGCGGAATGGCTGTACTACGCTCAATAATTTTCTTCTTCAAAACAGTGGCGCATAGCTCAGTAGTGTGGCTTCGGGATCCAGGGTCACGTTGCATACATCATGTTGCACAACCACCACCACCTTGCATACATCAAACGGACACTAAAACGTTGTACAGACAGAAGAGGTAGAAACCGGGCTCGAAACCTAAAGTGGATACTGTATACGTGATTAAATTCGCGAATTTGTGCAAAAAAAAAAACGTACCTTTATTGCCGTGCGGGGATCATTTGCTTCGCACGAGTGGGATCTTTTTCTCTTCGAAGAAGGCTCATCATAGCCATCATACACTTTTCGTTTCCGAAAACTGCGGTGACTGAATGCCGCTGACTCGGCGTTCTACCGTTCGGGAAACACCTCATGCGATCGGGCCTTAAGGCCGAAACAGCTGTAACGTAATGTAAGCAGAGTGTATTCAAAGCAATAGAACATTTGGATGATGTGCAGGATTGTTCATGTGATTTGCCAGGATTTTCGAGAAAGCACAAACAGCTGTCTAGTGCCAGTATGGCGACGTTTCATTACTTATAAACAAATACACACGAAAACACAAACACTACGTCCAGCGAAATAGCTGCTGTTCCTCTATTTCCTCTTTCTCTTGCAGTTTCTTCTGACTTCTTTCTGGTTGTTCTACCTTTTCTGCACGTAACCCGTACGAAAATTCCTGAATCCGAAACCAATCAGGTTTCTTCGACCAGACCTGATTCCGGACTGAACCCAAAACTGGACGGGAATGACGATCAGAAATTATTCAGGAATGGGTATCAGGATCTATTCCGGTCATTTATTCCGGGACTGAATGGGTCCTGAACTCGAAACAGAATGTAACCGGAACAAACTCGCCATTTATCTTACCATACCCGGATATGCGCCTGATAGAATACAGGATGATCCCTGAATGAAAACGGAAAGCGCCTGAATAATTTCGGAAGAAATGCTGAATCCATGGTGGTGCATGCATTCGCTTTCTATAAACCTTTACTCGAGTGGATCTATTTGAAAACAACAAAAATGTGACTAGACCAGCAAGAGATGCATGCTGGATTAGTGTGAAACCTGAAATCAGGCTACTTGACCAGGCGCCCTTGTCGGGCCTTTACATACTACATGCATGAATGGAACACAAAGTGTAAGATTCGGTCGACAATTTTATTTCCATGGTTTCGTTTGCCTTTGAATTCACTTAATTTGGTCCCAATAGATTTCAGTAGAGCCAGTGGGCGACGCCCTCCATTCCTCCCGTCCTACGCTGTGTGCCTGAGTGACTTCTGCAAAAAGGCACACACATGAAGTCCCTAAGCGGAATCGCGGCACGATTACTTATAGCAAGACAACTTACCGTTTTGGGAGGAGAAGGCTTGTCTTGTGGTAATCCAAGTGAGCGCTGTTGCGATCGGGTTGGTTCCCACCGATGGACGACATGGCATGGAACACAGAACGCACTGACAAAACACACACACAACCGCCTTCTCAGGAAGCGCAAGCAAATTCCTGTTGCAGTCTGCTATCAAAACGTCCATTTAATCCTGTAGTGCAGTCTTGTCGTTTGCAAGAAAGAAAGACGAAGTGATGAAGGAAAAAGCGCACACACAAAACACACTCAGTAAGAAGCGGCCACTTACCAGAAATATTCATCAAATATTCTTCTTGCTTGTCAGCGTACTCTAGCTCCCCTACCTGTACACGTTTCACTGTTGTAGTTTTCCATGTGGCGCACACACACACACAGAAAAAGCGTTGTCTCACACGAGAACGTCTTGATGCCGACGATGGCGAATGAATCCTGTCTGGGCCTAGCACTTCAAATGACTACGGAGGTCAGGTGACCTACTGACGTTGACAATATTTCAACAATAAGTATGTTCCCTATCAGCCCGAAGGCAGCAGCGGTGCAGAAGGGGAAGGGTCAGTGTATGCTTCCCATTGAGCTCTGGAATTTCCCGTTGACCTAAAAAGTCGAAACCAGTTGAGCTCCTCGTACACTTTTGTCCAGAGGGACTGCAATGTACATGTGGTCTGGTGGTTTCGAAGCCAAGCGGTAACTTTTGCAACACATCCGTATTATTATGTTATGTTACCTCCTAAAAAAGTAATAATAATAATAATAAAAAACATAAGCATGATATATTAAGCTTTATTGCTTTTTGTCAACCTGTTTACGCATTAGTTATCAATCATGTCATACTGTGCATTTCCGCATTCACTGGTGTCCCTTTTCCCTGCCCTGAAAGTTATCTCAGCAATAACAATTGATACTAATTCGTGGTTTTACGTCAAAGATAAGCTTAACATAGTCCCACGCTACCAAGGTCACTTCACCTGATCGTCCTGCCATCACATCATCTCATCGCTGGTTCGGCTGGCCATGCACGGGATTTCGAAATAATGTACACAGCACGTGGCTCCAGAAAAATGCTCCTGGGTGCATTGTGTTGGGGGATCCGGAGTATTTGCTCACCTTGAATGTATTTCCGTTTCTGCTGCTGCTACAATCGTGAAAAAATGTTTTGCGGGATTCTGTCGATAACGGTCGTAGATACGCTACATATAATTCAACAATTCCACACTTTGAGGGCAACGTGATCGAGGATCTCTGTAATCATGTTACGTAATATCTATTGCCACACTTGAAATATTTTCAAAGATTGTCAAAGGAATCCCGGTTGACGACCAAGTATCAGGCAGGTTCTTCCGGTTTGGTTCAGGCGATATTCAGGCGGATTCAGGAAAGTGGCGTCCGGAATCCGGCTGGACCTACGCCGGAATGTCCTGATAGTGCCTGAACAGTGCCGGACTCCGCCGGAACAGCTGGATAGTGCTCGGAATCAGGTCTGATTCAGGTTGTCCAGGAAGTTTCGTACGGGAATGTACCAGCAAATGGAGATTAGGTATATAGCATGCCTTTTAGATCATCCTTTGAAGCTGCTTATACTAAATGAGAAAACGTCCTGAAACGTCCTGAACCCTGAAAATGTCCATGCTCCGACTTCATGCATAGGTGGCACAAAGGATGACCTTATGGAAGTCACAATGAACAAACACGGGAACGCCAGCCAAATACAGTATCCAGACACCGAAATGATAAACTATGTTTCATATCCAGCGGCAGGTGTTGAAACACTGACTCGCTTACCTGTATATTATCACGGCGTCCTCTCCGGATGTTTGCACAGCATCTGCTCAGTGCGGGAAAAGGGTCACTGTGAATCATTGTTAATTGTCTAAGTATAACACGCGCTTTATTTCAACAGAGCGCAAGCTCAACAGCCCGTCCTCCAAACTCGTCCTCTGGAAGGGTCGGTCCTCTATGTTTTCGTGTATAAGACACGTGATGCATCGTGGCAAGCTTTGGGCAAGAAACATGAAGATTGCTGGTTATGCATTCATAATGATTGTCATAATGACAGTGACAGCATCTAAAGACCTATGCAAGGTAGATCCTCGAACGGGTAAGTTCACTCAGCTTTAGGAAGCCTATATTAATGGGTAACATGGGCTCAGAGAACCTGCACGCATTGCTTTGGCGTTTCAGCGATCTTCATATTGCCTTTTAGAGTGGCCAAACGGAAGCACATTTCGTGCATGATGTCCTTTTCCATATATCACCGCATGTCCTGGCACTTCGAAACTTTCGAATATGATTTTTTTAGGATTTCGTCCCCACAAATCTGTTGGCGAACTAGATTTTCCTTCATCTTCTTTATAGGTAGGAAATTTGAAGGGAATTTAACATCGACCGAGGGATAGCACGACCGAATGGTATCTTTGCTTGAATGGTGCCTATGTGGAACGCACGACTTAGAGGGAGCTGTAATTGATGTACCGTAGACGTATCTGTAATGAGCACACGCTGGAGCACAAGGAATTGCACAGTGTGAACAAATAACGTGCCGTTACCCCCATATTATTGGCTGAAATACGCGCTGCAGAGGGAAGGGAATGTGCCAATAGAATGACACAAATAGCTACAAATGTTTCGCTACACTGGAATAAGCTAACCGGAAGACACTTGTAGCGGTGTAAGAACAATAAAGGACCAACCTGCCACGTGGTTGCACAGAGAATGCACACTGTCAGCCAAACTGGTGCAAAAAACGGATAAACGGGGTGCAAAGGCGGGTCTTGTGACGTCGTTTAGACCATCAGGGCCATATGTACACCTTTCAAATCGTATAAATAAGGGTCATGTTGCAACAATATTCCTTGCGCGCTGTCAGTAGGCATAAAAGCAGTATTATGTTCCACGTTTATATACCTTCAGGGTTATTTTTTTATACCCATGCATTTCGCGAGACCTCGTTGGCATCCTGCTCCGCCGGGGAGGTATAATGCATTATAATGGTATAACTTGTTTGTGGTTGCCTAAGATGGCTGCTTGCGCTCTTTTGCTGTATAGTTTTGCGTCGATAAAACACAAGAATACTGTGGTTTAGTGATGTGCTTCAGTGACGCCATGTGGCTGATGCAAGTTATAAATGGAATATATCATGCGTCTTCGTGCATTAACGGCTATATTCGCAAATTTGTGTTGGTTTGCCATCTGCGCCGTTTTAATATGAAATGCGGCAGTGTTCTCGTAGAAGTGTTGTGTGAACTACGATGTCCACGCACTATGTGTTGTTGTTGGAATTTTCTTACATAAAAAGAGATATTTATTTCGAGTGCTCTATAAAATGTATGTCCTTTTAGCGCATAAAAGTCAAAGTATCGCGGCCGTTAGGCTTAGCAGGGTGGACGTGTCGGAACAGTTGGTAGTTTAATGGCGCATTGACGTGTCGGAACAGCATGTTGGTGTTCTAATTCTTTGTTATTCCTCTATTCATACGGGCGTCGTCTTCTGCAATATTAAACTGGATGGTTCAATTGTTCCAGCTCTTATTAGAAGACACAGCATTAATAACTCTAAAACAGATACCTGATGTACTCAAAGTGCTTGTCTAGGATCATCAGCTATACAAAAAGAAGGTACTATTGCTCCATGATTGTGAAATGTTCCAACACTAATGATAAATGGAAGATCATTAATAGGTTTCTTAATAGATCTGGTCGTCATGTAGTTTCCAACACGATTACTCATGATGGCATAACATATTGCGACTCAGATAATATCGCAACTGCTTTTAACAATTATTTTTCGACAGTTGCTTGCAGTACACAGAGTGCGCCGTCCGCTTCAGTCTTGCAGCGTTCATCTCAATCTTTTTATTTGCGTCCTACTTGTTGCTCTGAAGTTTTGCGTACCATATCTTCGCTGCGCAATACATCTGCTGGCTATGATAACATATCTGTGTTAAACCTTAAACTCGTCCAAACTTTAATCTCCCCTGTTCTGGCACACATTGTTAATCTAGCTTTTCAACAGGGCAGATTTCCCGCGGCACTGAAAAGGGCAATTGTTGTGCCTATCTATAAAAAGGGGAATGTCTCTGATATTAAAAACTACAGGCCAATATCTATCCTACCTGCTGTTAGTAAAGACCTTGAAAGGCTAATTCATGACCGCTTAATGAGTTATCTTCAATCTTTCGACATTCTATACGCTAAACAATTCGGGTTCCGCAGTGGTTTGTCGACTGTGACCGCTCTCATAAATTTCGTCGAACGTGTCAAGCAATCAATTGACTCTGGCGGTGTTGCTTTATCTGTATTTGTTGACTTTTCCAAAACTTTCGATTGCGTGAATCACAGAACTCTTTTGTCGAAACTTACCAGATATGGAATATGTGGACCCGCCCACGACCTTCTGCGTAGTTGTCTTGCTGACCGCACACAAGTTGTCAGATATGATGGCGCACTATCGCCTGCTACGACACTCAACGTCGGTGTTCCTCAGGGATCTATTTTAGGGCCTCTCCTTTTCTTAACATACATAAATGGCCTTCCTAATTATATCGTACATTCCGATGTGTTCTTGTACGCTGATGATACTACCTTACTTATCACAGGCCAGAATACAGAAGAACTAATGAATAGACTACAAGTTGATTTAGATAGTTTGGAACAATGGTGTGGCACCAATCATTTGAAGTTAAACTCTGATAAAACTGTTTGTATTTCATTCCCCGCAGCGTCGCGTAACTCTCCGGTCCCAACTATCTATCACCAGTACGCTACTTAGTTTTAGTAATGAAGCAAAATTTCTTGGTGTTGTGGTAGATAAGCACCTCCGCTTTCAGTCACACATTAGACATATCTCTAACAAAATTTCTTATGGTATTAGTGCACTTGTCAGGACACGACAATGCTTTCCTCGTTCTGTGCTCCTAAGTTTATATTTTTCTTTTGTCCATTCCCATATCGCCTACTCCCCCATATCCCCCCATATCGCCCCCATATTCCCATATCGCCTACTGTGCCCCAGTCTGGAGCCTTACTTATAATTCTCACTTACGGGCACTGCAGGTGTTGCAGAATCGTGCTATAAAAATTATATTTAGCTTACCTTATCAGTTCCCTGTTTCTCCTGTGATGACTAATTACAGAATATTAAGTGTTCAACAAGTTATTTCTCATAACGTCTTACTCATCGCGCGGTTGTATATTACCGGCTGTTCAGAATCAGAAATCTTTAGTTATAACCATTTGAAGGCAAAACGTGAAAGCAGGGCTGGTGCGGAGGGTCTGCTCAATCTACCTCTAACAAAAACTAATTACGGTAAGCACTCATTTCTTTTCCACAGTGTATGCGAGTGGAATCATTTACCACCTGAAATAAGGAGGATTGCTAGCCCCAGAGCGTTTAAACTCCAAACTAAAAACTTCTTGCTATCTTCTTTACCTATGTAATCAGTTGTTATACGGATCTCTTTTTGTGTACATTTAGCTGTCTTACTGCTACTGTTTGTGTCTTCTAACTAGTTTTCAGAAGCCTTCTAGAGGTGTGATGCCGAATTAATGTATGTTATACTTGGTGAACTGTCCCTAATGTATTTGTTTATCACTATGGAGAACCCTTTAACAGGGATTTTGTTTCCTACTGGGTTCTCCACCTGTATGTAAATATATATGTATTTTCTAATAGAGATTACTAATAAAAATATATTGTATGTATTGTATTGTAAAAATATTCATTAAAAAAACGTTCGAATTATGCGTTGCATTGCAAACAACATATGTATCGCTTGAAATTAGCATTCGGGAGATTCGCTATTTAAGCCTAACTGCAATTTATTTTGGCAGTGTTTATTTGCGGCGCGGGTTTTTCACGGGTGTATTTTTCAGAGTGGATTTTTGAATGTTTCGGCGTAAACCCCTTCGCAGTGTCACAGACATAGAATAAATGTTCTAAGTGCATTTGTTGATTTTGCACAGTATGCATGGGATGTGTAGAATGATAGAGAAAATAATACTGTACGTCATTTACAGTCTTCAAAAAAAACTTCAGGCTTCCACACATGTTCGTACTACAAATTTCTACTGCTGGAACATGATTGTACGACACACATAAAATTGTCATCATAGAGTCAAACTTTACGGATAGCAGCAAAAGAAGAAAATCAGGAGTCATTCCGAATCGCATAATTCCACTAACAACCACTGGTCAGCATGGTTTCCCGAAACTCAAGGTCTTCCCATGCAAGACAGACAGGCACATCCACTTAACCGGTTTTCGAACACAACCTCCATAGCTGCCTGACCCAAATACGCTGAGCCCTTGGAACATTCTTCGACCATTTACCTTTTTGTTCCCGCTTTTCCCCGTCCCACTAGTCCTGGCAGTTTTTATTCTCAAGAAGAGCTCTGGGGGAAGGCTTCTAGCATAGGAAATAATAAATAGATGTTTCATCTCTTCCTGTTTTAGCATTTCGAAGCTATACTCTGTTCCCATTCGTGTGTGAGTCATATGCGATATGCTGCACGGTACAATACACGGAACCTGATACAGCGAGTTCAAGTACATTGGATTAACTCTACGAATATGAAACGACAAAGGAAGTTATCAAATTCAAGCTTAGCAATGTGATTCCCCTTCGCTTCGAAGAAACTGGCCAATTGGCTTATCATTATTGGCAGGCGCCTTCGGAACCTTTATCGTGAAAACCTTCAGATGTATTAAAATTTGTAAATTTAGGGCAGGTAGAAACAAACATAAAAAAGGAAGGAAGGCTAAACACTGCTTTTCGGGAAACTGCCCTGGTTCCCAGTTGCCGGATCCAGGACAATTGCTCACCGGATAATTGCTCACCGGATAATTGCTCACCGGACAGTTGCTCACCGGACAGTTGCTCACCGGACAATTGCTCACCAAAAAACGGCTGAGGCCGGACAATTGCTCACCACAGAACCGCTGAAGCCGGATAATTGCTCACCGCCTCTTTCACCGGACTTATATGCAATTTTTATTTCTCGTTTTTAGGTGAGTGATTTTATTTCTTGTTTATGGCGCTCATATACTTGACTTTTTTTATGTTAGCTGAACTTGGGTTACCTCGAAATAAAGTGATCGAAATCCCCATTGCAAAATAAACTACTGTAAATAAATGTTATCTGACTAAATGTTATCTGAAAAAATCTGAATTATCTGAAAAAATGTTATCTGACTTATCTGACTAAAGTCGCGCGCGGGAAACTGTCAACAGCGAACTTAGACTAACCTGGACATAGCAATGCAAACACTGAACTTGGACTAAACTAATACGTGCTGTTCAGTCGTCTCCGCCCTGCTAAGCCAATCGGGCGCTAAAATGTGGCTTGCGTTCGCTAATCCGACTTGGACAGACAGAGAAAATTCGTGAATTTGAGTGGTTAAATAAAAATGTGTTCTTTAATCTCCCCCGGCTTGTGTCTTGGAAGATCTTGGTGATGCAGGAAGATCCTAGTGATGGGCGTACCGAGAGGGGAGCAAGGTCACTTGTGAAAATTTTGCACCCTTTATTCATAGGTCATGAATCTTTTTCTAATAATATGAACCTGTGAACACCCGCACAGTCCGCAGCGTCCGCCCCAGGGAAGGAGGTGAGGTGGATGCACGCTTTGCCCCCTGGAAGCACTTTGCTGTCCACCCGTTGGAAAAAAATCCTATAGGAACGCCCCAGGGACGCATGTCCTGACAAAGACGCTTCAGGCGTGCCTGCAAGTGGACGACCTCTCGCCTGAGCCTCTTCACTGGTGGATTTCCTAGATATATTTGAAGCAACTTAGACAGCTAAAAAAGAAGTTCAGCTAACATAAAAAAAGTCAAGCGCCATAAACGCGAAATAAAATCACAATATAAGTGTGGTGAAAGAGGCGGTGAGTAATTAATTGTCCGGCTTCAACTGTTCTGTGGTGAGCAATTGTCCGGCCTCAGCAGTTTTTTGGTGAGCAATTGTCCGGTGAGCAGCTATCCGATGAGCAATTGTCCAGTGAGCAATTGTCCGCGCCCCCCAGTTGCCACATTGCCAAGTGCGGTGCAGATATTCCCCTTAGTTGTCTTTGCTTGTGGTACTTAACCAAATAGGTGTCTTTAAAAAGACAACGATTCTGTGCAATAATCGAATGTTTCGCTAATTTCGAGCAATAGAAACAAAAATATAAGTAATGTACCTACCTGTATAACGCTTCAGATGTTCGGCCCTGGTGTCTTCGACACTGACATCATTTGCGAATGACATTCTGTTTCTTCGTGTAGCTCGATGTAACACAAACGAATGACATTCGGTGCGACTTTCACTCGATGGGAATGTCATTAGGTTTGTCGTGTGACAGGGGTATTAGTTTCAAGCGCGCAACTGTGCATTTTATAGTCAGATAACATTTATTTACAGTAGTTTATTTTCGCACCATACTTGTTGTGGCGCTGTCCGTCCGGCCACTCGTACAATTGTTCACCATAGAAACGCCAAAGGCAGATAATTACTCGCAACTTGCACTGGCCTACCGTAACGTAACCTTGCAAAAACTTACCTGGCCTTAACTTAACTTGCCGTTGAGATAACAATGGGCGTACGCCTCTGAGCAAGGTCACTGGTCACGAGTACGTTAACCTTACAAACATATCGTTAAACGCGTTTGTCCATCTGAAGGATAAACAGCGTCTGTGACAAACTTTATGGCATGTAAAATTATGATTGCCGGAAACATAAGGGAAAAGTAAGAAGGAGAAAAACAGCGCATTTACTTACCGAGGAACTTGCAGTTCGCGTGTAGGAAAGCACTCGTGAATGTCATGTTACATTTCTCCTTTCGCTTTTATGTGTAACACTAATTCATATGATACTGCTGTCGTTTCTTACTATCCATATCACCTTTACGCTAACGTAAAACATTATTTTTGCACTAGCACAGCCTTCTATGTACTTGTACACATCATCTTAATCTGAAATCAAGCTTATAAAACTGGAATCAACCTGAATTATCCTCGGCTTTGACACATTTCTCTTATGGGCAATGTCCGTACTCGTTACCATGTGGTATTTGTTGTTATGGACTGAGGGAAATAGTGGCCTATCTATGACTTTTTTTTTCGTCATTGGATAGCCGAAATGACAGCAACCCCAGAGGTGTCTATGGAATAATACAAAAAATAAATAATGGACAGTATTTCTTTAATTACCGCAATTGTTGTCGTGAATCACCTCATCCCATCGACATTCATGTGGTTGTAGTTGTCGTCAGTTATGGGGATAATGGTAACAAATGAAATAAATAAAAGTAATTTAAAAATGAACTTTAGTGGCTCTCATTTTGAATTCCCAACAGCACTCAATTCGTATTCTTTTTTTTTTCTTTTTTGCTGTCTTCGACATTATACACCCTGCTTCAGAGCCATACGCGTGTTGGTATCAATCGTATCGAAATATATTCGGGGTATTGTTACTGCTGTGGACATGTAGTTTTATTACCCTTCCCTCTGTGTTCTGTGCATGTTGGAGAAAGAAGGGCGGACGTATGAAAAGCATGTACACGGGGTTTTGAATATTGGCGTATTATATCCGTGTCAGACGTACTAATTTAGTGTCACTTATTTGAAGTGCACTCCGTCCTGTAATGTCACTTTCACTAGGCTCCTGCTACACGGCATAAGTAAGTGTCACTAAGCAGTCATGGTGATGACGATGGGCGAGCTTGATCTCCCACCTAACATCGGGGAGTGCGCCATGCTTTCTTGGTAAAATCATTTTTCTTACGTCCAGAAACATTTCATAAAGATTTTCTTCGCAGTTGAAGTCGATTGAACGTCATGGATGGAGTTCCGTAGCCGGGCTTATGGATTTTTTAAACAAACGGAAGTAGACATCAAATAACGGATGATTTTACTAGAAAGATGAGAAAATTACGGATGAAATGAAACAAAAAGCAACGTCGTATAACGTACCAAACATACAAAAATTAAATTTTATCGCTCGTTTCTTCGAGGCTGAGGGATCTTGGATGAGGACTTTCTGACCTAACCCGAGGCACAGTCTCGACCTCCCCCCCTAATTCTTGTTTTTTATATTCGCTATATGGTCTTCTCTCACTTCAGTGCATTATTTCTCTTCTGAACACTCCGGCTAATTAGAAAAAGCCATAAGCCCGTCTACGGAACTACACCCAACGTCATAAATATAATTGTTGCGAACCAACACAAGTATATTTATTTGACAAATTTTCAATCTTCTACTTCACCTCTTTGGTGGTGTTTACTATGTCTTGCGCGTGCAACTGGCCCGCGATGTCAGCATACACTTTCGCGTTTCGCTTGGTCTTCCCATGTTCTGATAGCATAGGTTTCTATCTCGCCCTGCCCTGTCTTTTTTGTCTTCCATTATTCAGTGCTTCACTGCGAGTATTTCGCGATTTCGCCGGTAACACTTAACCACCGTGCAATGTCAACAAATATGGCTACCGCGAAGTGGATTACGAACGCTACTGGGCAGTCTGTGAACGAGAGTACCGGTAAATCACGCCAAAAATCCTTACGTCTTTCTTATACAAATCAGCGCTGTCTTAACAAATTTGTCCAACAATAAATTCCGATTGGGTTGTTTCTTTCCTTTTCCAAAAATAAGCTTTTTGTTACGCAATACCTGCAGTGGAGGCTACGTACTTGATTGTCGCAGGCAAAGTGAAGTGAGTTTGGCGAGCTCACTTCATCGTAAGTGTACTTTGCATTTAGTGTCACTAAAAGATGCCGTGTGACTCCGAAAGAATGACACTTACTCCAAGTGTACTCGCTGAAAGTGACACTAAATTAGTACGTCTGACAGGGGTATTATTTAGTTTAGATAAATGTCACAAGGGCAAACAAGCGTCGCGTTTTGAAAGTGAACGACGTACGTGATGGCTTCTCTTAACGTCAACCTTGCAACATTGAAACATTTTCTGGGAGGATCATAATGGCAAAACCCTGAGACAAGGGGCGACGAAGGACACACACACGGCACACAATGTCACAAACACGACCCGAAGTCGGATATGAGATCTTTTTGAATACCGACCGAGAAAGGTAAGAGAGGAGAATGGTCCTCGCTTCTCAGGGGACTTCTTGTTATCAATGGGGCATTCGTGCATGCATTCGTGGGTATTTGCATGGTGATTCTTCCCCTCCAAGCGCCAACGCATGGAAACCTAATCGAAAGTTTGTTGACTTTTTTAGACTGCAATGCTTGCAACATCTTGGTAAGAAAACTTGCCTTATGTTTTTGGTTAAGGAGAGCTGAACGCCTCTAGGTTAATAGTATTGATAGTTTGTGTAACAGTTGTGATCTGACAAAGTGGCGTAGGTGCAGGCTTGCTGGTGGATAAACTTCATAATGTAGAGGCCCGAGTCCGTGCACACGAAGGCACGATGTGCTCACGTATTCGTGCAGTACTACACGGACCTAACATAAATTCGTTTGCCTGTCTCGTCGACCTTCTATTTCTTTCGCCTCAATTATCGTTCAATCGACCCGCATGTAAGGGTGTTTTAGAGTGTGTTAGACTAATTTCAAACGTAAACGCAGCAAGTGACTCATACGCACCAAGGAACAGACAGCAAAATTGCGCCTTGCGAAAGACAAGCGAACGCAGTCTTATCGTCTGTACTTTCTTTCTTCGTGCGTAGGTAATTTGTTGCGTTTACGTTTGTTATTATATGACATACCAGCCAGTTTTACGTTTACTGTTTGCATTTAGCGTATATGCAGATGGATTAGAAGATGATATATCGATATACGAGAGGTGTTCAAGTCAAACCGGGACTTTCATTTTTCGCAAAAGTAAGATGAACTTACAGGCGAGAAATTAGTTTTATTTTTCAACGTAGTCTCCAGCTGCACTAATGCACTTGTCCCAGCTGTTCACGAGGGCTTGGATGCCAGCAGCGTAGAAATCCTTACCGGCGCGTAGCAGCCATGATCGGACCTCATTCTTGACCTCGTCGTCGCAGCTGAAGTGGTGTCCCCCAAGGAACGCCTTCAGTAGTCCGAAGAGATGGAAATCGCTGGGGGCGAGGTCTGGACTGTGAGGAGGATGTGGCAGCAACTCCCAGCCAAGTTCCTGTAAGGTGCGTGTCGTGAGATGCGCTGTATGCGGGCGTGTATTGTCCTGTAGGAAGAGGACTCCTTTGGTGATAACCCTTACAAAAATCTCAAACGTTTTTCTAAAGAATCTCTATAGTGGCGACACGATAGACACAATACACTCTCCGTAGAGAGTCAATAGAATTCTGTACTACATTCTAATGAGGCCCTATAGAATTCTTACGGAATATTGGCCACCGGAATTCTATTGATCCTCCATAGAGTTTTAAGTGAACGAGTTCCTATCGACATCCTTTAGAAGCTCTTTTAAGTCGTGCAGTGCCCCTTCACAGCCCCGGGAATGTATTGTGTGCGAGAGTGACACATAAAACAGATATATATTTACAATAACATTTATTACAAATAAAATTTATTAATACTACTTGAGGCCTCTTGATAATAGAGACGACAAGCTGCTCTTCAGTTGACTATTAGATATGTTGGGGAACTTTCCATGTGTGTACCCTGCAAAGATTAAGAACATGCACGTAAAAACCTGTGTTCATAAATACTGGTTGACTTCTGCTTGAGGAGCAGAGGCTTTGAATTACGCATCACCACACTGCCATTGCAGTTATTGAAACGTTTGTGAAATAGTAGAGAACGAGCACAGAGAGTGATGATGATGATGATGGTTGGTGTTTTAATGGCGCATCGACAACACAGGTCATAGTGCGCCAACACTGATTAAAATGTGATTAGTTAAAAATAGGTACGATGTTTAAAAAGAGAAAAAGCAAGCCTAAAGCTACAAAAGATTTAAAATTCCAATGTCCTTTAAAAAAATTGAAAACTCTACTAAAAGGGATGATAGCCTCATCACCGAGCAATAGCGCTGGGTGAAGAGGCAAAAAAATATGTATAAGACTCACTGATAAAACTCAGCCCAAGTGATACTGACGATGAGTTTCGTGGTGTGGGCAGGTGATAAGAATGTGCATGACAGAGAGGAGTTCACCACAGTGCACACACTGTGGTGTCTCTAATCCACAGAGTAAAAATTTGTGCGTGAGGAAGATGTGGCCTATCCGCAACCTCGTTCACAGAACACACGAGACTATTTTCCTGCCGGTCTCTAACTTCGCATATGTTGTTTAATCAAGTGTGGCTTGTTGTGTGTCTGAGTGTTCCAGAAGCTCTGCCATTTTGTGTACAGTGATTTGCTAAGTGCTGACCTAATACCTTACATAGGTATTTCGAAAAGACTGACGACTTTTGAAACTGCAGCAGCAGCAGCCCGGTCGACAAACTCACAGCACAGAGAGTATACAACACTCTGGGGGTAATATGGTATGAAAACACTCTGTTCAGAATAACCCTGCTTTGCAAATAGTTATGAATTGGACAAGTTGCGTAGTTATGAATAGTTTGACACGTTCTGTCATATAATGAAAATGATTAAACCCCTGCGACGACCACTGTGATCGTACCTATGTTCTTTAATTATCTACGGGGCTTAATAATTTGCACCATGGATCACCAGTTAGCCTGCGTTTTGACTCTGTATCGCATAGATTGTTGTATACTCCTTATGGTTCAAGTGGCCATTTTGCGCTCTGTTAAGACAAGTCCAGACATCCGTAAAGCCAAGAATGTCACATTTGAAGTCCATGTACTCCAGATCATGTCATGCCAGTGCCTCACCCCAACCCTCAGTGATGGCCACTTTCACTGACCACCCGGTACAATAATATCACTCTCGGAATCATATATATGACCTCAACCTCAAAGAAAAATGAATACCTAGCACTGCCTCCAGACGCACGGGGTCCAGACCCTCCTTTACTGGCACATCACGATGGGCATTGCTTGCCTGCCCATAAAGGGACTTCCCTTTCAATTCTTCTTGTGGGAAGACAGCACGAAGCAACGCTCGTGCATATTTAGTGGCTGAATCATTGCACATCTTTGCCAGCCCGTCTAAAGTGGTCTGTTCCACTAGAACCCCTCCTCCAATGTCCACCTAAAAATGGAATTGAGCACGATCATAATTCTGGTAGTACAATGAGTTATAACACAATACAAAGTTCAAAATTTCCAGTTCTGACTGATAAACACCAACGCTGTGGCACGAACAACAGTTACAGAAATGCCATGATATAAAGTATTTGTATATTGTTATGTTCTTGCAACCTCCCAAAGAAACAAGTCCAGCAGGGTAGAGAATCTAGCAAACTGATAAGGAAGATGAAGGCCCTTTTGGACCTGTGGGCTTGTCAGATGGGGGTCATGTCATGGAATGCCGCAGAACACCTCTAGAATTAAAATGCTGGCAACACCACTGATGGCAGTGATCATGTAGTCGTCTTCGTAGACAGCAAACAGAGACTGTTCTCCCAGAGGAAGAACAGCCTCTGTTTGAAATATCGGCGGCTCTCGTCCTGAGGCAATTTACATAAACCAAATTTCCAAAACACTCCACTTCTTTTTTGAGTTGAAAGCTCGGAGAAAGACTCTTAGATTTTTTCCCAAAACAAAGCTCTGTGAAGACGACGACACGATCTCCAACAGCAGTGGTGGGGCCAGCATTTTAAGTTTGGAGGTGTTCTGCAGCATTCCATTACATGACCACCTGCAAACGAATCGACAGGTCTAAAAGGGCCTTGCCTGTGCTAAGTATGAAGGA
This sequence comes from Ornithodoros turicata, assembly GCF_037126465.1. Classification (NCBI taxonomy): domain Eukaryota; kingdom Metazoa; phylum Arthropoda; class Arachnida; order Ixodida; family Argasidae; genus Ornithodoros; species Ornithodoros turicata. The sequence continues at coordinate 49,331,835 of NC_088202.1, read as the reverse complement.
CGTTTTATAAAACATGCACATGCTATTTAAAAGGGGTGGGACAGTTTCATACACGTGGTTCCTTAAATCACTGACACATTGTACTTGTTGTACACGCATCACGTTGTACACATTGTACTGCACGCCAGGATACCGAGGAAACAATCTGTTCTTTTACGTGTTGTACTTAGCAAGATATGAACCCTCGAACACACTCCCGAGCAAACAGTAGGTGTCACAGAGCTCAAGGCTACGTCCATTCCCATTGGCAGTCGTAGCCATGAGATTTCTCATGCGCTGCCTCACTGGCGGCAGTGAGGGCTGTGATGTCAGCACAAATTTCGGTAGTCGCAGTGCCCATTTTCTGCGCTTCTATTACCGTCTTCACTTTGAAACTTTCAGCGCAGGTAAACATCAGTGCAAAGAAACATACTCTACATTTATTCGTGTTGCAACCCCTTTAACCCACTCTTGAGGCATGCACCGGTTTGGTTAAGCACATAGATATAGTGAGGCCCAGAGAGATTTCTCACACAGCCCAGAAAAAAAAAAAAAAACTGAATGGCACAGCCATATGATTTTGGTGGCAGTTGGTAGCACTCCGTGCATTCACTAACTGAAGAAAGAGACATTTACGGGACACCACAAGGATGATCACGGTGGACTGCCCTTTAGTTGTTTTTCCCTTTCATATTGCAAAATAATCAACTCTGCTTGCCACAGACCCCACCAGTTGTCTCATTCTAGTCATACGTCCCCCTGGAGAGCGGTGGAAGGGACCTTCAAAACATTCAGGGAGGGGTTTAAACCCCACACGACCTCTCCCCCTGCTTACGCCACTGATTGTCATCATGCAAAGTGAAAACCGTAACTCATTCGCAACAGTTGTGGACTGTGGTTTGGACGTAACTGCCGTGTTAAATTAAGTACCAAGTCACTGGATCCATTGTTTGGAGTGGCCATGTAACAGAGGTATTACTGAGTTCTGTAACTCACACAACTCTGTAACAAGGTTCACCACCCAAATGCTAGTGGCTAACATTTACCTTGCCACAAGGAATGACAGCTCCCTGATTTGGCTGCAGGTCAGAGAGCGTTTTGCGCAGCTTCTTGACCATTCGGGCTGCATCTGTGAGGGAATGATAAAAAAGCACAATGGGTTACCAACATGCATGCTGATCCCACAACACAGAAATACCAGTTATGCTGTCTGCGGCGTCCAATCGACGCTTGAGTTCTTGATTTTCCTTTTCCAGCTCCTCAATTTTTTTTAATTTCTCAGTGCACATGTTGCATGGCCTGGCCTGAAAGGACCCACACACTGTGTTACACATGCAAAAATTTCAGACTTTACACGTTTTGGCTTTACACTTTAGCCGTTAAAGACTTACGAAAGTGTCACTGCAGCAGAGATCAGATAAAGGACAAGTAAATAAGGATGAATAACGGAACTAGTCAAGCTATCAATCGTTCATTACTATGGTCTAAACAATGTTACTATAAGGCCCACCTGACTAGCTGAAGCACAGCGCGCATCGGCCTGGCGGTCAGAATCAATTTGTGATGCAAGCCGTGATCTTTTCTTTTCAAGGGCATGCTGCTTTCCTGCGCAAAAGAATTGTGTTGACTACAAAGCACGGTGCACGAAAAGATGACATCAATATAATTATGTGTTTCCGAAACAAATAAACTCACCGAAATTAGGTAGCTCCGCGGGCGCTGCTTCTTCACCTTCCTTCCAATGCACATCTATAACAAGTCCACGCAGCTCCTCGATGGCTCCCGGTTCTGTCAGCAGCCGGATCCGTAGTTTAGTGTCGGCAATCGCCTTCACGGGGTACACATTCCACTGCTGCTCCGCAACCCATTTTACCAAAATATGTGACATGGCGTGCGGAACAGTAGAACACGTTCGCCCAGCTGGTTCAACACACGTGGAGAACAACCAAACACAAAGAACGAAAGACGGACTTGCGATTTGCGATGGATTGAAATGGCCGAACTCAGGTGTTGCCGCTGTGGTTTTTAATTTGCTGGAGCACCCGTCAGACATCTCAAATTACATTCAAGTGTTAATTCCGATGGCTTTAAATGAGGTGACCGCGTAAATTTTTTTGGCTTTAAATAATGTAACTTCATAAAATTATACTGTTCCGTTTTCGTCAACACCAAAATTAAAATTAAATGGTCACGAACAAGCGGCTCACTGCTCACGGCTTACCGAGTTTTTCTCGTTGCTTCGGTCAGCCTGCGGTTCGCTGTTCCATTTCGTTGAGATGTACTAAATCCGTTTCCAATGATGTGGAGACAAAGTTCAAACAAAAAGTAGTGCTCTGACTTTTATTTCTTCTTTGTTTTGCGGTGACTACGTACTCGTAATGCCGCCTCGAAAACAGTACGGTGCTTATCTTTGGGATACAACAAGACAGGTCCCAATTCGTTCTAAACACCGTCTGAAACGTCGTCGTGCGTTGGACATTCTCAGTGCGAGTGAGGACGAAAGTGACTCTTGTAGTTCTGATTCAGCATCGCCGCAGTCACATGGAAGCCCAGCCCTATCGTCCTCAACAGAGAGAAACTCCACCAACGAAACCTCAGCTGACAATGTGGAAAGCGATAGTGAAGCTGAGCCGCCTGAGGTGCTTGACAATGATGCTGAGGAAATCGTGACAGAAAATGAATGTGCCAGTTCTGATTTTTCGTCTGACAGCGACGGCGAAGCAACTGATGAAGGAACGTCAGCAGCTGATAAAAGAACAGAACTGGTGAGATTTCTTTTACGCTGTATTGCTATAACACTGCATGTTCGTGCGCTGTGCGACACGGACCTCTGCCATATGCCTCTGTCAAATGCACGACATTTCCCTAACAGAAACTTAATTCCTGTCCTTTCCAGGATGATCCACTCAACGAAGGCTCGAAAATAAGCAAAGCTGAGAGATTGCTCTTAGTGATGGCCCACAGCTTGCGTCACGACGTTTCCAAGGAAGCTACAGAGAGTTTGCTTAAACTGATTGACACACATTTGCCAAAAGGAACAAACTATCCCAGCACAAAACACCTGTTTTTTAGTCATTTTTCAGGGAACAAAAATCATCGCACAAAGCATCTGTACTGTAGTGTGTGCCATGAATATTTAGGCGAATTGTTTGACAGTCAAGAAGTCACCTGCGACAAATGCAAGACTCAGCATAAACTGAAAGATTTGCTGAACATGTCGTCATTCTTTTTCTCGCTTGACCTGGAATCCCAGATAAGAGATCTTTTGGAAGCCAACATTCTGCCCCCAAGCAAGCCGCCTCTTGCATATGATGTGAGAGATATAACAAGCAGTGTTGAGTACCACAAGCTACCCATCGGTCCCACAGATATCACCCTCACCTTCAACACCGATGGTGTACCTCTCTTTGAGAGTTCAAGTTTTAGCATCTGGCCACTGCTAGTGCAAGTCAATGAACTTCCATATAAGGAACAGGTGCGTAGACTTCTTATGGCTGGCCTGTGGTTCGGCTCAAAGAAACCTGTCATGAACACTTTTCTCATCCAGTTTGTGAAGACTATGAATCGTCTCTCTTCAAAGGGTCTGCAATGGACTGACGCACACGGGCAAGAAAAGACTACAAAAGTCTTTCCAGGACCTTGCACCGTGGACACCGTTGCCAGGTGTGAGGTTATGAGCATGACTCAATTTAATGGTGCATACGGTTGCGCCTGGTGTGAGCAACCTGGCCAAGTAATGAAGAAAGGGAATGGCCACACGCGGGTGTACAGTGCCACTGAAAAAGTTCCGCTGAGGTCACATGACTCATTTCTTCGACACGCCCACAAAGCAAAAACGAAGAATGCTCCAAGCTGCGGTGTAAAAGGAAGCAGTGCAGGTCCCCCAAGGTCGCAATTTTCCCATGTACTTGTTCCTATCCCGATGCGTGCAATGCCGGAGGCCGCCATTAGATACCCCATTGTTACCAGAGGTTGGCTTGCGTTGGATTGTAGCGTGCTAAAGATCCAGATGAAGCACAATCCAAGCCAGGCCAAGTCATCGAAGGAGAAATGGACGCCTGCGCCTGCGGGGCCTGCCCGCCGCGCGGTCGACGATACGTGCGAAGTGTTTGTAGCAGTGTTCGCTTTTCCTGTGAAAATTCGTGTGGTTGCAAGCAACAATAAAAAAGAACGTGGTACTTTTATTGTCATTTTGTGAGCTGCCCGTTCATTTGCGATGCTTCGGATGGCGGAATGAAGGAATGTACATACGAGTCGTGTAGTTCGACCACATTCTTGCGAAGTTGCCAAGGAAAAGAGAAATCCCAGACTTAAGCACCGGATTGCACACATTCATTAGGTAAGCTTTCTTAACGGTTCTGTTGAAACTCTGTTACAAGAGAACGGTGCGCTTGCTTTCTTCCTCGTTGTTTGCGCGAACAAGCATATTAAGCAGATCTATTCATTCAAATGGGAGCACTCAGGTAAGATACAAATTATATCATCCAATCTGCCCATAGAAGAAGATGCATTTCTCTGCTGAAGCCGACAAACAGCATGTTTGTGATGGAAAGCTTCGCAATAGGTTTATTCATTTTTGCTAGCAGAATATCAGAGCAGTCATGTATTCCTGACAGATAGGTCCGTTGTGAACCTTTGCGTGCAAAAATTTTCATACAACAGTATGTCATCTTAGTAGTGCTCGGGTCGCAAAACGAACAGCAGGGAAGCGTTGCGGCGTTCCAACATTGCCAAAAAAATCTTACATGATTACAAAAGAAGTGAAATTAATAGATTACACTATCAAGAGCATGGGCAACAGCACTTCATTCAGCATGGATAACAGCAGTATTGGAAATCAACTGACTAGGTAAGAATAGTTAGTAACTAAATGACAATGGTAAAAGGGAATAAATAATACAGCTGCTGTTTCATAATCTTGCATGATTAATGTTTCTGTGTTCGTATATGAAGAGGCCCCCCCCCCCCTTTTTTTTTTTAAGTGAGCCAGATCTAAGGAAAAGTACTAAGGAAAACGCGAAAAACTGATGTTCGCGCGAATCATTATTGATCGCAGGTGATCTGCCGATATGTTTTAAAGCTGCAGAAACAAGTACTGTGAGCATAAAAAGTCTAGAAATGTGCTATCAGATTTTGAGCCACTAGAGCTCTGAATTTGGGATTTGGCGCGACCAGTTGTCGTCCACGGTCATGAGGAGAACCATGACTTATAGGCGAATTTTTCTTAGAAACGAGCTGTCTATGGGCACCTGCTGGTGTAACTTTGCATGTTTTGGGACGTTACCACTATTCAGTACAAGGTACCCGGGTTTACTGTCCAACGCAAACAAATTTAGCATATTTTCATTTTTTGGATCTTGTCCACTTCAAAAAGCACACATCACTGACTCTCATCACTGATTTCTAAACAAAATCTGCTTGGTTAAAATGCGTCTCACATACGATCCCTGGGCTTGTTCGCTGGTGCATCGAGATGCCTCCCTGAGTCTGAGTGTAAGATACTTTCTCATGATGACCTTTGTTGCAGCACAATGAGGTGCTCAGGACTCTCAGTGAAGTGCGGCAGCTGAGTCACATGGTGGTGCAAGTCCATGAATAGCTGAAAGGACTTGAGTACTAATGACTGAAGTGCTGACACTGCAGCCCGCGTTTGAAGTTTGAAGATGTGCTCTGCGCAGCGTAAGGCATTGACAACAAAAAGCGAAGGGTAAGTGGTGTCTCCCTTATCCCTCAGGGAAAGGAGGAGACTTCTCTCACTAGAATCTACAAGGGTGTCCAGGCACCCATGGCAGGTGATTGTTTTGCATGCTTCAGTCACAAGGTTGCCACCAACATACTTGAGCACTGTGTCACTGAAATCCGTGAGTCCAGATATGTTCCCGTAGTCATGCCCAAGAAGTGCAGCAGTCACATTGCTCGAGGCTTGTCCGCCATAAAACACTTCAGTTGCGTCTGCTTCGTGGTGCCGATCTTCTCGTTCTGTGCCCTGGTGACGTAACATCTGTATTCCCTCCAGGTCTAGAGAAACGTTCCCTGACGCTGAACTCGTCACATCACAATGTACTAGGAGTGATCTGTAGGCATAACGGAACTGCAGCGCCGATGGGTTATTGTCCCATCCTCCCCTCTGGCGGATGCAGCCGAAGAACATCTCCAAGTGATCTTGACTAAAGCGGTATGTGCAAATGCGGCTGCAAAAAAATAAAGAAAGTTCCTGAACACTATATATATATGTGACCTGCGAACGGCTTAACCTTTCTAAAAACAGAAAGGAGTGAAATATGGGCCACTCATACGCAACTTTCGTTTACTGCCGTATTCAACAGACATCTGGGTGATTCCATCTCAACTCGGGCAAGGTGTTCCGTCAGATTTCCCTCAGATTTCGTAAAAACCCCTCAGCATTCGTAAAAAAAAAAAGATGTATGTTGTACCGTGACATCTGCCCACAATAGAAGAGTACTTATCTTGGCTCTAGTAATTGTTGTTTTCGAGAGATAAAATGGCCCTGTGACAGGTATCTTCGGCGCTCCATTTCGGCAGTGGGTAGTCGGAAAGTGCTACAATTTACTGCATGGAATACTAGGCATAGGGGCCTTTAGTCAACATAAACGAAACAGGTCAGTGTTATTTAATTGTTCAATTGAAAATCGGCAAAGTTGTTTCCGAAAACCAAATTTGCTAGTTTTCTGACTTGAACTACGTGTCTCCTCTGCATCCCACAGAGACACATTGAGTGTCAGCATGTAGCGAAAAATCTCAACCATTTAGTGCCAAAATTGTGTCTGTATCCCTAGCTTCTATTTTCCACAGAGGCGCCGACGAGAGGCATATTTCCAAAAAGCACTGTTTTTCAAGCTAAATTTTCTTGTAACTTGCAGTTACGTGGTCCTGTATGTATCATTTCTACGTGCACAACGCAGAAGGTCCTCTTCGAGTGGAACAAAAGGTGGTGCGCATCAAAAGCCGAGCGTCGGACAGATTCGTTCTCAGGATCTGGCTGTTGTCAGCACCTAATAAGTCCCCGTGCTTCGTGATAACCTGCCTTCCAGCCCCAATTAAATTTCGAGCTGCATCAACTATTTCAAAACAATTCAACAGCTCTCGTCCAGTTCAAAAGTATGAAGCCTTTTACCCGCCTAAACCTAAGCTAGGCAGCTCAAGGCAGTGACATGCTAATTTTTCACAAAATACAAAATTGACCTCTACTTCTAATACACACAATAAACGGTACAACAAACATTTATTCTACAATAAAGCCTGAATTCTCCCCGAATTCAGCCTGATGGTAATATTTCTGCCCAAATTTGCATGAATTTTTGTCATCAAGTTATTGACCCGATTTTTTACCCCCCCCCCCAATCTGGAAAAAAATGAAACCCAAAAACCTAAGGGCCTTAAAATAATTGCTGCGTTGTGGTAGATAGATGTTACGTTGCAACATCTCTTGTTAGAAAAAAAATATCGGATGAGTCGCCCGGAACACCTCGCCTAAGTAGAGATGGAATCACCCATCTTAAATTTGATTAACGCAACGTGGCCTGGAACCTCTGAGTGGAGGCGTATTGACAGAATTGCAAATAACATGCAGCTTAGCTGGCAGACAGTCATGTTCACGAAGGAGACAAGTGCACATGAATAAAAGCCTATCTTACTTGCACAGGTTATGATTGAAGAGGTACTCAGACAGCTCCGCTACACTTCTGAGAGTGAAAGCAAGACTGATGACGGACATCCTTCGGCCGTCCTGAGTTGCGAGTCTTCCAGAGGGGAGTTGCAGTGTTATTAACTTCGAGGATGTGGCAAGCATGCTAGCCTTTTGTTGCTGGAACATTGATGGCTGAAGAGGAGCTTTCGACCCGGTGCCATTTTGCCGGTAGGAGTTGAGAAGGTCAAAGGCCCTGGAGAGCAGTGAGAACAAGTCATTGAAATTAAAAATATAAACATACTATGTGGTATTGTCTTCTACTTTTGTGTATTCTAAAATTTGGGTATTTACTCGTTTATGTCTTCAAGGAACTTTTCTGTTGCTTCGCTCCCTTGAAAGGCCGGCAGTCCGAGCATTCTTGAGAACTTCAAGGCAGTGCTCACCGAAGCACTGAACGTCTGCGCAGCCAGCCGCACTTTCATTATGTGCTTTCGATAGTCGATGTGTGCTCGGGTCAGTTTATTTGCTGCTCTGAAGCCTTCAGTGTCCTGTAGCTTATGTAGCTCTGTGATGTAGCTCCATCGGATTTCCTGTAACAGAAAGAAGGGTGAGCACCAAAGTGTGGATATACTTTTCACAAAACACTTACACCATAGTGACTACTGCAGAAGGTGCCTTTATCTCCCAAGAGGTTTCTCAACAGCTTCAGACCATGTGCGGCATCAAACATGAGAAATATTTTGTCACCTTGTCTCAGAGGATGTGGGAACCAGGTGCGAAATTCTTCTGACTGATGGACATGTATTTGACAGCCAAGAAGTTTCCCCATGCTGACATTCGACGCAAGACTATCACAAACAATGGAGGTGACACGTAGGCCACACTCCTCAATGTTATGGATTCCGTCGATAATAATTGATTTGAGCAGGTCGCCTGTGCACCCGTTGTTCAAGAAGTAGGCAATGGGCACCTTCCACGGTACTGTGCCGCCAACTGCCATCAGAACAAGAGAATCTGTCGCCAGTTGTGCATCGTCATAATCTTCTTGTGATAGGGAGTGTCAAAAATTTACATAGCCAATCAGCTTTCCACTCTTTAGGTCCAAGTCACACCTTTTCCTGATGCTCATTCCGTCCATGATCAGGCTCAGAGCTGTACGTAACGCGTTACTATTTCTGGTAACTAAGTAACGACCAAGTTACTTTTCAAAAAATGTAACTAGTAAGTACTTAGTTACAAAAATTGGTAACGCGTTAGTGCGAGTTACTCGTTCCTTTTCTTTTTGTCTCACTGCCATCAACCACGGCTGCTAGCGGTCGGTTTCCATGCACGCATGACGGCATTCCACGCCGTTGATGCACGTGCCACCCCTTTTCACCCACACGACCCGTGGAAAAACCTACAGGGCAGAGAAAATACCAGAACACGACACCTTTATCATTCCTCATACGTCTACAGTGTTTCAGAATACTCAATATGTACTTTTTGTTACTCTTTGGAAGAGATCACTGCACTTAAAGCGCTTTAGCAGGTTGCCTTCGTGTCCTTTTCATGGGCTTTGTCACTGGGACGCGTGCCGTTGACAATGTGAAGGCCGTCTTGTGAACGATTGCCGGTTTCGTCCTCAAAATTCCGTTTACAGGTCACCTTTTCATGGTATTCCCTGGAATCCTTCATTCTTCAACTATACCAGAAAGCAGCGAAGCGGTGGGGTAAATGGCCGTTAGCTGTATTATTTGCATGCTATTCGTTTGATTCTCTCTCCCGGTCGCCTGCCGCTTTAAAAAACGCTTGGCCTGGCTGCAGCGCCCACTGATGCTTGTTAGTAGCATGGCGGAGTCAACAACGACGTCACCCTGGCCTGCGTTAAGCGACATATTCGAAATCAAGGAGACTAAAGCCAACGGGAATTTAGTATTTTCGTGTCTGCTATGCCTTCCGAAGTTATGCATCAGCACTTCGAGTACGTCCTACTCGAATTTGAAGAAGCATGTGAAGGTAAGCATCATCTAACTTTTTCTTTTCATTATTATTTTGTTTTAATGAACAATTACTGTAACTGCCTTTGTTCATTTGCTGTGCAAGAACGCATAACCTTTTTGACTTCATACGTGCTGTGCTTTGCAGGCAATCCATCCAACAAGGTCAGCAATCTTTGATGGGGTTGTGAACGAAAAACGGAAGGCTGAACCCTCCACAGGCACAGAGCCCGCGTTCAAGCAAATGCGGATCGATGGCCAGGGCCTATGCCATAGGCACATCTGTCAGGAGACTTTAGACAAGCTCGTTGTGGATTTTGTTGTCAACGGATCCCATCCATTTTCGATCGTCGAGGAGGATTCATTCGTCCGCATGCTGCAATATGCTGCGCCAAAGAAGAAAGTGCTTACACGTAGGATGCTGGCCACAAGAATTGAGGACAGGTTCACGGAGCTGAAGCAGCGGATGCAAGACACTTTTCGGACTGTGCAGTACGTGACAGTAACGGCTGACTGCTGGTCTTCACATCACAGGTAAATACTAGCTCATAGTATGTATCTTCATATATCTGACACTTTTCTTGGTATTAAAGGCACCTCCTTGGTGTCATGGCACTCTGGCTCGAAACGGACAATTTGCAACGAAAGATCGCAACTTTAGCTTGCCGTCGCATGATTGGGAGCGTGACTTACGAGAAGCTCGCTGAGACCATGAACAGCATCCTCGAAGAATATGGGCTTCACGGAAAAGTGACCAAGGTTGTGACCGATAACGGCTCGAACATCGTCAAAGCATTTCGGTCAGTGGAATTTTACATTACAACTATGTACCGTTCATGTTTAGCGCATTATTTCATTCCCCGCGTTACCTCCAGCAATGGGATAGAGTATCGCCCCCGGCGATGAAACTCCCCACCCATCATCCCGTAATAAAGTTGTTGTTTTCATGTTTAGCACATTCTTTCTGTCTCCTGTCACAGACGATGCGTTTGAGCACTTTGAGGTGCCGAACAGAGAGGAAAGAGAACTTCATACTTTGCTGGACGAAGGCGACACAGGACTCCGTCTACCACCCCATCAACGGTGCGCGGCGCACACTTTTAACCTGATCGCAACGGTGGATGCCTCAAGAGCCGAAATGGACCCAGACTACAGGAAAGTGTCCGAAGCTGTTTTCAAGAAATGTTCGGCACTGTGGAGCAAACAAGGCCAATCTGCGCGCGCCGCGGACGTTGTAAAAGTTTTTTCCGGCCGGTACTTGCGAAGACCCGTACCAACGCGGTGGAACTCACTCTATGATTCACTGGAGTATATCATTCGTGTCATTGACGAGGGCAAAGATATCGACGGACTCTGCCGAAGGCTCAACATTCCCGTGCTGCAGCGGAGCACAGACATTAAATTTATTAAAGAGTATTGTAAGGTAAGGTGTAGTGCATCCTTTGTATCCTTCCTTTTATACCTTGCATTAGCACCTTGTGAAGTAACTGGTTTCTACCCTCGTACAGGTAATGCAGCCTCTATGCACAGCGCTTGACATCCTGCAGGGAGACAAACACATGTTCGTCGGCTACCTTCTACCAACCGTATCCGTCGTAACACAGCGACTGCAGTACGAAGGAATGAAAGGGCTACGGTTCTGCGGGCCACTCGTCACTGCCCTTCTCGATGGCGTTCAGAGGAGGTAAACGGCTGCATGCTGGATTATAAGCTGTTTTAGTGAATTTTCTTCGTCAGATTTAATGGTCAGACTCGGGTGCCAGTGTTATATATTTCTGTGAAGGTTCTTCATGTGCATTATACACGGGACGCATGTTTTTGGAGTGTTTTTATACCGCTCACTTTTCACAGGTTTGGACACCTCATGGAAGACAAGGAGCTCCTCCTTGCTGCGGCTGTCATTCCGCGTTTCAAGATTTCCTGGCTGACCGACATTACCCGCCGAGAGCTTGTAACCGAGATGCTGAAAAAAGAGCTGTGCTACGTCAGCACGCCAGCAACGGGGACACCAACGACCACAACGAGCTCCAGCACAGACGACATCTTCGCGTTTACACGTCAGAGTCGTATGGTGGAAACTGCTGAAGACTCCGAGCTCACGAGGTTCTTGCGCATCGAGGAGGACTACCCTCTGTCGAGGATGAAAGAAAACTTTCCTCGCGTCCACGAACTCTTCCTCAGGGTGAATACGGCGGTCCCTTCGAGCGCGTCAGTGGAGCGGCTCTTCAGCTCGGCGGCTGACATATTTACAAGGAAGCGAACTAGCTTGTCAGATACTAGTTTCGAGTATCAATTGCTATTGAAATGCAATTCATGGATGACGTGAGTAAAATAAAGCCGGTCATGCTTTCGTATTTCTGCTGTTTTTCTGTATTTCTGCTGCAAATGTAACGTATAAAAGTAACTCGTTACTTCCGAGTAACGAGAACGCGTTCCTTTTATTTCTTAGTAACGAGTAACGTACTTAGTTACTTTTTTCCGAAGGAACGAGTAACGTATTCAGTTACTTTTTTTGGGTAACGTGTACAGCTCTGATTCAGGCTGCATAGCTTGTCTTCATCTGGGGCATCTCTGAATTTTTGCTGCAGGTGGGTTAAAGATTCTGCTGTGAATCCGTGCCAGGCCTCAACAACGTTTAGCCAATTTCGTATTGTCTCTTCAGTAGGCATTGGGAATTGCTCCGCAGGATACCTGTACGCTGTCGGAGAATAATAGTGCATTGTCGTGACAAATTTTCGGAAGCTCTCGCTGTACCTTCGGCCTGTTGGCCTTCGTTTTTGGTTTTTCTTCCATACCTTGAGCAGTTCATCAGGTAGTTCACCAAAAGATTCTAGCTGCTGTTCTGCCTCGTCTGAGATGAGGTTTTTGCTCCTCAGGTCACTGATCATGTTCTTCAGGTTTCGGATTTTTCTTTCGCGTTGCCTGATTGCTTCCTTTACTGCATATAGTCTCTTTCTTGCCCTTCCTAGGTGGCGGTGGATGACCTTTAGCTTGCTGCGAGGTGTAGTTCGTGATGTGTAGGAATGGTCTTGTAAGGTGGCGTTTACATTTTTGGGAGGGGTTGGTGCAACTTCCTGCGATGTGAGTGATGTGTTAGCCATGCATTTCACGAAAAGTATTCACGTATGCTTACATAGCACTGCCTCTTTGCTGGAGAACTTTGTTCGGCCAGCTGAGAAGGACTCGTAGAGGATGCAGAGACCACTGCAGCCTGCAGACAACAGAAAAAATTAAGCTTCTGATCTTCATTCTTGGAGTAAGTACTAGCATCACACCTCGTAGTACTCTTCTGGTAGTTCTTGCTCTCTCATGACTTCACTGCTTGGTCCAGGGCTATGCGACAAACTTTCATCATAGCATTCTCGAGGTTTCTACAATAAACAGACAAAAAAAAGTTGTAAAAAGATGCACAATTTTACGTCTCATAGAACAAAGTTTATAAAGTATGGTGCAAGACAGTAGATGTATTGTCTGTGTATTGTATTGTCTATTATACTTTTTGGCAACTTTACATACTTCAGACAGCTCTTCTACTGGAATGGTCAAGACTTCAAAGCTCGGGGAGGATGTATGCAGGAATTCGAATCCTGTCTGTAATACAAGAAGTGAAAATAAAAAAAAATGCATCAACACAAACACTGATTATGTTGTGTATTTTTTACAAAACTTGCACAAGGCACCGCCCTGAGGCGAAGGGCTTTGCGTACCTCAGAAACCTGCTGAAGCGAAGTCTCAAGGTCTCCTATTTCCACCAAGCTTGTGCCTTCGGCGTCAGCTTGTTCCCCGCTTTGCTCTCCTTCCCAGTGCTGTCTAAAAAATGCCTGTAACAACATGAAAACAAGTCTTATGAGATAAATCTTGCTTTATAAAATTTGTGTAGCACGACATTAAGAATGCATTTTCCAGTTTACTATGTTTACTGTACCTGAGATGATTGTGGATCCTTCCCAAGTTCTGCAACCTCTTTTGGTAATGGTGGTGTTTCCGGTGCTTGCGTGTCTGGTACAACTCCCTGCATTTCATACATGAGCATAAAAATATTAGCATAATGCTCGAAGGTTGGGTAATGTTTGTGTGCGGTCCATACCTGCCTAACGCTGGCACTTTTGCGTTGCTGGGATTGCGCTGGGGGTATGCAAGGGTATGAATCAGGCCTCAATTTAGCTCGGTGATATCCGACAAAGAAAGATGACTGTTCGAAATGCAGTGAGCAAACACCATCACTCTTGCGGTAGTTATATGCCTTTCCATACACAGCTTCTAACCACTAAACCCACTGCAAGTACTGCTCTGGGTTGTGTTTAGGCAGGCTGTTGGAAGAAAAATACGAACAGAGTTAAATTCAACGTTCATGGCAGTTTACCACCACATCATACATTTTGAGTAGTGTATGCTGTATGAAGAAATATGAATGGAAAGCAGAAGAGGTGATGTACGAACAAGAATGGAAAGCCGTGTCGAGCCATTGTCCCACACGTGTAAACTTGTCAGGTTACAGCATAATTAGGGACTTTGTGACAAACGCGTAACCAAATGATCCGGCGCCCTTGCACATATGAGGTAAAGCAAGTAACTCAATTGTAACCATACTGTATTCATCGGTACAGCCAACCAAAACCTAAGTTGCGGGGCCAGATCAGAATATCATTCCGCGAAAATAGAGAGGTTGAGTGCCCAGTGCATTATCGCCTTGAGCACGGTAGATGGTAGAGTTAGTGTCGCTCGTATCGCTGCCCACTACGCGAAAGCCGGTTTTCGATGAGCGCTTACGCATTTGGCATTAAACTATCAGCTTGCGCGCGGAGTCCGATAGCGTACCGGCCACTAAACCTCACTAATTTTACGAGGACGCGTTTCTAGTGTATATGGCAGTCGTTCACTTTCAAACAGGAACTCTTCGTTCGAACTTTAGAGGGGACATAGCAACAATGAGACGAGACCGCGCCGTTTCGGCCTTTTTATATCAATTTGCTCACGCCACCTCAGTTGTAAATGCGTTGGCCTGCCACTACCGAACAGTCTCGAACTTTACTGTGCGTCGAAGTTATCTTATCACTGTCTGGATTTCATTTCGAATACCGGCAATCTGTTAGCATTCGCCCTCGCGTTATCATCACTCACCCTCGCGATGACACAGCGCAGCTGTTCACGAAGCCGCAAACCGAAAGTGAACGAGGTTGCTCATTCACGTAAGCATTATCTTGTATTCGCGCGTAACTCTTCAGATTATGATATGTTGCACTTTCGGTTTAGTGAAATGCACATGTCGTTTCCTATTTAATAATTTTTGCTCCCCTGGCTACTCTGCGTAAGCTATTCCGTGTTATAATTCGTGGAACGTACGAAATGAAAGTGAAACGACACTTTGCATGCTCTGCGCAATACGCGATATTGCACTAGACTCAATGAAGAATAAATGACATGATAATCATAAAAACTAAAGACACGCGCGAACTCGTACGATTACAAAGCCGTAGTAAACAGCACGGATGGGTGCGTTGGAAGTACGAGAAGTTAGCACAATGTTAATGCGATCTTTTTTTTTTTTTGCGGGTACATTTTCTACAAATAGAAATTTAGGGGAACTTACCTGTGGAAGACACTCCTGACCCTGGGTCTCGATACCGGCCACAGTTTTCCACGATGCATTTCCTGGGCATGACGACGTTGTAGTCTTCCGAAACAAAACGCGAGGGCTTCCGGATTTCAGCTCCTTTTATTGCCATTGTACAACCAGGTAGCCCTTGAACCACTAATTAAAGTGACCTAGGCGGTGAACCGTGTGACAGTCGCCGAAAAGAAACCGAAACCACAGCACTGGCCGCAGGTACGCTATGTGATGCACGCAGCCGTGCACTAGATCCTTCAGATCGCTCAACACGTTTAAAAACGGGACCAAAAAGTGAAACACGACACAGACAGTTGTTATACGCGTTTTATTTGGACATATAAAGACTAGATTCATTCACAGAAACAACAAAAACATTTTGCCGCTAAACTTAGCGAGCTGAAGTGATCCCGAACGGCAACGGTGGGGTATCTAGTGGCGGCCTTCTTCGTTGCACGCTTTTCTGAGGTGAGTTTAGGGGACCTGAAGCAGTGTGCTCTCACTACTCGCATTTTTTACGTTTGGCCCAGGCTTTGTCGTGGACTATATGCATGCCGTCTGCTCTGGTTTTGTCCGAGCCACCACATTCCTGTGGCTGAAGTCAAGAAGGTGTAGCAACTTTTTGCTGCGGCAGGACATTCAGAGTGCCGACAGCATGCTCCTCAGTTTGTGTGCAGTGTGGGAGCTGTCAAGACTGCCAAGGTCACTTAAGGACGTGAAGGACTGGAAGTCTGCAGATTGGAGAAACTGGTTACTTTTCTATTCTCCGGTTGTGCTAAAAGGACGCATTCCTTTGAATTTCTACAAGCACTGGATTAAGTTTGTGGAAATTATGCACTGCTTACTTGCTGAGTCAGTTTGCATAGAGACACTTATTGAAGTTAAAAAGGACATGATTATTTTTTTGCAGGAGTATGAGAGTCTTTACGGCATTGAAAGCATGTCCTACAATGCTCATCTACTAATTCATGTTGTAGAAAGCGCCATGCGCTGGGGACCACTGTGGGGGTATTCGTTGTACCCTTTTGAAAGCATGAATGGACTGTTGGCACGTTTTGTAAGAGGCACAAGGCACCCTCACATCCAGATACTGGATAAGTTTCTAACCATGCAGACCTTGCCAAAGTTGTGCTCTACATCATGGAGGCTTGATGTAGAAATAGGAAAGACACTGCACAGAAAATCATTTCACACCTTTATTTGCTCAAACAAGGTGTATTCTTATAGAAACACCCTTTTCTATTCCACAAAGAGTGCAAAAAGTGCATTACTAAACGTGTAATATCGACATACACCATGTCTTATCCAATGTGGATCATTAAGGATGTAAAGTGGGGTGTTGAAACAGGTGTTGTCCGTCGAATGCACCTTTTTTACACCCATTTGAATTGGGAGTATGGTGTTAAAAATGGTGTTTTATTTTGTGAGAGAAAAATTATGCTGGTTTCACAGCTCCGCTCAGCAAGTAATCACATTATAGACGATAACCTGAGCTAAAAACACAGTATTTGACAGGGAGGGATGTTAGAAATTTAGCTTATACCTTTGACTCGTTGCAAGCGTGGGTGTTAATTGCAAAAACACATTCCCGCCACCGTTACAAACGTTTCCCGCCCCACCACATGTAACGAACGTGCCCCAACAAATGTTATTTCAGTATATGATACATCCGACACGCCAATATAGGCTACTGAGGATGCCCCAGGTCTCTTTATGCCTTGCACTCACTTTGGTCCCACAGTGTTAACAAGCTAACGAGGCGTGCCTGCGACGCATTGCACTCCGGTTTAGGTTCAACGATGGAACCACGGCTGGAAGTCTACCGCGTTCGCGGTGCTGCTTGCCATAGAAGCAAGAAGGTCGAACTGTATGTCTCGGCCAGTGGTGTCGGTATGCTGCCGCGGAAGCTCCTATTACACTATTTGCGAGGGAATATTCGCTAGCAAATAATTCCATCATAAAAGGTGTTTTCAATAGAATACTCTCATTTTAAGGGTGTTTTTGTTTTTAAACACCCATTATAACAGTGTTTTATTAGGAATTCACTTAACTAAAGGGTGCATTAGAAAACACCCATCATTTGAGTGTAAAGGCAGCACCAAAAAGGTGTGCGCCATGGGACAAGCCATTTACACCAAAAAAGTGTAAAAAAGTTTACTGTGTGAGAGATCTCATCAAACACTATCATATCAGAAAAACAGTTTCTAATTACGGCAATGTAATTTGTTTTGGAAAGAAGGTTGTCCAGAGTGATGGTGAACACTTTAAGAAGATGTTAGTCTCCTCTTTTAAGTACTGTGTTGACAAGTCACGAAGAAAGAATTCCTATGTAGCTAATGACAGCATATTTGGTCGCATCAAAGAGATTGTTGCGAACTGCCCCAAGCAGCATGCAACGTGAAACTGTAAGAAGACTGTTTCAGTTGTTGTTAATGTGTTGCACCCAGTGCGTTCAATTGTAAATAACAGGAGTAAGGAATCTCTCTTCAGGTTCGTGGAAGTAGTAAGCACGAACGAAGTTGTGAAACTCCCTGCAGAGTGTTTGAGGAAATGTGTATGCCTGTGTGAGCACCAATCTGTTTTGCTTTGTACGATACACGACAGATTGACTGCAGAAGCTGTCTAAATGCACTCTGTGTGAAGTAGCACAGCAAAGAACAAGGACCCAACAGAAACAAACTTTTTTAGAAGTGAGGAGAGTTGCCGGTTATGGATTTATTTTTTTTTCATTGCACAGGTTTAGTGTTTTGCATTCAGAGTTTGAACCCATGAATAGTCAAGCCAATCACTACATAATTTTCCAAGTCACTGTCTGATGCAAGAAGGCTATTTACGGATAGCTGCTACATACTATATTTTTGTTGTCATTTGAAAACATGAGTACTTGAGGAAAAAGTACAGCATAAGATTGCTTAACGCACAACACACTAATGTTTACGATTTTACTTGAAGTGTTGCCCATCACAGCCTTGAATATACTAATGAATATACAGTATGGTCGTTGTCGAAAAAGCCAGACAGAGGCGATATCTGTTTGTTGATCTCTGTGTTTCAGCCTTAGAATAGTCGCTTTCTTTCTTGAATATATCATTGCACCCTTGGAATGCAAAATATACAGCTGATGATGTCAGTCAGAAGACTCTCTATTGAGTTTCAAGTGACAGTAATGTTGAATAATTATTCGAGGGTGCTGTCACTTGAAACTCAATAGAGAGTCTTCTGACTAACATCATTAGAAATACATGTGTGGTGGACGCAATAGGAACTCTTTTGACTTTCTATTGAGAAAACTCATTACAGCTCGATTTTCTATAGAGTTTTTAATTACTCAAAAGAAACACAATTGACACCCTATACATACTCATTTGGCATTTTTGTAAGGGAAGGCCCGACCGCTTTTGCTTCAGCGCCTTATGCACATCCCTGAGAGCCTGGCAGTAATATGCACTATTGATGGTGATACCACTGGGCAGAAAATCAACATGAACAACGCCAGCCTTGTCCCAGGAAGCCGTGGCCGTGGCCTTACCCGCAGACGGGGTGCTTCGAAACTTCTCGGGAGCTGGCGAGCCCGGATGCTTCCACTGTTTTGATGCGCGTTTAGACTCAGGAGTGAAATGCTACGCCACTCAAACGCTTTTCTGCGGCTAAGCCTATCGTGGCCATATGGAGCCTGAGGTCTTCTGTGAATTTCAGATTACTTTACGCCTTCATTCACGAGAAACTTCATGACAATTCGCTGTTCGATGTGCGCGCTCACCTCGTTGTCGGCCATCTTGTCCAGCACCTGTCTTCTGTTTTGCACAAACTTTGGACCACCACGTGGTGAACGCGGAGGACTGTCGCGTGTGAAAATGACGAAAAAGAAGTAGCGCGAGGCATTTGTACACTCAGGAGACAGAAAGTCCCGGTTTGACTTGAACCCCCCTCGTATATCGGATTTCTTTGGCGGAAAATTGGCAGCGACGTTCTGTGCGGGAAAATGCAGGATAGAATTTGAAACGCGAAATTCCAAGTAAAAGATAGATAGTTGTGTTCGTTTTGATAAATACGACTATGTATGCGCGTATTTTGATATAGTTTATCATAAACTACCCTTTATCTACGTCGTTACTTATTTCTTGTTTTTCTTGTTGCCGTTTAGCGAAACTGACAGCTTCTGAACATTTTGTGTATAGCTGCTGCTTGAGTTCAGAATATTGTTCCGTCCAACGAGAACTCGTCGCACAAGCGCAGCAAGGATTTGGAGATCTTTTGATGATCGTACAGGAAAACGGCACGGAGGCTGAACTACTCCTCATTGCAGATAGCAACGGTAAGTTTTCCTTTTTTGCCTTCTCCCATTTTGGTAACACTAAACATTTAGTATGTGCTTCAGGTGACCTGTGCGTCCTTGTCCTGAAATTAATTTCACGGAGATGTAATGAGTAGTCTTCGTCACTTATCATAGAGGTGAGAACAAAATACGCTTGCTTTACATGTAGGTATTATTTTAAAAAAGTCTTTTCAGGAACAAGAGCTGCCTCTCTGCCCCATAATCAAGCTCATCAATATAAACTTCATTAAAAGGGCAATTTTAAAGCTCGAAGGGACAAAGGCTCAGGAGAAGTGCATTGATTTTGTAAATTCATTGATGTACTACTGCAAATCAATATTTTTGTGTTTGGTTCACAAATCTTCGCATTGTCTTTGAAGTTATTTTAGGTACAGACATGATGCACTTTATTCCTTGCGTGCTTTTGGTGCAAAGAAGGATACTGCTCTGTACCCAGTCGTCTAGATTTCTGTAGCTTTGTAGTACCTTGCTGCTTATATTAAATGTATACCTTTAAATTACACGATAGACCTTCTAAACAGTATTTATTCTGCACCCAAGGACGTGCATTTCTATACCGTTACTATACCCTGTCCTTTTGATTAAATTGATACCTCGGGGTATATAATTTGAACCTCTATATGGTACATATTTTACTCCCCAAGGGTTACTTTGTTATACCTTTGCTATACCCGGTGATTCAGTTTATACCTTGAAGTATTGAAGTTATACATCATGTATAGTGTATACTTTGCACCCCAAGGTCTGAATTTTCATACCGTGCTGGAGGGATAAATTATTATATCTCACCTGGTGGTATAATTTTTATCCCTTTTGGGGGATTAGCCACAGGACAAGCCATCCCTTATAAAAATTGCAGTTGAGTGTCAACTGAAACTCTATCGACTCCACTCAATGTACCATACATAGTTTCAGATGAAAAGCAACTGAGTTCCTAACGATGGAGCTGTTGAGTTCCTACTGTGTGGTATTGAAAAGTGGCCACCGTGTGCTTCTGGAAATTCTGTTGAGCTCGAGATGAGTGAATTTCTGTTGACATTCATCTGGATATGAACTGGAAGACAGGAACTGCTGCGTACTGCAGTTCCTGTCTTCCAGTCTTCCACTGTAGTTCCTGTCTTCCACTTGTATCAAGGCTTCCATGTGCCCATGAACATGCACCAATCCTCCCCAGGAGAAGTAGGCGGGATTACACCTCAGGTTAACGGTTTCCCAAGAATCTACATAATTTACACTGCACTTTGACTTGATGGAAGCAGCTGTTCTGAGGCTGGGACACACAAACAGACAAACACAACACAAGTCTGCCGGCGCTCTTCAATAGCTGTCTAATTTTTAAACTCGCATCCGGACTATGAAGGTTATCTCTATTCCGCTTTCACACATCATCCAGTAAAGTATCCGCAAAAGTTCATGCCGTCTCCAGAAAAAATATAAAATTTGAGCAGAAAAAAGTGTTAGCTTAGTCGATACTGTTTCGTACTCCTCTTATTACGATACTTCTGTATGAGCTGTTCATGCGCGTGCCAGCCTTTGCTTGCTTCCTCTTGGAGGCAGGTGAAAATTAAAAAAAACAAACAATCAAACAAAAAACCGCAGTCAGAAGCTTCGAGGAAAATTTCGCGTGGAATTGCATACGACAAGACCCACACCTACTTACGGGCTGGAATGCACTTAGTCAGGCGCAGTGCACACGTCTGATGCTCAACCAGACGTCTCCAGACCAGCTCCGCCAGACGTCGCGGCTGGATCGTATGAAGGGGTGCAAGGAGAGTCCTGCAAGCGCAAGAGAGGGCAAGCGAATGGACACTGCTGCCTCCCCATTTTTAATGCCAGGAGGAATGCACTTAAGCGACTTACCAGAGTGCGTGCCACACAAGCTCTATGGCTTGACGATGTCACCGTGTTTGTATGTATCTAGCAAGAACTCTAACAGCTCATAGCTGTGGGGGAAGGGTTTCTGCTAATCCCTTCCGGCCACACAGACGGACATTAACAGTGCTCGGCCAAGAACAGAGAGGGAAGAGACGGTGGGCCCCCAGACGACGGCGACGCGGACTCAACGATGGCTCTTCCTCCTCTCTCAATGATAATAAAAAGGAAGAGACCGGGAGGCCCAGGACAGCTTCTTCTTCTGGGACGATTCCGTACGCAGAGCGAAGAGAGGGAGACAACTCTTGGAAAGTGTGACCCGTCCTCCGCCGGCAGCCAGCGAAGGGGGCCCGGATTTCCGATCAGCCAATGCAGTAGCCACCGACCGAATCAACGAACTTGCCGTGTGGACTTGTGACGAAACTGGTGAGCCAATGCATACTGCGATGTCCATTTTAGCCTCCATGTAAATTGAATTGATTGTTGGAACTCCCTTTGAGTCGTTCTTCCTCAAACTCGGCGTGGATCCACTTGAGCGTATTGATGGGTTGTGTTAGCCGCAAGCCGGCGTGCGTCACATAAGTGGTGGCAGCGGTGGGATCCCGTGTTCAAATCGCCGAGTTAAAGTGTGAGACACCCTCACACAAGAGGAGAAACGACTCAAAATGGCACTGCCAGTGGTTAACCAGACCAGTGTCGGCGCCAGTGTACTGGCACTAGGTGGCATGGTTCCCGCATTTACGACAGAGAGTTTGGGGCCAAGCTTGACAGATTTCCTACGTATTCTAGAGCACGTCGGCAAAATGGGAGATTGGCAAGATAGCCAACTCATAGTTATCGCTCGTTGCAAAATGATAGGAGCTGCACATGGGTTTGCGTGGCAAGAGGAAGAGGTCAGTCAGGCAAAATCTTTCGCAGAGTTCAAATCCCTTGCTAAGAAGCGTTTCGATACAGAGCCTGTACATTTGAAGTTACAGAAATTAATGTCGGCAAAACAGAGCGCTGAGGAGGATGTGCGGTCTTTTGCGGTCATGCTTCGCTGCCTTGGCCACGCAACTTTGGAGGAATACGTGGGAGAGGGCGCCTAACAGAAAACGAAAATTGCACTCGAACTGTTAGCTGGGTAGTTGCTAACGAATTTTTTAAAGGATTAAAGGATCCTGTGCGAGCTTTACACTCTCCCGTGACCCGGAAAGCTTTGAGACCGCGGTGGAATAGCGGTGAAAGAGGAGACGCACGAAAGGACCGTAGCGGACTGTCAAACTGTAGTACTCCGTACTGAAAACAGCGAAACGGAAGACGTTAAGTCGCGACTTGATCGGCTGGAAAGAATGCTTGATGCTCCGGTCGCGCTCCAGAACCGCGATACGCCGCCACGTTCCACCCCTTGGCGAAGCCGCGGAGAATGTTACACTTGCGGCCAAAGGGGACATTTCACCCGCAACTGCCCGCAGCGGTATAGGGGACGGGTGGTCGAGGGTCGTGAGATGGAGTCACGGGAGGAAGAGCAACATGGAGGTACGAACACGCGAGGCGCTCAGTCGGGAAACTAGTCGCGTCCCTTCCGGGTATCCGCAACAGAAGGGAATCCGAGAAAGTTGTCGTTAATTTCTGCGGAGAGACGTGCCCAATTGTGGAATGCCATATAAGAGGCGATAAGATGAGATGTCTCATAGACATGGGCTCGAAAGTCGGCTTTATGAAAGAAAGCGCTCTCGAAAGAGTAGAAAAAAGATGGAAGGAAGAGTTCCATGCGGTGAACAGTGACCGTACTTTGATTGACATAACAGGAGATAAGCTCAGGACTGTCGGCTGCTATCTCTTGTTAGACTGCCAGCTCTTGTTAAACTGCAGAAGGGCTGGGTTGCCCCTATACGAGTAGTGAATGCCACGTTGCAGGAAATCAAACTCCCAAAGGGAAAGATGATGGGTACTCTGGCTGACGTGGAGGTCGCTGAGCCGCCGGTCTCACGGGATTCTGATTGCAACGCGGTCAGCGAGGTAGATATTGCTAGCAAGTTCGACCTGGCACACATTCCCGAGCTTAAGCGTCAGAGGCTCACGAACCTTATCAAAGCTTACGGAAAAGCTTTCTCGTGGAGTGCAACGGATATCGGACATTGCAGCTCGGTAAAACACCGAATTTCGACCACCGACGACCGTCCCGTATACCGTAAAGCATATCGTATACCCTATGCAAAACGTGATGAAATGGACAGACAGGTAAATTAATTGCTCCAGAACGAGGTGATAGAGAATTCTACTTCACCGTGGGGAGCCTGGGTGAAAACATTACGAGTACAGCTACGATCGATTTAAAATGAACGGATTCCTTCTCTACTTCAACTTGGACATAGACAAGTGTTCTTCTCCTTCGCATTGGAACGAGTGGCAAAAAGGGAAGTGCGTCTGAGAATGACGAAACAATAAAACGTCTCCTCGTGAGCGAACTCGCCTCGTAAAATAGACTATTTACTTTTCACAACATACATAAGACGGTTCCGAGACGATCTTCCACGTGCTGACCCAATGCTCCTCGCCGGTCACAATGACGTCCAGGGAAGTGTTGAGAAGCCAGTAGCGACGGACGACGGGTCGGTTGAAACCCGCGTTGATGAGACACGGGTCAACTGGCAGTCCTCGATTGTATTTTGCCAACAGCTCGAGCTTGTAATCTGCGAAACGCTTCAGTTTCTTTGCAATCTTCCCACTGGTAGTGAACAGACGTAAGGGTATCGTCTTGAGAATCGAGCGATAGTCACCCTCGCAGCCATCGCCGTGAATGTAATCGCGTAATCGTAGCAAGTCCCGATACATTCGCGTTTGCACAAAGGTTGCAAACCTCTGCTTGGGCGTCATGACTCAGATGGAAGAGCGTATACAACCTTTTTTATTTACCGTGAAAGGTTATATGAGAATGTTAGCCTCCAGCTTCGGTTTCATAGCTGGGAAGACAGCCCAAATACGGATGAAGGCTCGAATCTAGCCAATGGCTTGGGCTCCTCGACCAGAGTCCACCACAACGACATGTTCTCAGCTATCGCGGATCCGCAAAAAGAAGGTCTTCGGAGGAGGCTTGAAGATTAGGACAAGGGGTAGATCTCTCGTCAGTAGCCATTCGTAATCTGCATAGATTGAAAAGAGCGTGAGAAACACATGTTTTTATTTTAAACACAGATATACATGCACAGTCTTCTTCAGTCACAGAGTGACACTGATGGTCCATCTTCTCCATCTTCCTTTAATAGTCGAAGTCCTTCGCCATGCACGTCGAACGGTACCGTCTGACAGCAGAGAAACGGTCGTATGAATCGGTCCGTCCAATGGTTTTGCTCTGAAAAAAAGTGATCGGTCTTAGAACGGATAAAAAAATGAGGAAAAGAAGGCGTACCCTTAGACCACAATCCACCACAGTTGGTGCCGAAAAAGACAGCGCTGCCAATCTCCTGAAATACGGAAGACGGAAAAAGAAAACTTCACACGCTGCAAAAGTGTGAGAAACTCCTCAAACATTTTGGAAATGACGTCATGGATACTACTTACGAAGATCCACCAAGCTGAGCATGATGGAATGATGATCAAACGTGGACGAGAATGACGATCAAACAATCGCTTCGACATTTATAGTAACGATTTTCCTCTCACTCTCTATAACGTCATCGAATGTGTTGTTTAGGCACGAACCCCGCAAACGCGCGAGCATTCGTACAGAAGTCGTCCCAGAACGCACTAGTTCCTCTCACTCTCTCTCTATAACATGTTTGAACATGTTTGGACGTGTTTAGATAAGAACCTCACAATACGAAAATGACATAGGCTCCCAGCACGAATTAGTCTAGTGGTTTGTGTATCACGTCCAGTCTGGGAAGTTCGAATCCCATTCTGGGCCTTCTTGTCTGGGAAGTCTGGATGTAGCAGAAGTTCCGCTCACTCGCTTTGTAGTCGTTGAAAGTGTTTGGTCTCGAACCCCCGATATGAAAGAAAGAAGGTGTCGCCTCCTCGTCGCCCGATATTGGAGAAAAACTTGAAGGGACGAGCCAGTAAGGTGGAGAGAACGTCTTTACTGGTCAAAGGCCGAACGTAGAAGAGGGAACTGCCGTCACGTCTCGCGCCTCTGTGTAAAGGCGCTCTGTGTGTGTAAAGGCGGCATCTTGTCACAGAAACAAAATGACGAAGTTACGTAATCGATGGATGTGACATAGATGGACTAAGACGAGCGTCAAAACCCTCTACTATACGATGGTCATCCCCCCTGTACCGCCTTGTCCACTATCTCGAAAATCAAACCCTTGCGATAATTATGCACACGTTCGAAACAATTTTGGACCTTCTGGTTCATATTCGTCCCCCTTTTGGTACGTGTTTCTCTATCTCTTCTTTTTAGAAATAGTTCCTTTCTAATACCTCACGTTTTTCTGCAGGATTCACCGTCACGCACATCGTCCAACTCTTCTTTCAACTCATACCCCGTTCCGGGGACGATGTTCCCCGTCCGGACATGGAAATGTCTTTGCAAACGTTTCCACTAGCAGACGAAGAGGAGATGGAGACAGCGACAAAAGAAGGCCTCATGGCGTGCTATACCTCAAAGTGGCGAGAATTCGCCATGCAGCGAGAACTAGAGGGGGAGCTCTTGTTCAGAGTGCCCCGAAGCTTAGAGGAGCAGACTTTTCCATTAGAAGGCACAGCCCCTTTAAGTTTCGGCGCAGCGGAGCACCTTCTCTACTCCCTGGTGCTCCAGTGGAATAGAGCCAGCGCTGCAGGTTGGAGAGAGCTCGCCGAATGCTGGATGGCTTGTCAAATACCGTAAGTGTTTTTCAATAGCGCTTTTTCACCGAATCTTTATTCTGCTACTTCATTACTAGACTGGATCCCTGGATTCTTATGCAAGAGCACGAGCAGGAGCACCACGAAAATTCCATGTAATCGAGAGAGGAAATAAATGCGGTTCATCTTTCGTATCACGCGACTCTCTCTCTCTCTTTCTCTGCCAATACAATAGAAGAATAGGAAACCACAGACCCTGCGTATAAAAGCGAGCGTGAAATATTCGGCAGCTAATGATGATGTCGTCGTCAACGATGCGCCTGTGCTTGCACAGGAGGTAAGTGCATTTTCGTGTTTAAACCGTTTTTGGGTAATGCCTCTTTTTCTCTATTTCTCAGGTTCCGACATGGGGATAATTGTTTTAAATTGGGGGAGGGACTTCATGCCTAACATGAGGTCCGAATAGGCACCATCAGTTTCAAAATTTGGGGGAGCTTCGCCCGCACTATTCAAAATTGGGAAGGGGCGTGAATTCATGGCAAACATGAATTCTGATTAGAGTTAATGGGGAATTGGGACGCATAACCGGCACCAGCCAAAATTGGGAAGGGGAAAGCGAATTCATGGGCAGTATGAATTCTGATTAGATTAAATCGGGAATATTTGGGGGAACATTTTAATCTGGCTTTATTCGAAATTGAACTCCTTCTTTCGTTTTTCGTCAAATTATTTCAAAACAGGGGGAGAATTCGTGCATAACACGAATTTCATTAGGGGCCATGTCAAACATGCAAAATTAAGGAGTGCCTAGAAGGAGAATTATTTTAAATTGGGGTTAAATTAAATCCTTCTTTCGTTTTTCATCTGGTTGTCATCGTCGACGACATATGCGTCGTCGCAACGACATCGAGTAAGAACGGACATGCAAGTCTGAGGCCAAAGTACAGACGACGCCATTGCAATGCGAGGAGGAGAGCGGTGGCAACTATAGAAGGCGCATTGGTCCTGCAACGGTTGATCGAAAGGCCACGAGGGGTATCCATCCACGACATGAGGCGTTTCGTGAAAAAAAAAAAAAGTAGTCCGACTGTCTAAATAAGTAGTCTAAAGTAAGTAGTCCGAGTAGTCTCTGCGTGTGTGTGCATTCTATATGTGGTATTATTTTAAGAAAACCATAGCCGCATATCATGAAACACCCGGGGACTCCTCCGTCCGTCGAGCAACCTCTCCGATAGTGCAAGTATCTGTCTGTATGGCAGTACGACCCCTCTTTGTGCAGCATCGGAAAACGGGGAAGAGGGCCCATGAACGTCTTTGAGAATGGAGTGGACGTGGAACAAAGTGCGGGCATCTTTTGACCAACTAAAGAGATGTCTTTGTATGTATTCAATAAATGTGTTTCCGGGAAAAAACACAGAGCCTCGTCAAAGTTATGCGGACTGTTTAATGCATTGCATTTCCATAACCAAACGGCGATTCAATAAATCAGTGACCAAGTTCGCGATGTAGACTGCTTGCAAATGATGCTGCTTCCACAGGCCGTACTTAATATGAGCAACAGCATGAGCGATAAGCTCCACGATGTCTGCAGAGACTTAGTTGAATTCGGTGTTGGTCGAGCTCACATATTTGTTCATCAGTCCGAAGGGTCCGTCCGGAACAATTATACAGACGTTCTTGTGATGGTCGTGGATCTGACGCACAATCTCCTGCAGTGGCCCCGTAGATATCTCTCCTATATTGCCAAAGCCCACCATGTCCATGACATAGCAAAAAGCAGTGATGACGAGCTCGTTACAGGGACTCTCCTTGTTGAAACATTAATTCTCCACTTCTTCCCAAGAAGCGTGGATACGGGGACAAGTTTGTAAAGTGTGGTAGCTAAACATTTCCACGTATTGGTCACGCGAGCGCAGTGTGTGCTGCCTTTATAGAGCATTTTCAAATAAACACGCGTACAGAAACGAGAGCGAAACCGAAAGCTACCCATTGCCGGCAGGAGCACGCGTGCACAAAGAAAGAAGGGAGCGAAACCGAAACTCGGCGCTGCAGGGGAGCGCTTGCGAGGGAATGACCGCTGGATGCCGGGCGCGGCGGCGCAGAGGGCACTAGGAGCGCGCACGCATGCGTCATCCGCCGGAAGCTCCCGTTTACGCAATTGTCCAGGGAAAATGGCGGGCTCCCAAACCACGTGATCTCCAGGAGCCATTCACAGCGTCCCCGAGCTGCAGCGCGGGAAAAAAGCTGGGGCCCAGTGCGCATGCGCAGACCAACCTCCTTTCTCAACCTCCTCCTTCTTCTCTCCTCTAGTTTTTCGTCTCTCCTCTCGTCCCCCCTACCCCCAGCCTCGTCCGTTTGTCTTCGGCGGTTGCTGTAGAGCAACGATCATGCTGTCCCAAAGCAGACAATCAAAAAGCGATGGTGTATGACAAATCAAGTTTATTTGTCCTCGGCAACTGCCTCGAAAAAGCTACAGTACATATCTTTTTACGTCTTGTAACAGGTGCACTGGAGCTTTAGGTGCTTCGACATCGAAGAGCAGTTCAGACGCCAATGCTGAGCTATGTGCGTCGTTGTTGCCCATGGCTGCGGGAGAACTAAAAAAAAAAAATCTATTGATGATCCGTAACTCTGCACGAAAATCACTGCTATGATAGGCAATCGATCTTGATTTCGTATTTGAACACCAAAGCGCACTTGTCACAAATGTTCGTAGATCACAGCTGCGACGTGCATGAGGGGCAACTAGCATAACCACACATATGTTGATTAGCGGCATATCAGAAACGTACAAGTTATGGCAATGCACTGCAAAATGAAACGCCGCTAACGTACCGGTCACAAAAAGTAATCAAAGTTGTCTTACCGTTCACCTGCGGTACGTCGGAAAGAGTGCAGACTTCCTCTCTGACGATTTCTGCGTCCTTTGGAGGCGCAGGGATTCCCTGTCATTTTCGTCTTCCCGCTGTTGTGATGATCACGTGAATGTGCCATTCCGTTCTCACATTAGCGGTTCGCAACAATCTACAGGGTTAGTCTAGCAAACGTTACACATTTCGACTGCATCGTAAAAATAAACACCGGGTTTAGCCAACCTCAAACTTCGCAGACTAATAGCCATTTGTCTGAAGTTTTGTTGCAATTTTTTGTGAGCGTTATGGTCCTGTAGAAGAAAAATTAACAGTCAAGCAAAATCTCACTCTATGCATTTTCTATGGCCAATCTCACTTAAAGCCGCCATTTTCTCGTGTGTGCACTTCAGTTTCATTTCACCACACACAGGTGGCGCCAACATACAGAAGTAGAGGATTGGTGCATAACGTCAGAATGGACATGTCACATCGTTGTAGGCAGCGCCGCCTGTGTGAGGTGACGCTGTGAATGTGAAGCAGACACACGAGAAAATGGCGGTGTTCGCGTGAGATAGGCCATTGAAAATACATGGGGCAAGATTCTGTTTGATTGTTAATTTTCCTTCTACATGACCAAAGTGCTTATAAAAAATTCCAATAAAACTTCAGACAAATGGCTATCACTCTTCAAAGTTTGGGGAAGGCTAAATCCCGTCTTGTATTTTTACGATGCTATTGAAATGTGTAACATTTGCTAGACTAACCCTGTACATCTAAAGCATTCAAAACCCTCAAACTACCCGCTAGCGTCTGCGTGAACAACGGTTGCAGTCCGAGAGAACACGCGTGGCCGGACAGACGTGATGTCTCCTCCGTCGTTTTTCTTTCTCCTCCGTTCGACCGACCGTTTGGATACTCGCGCCTCAATCAAATGACTCTCTCCCAATCAGCGCGAAAGAAACTGACGACAGTTCTTGGAGACCAATGAGCATCCAAATATATACACATATAATGTGCAGCCAATCAGAGATCCCCCGAGCGGGCGCGCCGGTGGCGACAGTATTTTGGAGGCGGTGCGTTTCGCTTTAGAGCCGGCGGCTGCATGCGTAGCACTCGTAGAGCAGCGCTTGCGTAAGTCGGCCGCTGGCTCTCGTGGAGAGAGGACGGAGGTCCACCACACTCTCCAGGTAGGAGGCAATTTCGTAGTCAGCATATGCAGGGGGACATCGCTGATCTTCCCCATGTCCGCAACATAGGACTTGGCGATGCTCACTTGCACACTGTTACGTCTTGGGACAGTCGGTGGCTTGGTCGACGGGCCCAGAACCAGAGCAGAACTAACGCGAGGCAAAAGTCAGTTGACAGAACGAAATATATTTACATCGTGACAAGTGAAAGTGAAAAGCTGCACAGCGGGTCAAAAGACCCGCTTAAGTATCCTCTGTCTGTGTGAAGCATGTCACCAGCCGTGGCGAGTTCCAGGAAGACGACCTCGATCCCCTTTCAATTTTCGATGAATGGGGAAGCTCGCTGACAGGAACATAGCTGACCAACGACGGGGAGGTGACAAAAATGGCGTGGCAGCTTGGTCGTACAACACCCACACCCGCGACAGTCACTAGGCAAAGCAAATTGGCAACAGCACCCTCAGATGATACGAAGACACACATACTGCAGTCTTTGTTGAAACGATGTTTCCATATACGCTCCTGGGCAGGGGCGCAGATGTCACGCGCAATGACGTTCGGATTGACGCGCCAGAAGGATTCCCCAGGAGGCGTGGGTGTGAAGACGACCGGAATGCCTTCCGAGCGCTTCCTCTTATATGTCGCCAGGGTGAAAGGGTTGTCATCAAGGTTGTTCTCGTTCATGTCGTTCACGTCCAGGATAACTGCCTCCGAAGACCAGTCAGCAGGAGGGCGGTCGTCTTGGCGCTGTGAAGTCTCACCGTCATCACTCTCTTGGGAGTGACGGGCTATCGGGGACCGGCTGCGATGGGGCTAAACCGTTCGCGAACCATGAAGAAAGACGATTCACTAAAACGAATTCCTAATTCGTAAAAAAACATCCCGATTTGCCATATTAGGGTGCATCTCCCTACCCAGCGACGTACCGCCATCCTGTATAGCTTGCAGGCCTTCAGGAAGATTAACACATGGGCATTGAAGACTGAGACGCCGGCTTCTGATTTGACAGCAACCATCAAGAAAAATCTAAAAGCCACCGCCAAGACCACTCTTATTTCAATGAAATACTTAAGCTGTTTACTAAGGACTGTGGAACGCATTCTCAACCGACGCAGTGGTACGTAGAAGAAAACAAAAGCTTAGCATAGTGAATTGATACGATAGTGTAATAATTGTGAATAACTGACTTACACTCTGTGTGCTGAATAGCAAACATGTGCATAGTGAATAGCGAACTTGCGAGGCATGCATGGGGAAGGGGGGTGGGGGTGAGAATTTATGTTAAGAGTAGCAGAACATGTCGGGAGAACGAGTTCAATTCCTCCTCTTTTTTTTCCTTACAAACAAACAAACAAAAAGCTTACCAGAAGAACTAGTTGGGTTTCGTCGAGCGCGCTGCACAATGGATTGTGTGATAAACTTAGTCACGTTCAGCAAGGAAAAGCCAACAAGCTTATTGTAATAGCACTTTTCCTAGATATTCGGAGGGTCTTTGACACAGCCAGCCCCATGCACCTACTCTCAGCCATACTGGAGCTTGCGAGCCAATGGCAAAACCATGCGATGGATTGTGCACTACCTCACATGGAGAAGGATCTTCATGAGAACTAATAACGGAGATTCTCACCGCCGCCAGACATCTTAGGGGGTTCCTCAAGGGAGGTTCTCAGCCCCACTCGCTTTAACACACTGATGGCTCAGGTTATCAAGTTACTCCTCTCTATGGTACACTGCACATTATATGCGGATGATATCTGCTTCTGGGCAAGTGCTACGCAGGCAAGACACCTGCAAAGCAAACTCTAGTCCGCTCTGACATCGATTGAGCTATTCCTCGACGAGAGAGCGATGGCCGAGAAAACAGTGTACTTACCATTCGCTGCTAAACGACTGCCAAAGTTCAATTTAACGCTTCAAATGAAAACAGTCAAGCGCGTAATTAAACACAAATTTCTCGGCATACAACACAATAGAAATCTAACCTGGACATATGAAATAGAGCGCATACGCATTCGGTCCAAACCGTATCTTAATGTCATACGAGCACTAGGAGAGGATACCGATCAGGAAACACCACAGCTCTTCGCATACTTCACGTTTCCCTATAATCAGACAAACTCTGTCATACAGCCTCCCTGTGATACGTGGTCTCTCGGCCCTTCAAGAGAAAAAGTTTCAGTCTATCATTACTCAACGTCAGCACCCTATTCTCGGGTTACCAAGACTGACGCGGACAAATTTGGTCCTCGTAGAAGGTAACAAACCTCCAATAGAAGTTCTCCTCCACCATGAGCTCCTCGAAGAGCTTGGTGCTCGAAACATCGCACAGCTCGCCAATCCCCCCCCTTTTAGCTTATCAGCCCCTTTTGGTACACCCTTCCCCCTCTTATTGCAGTCTCACAGACATATCATTCGACTGATCACCAGACACAGTTTTCATCCTCTCGTAGCCAAGCTTCAACTGCGAAACCTTTCGACATTACGCGCCCACTTTCACGACCTGACTCAGAATCTTTCCAGGCATCCAATAAAGGGTTTTCACCGACCCTTTCCTCCTTATACACATCATCCTGTCACAACGGCACTAGAAAATACCTGTATAAAAAAAATGAAGAGACCGGCAGTTGCCCTGAAGCTGTCAGCAATGGCCTACCCTCGCGAAAAAAATACTTATGGACGGATCATGGACCGACACAGGATCCTCTAGCGAAATACACTGTGCGTTATTCACTGAAGACTACAGGCTTTCACACAGGACCTCCTCAACAAACGCAGAGCTCCATGCTATCTACAAGCCATTCAAGTATATTAGCACAACAGACAAGCTCTCTGGATAACCTGCACAGATTCGAAAACGGCCATCCAATCGCTACAATTCCCGGACACGAAAATGCCGTAGTCTACAAAATATACGATGCCTTTCAAAAATAGTCCGTAGTGGAAAAACGGTTATGCTCCTAGGGATTCCCTCCCATTGTGGAATACCAGGCAGTGAAACTGCGGACGCCACAGCAAGGATGGCTCGCAGCGAAGCAACAATGTCGTCCATACCGTTCAAACCAGAGAATGCGAAATGTCTCCTCACTCAAACTGCTGAGCAAAAATCCGTCAAACTGTGGAAATACTATATTCGTCCAACAGACTATATAGACACAGACTTAGCTTTCACACCCCACGGAGCATACCGCGAAGCTTACAGACTTACAGACAGCCCTCCACCGAAATCGCCTGGGGGAGTGCTGCTAACCAATAGTGTTGTGAATCGCTACAGACCATCGGCCTCCACAGACTGTCCCACGTGTGGCACCACCGAAGACACATTACACATAATCGTGCAGTGCCCAAAGTTCTCCACAGAACGATCAAGGCTTGAGGGCGTCCTCGCTAAGGTGGACGATCAACCTCTCTCTTTCGTGAAGATCATGAGATCATTACAAAATGAAACTCATCAGAAGACCGCATTAGCAGCATTGTGCAACTATTTTAAAGAAATCCGTATCATCATACGTTACTAACACGTACGTAAATTAAATCCTCCCAGCACAGGGGTGAACCTGACATCCCAAGTCATGTACACAAGTATTTTGTATGTGTGGTGTTGTTGCGTGTGTGTGTCTTCTGTTCTCTGTGTCTACTATTTTATTCATGCGTAATTGAAAGGCTTTCAAGAAATGGAGCAGCAGACCCCTAATGGGTGCAGACATTTCCTCCTCTTCCTCTGTGTTCCTTTCGTTCACGACGCAACATAATAGCTAGTTTTAGTGCATCTAGGGCTGTTGCGTACGTATAGGGGATAACGCGGTGGTTCTGCGTACATCGCGAAGCTCTCTTAATATTTTGCGCAAGCGCAGAACCACCATCGCTATCACTTACGTACGCAAAGGCGATTGCACACAAAGCACTGGAACTCAGTAATAGCAAGTTTTATTAGTGAGTTTTAGAATATCGTACGCTATCGCCTTTGCGTAGGTAAAGGATGGCGGGGTGATTCTGCGCGATGCGCAAAGCTCTGCTTATGGCTTGCGCGTGCGCAGAACCACCAACGCTATCCCTTACGTACGTAAAGGCGACAGCGTGGTGATTCTGCGCAACGCGCGAAACTCTGCTTGTGTCTTGGGTGTGCACAGAACCACCAACGCTATCGCTTTGCGTACGTGAAGGACAGCGTTGGTGGTTCTGCGCACGCGCAATACATAAACAGAGCTCTGCGCATTGCGCCGTGCCATCACGCTATCCCTTACGTACGCAATGGCGACAACGTACGAGAAACTAAAACTCACTATTACTGAATACGTAAGTATACGCAAACGCGTTGGGTAAGCAAGAAAATACCGTCTCTCACACTCCGAATGCGCAGTCAGCTTTCCGTTGATGAAGCGATTGTTGCCATGCGATTGTGACAGCCATTGTTGAATGTCTCACCGACATTGCAGGTATGTTTCACGCGACTGCCATTGGAAGGGCAACGAATCACTTCTTCACCAAATGCTGGTTAAACCTGAAGGAAATGCATCGCAAGATCGACTCTAAGATGGTATTTGAGGTGAGTATGCCTGTTTGAGTTGCATGTGCAACCCATCCTCGGAGGAGTAGATAAAAATCAGCAAACCAACAATTATCGTGATGCCAACAAATTGGAGTTTGGACCGGTGTCGTCGTTTCCGTTCGTAGGTCACTCCCGCCGAGGATTCTTTACGTGCTTTCAAATACCTGCTGGACTGATTGTTCAAAGTCCCTCGCTGAACGCGACGTACAACTTCCAGCTGCTTGCAACGCCTTCGCTCTCAAATGGTCTCAAATAGCAAGGTTTATCGTTAAAGGTTGGCCCATTCCAAACGTAGCCCTGCGGCACGTGAAAGACGTTTTGATAGACCGCGGTTTCCAGTAAACTTTGGGATTGGCCCTCACGCGAGAGCTCGTGGTGAATCACGGACTAAGTGATAACGCGCGTTACGGGATAACAACGAGCCGCAGATCGGGGCCCTGGAAACCGGAGACCAGAAGTATAGATACTGCGCTGAGCCACGGGAGATCGCCAATGCAACAAGGTGGTCCTTGGATGTCTTTTGCGTGTGGACGCGTGTACGTGTATGTGCGCGTCGTTGCCCTGTGTCAAGTTACTGGTTTGCCGCGGTGCGAGTTTGTACCAGGGACACAAATCGCAACGCAACAGAACAGATGGCTCAAGCTGTACTCCGGCCCGTACTCCGTAGGCCTGTAGGCCCGTACTCTCAGAGGCGGCAAACAAATTGATTTGTCATGTGCTTTCGTACTAGTTCGTTTACGTGTACTGCTTATATCCATTTCTACGACTTGGCTTAGAAAGAGGTTTAACAAGAAATAATTGGTAAGCAGTCTTTTTCACCCCCAGATTGCAGATTATGCTTGCGAAAATGCTGACTTCTGCGCCGCTGAGGTTGGCTTGAAGGATGTTCCTGCGGTACGTTGTCCTGTTTGGAATTCTCGTATATTCCGATAAAAACACTCACGAACCACAAGATTAATCGATTGTCTATATAATACAGGACGTTTCTTATCCTTTAGAGAACTTTTATAATAAAACTACGAGAGCTACATAGAAGTGGTTCTCGCAGATGGGGTATGCGGCCAGGC
This sequence comes from Ornithodoros turicata, assembly GCF_037126465.1. Classification (NCBI taxonomy): domain Eukaryota; kingdom Metazoa; phylum Arthropoda; class Arachnida; order Ixodida; family Argasidae; genus Ornithodoros; species Ornithodoros turicata. The sequence continues at coordinate 49,295,994 of NC_088202.1, read as the reverse complement.
GGACATAATGTCCGAAAGCATTTAACTACTGAACGAGTAATTACATAAAATTCATTAATTAACTTATCATTTAGATGTTTTCGGGAATACGAGAGACAGCAGAATTGGAGCCATTCATTTTTAAATTCCCCCCCCTGTTTTGACCATCCTGAAAAGAGCACGTACTTTATGACATAAACGGCCAAATTTAGCAAAGCAAATGAGCCGAAACCGCGCACATCTAGAGCGCGAAAAAAGCGATGGGCGTTCGCGTCAGAGGGTCACGTATTTTGTAGCGATGGAGCGGATGCGTTTCTAAACCTACCCGAGTTGGGTAGATCACGTGACACTGGAGTACAGCTAGCCGATCGAGTTGGTTTGGGAACGCATGCTGCGTTCTCACCGAGGAAGCATGGAGGTGAGCGGCTTTCTTTATTTTTGGGAATGATGGGTGGGAAGACGTTATGAACCTCCTACAGGATGGACACATCGTTCCTAACAGTCATATAACACGATAAAGCCAACAGCTATCCAAGCCCAACTGAAAATATGCTAACAAGATTTAGTAAAAATACAGAATCCCGATTCTTTTCCAGCAACTTAGGATGTTTGAAACGAAAAAAGGAACAAGAGAACATGACGCGAATTTTCCTTGGGCGACATTCATAATTGATGCGCATGGAATACAAAACACACATGCACAGCACAAAATGACCGCCTGAGCCAGAAAACAAAAAAAGTAAAGCTGACTTTGGCAACTGCGGAAGTGAATCTCGCTTTGTTTTACTTTCGAAAACCATGTAACAAAACGCGCATCGAAACAACTCTGCAGCTAGCTTGCTTTCGAATGGTGTTACGATGGGCCATCCCACGCGATGGGCCATCCCTGAAGGGATTAGCTATTGGATAGCTATTCCTGTGGCACGCTGGTCCAGTTTCGTTTCTGAGTTCCCCGAAAAAGAGGAAACGCGGCTGGTGTGACCTCATTACTCTGTCTTCCCCTTCCCTGCCGTCCTTCGGAAGGTGAGTTAACTGCGTTAACTGTCTGATTGACTCGATCTAGTTTTGAAACGCAGGTACTAACGTCATGGAGTAACTTAACTTGATTAACTTAACTCGATTTTGAAGCGCCGCATCCAGGAGAATGCCACTCCCGAGTTAACGTTTAGGAAAGCATCCGGAGCTTACTGGAATAGTCGCTTATCTGTTCGCCAGATAGACCGCTTTTAGACCGCAGATAGACCGCAGCGTTATCCAATAGGTGCGTTCCTATTACTTATCTCGACGCATCAAGCTATATCTACACTGAATGAAATTAGCCTTCGAGATAAGCGGAAGGTCATGTTGTTTCTGCGCTCCAGAAGTGCGTAGTTCTAGTTTTGGCTCATTTGCGTAATTTTCAGGATTTTTTAAAAAGATGGTGGACTCAAATATTGATCGCTTCCAGTTCTGCTGTCTCGTATTTTTGCGAATACCTAATAATATAATATTAAATAATAATCTAATCTAATTAAATAATAATCTAATAATCTAGTTGGTTCGTTCGTTCGTTACGAACGAGCGAACGAACGAACACGCGCGCGCGCACGCACTTCCCTCCCAACGAAACACACCGCTGACCGGACGTGCTCCGTTCAAATTTCAAATAAAATCTCCGAGGGCGTAGGCAGCACGTAGGCGAGGAAGCGCGAAGTGCCGTCGTGCCGTTTTCAAATTTCGGCAACTAATAGGAACACACCTCTGGCGTCCGACTAATGGAAAGGCACGGATTGCTCCCTGCGCAGTAACACGCATTTTGACACATATTTAGCGAGAGCTGTGGGTCTTGCGCGGCTTTCATTCGGAAAAGGAGACCTGATTTAAACAAAAAGTTTTAGTTACGTGGTGACTAATTCCAAAGTACTCGGATTTTGAAGACAGTTGGTTAGCTTCCATAACATGAGCAGCCGTTTCATGATTAACGTGTGTGCAGTGCAAACCAGAATCGTACCGTATGACGTACCCATTGACAGACACTTTGTCTCTTTGCAGTTTTGTGATTGCATGTTTGACTTCTTCGTAGCAAACTGGGTAAGAACCTGTTAGATCTATCTTTCTTGCGTGAGATATGCAGGGTGTACCAACTGCACAAATATTTAAAAATAGACGATGTGATACGCAAACGAAACCAACTGAATGTTCTGAGCATGTGGTTTATCCCAGTCGCCAGCATTTCTTTCATTGTGCCTAATTCATAAGAAGAGAATAATGTGCGTGCCTGCGTGTATGTCTTCTCGATCTGACAAAAAGCCACAAAAAGCGAAACTTGCTAGAAGCACCCTGGCATGGTTGTTCCTCAAGGCAGTCTGAAACTTTACGATTGATCTATCTGCCTTCGAACCGGTATTATAAAAGTGAGCTGCACAATAAAACAGTACTGGCACCTATCATACGGCGACTGGCCTCGTTAAGTTGATTTCATTCGTCAGGTGCGCTTCCTCTTAGTGAAATATGGGTGCATATCCGTTGGTGTACCCTATATATACAGGGTATTTTTTTTTAGACAAGATTTTCATAAAAAAAAACTATAAGGGCTATAGACATGCTGTTTTCACTTGTATCATCTCTGGACCGGCGGACGTTCTAGGCCATATGTTGCTCAACCGTCAAATGACTGATTACCTAAAAATCGTTAATTAACTTTTGATTATAAAAGCTACGAAGTTGTCGCAGTGAGAACATCTGTTCCTTTCGGTGACCTGATATCGCAGCCGTTTCCAGAACAAAAATCCGCTTGGTAGATCGTCCGCAAAAAATTCGTCAAGGAACACCATTTTTTTTATGCTGTTCATTGCGCATCTTCGGAGACCCATCTTTGATCACCATACTTTGATCAGATGAGCCTTATCTCCCTATCTCTCTTATCCTTATGCAATGCCGATATATATGGCCCTTCCTTTGAAAATACCTCGCACGCGCGTGACATGACATGCGAAGTAACTGCCCAAGCAGCACAATGTACTGAAAGTCGAGTGCAATAGGGGTGGACGGGCAGGTGGAAGGCCTTGAACAGGCTCGTGCAACTAAAGGGTATTGATAAGACACATACCGACCACCCCTACTGCACTCGACTTTCAGTACATTGTGCTGCTTGGGTGGGAGCCAAAAGAGTGTTCGTTTATTGAATCTGCATGTTCATGCAGCTTTAGCTCGCCACTATGCACATACCCAACCCCACTACGATGCGTGAATGAAATCACACAGAAAATCTCAATATTACCAAATTCATGGCGCAGGGGCAGGCTTGTATAAGAAACCCAAAAAGGTATTAAGTTATCGAATACGAGGCAAACAAGTATCTGAGTAGAGTACTAAATACTTAACCCAGAAAAGGATTTAAGTAGAATACTGAGTATCAAAAATGTAACTCGTTACTTTCAAGATCTACTATCAAAATACAATTTTGGGAAATTGACTAACAAAGCGTAAAAACAAAGCGAAAATGAACAGGGATATCGTTCGCATCATCTCATTTCCCCGCGATATCTTCTTGATACATGCTCTCCTTTACGGACCCCTAGTGAAAATTAATCTGGTGGACCACCAGAAATTCTGAATGGCCAACATAATTTCTTGGTGGGATTTGGTGAACCACCAGACCTGTTCTGGTGGCAGCTGGTAGGCCATCAGAATTTCCTGGTGGCAGTTGATTGGCCACCAGACTTGACCTGGTGGCAGTTGGCCAACCACCATACCTGCGCTGGTGGCACTTGGTTGGCCACCAGACTTGAGCTGGTGGCAGTTGGCTGACCACCAGACTTGTGCTGTTGGCACTTGGTCGGCCACCAGACTTGACCTGATCGCCGCTGGCCAACCACCAGACATGTGCTGTTGGCACTTGGTCATCTACCAGAATTGACCTGGTGGCACCTGGCAGGCCACTAATGTTGGTCTGACTGGACGTCGTAGGCCAACAAGCTCGCTCTGGTGGTATCTTGTGGTGCGCCACACCGGGCCACCAAGATTCTTGAAGAGGTCTACACAATGTCAAATCACAAAAAGCTTGTGACTTAACACTGTGCAAGAAACTTGCACAAATCTGACATTGTGTAGCATTTAACCAGCCGGTGCTGGTGGACATTCAGCCCACCAAGGTTGGTGGGGAATTTACTAATCAGGGCTGGCGGCCATTCAACCCACCAAAGCTGGTGGGTCATGAGGGCCCATCAGTGCTGGTGGTCCATTCAGCCAAATCACGGCTGGTGGTCCATCAGCCCACCAGGGTTCAAAAACACACCAAAACATCAGGCATGGTTGTACCAGAATTTTTTTTTTGATAGGGACACCTTGCCCAATAATGTCGCTACGCGGATACGAGATGCCTCATCTTCAATTTGCCGTTATCCCATAACGCGCGTTAAATGCGTCACTCCGGGCCCTGAATCGCCACAAGCTCTCGCACGATCTTATAAAAGCAGCTTTGGATCGTGCGAACTTTAAACATAACTATTGCTATGTGAAAGTTGAAGATCGGGACGCATATGCTGCGCTCAGAAAAGAAGCAGGAAAAGCAACACAAAACAAACGTAAGCGAGCAAGCCACACCTTAAACAACAACTATTGTTTTAGTCAACTGTTCATTTCAAGTATTACAATTTAGCCGTCCTTGCACTCTGTTACTCCATAAAACACCGTTCTTCCCTGGCTCTCGCTCATCCGGACACCTCGGGAGTCGTCCCTTTTCGTAGGGATAACGAATTTCCCGACAGGCGAATCAACCAAACTTCCAGGTGAACTGAGACCTTTCTATTGCTCCAGATGAAAGCAAACAAGAAAAAGATCGCCCCTGGTATCTGTTACCTCAAAATGTCATCGAAAGTGGGCTGCTGGAAATTAGTAGGCATCTGCGACACATGTGGCAGAAGTTTTCTCACCGCCGTGACACCGTCAGCTGCATCACCTTGCTCTGCAACAAGAACAGTAACCATATTTTGATGATGAGGACTGGGGCCCCACCACCAATAGCTTTCTTACACACGTGGGAATTGTCCCAACTCGGACAATGCAGTGACAAGTCTGAACATAAAGGCAGTGAAGAAACGAACGTTTATTCACACGCCAAAGCGTGGTGCGTGGGCGAGATCAGCTGGTAACTGAATAACCGTTTTCCTGCAGCCCCCCCCCCACACACACACACACACCATTGAGAGCTCAAGGAACAGAGCAAGATTATGAGCAGAAGGAAACATTCTACGGAAGGTGCGTGGCCCATGTGACCCTCTTCAGTATCTGACGATAAGCCTTCGCCAGGTTTATCTTACTGAAGAGACGCACTCCGGCGATGTTCATGTTGAAGTCTTGAATCTTTTGTAGAGGGTACCGATCGGGCTTGGTGATCATATTGAGCACTCGGTAGTCCTCAAAAGATATCCAATCACCGGTTTTTTTCGGCACCATGTGTAAAGGTGGGGCCCAGTCGCTCTGAGATGGTCGTGCCATGCCGATGTCTAGCATGTGTTGGAGATCGGCTTCAGCAATTTTGCATTTTTCGGGTGGTAGTTGATGGGGCCCGGAGTGCAGAGTAGAGAGTAGTATGGGATGGACACTCGTAGCCCACAACACTACAAGGCCTCTGGACACGTTTAATTAGCAATTAGAGCTAATTAGGGCCCCCACAGTAATTAGGATCATCCAGTGAGTCATTATACGAATTGGGGAGCATCTAAGTCGTGTCCAGACCACCCTGTGTGTTGAGGGCAACGAGTGTCCATAAAAATGAAAAAAATAGATAGAAATTGAGTGGAGAGAAGGAGTTTAGTTGAAGATCAACGACGCCATCTTGAAGAATGCGGTCCGGAACGGCCGCTGACCATAGCTGGCTGATGGAGCACAGATGCAGGTCCGTCACCATCCTTCTTATGACCACTAGTTCTGAATATCCTGTTACGTCAGCTGTGACGTCATCATGGGATGTCTGGGCAGGTTAGGACGCCTTTGGACATAATGCAGGGGAATGCAAACTGCTGTGAAAGCAAGAGTAAATATGCTAACCATCAATAGCTATCAACAAAAAGAATCAGGCACAGAACCAAAACAGCCACCACAACAGCATTCACGGGGAGCGCAGAACGATGCGAATGCTCCATCCGACAGCCAGGCACAGAACTGACTCGTAATGCTTTTTTCTCCTATATAAAGTTATGCATCAGCAGCCCCCCTAGCAGTTACTTTCTCAACTAATTTCATGGCAAAATTATTAAGAATCACGTCAGCGCTACTCGTGTTCCCAAGGCAGCTTTTGCGGAAGATAGAAAATGGCGGGGATGCCTTTACAGGTAAACAGCAACCAGCGCCTGACATGCACGAGCATTAAAATCGCAAACCAAAGCAGGGACAAAGTTATCACATGCTAAAGAATTAGTTACACAACAAATCAGCCCACCGCAACGGCAGTCACGAGGAGCGCAGAACGATACGTCCATTCCTTCCGACAGCCAGGCGCAGAACTGAATCGTAATGCTTTTTTCTCCTCTATAAAATCTTACATCTGTTGTGGTTGCTTTATGAACTAATTTAATTGCAAAGTTATTAAGAATTGTTCGAGCACTATTCCCATTTAATTCAAGGGTGCGGCAGCACTAGCGTCATCATCAAGACAACAATGATCAACATGAATCTCTCCTCCAAAACAAAAAAAATACAAAGCTAGATGCGTCAACGAAGGAAAGCATGCAGGTCAGGGCATGTCAGGACATTGCTCAACGAGCGCTGTTACACGAGGAAAAAATCATCACTGCTGGTTAACAGAGGAAAGCAAACACAGAGAAACACTTGAACAGAAGGAAAAAGACACTCTCCATCATTGGACACGCACACTGCATTCCCTCATTGCAAACCTGCTTGACACAAAATCCACCATTCACCAGCGACAAAGCACACATCCGTACCACGTCAGAGGCACACTGAATTCCACCGAAGCTACGCTTTTCCGCTAACGGCCAACATAATTGCTAGAAACAGAATTAGTGCGTCCACACCTGCCAATGTCCAAGAGAGAAGTGAACCCTAGTGCCCCCTGCAGGCCTTGCTCATTGGTCGTGATGTCATCCTATTCTCTCAGGGCTACTGCTTTTTTTTTTTTCACTAATGCCCAACCCAACTGCCCTAGACAAGGTCCACCTGAAACAATAGAGCCGCGGCATGACGTCATCAAACAGGCATGCAGCTGCATGGTTCAAGGACGCGTACGCTCTGACAGGGAACCTGTTATTTATTGAATCACCATCCCAAGATTATTTCCTTTATTCTACTATAATGATTGCATAGGAAACAGAAAAACTACTACAGAAAAGCACCACGCATGAAAGCTGATCTTAGGAATTGAGCATTTCAATCCCAAAGCCTTACTAAATGAGACTTACAAATACAGGAAAGAAAAAAATATCCTTACAAGTAACGCCATCAATGGCTAAATATGACGAGCTTAGCGAGACATGTCCGTCTCATCCGATAGCGAGGCAGGTAAGTGAATAATGAAGCTTTGTTCCTCCTGAATAAAGTCACGCATCTGTCCCTTGTGATTATTCTCTAAACTAAATGAATCGCAAACTTATTAAGAATCATTCTAGCACTACTCCCATTCAGGGCAGCACTGTCGACATGACAGTGCTTCAACAAGAATGTGTCGTGTCAAAAAGAAAAAAAAAAGAACTACATGCAGAACGAAAGCATGACAGAACATGTCTGGGCATGTCAGGATGTTTCTCAACGAGCACTGTCACACCAGGAAAAATCGCAGATTTTTGTCAGACAATATTTGTCAGACAACAAGGGGGAAAAAGCATAGAGAAAGCACTTGAACAAAGTGGAAAAGACACACTCCAGCATCCAACTATTCTAAACACACGCACACACTCCTCTTATTCAAAAATAATGCTCATTATAAATCTGTCCAGAACAATGCACATGATCGACCAACCTCCCGTTTTTAATGCTGCACGTTTTCTCCAGTAACGGTCAATGCATTGTTACAGACACCTAAAACATAGAGACACTGCATGACGTCATCACATCCTGTCTCAAGAAGGCAGCGGCAAAGAGAAATCCTCCTATTATTTATTGGATCGCAAGATTACTTCCTTTGTCGTACTCTTAATTATATTCACTCTTGCATTAAAATTAAACAAAAAAGGTAGGAGCAACACATGAACATGGTACAGGGAGATATACAGGGTGTCCCAGAAAACGTGTCATTGAATTATAAGAAAAAAAACTATGCCACGTAGATGCGGTCAACAGCATTTGTTCTTATTAGGCTTTTGCCACCTCCTAATGTGAATGTCATGTACTCCAAGTTTAATTATGTAAATATTTGCGAACTGAACTCGGAAATTTGCCAAGTAAAGGTCACTTTTTTACCCCACCAATATGAAGAGCGTGCCGAATTCACTCAAATTCATGATAATTGACAATGGTATTCACGAGTTATCCCATCGGAAAAAAGAGCCGAATATCATGCTTTTCGGGGCGGCGGACCATAACGCGCGATGACTTTTTGAGCGCAATCGCTCTCAGTGTGACGAAAGAAGGTTCCGAAGCCAGCCCACAGAGTGATAGTAGAAAAAGTAACAGTTCCTAAAATTGGGAGAGGGAAAGCATTATCCCAGCGAAAGTTGGACGTGATAAGCCGTGCCTGCTTTATCTCTTTCTGCGATGTCGGGGAGGGCTGGGTTTCCAACCTCCTTTCGTCGAACTGACAAAGCTTAATCTTTGTCAGAAATCATTGTGCGCTATTCTGTGCGACCTCCGTAGAGCATGATGTTCAGCTATTTTTCCCAATGGGATAGCTCCTGGATATCCCTGTCAATTATCATTAATTTGACTAAATTAGACACGCTCTTCACAATGGTGGGGTAAAAAAGTGACCTTTACTAGGCAAATTTCCGACTTAAGGTCGCAGAAATTTACATAATTAAACTTACGTTACACAACATTCACATGAGGAAGTCTCAAAAACCCAGTAAGAACAAATGCCATTGACCGCATGACCCTGGGTGGTGAAGTTTTTTTTATTATAATTCTATGACACGTTTTCTGGGACACCCTGTATACAGTTGACGGGGGAGTTTTGGCATGAGTGGGTAACAGGTTACCCTCCCTGTTACCGTCTCATGCCAAAACTCCCCCGTAAACTGTATATATGTCTCTGTACGATGTTCATTTTTGTAACATGAAGAAGTGCAGTCTCGTGCACGAAAGTCTCATTACCATGCGCAAATAAATAAGTTGCTCCTACCGTTTAATATCAATCTTTGATTTACTCAGCACCGGTAACTTGACATCGCATATTTTTCTGCCTTCATATTAAAATTCAACAAAGAAAAAAGAAAAGCACAGTGCATGAATGATGTACTTTGTATGATGTACTCATGATAGCACTTTGTACGAGTCATCTAAACTTAACATGTCTGCTTTGCCGCTGTTAAAGTGATAAAACAGTGCGCCCGAACCGCGTCCCCACGCGAGCCACACGCGGGCCCGTTCTCGCGGTTTGGACGACGTGACGTAATGAAGCGCGCGATCCGTTACCGATTCCCCGTGCGAGCGCACTGTTTTATCACTTTAACAGTGGCAAAGCCGACATGGTAAGTTTAGATGACTCGTACGAAGTACTAAACTCTCCGGCTTTTGACGATGGTAGGATAATTATTGATTTGAGGAATAATATGAATTGATGTGGTTGTGAAATACACTTTGTGTTTGCGCTTGTTGTGCCTACAAAAAATGTGTGTAGGCGCAACAGCTGGGACCTCACTTGACACGTAAGTGCTTTGTGTTTGCCTTTTCGCGTGACGCGAGTGATACATTTATGTACTAGTGTGTGAAATAGTGGTTTAAAAAATAATTGTTATCGCGTTTGCATTGTAATGTGTTAGATTGGGCGAGCATTTTTAATGGAATTACCACGTGACCCTGGTGAAGTCCTTGTTTTGGGCAGGCTATTTTATGAGTTCTGCACGCAGATCCTGTTGTGCTGCATTTGGTATGCCTTCCTGAAGCGGTGTGCTTTGTTCTTATAGTGTGTTTCAAGCCCATAGCTCCAATTCTATCAGTAGAAGTGAATAGGAGTGTTTTGTTTGTTTGTTAGTATGTGTCTGTCACGTTCGTAGCTATGTTCAAGCTTAGTTTTCTTGGCAAAAATTCAGACTTTATCGTATTATGCTGTCCGAGAAGAAGTGACTTTCCCTTCTCGCTTAGGGGATCGAATATGTGTACCCTGGTTCTGTGCTTTCTTTACGCAGGGATAACGCAACTGTGCATGTAGCATTATGCAAGAATTATCTGATACCAGAAATGGGTGTCTTTGTCTCAATTTATTAGCATGTGCCTCGTTATTTTATTTTTTCTGTTATAGCTATGTGAGCAAAAGTGTGTGTAATTTTTCACTGCTCCTTTGTTATTTCTCTACTTTTAGGGAGAAGAAAGCAGCTTGGTAGAGCTGAATAGTGTTCTATCAGTGAAAGAGGGGTTGTTTGTTTGCTACATTTTGTTGCATGCTCGATATGTTGATGAAGTAAGCAGTCCTTAATTTTGCAGTTATGGGTATTTGAGCAGAAATGCTGGTATCTGAGCACGGAGTAGAAATTCCTACATTTCTCTGCTCCCTAAGAAAATTTGTATGTCGCTTTCCGAGCAGGAAACAACAGACCGCGGTTAGTTTACGCGAAATAGAAAAATTAACTTGCGTTTACTCTATGATGTTCTGTCGCAGACTTAGGCCTTCTCCCTGATGAGCAGTATTTTATATGTGGTGTCGCATGTCTGGACTTGTTCAGTAGTGTCTTTCTTGCTGCGATTTTTACCCTTCGCTAATATCTTGTTGTTGTCGTCTTGTGTTAGCCGTTGAGCTTCGTAGCGATGCACGGTAACGCTGCGATTATTCCTGAGCGCTCCGTGTTAAGCCTTTTCCCCGTCGTGTGTTGTATGCGCTGTCCTATGTGTGTGTGTATAATTGCTTACCAGTGCCTTGCAATTTTCACCCATAAACATTCAGTGTATATCGCATTATGCTGCCCGAGTAGAAGTGATTTTCCCTGATCGCGTAAGGGAATTTGTGTATACCTTTGTCCTATGCTTTCTTTACGCAGGGACAATGCAGCTGCTCTGCTGGAAATAAAGGGCATGATCTCAATGAATTCTCCCGCAGTTCAAATGAGATTCAATATGAAATCAGACAACCAATTCATTCAATGTGCATAAGAGGAGTATTTCTCATTGAGGGAATTGGGAGTTTTGCAGGGGAGCGGCCTTCTACAACGTCATCTCGGCTCTGTCTCCAACCGCCGCCGAAGAGGTGCACAATCTCATCACCTCCCCACCACCCGAGAACCCGTATGACCGATTTAACGCTGCTTTGCTCAAACGCATTTCCACATCGGTCCACAAAGTCCAACGCAGCTTTTACGTCGGATGAAGCAGCTTTTGGGAGACAACGTTTCCGCAGCCGGTGACCGATTCCTGCACGAACTTTGCATGCAATGCCTGCCAACTAACGTCCAAATGGTTCTGGCCACCGCATCGAACCTACCCCTGGACGAGCTGGCTTCCCTTGTTGACGCGGTCATGGAACTCGTCTCACCACACCATGTCAGCGTTCTTGAGCGTCCGTCGGCTTTACAGGACGCCACTCCTCCGCCACAGGCCGATCATCGTTCTCTCCCTTCTCCACCCGACATTCAGGTGATGGCGCAGCAGATCAGCCACCTCACGCAGCTTGTCGCGTCACTTGTCACCCGCCCGCGATCCCCAAGTCCGCGCCGCCCTCGACACCGCCGAGGCCCCCCGTCAGAACGCCGATCGCGCTCTCGGTCGGACAGTTCAGGTGGCCTCTGCTGGTACCACCATCGCTTTGAATCTGCATGTTCATGCAGCTTTAGCTCGCCACTATGCACATACCCAACCCCACTACGATGCGTGAATGAAATCACACAGAAAATCTCAATATTACCAAATTCATGGCGCAGGGGCAGGCTTGTATAAGAAACCCAAAAAGGTATTAAGTTATCGAATACGAGGCAAACAAGTATCTGAGTAGAGTACTAAATACTTAACCCAGAAAAGGATTTAAGTAGAATACTGAGTATCAAAAATGTAACTCGTTACTTTCAAGATCTACTATCAAAATACAATTTTGGGAAATTGACTAACAAAGCGTAAAAACAAAGCGAAAATGAACACGGATATCGTTCGCATCATCTCATTTCCCCGCGATATCTTCTTGATACATGCTCTCCTTTACGGACCCCTAGTGAAAATTAATCTGGTGGACCACCAGAAATTCTGAATGGCCAACATAATTTCTTGGTGGGATTTGGTGAACCACCAGACCTGTTCTGGTGGCAGCTGGTAGGCCATCAGAATTTCCTGGTGGCAGTTGATTGGCCACCAGACTTGACCTGGTGGCAGTTGGCCAACCACCATACCTGCGCTGGTGGCACTTGGTTGGCCACCAGACTTGAGCTGGTGGCAGTTGGCTGACCACCAGACTTGTGCTGTTGGCACTTGGTCGGCCACCAGACTTGACCTGATCGCCGCTGGCCAACCACCAGACATGTGCTGTTGGCACTTGGTCATCTACCAGAATTGACCTGGTGGCACCTGGCAGGCCACTAATGTTGGTCTGACTGGACGTCGTAGGCCAACAAGCTCGCTCTGGTGGTATCTTGTGGTGCGCCACACCGGGCCACCAAGATTCTTGAAGAGGTCTACACAATGTCAAATCACAAAAAGCTTGTGACTTAACACTGTGCAAGAAACTTGCACAAATCTGACATTGTGTAGCATTTAACCAGCCGGTGCTGGTGGACATTCAGCCCACCAAGGTTGGTGGGGAATTTACTAATCAGGGCTGGCGGCCATTCAACCCACCAAAGCTGGTGGGTCATGAGGGCCCATCAGTGCTGGTGGTCCATTCAGCCAAATCACGGCTGGTGGTCCATCAGCCCACCAGGGTTCAAAAACACACCAAAACATCAGGCATGGTTGTACCAGAATTTTTTTTTTTGATAGGGACACCTTGCCCAATAATGTCGCTACGCGGATACGAGATGCCTCATCTTCAATTTGCCGTTATCCCATAACGCGCGTTAAATGCGTCACTCCGGGCCCTGAATCGCCACAAGCTCTCGCACGATCTTATAAAAGCAGCTTTGGATCGTGCGAACTTTAAACATAACTATTGCTATGTGAAAGTTGAAGATCGGGACGCATATGCTGCGCTCAGAAAAGAAGCAGGAAAAGCAACACAAAACAAACGTAAGCGAGCAAGCCACACCTTAAACAACAACTATTGTTTTAGTCAACTGTTCATTTCAAGTATTACAATTTAGCCGTCCTTGCACTCTGTTACTCCATAAAACACCGTTCTTCCCTGGCTCTCGCTCATCCGGACACCTCGGGAGTCGTCCCTTTTCGTAGGGATAACGAATTTCCCGACAGGCGAATCAACCAAACTTCCAGGTGAACTGAGACCTTTCTATTGCTCCAGATGAAAGCAAACAAGAAAAAGATCGCCCCTGGTATCTGTTACCTCAAAATGTCATCGAAAGTGGGCTGCTGGAAATTAGTAGGCATCTGCGACACATGTGGCAGAAGTTTTCTCACCGCCGTGACACCGTCAGCTGCATCACCTTGCTCTGCAACAAGAACAGTAACCATATTTTGATGATGAGGACTGGGGCCCCACCACCAATAGCTTTCTTACACACGTGGGAATTGTCCCAACTCGGACAATGCAGTGACAAGTCTGAACATAAAGGCAGTGAAGAAACGAACGTTTATTCACACGCCAAAGCGTGGTGCGTGGGCGAGATCAGCTGGTAACTGAATAACCGTTTTCCTGCAGCCCCCCCCCCCCACACACACACACCATTGAGAGCTCAAGGAACAGAGCAAGATTATGAGCAGAAGGAAACATTCTACGGAAGGTGCGTGGCCCATGTGACCCTCTTCAGTATCTGACGATAAGCCTTCGCCAGGTTTATCTTACTGAAGAGACGCACTCCGGCGATGTTCATGTTGAAGTCTTGAATCTTTTGTAGAGGGTACCGATCGGGCTTGGTGATCATATTGAGCACTCGGTAGTCCTCAAAAGATATCCAATCACCGGTTTTTTTCGGCACCATGTGTAAAGGTGGGGCCCAGTCGCTCTGAGATGGTCGTGCCATGCCGATGTCTAGCATGTGTTGGAGATCGGCTTCAGCAATTTTGCATTTTTCGGGTGGTAGTTGATGGGGCCCGGAGTGCAGAGTAGAGAGTAGTATGGGATGGACACTCGTAGCCCACAACACTACAAGGCCTCTGGACACGTTTAATTAGCAATTAGAGCTAATTAGGGCCCCCACAGTAATTAGGATCATCCAGTGAGTCATTATACGAATTGGGGAGCATCTAAGTCGTGTCCAGACCACCCTGTGTGTTGAGGGCAACGAGTGTCCATAAAAATGAAAAAAATAGATAGAAATTGAGTGGAGAGAAGGAGTTTAGTTGAAGATCAACGACGCCATCTTGAAGAATGCGGTCCGGAACGGCCGCTGACCATAGCTGGCTGATGGAGCACAGATGCAGGTCCGTCACCATCCTTCTTATGACCACTAGTTCTGAATATCCTGTTACGTCAGCTGTGACGTCATCATGGGATGTCTGGGCAGGTTAGGACGCCTTTGGACATAATGCAGGGGAATGCAAACTGCTGTGAAAGCAAGAGTAAATATGCTAACCATCAATAGCTATCAACAAAAAGAATCAGGCACAGAACCAAAACAGCCACCACAACAGCATTCACGGGGAGCGCAGAACGATGCGAATGCTCCATCCGACAGCCAGGCACAGAACTGACTCGTAATGCTTTTTTCTCCTATATAAAGTTATGCATCAGCAGCCCCCCTAGCAGTTACTTTCTCAACTAATTTCATGGCAAAATTATTAAGAATCACGTCAGCGCTACTCGTGTTCCCAAGGCAGCTTTTGCGGAAGATAGAAAATGGCGGGGATGCCTTTACAGGTAAACAGCAACCAGCGCCTGACATGCACGAGCATTAAAATCGCAAACCAAAGCAGGGACAAAGTTATCACATGCTAAAGAATTAGTTACACAACAAATCAGCCCACCGCAACGGCAGTCACGAGGAGCGCAGAACGATACGTCCATTCCTTCCGACAGCCAGGCGCAGAACTGAATCGTAATGCTTTTTTCTCCTCTATAAAATCTTACATCTGTTGTGGTTGCTTTATGAACTAATTTAATTGCAAAGTTATTAAGAATTGTTCGAGCACTATTCCCATTTAATTCAAGGGTGCGGCAGCACTAGCGTCATCATCAAGACAACAATGATCAACATGAATCTCTCCTCCAAAACAAAAAAAATACAAAGCTAGATGCGTCAACGAAGGAAAGCATGCAGGTCAGGGCATGTCAGGACATTGCTCAACGAGCGCTGTTACACGAGGAAAAAATCATCACTGCTGGTTAACAGAGGAAAGCAAACACAGAGAAACACTTGAACAGAAGGAAAAAGACACTCTCCATCATTGGACACGCACACTGCATTCCCTCATTGCAAACCTGCTTGACACAAAATCCACCATTCACCAGCGACAAAGCACACATCCGTACCACGTCAGAGGCACACTGAATTCCACCGAAGCTACGCTTTTCCGCTAACGGCCAACATAATTGCTAGAAACAGAATTAGTGCGTCCACACCTGCCAATGTCCAAGAGAGAAGTGAACCCTAGTGCCCCCTGCAGGCCTTGCTCATTGGTCGTGATGTCATCCTATTCTCTCAGGGCTACTGCTTTTTTTTTTTTCACTAATGCCCAACCCAACTGCCCTAGACAAGGTCCACCTGAAACAATAGAGCCGCGGCATGACGTCATCAAACAGGCATGCAGCTGCATGGTTCAAGGACGCGTACGCTCTGACAGGGAACCTGTTATTTATTGAATCACCATCCCAAGATTATTTCCTTTATTCTACTATAATGATTGCATAGGAAACAGAAAAACTACTACAGAAAAGCACCACGCATGAAAGCTGATCTTAGGAATTGAGCATTTCAATCCCAAAGCCTTACTAAATGAGACTTACAAATACAGGAAAGAAAAAAATATCCTTACAAGTAACGCCATCAATGGCTAAATATGACGAGCTTAGCGAGACATGTCCGTCTCATCCGATAGCGAGGCAGGTAAGTGAATAATGAAGCTTTGTTCCTCCTGAATAAAGTCACGCATCTGTCCCTTGTGATTATTCTCTAAACTAAATGAATCGCAAACTTATTAAGAATCATTCTAGCACTACTCCCATTCAGGGCAGCACTGTCGACATGACAGTGCTTCAACAAGAATGTGTCGTGTCAAAAAGAAAAAAAAAAGAACTACATGCAGAACGAAAGCATGACAGAACATGTCTGGGCATGTCAGGATGTTTCTCAACGAGCACTGTCACACCAGGAAAAATCGCAGATTTTTGTCAGACAATATTTGTCAGACAACAAGGGGGAAAAAGCATAGAGAAAGCACTTGAACAAAGTGGAAAAGACACACTCCAGCATCCAACTATTCTAAACACACGCACACACTCCTCTTATTCAAAAATAATGCTCATTATAAATCTGTCCAGGACAATGCACATGATCGACCAACCTCCCGTTTTTAATGCTGCACGTTTTCTCCAGTAACGGTCAATGCATTGCTACAGACACCTAAAACATAGAGACACTGCATGACGTCATCACATCCTGTCTCAAGAAGGCAGCGGCAAAGAGAAATCCTCCTATTATTTATTGGATCGCAAGATTACTTCCTTTGTCGTACTCTTAATTATATTCACTCTTGCATTAAAATTAAACAAAAAAGGTAGGAGCAACACATGAACATGGTACAGGGAGATATACAGGGTGTCCCAGAAAACGTGTCATTGAATTATAAGAAAAAAAACTATGCCACGTAGATGCGGTCAACAGCATTTGTTCTTATTAGGCTTTTGCCACCTCCTAATGTGAATGTCATGTACTCCAAGTTTAATTATGTAAATATTTGCGAACTGAACTCGGAAATTTGCCAAGTAAAGGTCACTTTTTTACCCCACCAATATGAAGAGCGTGCCGAATTCACTCAAATTCATGATAATTGACAATGGTATTCACGAGTTATCCCATCGGAAAAAAGAGCCGAATATCATGCTTTTCGGGGCGGCGGACCATAACGCGCGATGACTTTTTGAGCGCAATCGCTCTCAGTGTGACGAAAGAAGGTTCCGAAGCCAGCCCACAGAGTGATAGTAGAAAAAGTAACAGTTCCTAAAATTGGGAGAGGGAAAGCATTATCCCAGCGAAAGTTGGACGTGATAAGCCGTGCCTGCTTTATCTCTTTCTGCGATGTCGGGGAGGGCTGGGTTTCCAACCTCCTTTCGTCGAACTGACAAAGCTTAATCTTTGTCAGAAATCATTGTGCGCTATTCTGTGCGACCTCCGTAGAGCATGATGTTCAGCTATTTTTCCCAATGGGATAGCTCCTGGATATCCCTGTCAATTATCATTAATTTGACTAAATTAGACACGCTCTTCACAATGGTGGGGTAAAAAAGTGACCTTTACTAGGCAAATTTCCGACTTAAGGTCGCAGAAATTTACATAATTAAACTTACGTTACACAACATTCACATGAGGAAGTCTCAAAAACCCAGTAAGAACAAATGCCATTGACCGCATGACCCTGGGTGGTGAAGTTTTTTTTATTATAATTCTATGACACGTTTTCTGGGACACCCTGTATACAGTTGACGGGGGAGTTTTGGCATGAGTGGGTAACAGGTTACCCTCCCTGTTACCGTCTCATGCCAAAACTCCCCCGTAAACTGTATATATGTCTCTGTACGATGTTCATTTTTGTAACATGAAGAAGTGCAGTCTCGTGCACGAAAGTCTCATTACCATGCGCAAATAAATAAGTTGCTCCTACCGTTTAATATCAATCTTTGATTTACTCAGCACCGGTAACTTGACATCGCATATTTTTCTGCCTTCATATTAAAATTCAACAAAGAAAAAAGAAAAGCACAGTGCATGAATGATGTACTTTGTATGATGTACTCATGATAGCACTTTGTACGAGTCATCTAAACTTAACATGTCTGCTTTGCCGCTGTTAAAGTGATAAAACAGTGCGCCCGAACCGCGTCCCCACGCGAGCCACACGCGGGCCCGTTCTCGCGGTTTGGACGACGTGACGTAATGAAGCGCGCGATCCGTTACCGATTCCCCGTGCGAGCGCACTGTTTTATCACTTTAACAGTGGCAAAGCCGACATGGTAAGTTTAGATGACTCGTACGAAGTACTAAACTCTCCGGCTTTTGACGATGGTAGGATAATTATTGATTTGAGGAATAATATGAATTGATGTGGTTGTGAAATACACTTTGTGTTTGCGCTTGTTGTGCCTACAAAAAATGTGTGTAGGCGCAACAGCTGGGACCTCACTTGACACGTAAGTGCTTTGTGTTTGCCTTTTCGCGTGACGCGAGTGATACATTTATGTACTAGTGTGTGAAATAGTGGTTTAAAAAATAATTGTTATCGCGTTTGCATTGTAATGTGTTAGATTGGGCGAGCATTTTTAATGGAATTACCACGTGACCCTGGTGAAGTCCTTGTTTTGGGCAGGCTATTTTATGAGTTCTGCACGCAGATCCTGTTGTGCTGCATTTGGTATGCCTTCCTGAAGCGGTGTGCTTTGTTCTTATAGTGTGTTTCAAGCCTATAGCTCCAATTCTATCAGTAGAAGTGAATAGGAGTGTTTTGTTTGTTTGTTAGTATGTGTCTGTCACGTTCGTAGCTATGTTCAAGCTTAGTTTTCTTGGCAAAAATTCAGACTTTATCGTATTATGCTGTCCGAGAAGAAGTGACTTTCCCTTCTCGCTTAGGGGATCATGTGTACCCTGGTTCTGTGCTTTCTTTACGCAGGGATAACGCAACTGTGCATGTAGCATTATGCAAGAATTATCTGATACCAGAAATGGGTGTCTTTGTCTCAATTTATTAGCATGTGCCTCGTTATTTTATTTTTTCTGTTATAGCTATGTGAGCAAAAGTGTGTGTAATTTTTCACTGCTCCTTTGTTATTTCTCTACTTTTAGGGAGAAGAAAGCAGCTTGGTAGAGCTGAATAGTGTTCTATCAGTGAAAGAGGGGTTGTTTGTTTGCTACATTTTGTTGCATGCTCGATATGTTGATGAAGTAAGCAGTCCTTAATTTTGCAGTTATGGGTATTTGAGCAGAAATGCTGGTATCTGAGCACGGAGTAGAAATTCCTACATTTCTCTGCTCCCTAAGAAAATTTGTATGTCGCTTTCCGAGCAGGAAACAACAGACCGCGGTTAGTTTACGCGAAATAGAAAAATTAACTTGCGTTTACTCTATGATGTTCTGTCGCAGACTTAGGCCTTCTCCCTGATGAGCAGTATTTTATATGTGGTGTCGCATGTCTGGACTTGTTCAGTAGTGTCTTTCTTGCTGCGATTTTTACCCTTCGCTAATATCTTGTTGTTGTCGTCTTGTGTTAGCCGTTGAGCTTCGTAGCGATGCACGGTAACGCTGCGATTATTCCTGAGCGCTCCGTGTTAAGCCTTTTCCCCGTCGTGTGTTGTATGCGCTGTCCTATGTGTGTGTGTATAATTGCTTACCAGTGCCTTGCAATTTTCACCCGTAAACATTCAGTGTATATCGCATTATGCTGCCCGAGTAGAAGTGATTTTCCCTGATCGCGTAAGGGAATTTGTGTATACCTTTGTCCTATGCTTTCTTTACGCAGGGACAATGCAGCTGCTCTGCTGGAAATAAAGGGCATGATCTCAATGAATTCTCCCGCAGTTCAAATGAGATTCAATATGAAATCAGACAACCAATTCATTCAATGTGCATAAGAGGAGTATTTCTCATTGAGGGAATTGGGAGTTTTGCAGGGGAGCGGCCTTCTACAACGTCATCTCGGCTCTGTCTCCAACCGCCGCCGAAGAGGTGCACAATCTCATCACCTCCCCACCACCCGAGAACCCGTATGACCGATTTAACGCTGCTTTGCTCAAACGCATTTCCACATCGGTCCACAAAGTCCAACGCAGCTTTTACGTCGGATGAAGCAGCTTTTGGGAGACAACGTTTCCGCAGCCGGTGACCGATTCCTGCACGAACTTTGCATGCAATGCCTGCCAACTAACGTCCAAATGGTTCTGGCCACCGCATCGAACCTACCCCTGGACGAGCTGGCTTCCCTTGTTGACGCGGTCATGGAACTCGTCTCACCACACCATGTCAGCGTTCTTGAGCGTCCGTCGGCTTTACAGGACGCCACTCCTCCGCCACAGGCCGATCATCGTTCTCTCCCTTCTCCACCCGACATTCAGGTGATGGCGCAGCAGATCAGCCACCTCACGCAGCTTGTCGCGTCACTTGTCACCCGCCCGCGATCCCCAAGTCCGCGCCGCCCTCGACACCGCCGAGGCCCCCCGTCAGAACGCCGATCGCGCTCTCGGTCGGACAGTTCAGGTGGCCTCTGCTGGTACCACCATCGCTTTGGTGCAAACGCCAATCATTGCCTGCTTCCTTGTACCTGGACGGGAAACCCGCCGGCCTCCCACTAATGGCAGCAAGTGGACCCAGCCTTGACGACAGCCGCCTCTTTCACATCGTCGACCGTGCCAATGGCACTCGGTTCCTTGTTGACACAGGTGCTGAGGTCAGCCTCATTCCTGCCAGCAGCCGCTTTTCCCGATCTCGACAACCCTGCTTCTCCCTCAAGGCCGCTAACGCTTCTACTATCCCCGTCTATGGCCAGAAATCTCTCACCCTAAACATCGGGTTGCAAAAAGATTTCCGGTGGCTTTTCCTGGTAGCCGACGTCACTCAAGCCATTCTTGGAGCTGACTTCTTGAATCATTTTAGGCTGCTCGTGCATGTCAACAGGAAGCGTCTGATAGACCGTACCACTTCCTTATCTGTTCACGGCCTCACACTGCCTATTTCTCCATTGCGCGTCTCGTCCTGCTCTGCTCCAGACTTGCCCTTCGCCTCCATATTGATGGAGTAGCCGGCTCTTACCAAACCGCCGGACTGGACCAAGTCTGTGCAGCATGACGTTCTCCACTACGTCACTACCCGTGGCCCACCAGTCCATTTCCGCCCGCGTCGCTTAGCACCCGAAAAGTTCCAAGTAGTAAAGGCCGAGTTTGATCATATGCTGGAGCTTGGCATAATTCGGCTATCATCCAGCACGTGGGCCTCGCCGTTACATATGGTGCCGAAAAAGACCGGCGGCTGACGCCCGTGCAGCGACTACCGTGCCCTGAACCGAGAGACGCTTCCAGATCGATACCCCATCCCTCATATTCTAGATTTCGCTCCACACATGGAAGGCGCCAATGCATTTTCCAAGATCGACCTCGTTCGTGCCTATCACCAGGTTTCCATGGCCGAAGAGGACATCTCTAAAACAGCCATTACCACCCCTTTTGGCCTGTTTGAATTTCTCAGAATGCCCTTCGGATTGAGGAATGCCGCCGAGACCTTTCATAGGTTCGTCGGCAACATCATCCGCGGGCTTCCTTTTGTTTATGCCTATATTGACGATATCCTCGTCGCAGCCGCTCTACTGCAGAACATGAGCAACATCTACGCGCGCTTTTCTCCCGCCTACAAGACAGCGGCGTTATCATTAACGCGGCCAAGAGCGAATTCAGCGTTTTGGAACTCGATTTCCTTGGCCACCACGTCGACTCCCAAAGAATCAGGCCACTACCAACTAGAGCCGCCGCCATTAGAGATTTTCCTTTGCCCACTTCGCCAGTTCTTGGGCTTCATAAATTTCTACCGGAGCTTTATCCCATCGTCTCCCGCTGTTGTGTGACTCCCAACAGGTGGCCTGTTATAGCGAGCTACAGAGTATTACTTGTATTACTCAAGTAACACAAGCAAGTATTACTATTATGTATTATAATACTTGAAAAATGAAAGTATTATGTATTAGTATCATAATACCGATATTTCGCAAGTAATATGTGTTTGTATTATAATACCAATTTTGAGTATTGCTGCCCATCCCTGATGGGAAGAGCGCTTGCAGTAGCCAGCAGCATCTGTACTGCTGGCGGGAGGCGCTGCAAGAGGACCCTAGTAGCACAATTTGTTGCCAGAACATTGTGGTAATGTTTTACTCAAACGTTGCAGAAACGTGGTTAATGTCCTCTTGAAAATCTGTTGCAGCAACGTTGCTGGAAAACGTTTCTGCAACGTTGTGACAACGCTAGGGCCATGTTTCCCCAAAACAAATACAATGTTGAGCCCTGCTGGAAACCGTCTCATTCAAAATCCTATGAAAATATCATTGAACCTATTGGATATCATATACACAAATCTCATTCAGTGACTGCGAAAATTCTCATTCCCAATAGATGATTTGGGATATTACATTGAAAATTGTACCATATTCCATGAGTCTTAATGAGAAATCACAGCAAGTGTTAATGCGATGTAATGAGAAATCACAGCAAGTGTTAATGAGATATAATGAGAAATCATAGAAAGTGTTAATGAGGTGTAATGAGAAGTGGTGGCTTCAAACTCATTGAATGTCCCCGTCATGTCTCATCGAACCAATGAGCCCCAGCAGGATATTTCTCATTGGAATGGTTCTCCATTTCGATTCGCCAGTAGGTTTGTTGTGGTATAGTCACATTAGATGTGTAGAGCTTTCCAATGAGTATAATTGAATTCCCGCAAAAATGAATTAGACTCAATGTGATTTGGATAATTTACTGGATCAATGCACATATTGTATTCTATCACAGCACATATTTCAGCTTGGGTGTAATATTCTCAGTTGCATTGTGCCTACACAGATGCGCAATGTTTAGTAATACTGTCGTGCATCAGAAAACCTCGTAAAGGCGCAGCCTCCTTCACTGCTGCTCCTTTTCATGAGGAGAGCACCTCATGAAGCGCCACAATGCAGTGTAAACCGAACACTAGAGAAAAGATTTCCAGAAGTCACTGTACAGAAGTAAGAGACAGACAAAGTTGAAGGTATCTTGGACGGAGCAAAGTATGAAGCATTATCCCAGCCCGGTCAGGTCTTGTCATCAATTGACAACTTCTCTTATAGATTTAATACCGATGGGGCACAAGTATTTAAATATTTAAATCAACAAAAATCAGCTTGGCCAATTCACGTGAGGATAAATGAGCTGCCGCAAACTGTGAGGCAGATTGTGGTAAAGGAAAGCTGGACATGAACAGCTTCCTCGTTTCTGTAGACGATGCAAAGGATATTTTCAGTGATGTAACATTGAAGTCATGAAAGTCATGGAAGTCAGGAAGCATTGTTCAAAGCAGATTTATTGGACTATGCTGCTGTGTCGACTCCGTATCTCTGCCCCCCATGCAAAACAATGTCGGGTTTCACGGGTACTGTGGATGTAGGTGGTGCTACCGTGAAGGAGAGTACTATGCCTCAGCCATGGACCCTATCACCATTAACGCCCCTAGAGAATCGACTGGTGAAGCAGCAGTGAGAGAGATTCAGAAGTCATTAAATGATAACCTCTAATGTCTGCGGATATAAAGGACCAGCTGCACTGATAAACATGCCATATTTTGAATTTGCACACGGTGTTCTTGGGCGTTGTACGGATTGCCAGGGTACGTTGCGTGAAGCCAAAGAAGCATTCCGCAGGTGTTTACTTTTATTCGTCACAAAAATTGTAGTTAGAAACTAGCAAAGCAAAATAGACGCCGTAGTTGCAGTTGAGTAATATGGACAGGTGAACATTCTCCGGAAGAAAGTATGTAACAACAAGATCAATAATTACCTAATAATGATTAATTAACTCTTTAATTATGGGATTTCGCGTAAAAGTGAGGAAACGGAAAGGAATATGTTCCTCGTTCAAAAGACATTCCATGTGGAAATATGTGTTAAATGCGCACCTGTGTTGAAATGTTCATCACTCAATTTCGCTATGCAAATGAGCCGAAACAAGAAATACGCAGTTTGCAAACGCAGAAACGGTGCGACCTTCACCTTATCCGGGTAGAAGAGCGGTCTATCTGGCCATTAGCTCCTACATCAATCAGTTTCATTGCTCCAAATTACGTGGCCCTCCCACTTGGGTTGCATGTCGCTCTTTCTGCGCCAGAAACGTGCTTAGTTCATGTTCCGGCTCATTTGCATAGCGAAATTCCGCGACAAATATTTTAACGCACGTGCGCGTTTGTGTGTTTTTGCAACATGAAATTACTTTCGACGCCGAATAGATCCCGTTCTGTTATTTCGCCTTTGCGAGAAGTCCCCTAATTAAAAAGCTAATGAACTTTAGGTAATTCGTGATCATATAGTTGCATGATTTTCTTGGAGCGAATGTTGGCCTGGCCATATAACTCAACTGAAAAATCGCATCTATTTTGCTCTACTAGTTTTTAATAAAAATGTTGTAGCCAATAAAAACAAACACCCTGTATGTTTGCAAGAAACAAACAATAATCATCATTAGCAGAAGAATAATGACGCCACGAAGCTCTTTATCGAAACCACCAAATGACTTCATAGAATATAGCTCTTGGAAGCCCTCAGAATGGAAAGGTTGGTTACTTTTCTAAGTTCACTCATGTATATAGGGTATCCTTACTGAAAACTTACATAAGATCTCGTTGAAGCAACTGATTCAAGATAAACTGTTGCACGAGGAAGCTGAGAAGGCTGAAATATGCCGAGAAAATTATGAAGTGACAATGAGCAATAAATTGGAAGATTTATTGTAAGAATGTGAGACAGTTTGGCTGCAAATGAAGACACTATCTATGCAAACTCATTTAAAAGAAAGAAAAGTGCATGAAAAAGGAAGCTAAAACAATGCAAATGCCACTCTGCTTCATTAATTTCTTATCCAAAGTTGATCCACACTAACAGTTATGAAAACAGATGTACTACAAATATCCAGTGTACATACAGCAACAGTGACAACACTATAAGGAGATAATGTGTGACACAATTTGAAGCAGGCAAAATCTGATACATGCATATGAGAAATCACCAAGGTCACTTATCCAGTAGCACCTTCTCATCTAATTGTCCGACAAAGTAAGTCCGTCTACTGCAAAGGCAGTGTCTAGAGAACCGCCGCGGCGGTATTCTTCGCTATCCTGGCTCGGATCGGCTGCGGAACCGCCGCCTTTGTGCTCATGCGCTATGTTCCTGCCGCCGCCGGCCGTGCCTTTTTTTCTCCGTGTGTTTGTGGGGTGCGTCGCTCAGTCTCAGAGCTGAACTTATACCGTGCTTTGCCGACAGCATTCTTTTCTTTTTTGTGTGTGCATGGAAACGGTTGCTGTCTGATGCAATCCGCAACTGAACACCTACGTAGTAATGTTTACAAATTGGGACTGTGCGCGATCGTTGCCTCGAGCCGTCATTCTGCGTTTACAAGTCCGATATAAACCATTATGAAATATACAGTCACGAGTAGTTTTGTGGGGTACCACGTCAGACAACATGGTTTTTTACCGAAATTCGTAAACCTAGGCGGAGCTAAAGGAACCACACCTGATACGATGTTCAAATGCACTTGTCGCGCATCGGAGCGAATTATGCGTCCTCTGCTTCCCGTGCTGCAAGTGGGCTTCTCGTAATGTACTGTTACGGGACGGCACGACAACTTGCGAAATTGCAAGGCAATTAAGCAAAAAGAAAACCCGAAAATTACACAGACCTTTGCGCTTGCTAACAAAAGCTCACAGACACCTTTGTGTGTCCTCTTCACTTTTTGAATGATAAATGAAACAAATGAAGTTTATTTCTGTTCAGTTACACAAGAGAATCTTCGGCAAAGTCTACAACATTTTCATATTTACAGTGCTCAGGTCTGTGAGAATGGTTGCCCTTGGTGAGGCGAAGACTAGATAGGGCAGCGACATATCAATATTAAGTTGTAGAGCGAGAAATGAGGCGACCAGGCTCTACTGAGGTTGATGGGTTTAATGACGGTTAATGGCGATGAACCGAAAACGAAAGCTCGGGTCACGCGCAGTGCTGCGCGTAACCGATGGCGGTGCTGGTGATGATTATGACGCTGCTGCTACAGGGCTCCCCCCCGTGGCGGATGACAAAGGTGGCGAGGAGGGCCGAGGTTGGCGGAAAGGTCGGGCGCCGAGGCGAAGGAGTGCAGGAGCCGGACCCGAGGCGGCGGGCGGCTCGTAGTGTGCGAGCTGCGGCGCCCAATGCACTCGACGTGGAGGGGGAGGAATGCTGGAGACAGGAGTTGAGCACGGACGTAGGGAGGGCGGGTCGGGCGATACCAGAGGTGCCGACTCCAGGAATGCGGGCTTGAGCCTGTCGATGGCCACAGTGTCAGGTCCCCGCGGAAGATCGAGGCGAAAAAACTTCGCGGCTCGCGAGATGACCTTGTAGGGGCCGTCATAGGGAGGCTGCAAGCTGGAGCGCACAGAGTCCCGGCGGACGAAGACGTGGGTGGCTTGATTAAGGTCGGGGCTCACGAACACGCGTGTTGCGGGAGCGGAGCGGGTAGGCGTGGGCTTGAGGTCCCGGAAGAGCTGGCGGAGACGGTCGATGTAGGAGGAAGGGTCGTGCACGAGCGGGGCCGAGGGGGTGAAGAATGATCCGGGAAGGCGGAGCGGGCAGCCGTAGACCATGTGGGCCGCGCTGCAGTCATCCTGGCGGATCGCGGCGCGAAGGCCAAGCAGGACGAAGGGTAGACGCTCGGGCCAGGTTGTGTCGCCGTGGTCAGTGGCGCGGAGGGAAGCCTTGAGCTGCCGATGAAGGCGCTCGACCAGGCCGTTGGCAGCCGGATGGTAGGCCGTGGTTCGGATGTGATGGGTTCCGAGGGCGCTGCACAGGTGACCGAAGAGGGCCGATTCAAACTGGCGTCCTCTGTCCGTGGTTACAGTGGACGGGACGCCGAATCGGGAAACCCAGGAGAAGAGGAGTGCGTGGGGAGTGCGTGGGCCACCGTCTCTGCCGTGATGTCAGGAATCGGCGTTACCTCCGGCCAGCGGGTAAAGCGGTCGATGCACGAGAGCAGGTAGCGGTAGCCTTTGGCCAGAGGAAGCGGGCCGACCAAGTCGATGTGGACCTGGTCGAAACGGGCATCTGGCGGAAGGAACCGCGATGGAGGCGAGATGGTGTGGCGGTAGATTTTGGACCGCTGGCAGGCCAGGCAGGCCCGCGCCCAGTCACGGACATCGGCATTCATGCGAGGCCATATGTAGCGCTCTGCGACGATCTTTTGCGTGCCGCGCACGCCAGGGTGGGACAGCGAGTGGAGGGCGTTGAAAACATGCCGGCGGAAGGCCAGGGGAACGAAAGGGCGTGGGGTACCAGGAGAGGTGTCGCACCACAGACTTGCCGTCGAACCGGGGAGCGAGATCTCCCGAAAAGTGGTGGATGAGGCGGGGGATGAACGAAGGGCGGCGAGCTCTTCATCTGCCTGTTGCGCCTGGGCGATGCCGTCCAAATCGACCGCGGGGGGCGGATGGAGAGCATTGACGTCCGGCCGCGAGAGTGCGTCGGCAGCGGCATTGTCGTCGCCTGCGACGTGTCGCACATCGGTCGTGAACTCCAAGAGGTAGCACATGTGGCGGGTTTCACGAGGCGAGTGGTTGAGGGAGGCCGATCGCAGGGCGAACATGAGAGGCTTGTGGTCGGTGTACAGCACAAACGGGCGGCCCTCGAGAAAATGGCGGTAGTGTCTGCATGCCAGGTAGGCGGCGAGGAGCTCACGTCCGAAGGTGCTGTAGCGTGTTTCGGCTGGCGAGAGGCGTTGGGAAAAGAAACCGAGAGGTTTCCAGTGGCCATCCTGACGCTGCTGCAAGACTGCGCCGACAGCAGCAGTGGAGGCGTCGACGAACAAAGCTGTCTCGGCGTCAGGACGAGGATGGTGGAGCAGCACAGCATCTGCCAGGGCCTGCTTGACCTCTTCGAACGCGCGTTCTGCTGCCGGTGTCCACTCCAGAGGGGCAGCACGGGCCTCTTTCGGATGGTCAGCGCCGAGAGCTGCGTAGAGAGGCTGGAGCAAGGCAGCACAGCGAGGCACAAAACGTCGGTAGAAAGTCACGAGGCCAAGGAATGAACAAAGTCCTTTGCGAGAAGTGGGGGCAGGAAAGTCTCGGATGGCCTGGACCTTGGATGCGAGTGGCCGGATGCCTTGCGGGGTGATGGTGTGTCCCAGGAAGGTAAGGGTGGTAACGCCAAACTCGCACTTCGCGGCATTGATGGAGACTCCGTAGTCCTCCAGGCGCGAGAAGAGGGCGCGCAGATGGGCGCGATGAGCCTCCGGAGATGGACTTGCGACGAGGATGTCATCCATGTATGCGAATGCGAAGTCCAGGCCGCGGAGCACTTCGTTGATGAATCGTTGGAATGTCTGCGCAGCATTACGCAGGCCAAAGGGCATCCGCACGTATTCAAAGAGGCCAAAAGGGGTGGTTATAGCAGTCTTCGGGATGTCAGGGGGATGGACGGGAATTTGGTGATAGGCTTTGATGAGGTCTATCTTGGAGAAGATGGTCGCTCCGTCAAGATTCGCGGTGAAGTCCTGAATATGGGGAAACGGGTATCTGTCCGGTACCGTGACGATGTTGAGTGCACGGTAGTCCCCACATGGGCGCCAGTCACCAGGTGTTGCTTTGGGCACCATGTGGAGAGCGGAAGACCACGGGCTGGAGGAAGGCCGAATGATCCCCAGTTCGAGCATGTGCTCGAATTCCCTCTTGGCAATGACGAGGCGCTCCGGAGCCAGCCGTCTGGGGCGAGCGAAGACAGGGGGGCCCCGTGTCACGATGTGGTGAGTGACGCTGTGGCGAGGTGGGCAAGAGGCGTGCGATTGGCGCAGGACAGCGGGGAACTCCGTGACAATGTCGGCGAAAGCAGTGGGCAACGGTAGCCGTATGGTGGGACTAATGGCGGCTATATGCGCTGGGGCTCCATAAACGTGCAAAGAAGTAGTATTGTCGACGAGGCGCTGGCGTCTAATATCCACAAGAAGGTCGAAATGGTGGAGGAAGTCGGCGCCAAGGATTGCGAAGGGGAGGTCGGCGATGGTAAAAACCCAACGAAATACTCTGCGCAGGCCGAGGTCAAGGGTGACGGAGCGTTGACCGTAAGTTGAGATGGTGGACTTGTTGACGGCCTGCAAAGCCAAGTCTGGTTGTCGGTGTCGTTTTTCTGCGGGGGTTGGTGGAACGACGCTCACGTCAGTCCCGGTATCCACCAGGAAGCGACAGCCGGACACGCGGTCCGTGATCAGGAAGAGCCGGCTGTTGTCGCCCCCAGCCATGCCAGCCGTTAATGGTTGGGGGGAGCGTTTCCCGGCCACGAGCAAGGGGCATGGCAGTTCCTTGCGGCATCGCCGAATTTTCGATGATACCAGCAGAAGTGGTGCTGAGAGGGCGAAGGAGACCGTTGACGGGATGGCGAGCAGCGACGGCAAAACGGGCGCCGAGGGGAACGTGGTCGCTGCGGGGGAATGGCGTCCACCCGGTTCACCAGGGCCGCCACCGTAGTCTGGAGTTGCTGGAGCGACGTGCTGATGGCATTGATTGCAACGTCCACCGGTGGAGGGGAGGTGCGGGGGGCCAGGGCGGCAACGGCTCCTGGAGATGGAAGGCCAGCAAAATCCATAATACGGTCCGCCATCTTCGCCAAGTCATCCAGGCGGGAATTTTCGCCGGCGGCCAGGATCATGCGTACGTTGTGGGGCAAACGTTGTAGGAAGAGTTCGCGTAGTAGCGAGTCGTCCGTGGTAGGGTTGCCGGCGAGGTCGCGCATGCGGCGTAGGAGCTGTGTGGGCCGTCGATCGCCGAGCTCTTCCCTGTTCACAAGCTGCTGCAATCGCCGCTCCTCCGAAGCAGATGTACGGCGAATTAACTCGTCCCGTAAGGTGTCGTAGGGTAACTCGGGGTGAGGGTGGATGATTAGGTCGCGGACTTCCGCCGCAGCTTCGGGAGGAAGGTTTGCGATGGCGTGGCCAAACCTTGAGGCTTGAGAAGTGACGCGGCGTCCGTCGAAGAGAACCTCCGCCTGCGCAAACCACAGCTGAGGGTCGGAGATGGAGAAAGGCGGCAGGCGGAGCGGTGCCACAGAAGCCTCAAGCGGTGGAAGTGGCGGTGGCCGGCCGGGAGGCGAAGAGCTGGTGGAGTGCTGGTCACCGTTCATGATGGTGGAACGCTAAGACAATCACGTTCGGGTCACCAGTTGTAGAGCGAGAAATGAGGCGACCAGGCTCTACTGAGGTTGATGGGTTTAATGACGGTTAATGGCGATGAACCGAAAACGAAAGCTCGGGTCACGCGCAGTGCTGCGCGTAACCGATGGCGGTGCTGGTGATGATTATGACGCTGCTGCTACAAAGTAAACTGCCTGGAGCAAGACAACTGACATTACTTCCTACATTTCTTGCTGATGCATGACTCACAAAACCAGTTACTGTTTCTAGGAGCTTTTGTCAAGTGGCAGCACTTTAAGTGTTGCCATTCCAGGCCGCAATCACAGATTATGGAACCGCTGGTGATCAGGTCATCATTGCAAGCTTTACAGTGCCATGGCTGCTGCTGTTTCACTTCACGGACTTGCTGAACTAGCGCCCATCCGTCTTGCGTGAAGTATTCTTCAATTAGGTCTAAATTCACCTCTTCGTCCAAAATGGCTTGAGTGTGTGCTTCTGGCTTTGTTTCAATTTCCTGCTCATCTGGATTAAGAAAGGTAACTGAAGGTAAAAAAGCACTTATGGTTATTTTGTACAGTGCACTTAATTGACTACCTCCAAAGGTGTGTGTGTAAGAAATCAACTTGAGAAATATTTCCTTCAACTTCCCATACATCTATACCTCAGAAATGAATGTAAAAACTGAAGAATCGTTTTGTCAGTAAAGTTCTAAGTGTGTCATGTTGAATTTGTCCGATACAAATTAGGTTCCGCATAGAAAGGGATCCTTAAAAGCTTGCGCTATATTGACTTACCAATTACTCCTGTCCGTTTGATAGCTGAGTTTGTTGTATCTGGTGACACGAACCACTTCAGCATTTTGAGTTTTTTCTCTGCTGCAGAAAGCTTTGCAAATGGCACTGGATGGTATCTATGTCTCTTTGGAAGCCCAATGACAGTTACTTCAGCACCTTTTGGGCGACCCCGCTTTCTCATTGCTGGGGCCACCTGTATCTTTTTGTTGTCACCAAGAATGGCAGGTACAGCACGCACAACACGCTGCATCGAAGCATTGTTGCTGCTACTTGACCCTGCTTCTGCAATGTCGTGGTTGAGACCTGTAAGTGTACCATTCATCATCAATAGCTGCAAGAAGGCTGAGCTTGTTGCACTTGTGCTAGTTGTTTTCGGTGAGCTGGAAAACAAACTATGTTGTTGCTATTTGGTGTATAGCACTCAGTAATTCAACGTATATGCTGCTGTACTCTTACCTGATGCCTCTATACAAGAGGGCTCTCCACTGTGACATGGACCTTCATTAATATCAGGTGCACTCTCAGTCGGATTCTCACAGTCAAATGGGGGCGCTAAGCTGTGAATGTTCACTCCGTCCAGGTCTCGTTGTTCACTGTCCACCACATCATGAAGTTCGTGCAAAAAAGGATGCTCCTGAACTGATGGCGAAGAATTGCTTGTAGTGGCAGTTGGCAATGGGACTTGAGGCTGTGTTCCAGTTGTCTGCCACTGACACTTCAGCTTATTTAGTGCTTCTAACCTGTCGATAAACTCTTCACTAGTAGCCTCTGCAGCAAGTGCTGCAAGATCTCTGGCAATGAGGAATGCCTTTCTGTACTTCTCACTTGCAGACATTTTCCTGAGAGACATTTGTTGGCCGGTATTCTGTGCAGTGAGACTCAGGGTCTCCCATGTCAGCATCCATGGTCGTGCTGCAAGCGTTGAGTCGGTCACGTTGGCCTAGGTAATGATCACGTGACCACCTTGGGCTACACAGTGCTTCGTCATACAAATCTTCCCCATCTTTTGCACGTACAGCGAAGATGTGGTGACACGGTAGTAGCATAGATGATACAAGTGGGCAGCTGCAGTGCGTGCTTGTGATGGATACAACTCCTGCAGAGGAGTTGTACAGGTAGTGGGCACCATTCTGCTGAAGGTCGGTCATATTATTGCTCCTTTTCAGTTCCCGAGAGACATGTTCAAAGGCATATGGTGTGAGAAGGCTGTAGTATCTTTTCTGCACCCTCTCCATGGCTTGATTGGAAGGTCTCTTATACAACGTCATTGCAGCTTTGTTGTCAGACTCGTCGCTGAGTGCAAAGAGGATTGTGAACAACTTGCCGATGAATCCTTCTAGAGTGCTGAATTTCTTGATGGCAGACTTTAATTTGCCATTAATTGCCTCAAGCCGATTGTTTGTTGTATTCAGAAAATTGCCTTTGTTGTATGTTGGACCCAGGGACCATTCGTCACTGCATTGCCTCCAGTTGGTGTCGAAGTAGTCGAGGACTTTTTGTGGAGCTTCATTTTCAAGTGCATTCAAGTATGTGTCATCTGCTGGATTTCTTGCCCACACCATTTTCTGAAGAATACCGAGTAGCTTGTTTCTTTGTTCACTGGTGATCGAAATTTTTTCTGTTGTGATTTCCCTTCTGAAGATTTGCAGCACGTGGAAGATGCAGATCAGCACAGTTGCTTGTGGGAATTCCTGTTTTAGGATGCGTCGTTCGCCTAGGTCTTTATTAGCCATGATGCATTTTGTTGCTGTCCACACCGGGTTCAGCTTTTTAAATGTCTGCAACAGCCATTCCATACTCTGGAAATCTTCGCTGACGAGCACTCCAACACATATTATTTCTGAGGAGGCATTGCCATCTTCAACGTGAATGACGTAAACTGGAGTCCTGATTTCTAGCAACTTGTATGTCGCGTCTATCCCTAGAAACTCAGGGTAGGCTTTCATCATTTGTTGCATTCTCTGCGTGCAACGAAGCAGTCCTTTGAAGGTGTCTCCCTCTAGGAGGAGCTCACAATCAGACCCTGAAAGCAGAACATGCAATAAAGCTGAGCAATTAGGATATCTAGTCTCTGCTGCTTCCACAGCTTATCTCTATTAAATGAAACAGTACATCTTTGTGTGGAAACGCGCACTGTATCTTGCCACAAAGTAATTAACTACAGTGACACTGCCATGGCTTGTTAATCTTGATAAATCTAGCCCTTTTATCCCTTTTGCGGGGCCTAAGCTTTATAAATGCATTTACGTCTCCTCAGCACTGCAATATATATTCCAGAAAAGAGTCAGCGCAATGAAGAATCAACATTATGTGGGCCACATTAAAATTGAAAACGAAAAATTGGTCTCATTGGTGTGGATGGCATGGGTGCGGAGGAAGAATATATGATCAGATATTTAACCACATACACTAGAAGAACTTGTCAGAATTTATGCTGTCCAAAGGCAAGCAGAGACATTTATGTTACATTCCTTCTTTTCGTCACATCACAGACTCTGAATAAAAATGGTTATGAGTTATGGTATCGGAGGTGTTGGAGCATGTGAAACTGCGAACAGTTTTTGATTCCTAACATTTTCCTAATAAAGTGCACTCTACATAATTGTCAGTCTTTGATTAATGAGTACTTACAATCTGCTACAGACCTCTCTCATTTTTTTGTTGTTCCCTGGTATTCAATAATATTATCCATTCACTGGTTGCACTCAGGGGTGAAAATACCCATGTTTACGAGGCACAACACCACCAACATTTTGGGACACAGAGTTCATTGCTTCTGTGAAGTTATCGCTGTACAAAATGCAATGCAGCTGTTGTCTCAATGTATTGGTTCCCTAGGATCCTTGTATTCAAAAACGTTAGACAAGAATAAAATATGGTAATTCCTGTCAGTTGCACGCATGCACTAGGGTTAGAATCTCTAAAGTTCACAATTTTGTTTTTGCCTTGTTATTCCCTATGGGCTCCTTCCTTGAATGCGAAGCATGTAATAGCATTCATTTGCATTAAATGAAGACAAATGTGTGCTAAGAAAAAGATGCATACCATATTTCTCATGGATAAGCAGCACTGTCTTCTCAATGCTGTTCTTATCATGGGTAGCTGTGACAGTGATGTTGTTAATGTCCTTCAGGAGTACTTTCTTTCCGGTCTTTTCTTGAATAGTTCTTTTAACAAGCTTCTTGTTGGCTCCATGTTGCATGAGGTGTCGAACTTCGTCCTTTATGTTGCCTGGAAGTCTTCTCTCTTGTGGAAGGTAGTTGAAAAGCACCTGTCAAAGCATAGATGTAGAGCTTTCAAGGAAATAGATATACAGCAAGACAACACTTAAAGGCAGTCCCAAACTTACTTTGGATGTCGTATGATTGTGAACATCCTTCACCTCGATTATCTCGAGCATGCATCCGTCTTTCGATATCCTTGCTTTGACATACGCGATGCAGTCATCTTTGAATGTCCTATTTGATGAAGGGCGTGAAGAGCCATTTGCAAAGCAATACCTGGAGGTATATAACTGGAGAGGCATTCATAGCGGTAGTAGGTTGTAGATCATAATGTGCTGTGCCAATATTCATCCAAGGCACTTACTTTCTCTTTCGAAGACCTTGTAATCTCGACTTGAAATGTCTCCCACCTTTGATGCAGCTATACACAACTTGGTAAAATCTCAAAGCCGGATTCAGGTAGCGTTTTGTCTTCTTCGACGCTGCATTTATAGTGCGACTGTCGCGGATATAGAATTTTTGCGCGTTGGACCGAGACCACTCCTGAACTGCCCTGTCCAGGTCTTCGAAACTTGCAAAAGTGTCACCACACGACAGTTCGGGCATTTTTGAGGACTTTTCGTCAATTCCGAGCTCGAATCGAACCGAAGCGAAGGGTGATAATTTTGCGCGCCGCGCCAAGCTGAGAGCGTCAAGCGTGCATGCGCGGTGTTCTAGCTTGCGCACGCGCAGACAGCGGCACGCAGCTTTGCGCGGCGCGCGATGCTTTCACACGACGGCGAAGTTGCAGAAATGTGTCCGCAAAGAAGATTGCGAAAATAATTGTTAAATAAATGACTGAGAGGAAGTACTTCTAAAGGATATCAACAACGGTACTGCGAGAGTTGAGCATAAGAAGCAGAGTTCGAGGTAACTCGTTACGGTAACTAAGTTCCTGTTGTTTTGGTAACTTGTAACTTAACTCTGTACTTTTGCGCAGTGGCAATTTTCAGAGGAACTCATTTCTTTTTCAGGTAACTTTGCCAAAGTAACTTAAGCTAAGTTCCAAGTTATTTTTAATTCGCTTTTCACTCACGTCCACTTATTTTCTTGCTTTCTCTCCAGTTCTTTCATGGCATTTTATGCCACAGAACGTGATATTCAACCAATCACAGTATTATATTCAGGAAATTAGAACCGCTGTCATTGAAATGAAGCAGAACCATTGTGTGCCTACAGGGACTAAGATGCAAAGCGTTCGAATTGCTGGACATAAACGAAAACGATCTAAGCGTGTTGCACTCCTTGGCAGGCAACTCAATGTATAACTCCACTGCTCACGCGCGTGACTGTGAGTTACAAGACTGAGGAACTTCGTTACTAACTTAGTTACATTTTTCACACGGTAACTTCTCAATACATGATAAAAACCTATATGTAGGTATAATTTCCTTGAGCCGGAGGAATGTGATCATGACTGGCTATTGATGACCGAATTGACTTGTAAATGTAGGAGCCAAGATAGATATGCCTGTGCCTCCACTACCCGCGAAACAAAAATTCTGGCTTTGCCACAAGCATGTACGATCGTGAGGTCCCTTGGAGGACCTTGGGAGGCTAGGTCGAATACGCACCTAAAAAAGTAGACACTGGAGCTTTTCTACATTTATTTAGTGTACTAGCTTTCGCGTGGTGGACTCTCACACCTGAGCACTAGATACGAACATGTTTGTGATAGACTTTGCAAAGGAAGACTCTCACATCAAGCTGGACAGAAATAAAATTTATTTGTTTCATTTATCGTTAAAAAGTGAACAGGACGCACAAGGGTGTTTGTAAGCTTTTATTAGCAAGCACAAAGGTGTCTGTGTAATTTTCGGGCTTCCTTTTTGCTTGCCTTGGAGGAATGTAGAAGCATTGCCCAGTGCGGTCAACACACGTGATAAAAAGACAAAAGCGCCGAAACTACTGGGCATTACCGCACAAGCTTTCTTGCAGTAGTCTGCATTTCGTCAGGTACATCTAAATAAACGTAATCTAAAATAAAGTTGTTGCTGCTGTTGTCACTTACAAAAGTGATAAAGAGCTGACATCCAGTGGCGGATCCAGCGGGCGGGGGAGGGGGGGCGATCGCCCCCAAAACGTCAGTTTATACATTGGATTTCTCTCTCCCCCTCCCCCACTACGCGCTCCGACAAAGAAACCGCCCCCCCCCCCCCAAACTCAGAGTGTGGATCCGCCCCTGCTCACATCTCACGTCATCGCATACGAAGTGTTCACGTGAAAACAGAGGCGGCGAGAACAGAAAGAAAAACAGGAGAGAGGGAGAAAAAGCACGTACGCTCTGGAACGGGGAACGAAACCACAAGTTCCACAGTGGGGAATACCAGCCAAGGTCAAGACAAGATAATTGGTTCAAAAAAAGCGCCACAAATGGCTCATACAGTGTATATGGCCAAAGCGGGAGAGGGAATCTCCGGCCACGGATGACGATGGACGTTGAAACAAATGTTGAAACACGTAGAGTGTAATAGAAAATGGTTCTGAAAGTTTACCTACATTTTATATCAAGATATATATGGAGTATGTCCATGATGAAGAATGGCTAAAATTGATGCGATAGGTTAGAATTCTTCCTCATGCGTGATTAAGGAGAGACAGGGCTCATGTTGAGTCTGTCCGGATATTCCCGGACCCGCCTTTGCTACATTGTGTGAGCTTGAGCCACTAAATAAGCTAGGTAAGCTAAATAAGCTTAGTGGCTCTAGTGTGAGCCAGTTCTGATGCTGCCCTTGTTTTGACCTTGGCTGGTATTCCACTGGGGAACTGATGGTTTCGATCCCCGTTCCAGAGCGTACGTACTTTTTCTCCCTCGCCTTTTTTCCTCTCTTTCCTTTTTTTTTGTTCTCTCCGCCTCTCTCTTTTCATGTGGCAACTTCGTATGTGATATAGTTTTTTTTAAATTCCGTGTTGGCACCGCGAAGCAACTGTGGCTATGAGCGGCGTACAGATATGAACAGATGGAGAGAGGACGGCGGGAAGGAGTGTGGGACAGGGGGTTAGTATGCGTCCCCGGCCGACTTCAAGGGAACTGTGTCTGGAAAGTGGTCGGAAAATCCAAGGAAAACGCATGGCACAGCTTGTGGTACGATTCGAACCCACCACCTCCCACTCTTCAGCGCACGACCTTGGCCCCACCAACGACCGAAGCGCCCTAACCCGCTTTTGTACCTGACGAAGTACATACTACTACGAGAATATTGTAACAGTAGTTTCAGTGTTTTTTGCCTCGCAATTTTGCAAGTCGTCTTCACTTCCCGCAACAGTGCATTACGTGAAGCCCGCTTTACACTCCGCCATTTGCAGCACGCAAAGGAGAGGACGCATGATGCGCGAGAGCGTATTTGAACATCATGTCAGGTCTGGGTGCTAGCGCCGGCTGTTTTCGTGTTGGTTGTGCTTGGTTAGGTATAGATTTCGTTTGTGTAGCTCCGTATACGGTACTAATTTCGGCTCTTAAAAGACCATGTTAGCTGCCTTTGCGCCCCACAAAACTGCTCGT
Source organism: Ornithodoros turicata (assembly GCF_037126465.1). Lineage (NCBI taxonomy): Eukaryota > Metazoa > Arthropoda > Arachnida > Ixodida > Argasidae > Ornithodoros > Ornithodoros turicata. The sequence continues at coordinate 49,258,194 of NC_088202.1, read as the reverse complement.
AATGTTTGATATTCACATGATAAAAACGCGAGGAACGTGGAAGAAGATAAACGCTGTCCGTCCATGTTTCTTCACGTTTTTACCATGCTACTTAACCAACATGTTCTATATCTCCTTGCACTTCTGCTTTATATTCATCCGACTTGTAAATGCAGAATGACAGCCGGACGTAACGATCGCACACGGTCCCAGTTTGTAAACATTTCTACGCAGGTGTTCAGTAGCGGATTGCATCAGACAGCAACCGTTTCCATGCACACACAAAAAAGAAAAGAATGCTGTCGGCAAAGCACGGTATAAATTCAGCTCTGAGACTGAGCGACGCACCCCACAAACACACGGAGAAAAAGGCACGGCCGGCGGCGGCAACGACAGCGGCGGCAGCAACATAGCGCATGCGCACAAGGGCGGCGGTTCCGCAGCCGATCCGAGCCAGGCAAGCGAAGAATACCGCCGCGGCGGTCTCTAGACACTGCCTAGTGCAAACGGGATGATGGCACATCATGAAGGCACTTCAGAGAACTATGGATGGCTGTAGTTTAGTAACGAGCCCACAGCGCACGGATGGGTGTAGATTTAGCAGGGGTACGGTAAGGTCATTGTTGCCAGACGACACTTGTGAATACGGACGTCCAGTGCAGGTTACGAAATAATATCGGCTTTATGTCATTGTTGCCAGACGACACGCGTGAATACGGACATTAAAAGCAGGCTACGAAATGAATATCTGCTTTTGAAAGGCAGAACAGGGTTATTAGAAGAGTTAAAGCTGCTAGGGCCAACTGTGATGTAAAACAGAAAACTGCTTGCCAAGCAAGAACTTTACTAGGAGAAATAGGCGTATTTTGAGCATAGATGTCTGGAATACAGCATTTAATATTGAAATGCGCACAAAAACACTGGAAATCGTTAGCAGAGGCACAAATGAATAAGAGGAAGAGTGATGTTTTACATGGGGAGTCTTAACGACAAAGGTCACATTCTGTACGTTATTCTACGTTGAATGTTCACGCATCACAAATGTCACGTCAAATTACACATACATATATATATATATATATATATATATATATATATATATATGTATGTATATATGAAATACGTTAGGACTACAATATCCGTTGTGACTAGGTCAGCTGAATACGTATTCCATGTGCGGAGAGAGCCCATATATATACTTAGCATCCGTCATGACTGAGGTTAGGTTACGTCTGGTGTATACGTATTCTATGTGTCGAGAGGCCCATATATACTTGGCATCCGTCGTGACTGAGGTTAGGTTAGGTCTGGCGAATACGTATTCCATGTGTCGAGAGGGCCCATGTAGACTGTGCTTCCGTCGTGACTGAGGAGGTTAGGTCTGGCAGACACGTATTCCATGTGTCGAGAGGGCCCATATATACTGTGCATCAGTCGTGACTGAGGTTGGGTTAGGTCTGGCAGACACGTATTCGATGTGCCGAGAGGGCTCATGTAGACTGTTCATCCGTCGAGACTGAGGTTAGGTTAGATCAGCCGAACACGTGTTCCATGTGTCGAGAAGGCTCGTGTAGACAGTTCATCCGTCGAGACTGAGGTTAGTTTAGGTCAGCCGAACACGTATTCCATATGTCGATGTAGACTGTTCATCCGTCGAGACTGAGGTTAGGTTAGGTCAGCCGAACACGTATTTCATGTGTCGAGAGGGCTCATGTAGACTGTTCATCCGTCGAGACTGAGGTTAGGTTAGGTCAGCCGAACACGTATTCCATGTGTCTAGAGGGCTCATGTAGACTGTTCATCCGTCGAGACTGAGGTTAGGTTAGGTCAGGTTGGGCTAGGTTGTTGATGGAAGTGAAACAAACTAGTGTGGTATTGATAGGTTTTATTGACAGCAACCGTTTCGCCCTAATTGGGGCTCATCAGTACGGTGCAGGGCAGAGTACCCAACCGCATACGGTCACCCGAAAGGGGCCTGTCAAATATGTACAAGTATTTACAATATATACAATGTCATTTCAGGTTTAGTTGTCGTGTCCGGGAGTGTAAAGGCGTTTGATGTCGCTGAGGAGCCTTTCAAAAGGGTTTTCATTTTTGTTTGCACAATCCATTCGCCAAAGGTACCCGGAGAGGTGGTGCGCCATGTTGTCACTGGTGATGCCACCTCTGGGAAGTCTGTGGCGAAGTGGCCTCCACTGTGACTCAGTATGGTTGGTGGTCACACCGGTGTCAGGGTCAACAAACTGATACTGGTGATTTACAGTCGTATGTTGGAAGCCCTCCGCTGACAGTCCGCTGTAGCCTTTCCAACAATCGGTGTATATGGTTGTGCCCTTATGGACGTTGGCATCTATGAGAGACAGGAGGGTCTCTTTGTCCCTCTTGTTATCTGGGCAGATAGCGAGACGTAGTTCTTTCGTGGTTACATCGATCAGCCCAAGGATCCACGTCCCTTCCACAATGCGACCGCGTTGGTACTTGCGGCGCCCTATCTTGCATTCGTCGATTTCGACTGTGTGGCCGGTTCCGCCGATTTCTGAAACTTGGATTGTCGCAAGAGAGTCTGTGCAAACTTCTTTGCAGTAGCTGAACCAGTCTGCAACAGTAGCCCTGGATATAGTGGTGTCCATTGATGATTCGTCGAGGGCTTGGTCAAAAGTCATTTTCTTCGCAAAACAGTACGAGAGAATCAGCACTTGTTCTGGCGACAGTCTGACATTTTCAAACCATGTGCCGATGGTAACCGACTGCGTGAATTCGGGATGCTCTTTTTTCCGGCAAAAACCGTCCGAAACCGAAAAACCGTCCGAAACCGTCCAAACGTGCGCTGTGACGGTTTTGCCGTAAGTTCCGTGCCACAGTGCGGACAGGTGATAGTATTGGGCACCAAACCCTGTGAGTGTATCCAAGATACGTTGTTTGGGTGTCCGTGAGGATCTGAATATAGTCCAATTGAGTCCCTGAGGATGCGGCCCAACTTGAACAAGTTCATGTTCGTGGTTTTCGAATCCCACACCTGCGAAGTGTCGTCTGCTACGCGCGTTTGGGGTGTTTGGCGACATCGATGTTATATCGCAGTTTCTTCCCTATGTTATGTGTTATTTCTAATAAATTTACGTTCCAATTACATAAAAAACGTTAAAAGTGAAAGAATTGAGTTTTATATATTTGAGCTTGTGTCATAATTTGACCGTTCTGGTTTCGCTGGGATGGTGGCGCTGGAGTAGTGGGATGGGGGTAGGTGATAGATGACGGTATTTATTCGTTGTGAAAAGAGGTAATTTCGTATCAAAATTCACAAATTTTGCAAATCGGTACAATTTTTGGTCTGTAAAATTGCATGTGGAGACCGGACGCATATCGGTTTTCCGTGTTTTTCATGATTTTGTCTTCGTAGAAGCCGCGGTATCGTTACTGAACTATATCCCTATATCGGGTGAGTAGAACACCTCTTGGTTCGCTTGGGAGTTCAGGATCAAGCGTCCGAAACACGCCGCTTACCTTTGTGCTAACAGAGCTCGTGCACGGGTTCAGGAACAAAATGCATGACGGAGGACCTCACTACACAAATGCAAAGACGTTCATATTTTTATACGGTCGGCGGAGCTGAAGGGCAGGAAGACCATCCAATTTACCAGACTGCATCTTAGATCCTACACGCCAACAGGCGTTTCCAAGTTCAAAACATATTCTGAATTGATGCCGATGGCGCTCGGTCGCATACGACGACGAGAGCATTATGGCTGTAGTTTCGTTTTGACAGACTGGCAAAGCTGAAGCGTCGCAGGGTAAAGCTGTCGCAGTGAACAATCAGTTTTTGCAACCTACTCAGGAACGTGGAGTTGTGTGCATAACTTTGCACACGTTTCGGTCTTTATTTATTTTATTATCTTATTTATTTATTTATTATTAGAATCATTATTCTTATTTCGTTTATTTCATTATTTCATCAATATGTTTTATTGTATTTGAGCATAATTTAATATGTACACGTTGTGCAATTAATTTCGACAGTTATTTTCTTTTTTCCTTTTTTTCCGCTTTATATAAGCCCAGCTTATCTTCACAGCCAGGAATCGAACACTATCTGGCGTAGTCGCTGTAACATCCCACAAGGATCCCACAAGGATGCATCCCATTTCCAGCTCGATTCTAGCATTAAACTATTCTTGTTTTCGAATGGCAGTTGGATGGTTTCTCAATGTGCACTGACCCACAAGGACGATGACCCCACTCCTGGACCTGACACAAAAGCGCACCTAGATTCAGCGGCATAGATAGAAGCGCACGCAGATAGATTCACCGGTCGTCAATTTCCACCTAGCTTAGTTGACGACGCTCTAAACAAATCCCGCAAAGCAGATCGCAAAGCCCTGTTCCAAAACCACAAACGAGTGTTAGATAATGGTTCCGTAAACCTCATCTTAACATTTAGCAGCAATATTCCAAGCGCTAACAACATACTAAACCATCACCATAGTATCCTTCTCCAATCGGAGCGCGTGGGACAAATTTTCCCTCAGCCACCGCGGGTAACCTACAGGCGCGCGCGCAACCTACACGATAATCTAGTTAGCTCTAAGGTTAGCAAAGCAGCGCGTCCAGGAAACGTCTGTCACCCGTGCGATGGTCGAAGGTGTCAAATATGCAAATTAATGCAAAGCACCCAAGTACTTAAAAGCACGAATTCCAATTTTTCCGTCAAAATTAATTGTGACTTCGACTGTAATTCATCTAACGTCATTTACGTCATTCAGTGCGGCATGTGCCAAGCACAATACGTAGGTCAGACTAAAACATCATTTCGGATCAGGTTCAACAACCACCGATGTGACGTTACAAAAAAGCCAAACCTCCCGGTCTCTCGCCATTTCAAACAACCAGGTCATTCACTAAATAATGTGTCACTTTTTATTCTCTAGTCAAATCTTAGCTCAGATCGGTGCAGGGAACAACGCGAATCTTATCTCATTTACAAATTCCAATCAACCATTAACGAAGATCTGGGAGCACTTCCAACGGTAAGAAATCTGGCCGCCCAGATGAGCTATTCTTCCTTTCCGTTTCCTTTCTGTTGTTTTCTCTCTTTTTTTTTTTTAGCAAAGTTTGAGGCAGCCCTCACCCTGCCTGGAATTTTCCCCAAAGCGGACAGTGACCTACGGCGAATGACATCACCAGCCGGACTTGACCTCCTGGAATATCCCCGAATCTGACTCACTGACAAACGCCTGTGGCGTGCCCGTACCGATTATGACGTCATGTACCAAACCTATTTAAGTAATGTGTAACCAGCTACGCATCATTTGTCCTGACGAAGACAGTGCCACTGTCGAAACGTCGACCCCTTGCCCATTTCACTTTTTAACGTCTCCCTATGTAATAAACTAGTGTTTGTAACTTCCCTAAAATCTGTTTCCGCGTCATTTTTTAAGCTTATATAGAGATATATATATATATATGCTATATATGTGGTGTCCCAGCTAAGTGTATAAAGATTTTTTTTTAAATATATATAACACTTTTGTCGCTGTCGCTGTCAATCCGCGGTGCACGGGCGGCACACGCTCGTGGTACTCGCATCTGTTACGCCTAATACAGTTTGCAAACAGAATCGGCTATTCTGACTTCGGACAGACACTCCCAAACTTCGAAACATCAACGCTATGTCGGGTCTACTAGCAAATATGTGTCAGCGTAGGCATTGTGCATATACTATATTTGTCCGGAATGGCGAAGTATGGCCCTAATTTCCCACCTAACTTGCCTTCTGTATTTAAGATTTTTGTCGTCGGTCTGCTCTCACTCCTTTTTTTTTTCTTCTGCTCGCATTTCCTCTCAGCTTGTGGAAGTATGAGCTAATGAGGGGACTATTTTTGATTACAGACGTATATGGACGAGTTCGATGAGCATGACAGACAATTGATGAGAAAGACCGTCGTGAGTACCCTTTCTTTTAGCCCACATTCAGGCTTGAACTCGTTTGTAAATCTTCCTTCATTTTGCTTTTCAATTCAGTTTTGTATCGACTTATGCCTACTCAATCGGTGCAGTTCCTGTGTCTGGTCTCAGTATGACGAGCTTGTAATCCATCCATCCATCCATCGAGTGAAGCTACCCAAGCAGCACAATGTACTGAAACTACCAGTGCACATAGGGTTGGATGGGTATATGAAGGATAGTTTATTCGTGGCCAGCATTACGAAATGAAGCATCTCACTGATGAGAGATCTGCCAGCCACCCCCATACACCTTGACTTTCAGTACGTCGGGGTACTTGTACAGTAGCGAAATATCGACTTTGCGGATAATGCATGATATGGTTATCTTTGAAGTTGGCGGGCTACAAACAAGGGACGAGACATAAATGTAGAACGCATGTAAACCCTACCTTCCCACGTCACAAAAAATCAGTGAAACAAAATAAAAAAAAAACAGTTTCAATCTGTGTAACATTCATATTGTCCCTATTGAGAACACACGGGATCCCGTTTTGGGAGACAAGAGCTGTCAAGACCTGCTGTGATTGGTCGCTCGGAAGAAGTTTTGGCAGGGTGATACATGTGTGGCGCGGTAATAGGATATCGCATGGCTCACTATCAGGACCCCGTATTTTAAAAACACTATAAGTGGGGCACCGGACGCTACTTTGCACAAGGTTGAAACAAATACGGAGATGTTTGCCTCAGTTCGTTGATGTGATAGCCGCTTATGTGCCATAAATCACCAACACATCATGATCATCATCATCCTTGAAGCATAGATCGAGAAGTTACCCGTCAAAAGGACTCGTTACGAGTTAAGTTACCGTGTGCAAAATCTAACTAAGTGGATAACGAAGTTCTTAAGTCTGAAATGTAACTCGTAGTTACGGAGTTACTAAAAAAAAAGGTCGAGTTACTTCAAAGTCACTTCGGAAACAAAATAGCAGTACACAGGTGCAGCGCGCGTAAACGGTTGAGTTCGACTTTGAGTTTCTTTCGGAGGAGTGCAAGACGCTTAGATCGTTTTCTTGATATCCAACAATTCGAACGCTTTGCATCTTAGCCCTGCGGGTGCACAATGGTTCAGCTTCATTTCAATGGCAGCGGTTCTTACTTCCTGAATACAATACTGTTGATTATCACGTTGTTACTTCCGCAGCTCCCTCGTCAGGCAACAAGTTCCCGCGTTGAATAATTATTGTATATGCATCATGCCTTTATATTGCGTGAAAATTGCCTTTCTTTCGTGTGTCATACTCCGCCGCAAATGAATTGTTTCACTGTTACTTGTCTCTGGTGTATGACTGTTCTGATGACAATACCGCTCAAGGAGAAAAGGAAAGCTAAAGCGAAGCACCAATAAATTAATCAACTAAAAGAGACATATTTATTCATTCAAGATTTTGTGTACAAATGGGGCGTGATGCATGCACCTAACCTAGATGCCGTGTTATGGGCTAAATGAGGCATGCCCTACCACTATTATATAAACTATGTGCTTGTGTAGTTTAAGCAGCAGCTGCATTTCCATATGTTGGTGTCGCGGCACTGAACATGCGATCAAACGAGGCGCTAGAGGGCAGTCCTGTATTGTATTTTACAAACATTCGTGCTATCGCAGGAAAATTAAGGACCGCGGACAGATGTGCATCCCGAAGTAGCGACAAAAGCAAAATGGCTAAGAAGCAAGCGAACTGGTGAAGCTGATGCGTAATGTAAAACCAGTCCTCCTCAGGTAGCCGAGGATGCGGATGTAGAGTATGTACCACTACGCCAATCTACAACGTTGCAAGCTCATTGGCCTAGACTGTGCGCGCGCTCCGATTGGTCGACAATGTTTTGAAATCGCATTTTCTACGCGCGCATGTGCGTGCAGCGTCCCGGCGACAGCGCGGAAGTTTCAACCGTTTCAACAGTTTCAGCATAGTTTCGAAATAGCTAGCATCGGCCGGCACGGCGTCCGTCGTCTTGTGTTCCGTGTTTCGGTGATGTCAGTCGGCAGAACAGTTTGTGATTCTGAGCGTGTTGTGCTGTTCCTGGACACGACTATTATCCCACGTACAGTTTATCAACTACGGAACTGGAATGCTTCGTGGGTTGGAGCGGTTGGAGAGTGAAGAACGCGGTTGGGCGCCGTTGGATTTTGAGGGCTGACAACAAAGACAGGATTACGATGATGTGCCACACAACTGCCTTCTATGCTCTGCACGCAACGAAAGAAGATGCTAATCATAAAATCGTCCGGCACGGCGTGCTCTTGTGTTCCGTACGTGTTTCAGTGATTTCAGTCGGCAGAACAGTTTATAAAAGTGTTCGCTGGTTTATTCATGCGTCGATGTGATTGAACGTGTGCTGTGCTGTTCCTGGACACGACTATTATCCCACGAACAGTCTATCAACTCCGGAACTGGAATGATTCGTGAGTTGGAGCGGTTGGAGAGTGAAGAACACGCTCGGGCCGTGCCGGATTTCGAAGGCTGTTCGTTTTGCTTCAAGTTCGAACTTAGTTACAGTGCGTCAACAACGCAGTGGACTTCGTATTCACAGTGCACCCATGTATCAGATCTTTGAATCAGTGCTTTGTGTCAAATAAATATTTCTTTTAGCCAAAAGAAGCTTCAGTTATTTTGAATATCGGGTAACGGCGGTAGGCGTGAAATCCGGTAGAAGTCGATGGTAGCCAGAACCGGCCGAAAGCTCAGCCAAAGTTGAGGCTCCTGATTGGCCGACTGGCATTGCATAATTTCTACAACGTTGCACTCTCATTGGTCGTGTGCCCAGTGTTGTGTGAATTATCTCAAACTATGGGCTCTATGGGGAGCTGTTGGAGCCTGGTAAAACCCCGAGACTAGGGAACACGAAGGGACAGACACAACACGAAGTCTCAAACAGAGCTGAAAATGTTACTTCACATACGAGAAATATGCTATAATATAATATATACGAGAGATATATATATTTGTGTATATATTCCTCGTATGTGAAGTAAAATTTTCAGCTGTGTTTGAGACTTCGTGTTGTGTCTTTCCCTTCGTGTCCCCTGGTCTCGAGGTTTTGCATTATGCAAAGGTTTGAGGTTTGGCAGCGACAACTGGGATCATAATTATTATGATTACTGAGAAAGGTTGCAGTGTCCCAAAAACAAAATTGTGAATCAGTAACTCCCTCTGCGTTTGCGAAAAAAAAAACAGATCCAGAGGCCGTAAACTGGGATATCTTTGCTTGTTTGGGCAACCGTTCTTGCGCAGGTGACTCGGAATCTCTCTTAAGCCTAGTTCTCACATACGACAACGGCGAACGGCACGGCAAATTGTGTCGTTCCAACGCCGTAATGGCGCCGTTCTGGCCGCCGTCTCACGGCAAAAGGAAGTTGAGCCATCCTCAACTTCTGCCGTGCCGTGGTCCCGCCCACATCACATCCAACCAATGAACGGCCCGCACGGAATATAGTCAACATGGTTGAACGCAGCGTAATGAAGAAAACGGTGCTGGCAACCATACAGTCAGCAAAGATGGCGGCTTCTCAGCTTGATGCCGATAAATTAATTGAACTTGTGAGAAGGTTTCCTTATTTGTATGAGCTGTCGCATCCTGATTTTAAGGATACACAGAGAAAGGAGAACACGTGGAAATCCATCGGCGAAAAGCTTGGCGTGACAGGTGAGTGCCGTTGTTCCCGCTGGGCACATTCAGGTGAACCCCATGCATCGGAAATCAAGCACAACGCCGAAGGCGTTGCTCGTCCAGTGTTCGATCGATCGATCGATGTACTGAATTTACCTATGAGACACATCCTCCTACCTACCGAACAGTACAATCTTACGTGCTGCCTTGTTGCAGGAGATGTAGCCATGAAAAAATGGGTAAACTTGAGGGACAGGTACCGCAAGTTGAAAAAGGACCACGACGGCAAACTGCGGAGTGGAGCAGCGGCGGTGCCCCCGGTATCATGGATATATTTCAAGATACTGGAGTCGGTATTATGTGAAAAGAAGTCTGACGCCAGGTAAACACACACCTCGTTTTGGTTAAAATAGCACCACGCGTTTCATGTGTGACCAGGTCAGTCTCTAATCTCGTGATCGCGGATGAAGAACCATCCCTAGCCCTACTTCAGTAAGAACGTCGCAAAATTTCCCTAGCTGTTTACGTGGAGCAAGTAGAGCCCACAGTAACGGAAGAATGATTGATTTTCTAGACAGAGCATCATGCTGTCTTCCGGGAGCGACGATAGTGCTCAGGGATGCTCCCAGATGCTGTCAGATACAGATGTAGACCTTAGGTACGTACTTCATATTGCTAACAAATTTTGGCTTCTGCTCTTGAATGTACGAAAGTTGTGTGACCTTAGGTACGTACTTCATATTGCTAACAAATTTTGGCTTCTGCTCTTGAATGTACGAAAGTTGTGTCATGGCACCACATTCTTTTTTTTTTTTTTTTTTGCAGCTCAAGCACGGCCGCACAAGCTGACGACAGCTGCCTTACAGATGCAGCAGCGAGCATACCCAGGGCACGAGAGCAAGTACTTGACCCAGTGCCTGTTTGTATAGGTAGACTGATATGCCAATCCATACCCTGCTTATGGGCACATGACACTAAAACTTTGTTGTGCCTTCAATGGCACAGTACACCTGATTCCCTCGATTCACAGAGGCCCGCTCGCAGGTCTTCCACGGGTACGAAGAGGCGTGCGTAAGTGTTGTTGGGTGCACATGACCACCATCTGCATGTGCACTTGACTGCCATACCTTAGTATATTTTTCTTCTCACCAGTCAGGATAATGATGATGGACTGTCGCAGCTCCGATCTGCATACATGGACACGATGGAAAGGCTGGCGAAGCAGCCGAAGCTGGACCGCATCGACATGTTTTTCAAGTATGTTGCAGCCTCAGTAAGGGAGCTCCTCAGCGACTCTCGGAACAGGTTCATACACCAGTGCCAGTCACTCCTTTACCAATTTCAAGGACAGCTAGATGCAGACAGATAAGATGTCATAAGTGAAATAAATGTGCCATACGGTTAACATGCCTCACAAATCTATTCACTCTGCTCAGCACTCTGCTTAACAAACATTGCATGGATGGTTAGAACTGTCCTCTCAGCACAGCTTCGTCTTGCCATGCTAGCTTGCCAGCACCAACAAAGTATCTAGAGAGGCTCTCCCTAACAGAACTTGCACTGACGCTGTATGTGTTGGTAGTCATCCTTCCAATCTCAGAGAGTTCCCTCACTGCGTCACCAGCCTCCCTCCAGCCTCCGAGCACCAGGTCCCCATCACTCGTTTCACGGTCAATGTAGCACGGTGGGCAATAACTGGCCCTGCTTTCCTTCTCATTCATGAGAAAATTGTGTAATGCGACACAGGCCAGAACATACCTGTTCACATTTCCTTCAGATGCCTTAAAAGGGCGCCTTAGAATCCTCCACCGACTACACATGATTCCAAAACTGTTTTCCACCACCCGCCTTGCTCCTGACAGTCTCAGATTGAACACTCTTCGACAGTGCTGGGTAAGCTTCCTCTTGGGATATGATCTCATTAGATAGGCTCTCAGAGGAAAGGCTTCATCACCAACCATCATATACGGCAGCTGAGTTCCATCTGCAATTGGTGTGGCAGCTGGCAGTCCCAGAGACGATGATTCTAGGTGTTGGATTAAGTCGGACCTTGCAAAGATTCCACCGTAGCTCTCACTTCCGTATGAGTCCATGCTGACATATAGGAACTTGTATTCGGCATCGGCGACGGCCATAAGGACTTTGCTGAAACTGTGCTTATAGTTGAAATTGCTGCTCCCTGTGTTTGCTGGGCATTCAATCGTGACGTGTTTCCCATCAATTGCACCTGCATAATAATAACAATGAAGATCAATGTTAACTGCTATTCTTTGGCAAGTGCACCCATGCAGTTGAAAAACAAACAAACAAACACTTCATATGTGTATATGGTGTAGCACAGAAAATACAGGGTGTTTTCATGTTATTGGAAACACTACGCTTCACGAATGGAGCAGTACAGGCGAAACACGTAAAATTTTCCTGGTACATGAGTAAGAAACAGGTGCTACATAATCAGTAGCACCTGTTTCTTACTCAAACAGCGTAAAGATAGCCTCCAGTTTTCATTTACCGCCAACTTTCTGAAGCGCTGTGTTTCCAATAAAAAAACACCCTGTACAATGTGCAGGCTTTACAGAATGAGCTCCACCAAGAATTAAGCTGTACCTATGCAATGAGGGAAATTCCATCATGCCTCGAACTTAGAGCCCTGCACCATCCGCGGATGGAAGCGGATATCCGCGGATATCCGCAATATACTTGCGGATTCGGATGAAAATTTAGCACTTTCTGCGGTGTGCGGATCGGATGCGGATGGCTCGTGGTCGGATGCGGATCGGATGCGGATACGAAGGCAGCGGATCGGTAGCGGATCGGATGCGGATATACCGCGTGCTGTCATTTTTCCACCCGCAATTTATTTGTATTGCGCGCCGACAGCCGACAGCGAGCGCATGCTCTGGTTCACCTTTGACCATGCACGGCGCCAAGACGGGAGAGGAGGCATTCAGGCGTCTCGAACCGCGCGAGCGCCGACGAGGTAGCGTTCCACGCGTTCCAGAAGTCTCTCCATATCGCGTTTGTTGAAAGGTTTACATTTGCTTGTAGTCATGACTGAGTCCTTCCGTGACAGCATGGAGGCATCCGAAATTATACCAACATGCTTCCGGCGGTCTTTACGCGTCTTTCGAAACGTGCGGATTTTTGCGGATCGGATGCGGATGGTGCGTTTTGCTCAGCGGATCGGATGCGGATAACGTCTGCGCGGATGCGGGTCGGATGCGGATGCCAAAAACCTCATCCGCGCAGGGCTCTACCTCGAACTGCTCAGCTACCCTTCTCCAGTCCGCACTGTTGGTCGGGCACCTCACATATGCGTCCTTTAGGCAGTCCCAGATGGCCTGGCAAGTCTCGGATATTATGGTACTTGTTGTCGACTTCCCAATGCGAAACGCATAGGACAGACTTCGCTGATGGTCCCCACTTGCGAGAAACCTGTATAATCATTTCCTTTCGTTATTTAAGCATAATGCTAGCTCGCACACTGCTGGTTATAACATTGATACAGTGCACAAGGAAACAAACGTAGGACGGAATATAAAATACCACATTCGTGCCTTTGTTTGAAATACTCATTACATGGGTCCCTTTCATACAGTACCACTTGAATTGCACCTGAAGGCGATAGCAACCGGTTTCCAACTGATCATAGACTGTGTACTTTTTCCTGAAGAAAATGCCTGATCGTCATTTCCAAGCGTGTCCTAGCAGGGATAGCGGGTCTCCACCGTGTGTCTTGCTTTGTGATGGAAGCCTGTACCTTACGGAACAGCACCTCGAACGTTTCGGGAGAGATCCGCGTGAAGCTGTAATCATGCATTTTTATCAGCACAAACGGTACATCGCAGTGCGTATTCTCAGACTTATTGAGTGGTCACGTACTTGAAGAAGGTTTCGTGGTCCCTTGCACGAAGCCTTGGAATCAGAGTGGCGGAAGCACCTTCGGCGGCTCTGTGACGGTGGATTTCACGGACCCAGAACCTTCTGCGTCTTCGTCTGTTTTCCGTATTTAGCTTACGGATGAGGTAAAGCAGCAAGAACGTTCCCAGGTATGACGCAGAAGCTCGGTTACTCGCATCGCTGGTGGCGTCCATCTTTGCTCGCCGCGGCTCGTGACGTTCGACATCACGTGAACACGGCAGCACGGCGAGGTGGAGCGACGGCGACACGCACGGCGGCGGCAACGGCACGTCACCGTTGCTGTTGCCGTGCGCCGTTGTCGTATGTGAGAACGGCGCTTTAGTTGCCGCCTGTGGTTTGCAGTCCTCGAGATCACTTACGTGCGACGAATGCATTGCCTGCGCCACGTTACAACACATTGTCTCAGTTTTGTGCGATGAACAAGGTGGCCAACCTTATAATACGAGAACTATAGCGCTGACCTACATGACGAAAACCAAAAGCTCACCTTTATATGCTTCCTTAGGTTTGCGTTTGACGTTCTCGATGCTTTGATACTTTGTCAAAGGGGCACAGAGCAAGCACCAGAATTTTAAGTTCTCAGAGTCCCCATCTTGCACGCAAAATTCGTAGAACCTTGCCAGGTGTGGCCAAGGCATTTTATTTCCCCCTGCATTCGCGTCACCTTCCTCCATAAAAGCGCAAAACGTTCGTCGACCTGGGTCGTTGTACACACACCAACACTTAATAGCGTCCAACTCGTACCAATGGTTAAAGGCGGCCAGACAAGCAGGCGCCGCGCTCGTGCAGAAGGCGCGTAAACTCGTCAAGACGGAAGCCGCTGCCCGCTAGTGACAGCCAGGAAAATTAATGTGCGTGGCCGACTAAGGCAAGCGAATCAACGCTGCCACCATCGAAAAATTTGATTGCTGAAATGTGGCTACAATTGACAGGGAAAGCCGGTGAATCGTGGCTATTGCTAATGCACCATCGTTTTATGGCATAAAATGCCATGAAAGCACCAGAGAGAAAGCAAGACAATAAGTGGACGTACGTGAAAAGCGAAGTAATTTGAAGGAACTTCTCACTTCGCTCAAGTTACTTCGGCAAAGTTACCTTAAAAAGAAACGAGTTCCTCTTAAACTTACCAATGCGCAAAAGTGCGGAGTTAAGTTATAAGTCACCAAAAAAAGGAACTTAGTTACAGTAACGAGTTACCTCGAACTCTGCCTTGAAGTGCTCCATTGGCACCGACAGGATTTATGTATAGCAACCGTATCGGGCAAAGACCGTACCAGGCAGAATACTCGGATGTATGTTAGAAGCTGAAATGAACAAGTCAAAAATGATTATAACATGTCACCACCGCCACTATGACCATCATCCGCTGTGCCATTGCATGCATATTTTAATGCTTATAAGAATCTTAACGGAAAGCGACCCCCTTTTTGTTGCAGGTGTGCATGTACCCGGTCCTGCCCAACAAGGAAGTCCTGCAGCACCTTAACCTCTATGCACGTAAAATTGTCGGCTAGGAGCACGTCATCGGGCTCTCCTTACAGAAATATATGTCGTCAAAGGATTCTTGAACAGCTCTGAACGATGATATATCGCATCCTTTTCTTTTTGATCCTCTCCTTCTTCGTCTTCGTCGTCGGCTTCTTGTTTTCGTTTTTGTTTTCTTTGTGCCACTTTTTTAAAGACGTCCTCAATGATTGAAAGTCCTCTCCGCTGTACGTCTGTGGTCGCCAGAGAAACTGAAAGTGTTTCCGTTTTATTCCACGTTAGCGCCGCGAAGCAAATGTGGCTATGATCGGTGTACAGACGTGGCCAGGGGAGCTATTCTCGTCAAAGTAAGCTACCTGCTTACTTTCTTTGCAAGGAGGTTATTGGTCGCCGAATAAAGAAGGCGTGAACAATGGGAATGTCATTGGGAATGGTTTTCACGCGCCGTTAGCCAATATTCGAGCATTTGATCGTCCAGCCTTGCTGCTGTGTCTGTGTTTTCACGATACGATCATCATGATACCGTCCTTCCCCGTCATGATACCGTCCTTCCCCGTCATGATACCGTCTCCCCGAAAACGGAAGACTACAACTTGAAAGAGAAGGTTGGAGGAATGCGGAGAAAAGTGGTCATGACAAGTCCACTTGCTTGATAGTAATATCTAAAAAACTTCCACGGGGTAAAAATAGGAAAACAATCTTGTGTAGCGATCGCGTTGTGAGCGAGATAGCGAACAAGTAAACAGTGGGGTGGCGCTCGTGCGTGCCCAAGATTTTGAACTGGCGGAGTGGCGCGAAAAGATTACTATTCCCCCTACAGTTTCTTATGTCATTTGTAGGGCCAGGATTTGTAGGCTCTAAAAAACAGTGAAATAGGCAAATATAGGCACAATAACATTGTAAGCTTTTATTGACTCATTTCTTCACTATTCTGGTAGCATGACACAATGAAAGTCATTCTCAAGTTCTGAAACTTGATCTGTTTGCTCTAAATAGGGCTTTGTAGCGGGAGAAGCTTCTTTCCACGTCGCATGACGTCACAGGTGCAAACTTGAAACATGAAATCTCATACGGGCTGAGGTCTTGATCTGGTATAGGTGTGTCCCCGCCATTTAGGATCTCTCCAATCTTCAGCAGTGTGGAAAGGCTCCGATTCTTTTGAATGAGTGCCTCCATCTTCGTGGTGGCTCTGGAGTATTTCCCTTCCAGGTTTTGGAGCGCAGAGCGGACACGTTGTAGGATCTTTAGAGATTCATTCAAAGAAATGCCAACTGTTTCTAGCTTTTTCATGTTCGTCGACAGGCAGGAGAAATTCGCACTGATGTACGCAAGATCCCTTTCAACTTGTTCATCATTGAAGGCATCCTTTGCAACTGTCACAGACACAGCATCCTCTTCCACTTGATGCAGAATTCTCTTCACAGTGTTAAAATGCTGAGCATAGTATACCGCAGCATTGATCCACGTTCCCCACCGTGTTAAGGTGGGTTGTGGGGGAAGAGGAATGTCCGGTGCCAACTCTCTGAAGACTGCAACCCTGGAAGGAGCCTTGAGAAAAACCTTGTTCGTGTTTGACACCAACGAATCTACCTCAGGAAAAGCCAAGCGAATCTCTTCGGCGACACGGTGCATAGCATGAACGATGCACGTCACATGGACCATTTTAGAATACAAGACTACAAGTCCTTTTGCTGCCTTGCACATGTATGACGCCCCGTCTGTCACAAAGAGAAGAACCTTCTCATACTGTATATCGCCAGGCCACAGAAGTTCCAAAGATGAGGTGAAAAAGCGTGCTGTAGTTGAGTGGTTCACTTTCTCCAGTTCCTCCGTGTTTAGTAGGATTGGGCGTCCAGCTTCATCGCCATCGGCCTTCAAAGCCCCGACAATGAAGTTTGCCACGTAACGCCCGCTACTGTCTGTTGTTTCCTCGATGGACACCCACACATGGTTCTTGCCAATTTCTGCTCTGATTCTTCCAACCGTCTCTTCATAGCAGTCTTTGACATACCTTTTGCGGAGCGTTGACTGGTCCGGTACACTTTGCTTGGTGTACTTCTCCAAAAAGTTGCGAAGCTCGTTGTTCGTCAGTTTCCATAGCGGTATGTCAGCTGACAGGAACGCCTTGCATAGGTCTCGGGGAAATGGGTTTGCCATTGGACATCTCTTAAATGCCTCAACCAGGAGCTGCGGGGTCGCCACCTTCTTCCTTCGGATGCTTGAGAGGTGCTTGCTCGTTGCAATGTGCTGCACAACATGGCATTGCTTCTCCCCGGATACTGATGTCTCGCATACCTTGCAAAAGAGGACAGCTCCATCTGACGAAAACACATCGTCTCCAAACTCTGCCACCCATCTCCTGCACCGGGCAGCAGGTGTCGACTTCTCGTTCGGCATTTTCGGTTCACTGCGTTGTACTGATGGCAACCAACCGATGCAGTGAGCAGCCTTGTTAACTAACTCTACGACAGGAGACACAAAAAGCTAGCCTCACACCAAGAGTTTCTGTTAAGGAGGTTACGTGTCCGTGAGTCACAGAGGCCCACGCTAGGAGGCTATCGAGGGGATCAACGTATCCCTCTTAAGAAGGGTCGATGAGTCAAGGAGTGCAGAAAAGATGGCTATCGGAGGGGTCAACATATTTTTCAGGCTTTGTGACGCGATGGTTGCCCTATATAGTCGTCAAGGTTGCGAGAAGAAGAAACGTGTGTTGGAAGGGGACAAAACCTCCCGTTCTGCCATGATATATAACATGGAAGTAAGAAGGTCCGGTCCCAAATTGCCTCGAATAGGGAATTGTAGGCACGAAACTTGGAAAACGGCATTTATGCATGAAAATGTTCAATTTAGGCATTTAAAGGCATTTTTAGGCAAATGCCTAAAAATCCTGGCCCTATATATAACATGGAAGTAAGAAGGTCCGGTCCCAAATTGCCTCGAATAGGCAATTGTGGGCACGAAACTTGGAAAAAGGCGTTTATGCATGAAAATCTTCAATTTAGGCATTTAAAGGCATTTTTAGGCAAATGCCTAAAAATCCTGGCCCTAGTCATTTGTTGTTTACGCGCAACGCCTCTGCGGCGCCATTCCCCCCCCCCCCCCCCCTCATGTAATGAGTCGTGTGAGAAAGTGGCACGAAACGACCACTACATTATTCTTAATTCTGTCTGTGTAAGGGACAGACTTTTACTAGTTTAATGTTAGACGTCATCGCTTCAATCGTCGATATGACGAACGACTCTGTGTCGGAAAGCGGTGCATTGTGGTGAAGCACGAACCACGGCAATGAGCATGGATCGTTCGATCATTCTTCCAACGAAATGCAAATATTTATGCACTATGCGCCATTTCCGCCGTCGTGGAAACGTATTTGGAATCAAATAAGAGTCATAGTCCGAGGCATGTACGCCATTCTCATCGTTACCGCCGTCCCCGTTCAAAGTAATCACCCTCTTTTCGGTGCTTACTTCGGTGCGCAAAAAGTAAGATAGCACGTCACTGCCTACGTCAAAATGACGTACCTCTTAACATGATCCCGTGAGCTAGGGAAAATCTAGGGACAGCGAGGGGCCAACTTCAAAGAGCAATGTTCTTCATAGAAGCACGGTATTGGGTGTGGCGCCACTTTTTGACTGCAAAAAAGACAGCGGCGGCGGCAGCCCGCTGTCAAACATGTCACGTCAAAATTGCCAGAGCTCCGTTCATGAGAGATATTCTATAGCAACTATAATATCAGGACGTCATAATTATTCCTGCACGTTTAAACCGATGTACTATTGTTTCTCCTTTTTTCCCATACAACCTATTTAAATCCGGTACACAGAGCCACTGTAGGTCTAAACTGTGATGCTCTACACGCTGTGTACGCGCTGGGGATAAATGTCCCTAGAAATGGGCGGATCGTTCAGGCGGAGCTTGTCGCGGTGGCTCAGCCCAACAGCTCGTGACGTGTAAAGTAGGCAGGTAGCTTACTTTGATGAGAATAGCTCCCCAGGTGGAAAGAGGAAGAAGGAGTGGGGACAGGGGGTGGGGAGTTGGTGTGCGCCGTATGCCGACTTCAGGGGCAACTGTGCGGAATTACCAGATATGCTACGTCTTATGTCATTTGGGATGGTGGCACTGCAAGTAGGGGTAGTGCGATTTTAAAAGTCAATGCTGCAGTCATGGAAGGCCAGGAGAAACAAAGGCGGATATTTGCGCAGAATTTTCATATAAGGGGGTGTTGGAAGATGGGTGTGGACAGAACGCCCGTATCTGTTCGCTTATTAGACTCTTTGGACCTTCACGACCTTTTGGACCTTTGGACATCAGGACGTTCAGCAAAGGAATGTGTTGAAACTAGTGTTCGCAGGACATATTTACGTCCAGAATTGAGGTTTGAAATTCTTTACAAACATATTGAAGGTGCAATCACGGAGGAGGGAATAACATCACTGCAAAATGGTCAGATGAGCGTAAAACTCCGCGACACCTCGCTCTTCCCGTTCTAGCCGCGCATACGTTGGTTCGGCGAAATGGAATCGTACTGTATTTGGTCGTATTGAGCACACCCACGGTCTTTCCTACGTTCTAGAGTAATGGTAGTTTCGGTACAGTGTTACAAAGGAAGCGCAGGCTATCAGGTAAGACATCTGGTCCGACACTGTTAGCAAAGGCTAACCTGTTGCAGTCGTAGAATTGTTTAATCCACCGATCTCCATGAACCGTTTATCACCTTTTGCAAATGATATCCCTTTAGAACCACCGATTCCAATGCTGAGATGAACAAGATTTAATTTCTCAAAGATATAATTTTCTGCAGGCACAGACAGCAGATGCCCTTTCGTCTCGTTTGTGCAATGTCATCGTGCATCATTGGACAAAGTATCCGTTCGGTTACTTGCTCTGAACAATACAGGGCAGCTAACCGTCAAACCTGCATCAGAGATGAACGGTTTTAATGGAGAGCGAACAAATATTGTGTGACGTTTTATTGCGCGATTCCTCTACTTCGACAAAGGACAGTGCTCGCAATCGTGACATCATCGACCAAGGAGCTAGAATGCTATATGTGGGCAGTAGACTGACACCAAGCAATTTGATAAAGAAATGTAAGGGTAAATCTATTTATTCTTTCAGTGCCATGCAAATCACTCCTACATTTATTACGAAAATCCACGCAGGGGAAGTTCAAAACGCCGCAGCCACAAACACAGACAGAAGGCACACACAAGACAGGAGGAACTGCAACTCACGACTACCTTCATTCTTCTATACACACACACTCTTAAATACCAGAGCACGTACACGTACCCCAACACGTCCGACCTACTTTTTTAGATAACACACCTCCTGCTGAATGAGGCTGATAGAGGGAGTGCTGACACATTCTTCCCCCTTTTCGTGGATCAAAAAGACTTCATATACCTCTCTATCTCGCTGCAATCGGAGGCTAATTTCTATGGAAGTTTTATCAAAGGAAGGCGAACATCCACATCTACTACAATGGAATGCCAAGTGACCCGACGTGGGTATCCCGTTCAACAACGTCGCGTGTTCACGTAGCCTAGTGTTGACACGCCTGCCCGTGTGGCCGATGTAAACCCTTCTACAGGACAAGGGAATACTGTAAACCACACCCTGTCGGCACTCAACCCACCTGTTTTTGTGTTTGGCGTTGCACACCTGTGTCTTTAGCCGCTTGTTCACCTTGGGGCAAAGACTATACAACTTGTAAGGGGCCGAGATAATTACAGGAACCTTATGTCTAAATCCTACTTTTTTTATGTTGTGTGCAAGTCTGTGAAAATATGGAATCGAGACCGGGCTACCCTCCACGCGGTTCTCACGAAGCTTCGGTAAACCTGTACATTTGCGGGCAAGGCCTTCCGCCACAGAAATGAGCAGATCCTCGGGATCTGCTCCCTCCACGGGGATCTCCTCCAGATCGGGGATCTGCTCCCTCCACCCGCATTTTTTTCCTGCTGACATTCGAAAATCCCCTGAATTGCATGTTTACAGGATTTTTCCAACGCCGCCCCTAAGGCTGAAGTGGCAATAGCTCTCTTAACTATCTTGAAATGCGCCGAATCAAACAGTAGCGCCCATCTTTTTAGACCTAGGATAGAAAGCCCAACAAATATGGTCGTGCCCCACACTTAGTCTTAAGCCCAAAAATTGGAGACAAAATATACCTCACTGCAGCTGTGGTGGAAGTGGAAGGTGAATTGTTTTTGCAGAGAAGCGGCACGTACCCTCATACGTTCTTGTTTGTCCCCTATACTAATTGACATATATTTAGGTCAATGTATGTCTTGATGCAGAATATGATGAATGCCAAACAGCGAGTGAAAGTGTTTCGCTATGCTGATGATTTTCTCATTTTCATCGATTCCAGTTTAGTTTCACCTGTTTCGGGCAATCATGTTCAGGACTGTTTAGATGTGTTCAGCTCCTGTGCATCAGGTCTTAGGTTCGCATTTGAGTTACTGGTGGAGGGTGTCCCACAATTTTTGGACTTAAGACTAAGTGTGAGGCATGACCATATTTGTTGGGCTTTCCATCTAAAAAAGGTCTAAAAATATGGGCGCTCCTGTATGATTCGGCGCATTCCAAGATAGTTAGGAGAGTTATCGCCACTTCAGCCTTGGAGGCGGCGTTGGAAAAATCCTGTAAACATGCAATTCAGGGGAGTTTCAAATCTCAGCTGAAAAAAATGCGGGTGGGGGTATACCCCGAGGATCTCCTCATTTCTGTGGTGGAAGGCCTTGCACGCAAATGTAAGGGTTTACCGAAGCTTCGTGGGAACCGCGTGGAGGGTAGACCGGTCTCGATTCCATATTTTCACAGACTTGCACACGACATAAAGAAAGTAGGTGTAAGACATAAGGTGCATGTAGCTATCCCGGCCCCTTGCAAGGTTTGTAGTCTTTGCCCCAAGGTGAACAAGCGCCTAAGAGATAAGTATGCAACACCAAACACAAAAACAGGTGGGTTGAGTGCCGACAGGGTGTGGTTTACAGTGTTCCCTTGTCCTGTGGAAGGGTTTACATCGGCCACACGGGCAGGTGTGTCAACACTAGGCTACGTGAACACGCGATGTTGTTGAAAGGGATGCCCCTGTCGGGTCACTTGGCATTCCATTGCAGTAGATGTGGATGCTCGCCTTCGTTTGATAAAACTTTATATAACCGAGGTAAAACTATATATATAGCCGAGACATCACAAAGAGATAAAGAGAGGCGGATATCAGATTTATATATATATACCGGGTGTTCCATTTAAGATTGACCCCACCTTTAAAAATTAATGAATCATCGCAGAAGAATGAAACCAAGTGCATAGTTTTACCAGAGACCTGCACTCTAAGAAAAAAAGGTGTAATTTTCTACCTTTTGGGGTAGAAGTGTGTTGTCACAGATTCTCAACCCTTTTGGGGTAGAAAGTGAGGGGTAGAAACACTTCTACCCCTTCATTTCTACCACACTGGTGGAACAGTTCTACCCCTGAGTGTGAAGAGAATTCTACCCTGTTAGTGGCAAAATTCTGCTCCTACATGGTTGACTGTTATTCCTCTGGGGGGTCTATCTTTTCTCTCCATATGGAAGACACCTCTACCCCAAGGATGAGAAATATCTGCCCATCTTGAAGCTAAATATTCAACCATTCCCGGAAGACAGTTCTACCGTGAGTAGAACTGTTCTCCCTTATTGGGAGATAATTTTTTACCCGAAATGGTAAGAATCTCTGCTATTATTCGTGCTGTGCCTACCGGTGGCATATCTCTACCCGTAATGACGGGGCATTTAGACGCTGTAGGGAAATATTTACTCCGCCTTTCATGAAGGACGTCTGCCCTTCTGAGAAGAACTTGACGTATAGTATTTGTGTGGATAAGATAGAACATGTACGTAGAAAACAGTTACTGGTCACAGCATTTTATTAGCACGTCACAACTGGAATCGTACACTTGCGCTTACCAATGTGAAAGGTACATCCATTTTGAAGAAGCCTGAGCACGGAGACACGAAAGAAAACACGACACAACACAGACGACTACATTGGTGCATTCATCAGACTGCACAGCACTTGTATGGACTGTCTTGCACATAAATTCCACATGCATGCACCATAACAAGGGCATCGGGATAACTTCTGAGGGCTCGATGTTTCACACTACTGTGTCGCTCTAAATACACACGAATCTTCGCCCGGTCTATAATATCTGGCCGGAGGAACACGTGGCAGGACGGATGATTTCAACTGAAATGTAAATGGCATTAATAGAGCATTTAAGATAAGCGATAAATAATAACGACGGTACATGTTTCACTTCTCAGAAAAATTCAGAAATATGTTTACATGTGTGATTCCCTCAGAAATAGGCATGCAAAAAGAAGGCTAACCCGGCAGTGAACAAAAGCCAAGAAAAAAATAAATAAATAACACAGCGCACATCTAAAAAACCATGACTCGAGCGATGAATGCCTTCTCCCATCAAACAGTGGCTCACCGTATGTTATGGCTCCGTTTCTTCATTTTCGAAGTGGATCCCGTAATCACATCCGCTGGGCGCTGATAAGGTGCCGTGCTAAAGTTGTCATGGTGACCTGCGTGAATTACACAAACGCATTTGCTCATATTGCAGTTTCATAGGATGCTGAAAAAGTGTCAGACGACATGCCGGCCAACCCGAACACGCATAAACACATCTGATCACTGCATATAAGACGCTCGGGAAGAAAAATCTTGAATATCAAAATTACTCACCTGATTCTGTCCTAAATCCACCTTGCTTATGTTCATACCATTGCAGCTGAACCGATAACACCTTCCACCATGCAGATGCGAATACCCGACTCGGCATAGTCATTAGGCCGCACGCATGGCCTTCGGTGCAGCAATGTCCACGTGCAAACCGACAGTCTGTCACTTTCAGCGTTCGTCTCTATACTGACCCCTTTTACACAATCAGCGATTCCGCGCAAGCGCAGACACTCTGTGTTTGGTAGCTCTGGCTAATCTCTTGAACAGTGACCTCGAAGTTGGACCAAACGCCTTTGTGCGCAGGATTAGTAACCCTCAACTATTCTCGTCGCTTGAGTGACTCCATTTACACTTCCATTAGTGACCCTGCTACCAAACACACAAAAAGAAAAAAGAGTCACTTGAACCCTAACAGTGACAAGATTGCCACCGTGGTTCTACCGTTAGGGGGAGAGAGTTGAGCAAAAGGGCAGAAACAGCACAACTTCAACCTGCAGCCGGTACAGGGAAAATAGGTCGGGAAGAACTGTTGCGCTTCTACCCGTTTTCAACCTTTTTTTCTTAGAGTGTGGAACATTTCATAGTATTTTTTGTCGCGCAATTAACTGAATAATTAATTAATTTAATTTTCTAACTTTTTAATTAGGAGGATCACACCGGAGATGTCAACTGTGACGTTGTGGGCGTTGACATGAGAAAGCGAATGCAGTGTGTTGGAACTCTCTAGCTTATACGAGTCTTTTTTTTCCCGGGCCAGCAGAAAGGGCGCGGAGTTCCGAAACTACGACGGAATCAGTTTCCGTCGCGCGAAAAGAGCGCTTCATTGCAGCGCTTTCTCACGGCCGCTTGACGAACAAGCAGTGATGCCGTCCGTTCCGCCGATGCTGTTATCTGTCACGGGAGCGGGGACACCAGCAAGGTCACCCCAAGCAGCACGATGTACTGAAAGTCGAGTGCAATAGGGGTGGACGGTATGTGTCTTATCAATGTTCTTTAGTGTCACGAGTCTGTTCAAGGACTTCCACATACCCGGCCACCCCTTTTGCACTCGTCTTTCAGTACATTTTGCTGCTTGGGACTGCGGCGCTTTATCTCTTGATTCTTTGTTTTTAGGCGCGAAACGACACAAAACACGGGAAGCGGAAGATATCTGCTCACGGCTTACCTTGAACCACCAGCGCGAGATTATTAAATCAATAAGAAAGAAAGAAAAGCAGTGGGCTATGAAATTTATGAAGCCGCTCTTTTACACTTTTTCATTTGCACCCACTCTCTGCGTTGTAGCACAAGTTATGTCTTTTCCAACGAAGAGACAGTAGGTACAATGATTGTCCTAGATGTTGCACAGGGCAAGCAAGAAATGAAGGAAGCAATCGAGCATGTAAATAATAACAGTAATAATTGGGGGGTTTATGACTATAGGGGAGACAACGGTGATCATGACCGACGCCACGGTAGTCGGCCTGTGAATTAATTTTGCCCACTTGGAGTTCTCTAACGTGGGTGGAATCTTACACACGGAATCTTACACACGGACATTCTACTGAACGCATTACCCAACTGATTTCATCGCGGGTATCACTCAATTCGACAGGTTCTTCCACAATATCGCTAACTGTGCCGTGACTTGCCGTAAATACTTCTGTCATTAAAGTGTCTGCTCTCGAATGTTGATGTTGTATACAATCGTTTAGAGGAATACAAGTCCATTGCCGTTTCTATCATTCAAGTCATTCGTACAGATTTGGATGTTTAGAATTCAAGGACGTTTCTTAGTTACTAGAATTCTAAACATCCAAATCTATACGAATGACTTCACATTTTCTGGAGAGACCTACCCGAAGCACTGCTATCTGCGGAGTTTCATCTAATCTATTGTGGACGTACACGCGGAGCAACTGTTTCTGGAGCATATATGGGCGATACCTTTTTTCCGCTACGCCTCAAGGGAAACGGTTCAAATTCACTCAGTTGCATGTGCTGCAACAGGAAGCAGCCTTGTTTGCCGGGCCTCCGCCAGTCATTTCCTAATGGGATCACCTAGGAATAGGGGCGCAATTGCATTTACGGTATCTTGAGATGCAATTCATTAGGGACATGTTGTAACGATGGTCATGAGTGCTGTAAAAACAGCCTGATTATCACTGTAGGCATGAATGCATACTTAGGGCGCGGTATGTACCGAACGAGATTTTTAGGGCACTGGTTGATTGCTGTAAAGGTGTTCGTCTCTACGGCAGGTAAACCGTAGGTCCGGAACTTTTCCCACAAAAATAATCATATGTATGCACGGTAATATGCGACGCAAAACGTCTAAATAAGCATAGGATATGCAGAACTATTATCATAACTTTAAAGCGCTACAGAGACAAGGACGGAGAGAGATACACAACACATAGGCGCACTTGCAACAACGTTTTTTTTTTTTTTTTTTTTTTGAAAAATACACAAACTGCTTAAATGCTAACTGGAGCCACCCTACCGTGGCATCTACCATGCCCTGCCATCTGCCGGCACTCTTGCGTGCACGTGCTGAGATACGCTAGTTTTTTATCAGACAGCAGGATGGAGGGGTTACTGATGCACGGCTGCCCCGGTTGTGAGATCTTAGCGGCTTCGATTATCTCACGCGTTGTCCTATCGGCCCTATTATGATGCCAGGAATGTTGCTGCGGAAGCTTTCGCATAACTGGGAACTATATCAACACGTCATTGTCTAAACAACATTTTACAAATGGAAAAGCACGTTCTTTTTGTATATTGGAACGTACGTTCACGCTTGCGCAGTCAGCTAAGTATGCCCCACCTAGGTAACCACCCCATCTAAAATGATAATTACACCATAGTCTCGCAATCGAGTACAGTAATGGGGTAGAGTATGGCCCTTGGCGATGAAACCCCCTATTCATTATCTCCAAATAAACGTTTTTGTTGTTCAAAATCAACTGGAACGGATGCGTCCATCCCTTTTGAGTAGGCAGTTTTCGTGTGCTGCAGTTTTAAAATCCCCCTAGAATGTTTGTAATTGTGCGTGCCCACCAGCGTATGTCATGAGTTGAAGTTTTCGGAGCTTCATCTTCGCCTGTGCATATGATGGCTAATCTGTGCTGCTGAAGATAATGGCTCCACGAGAGCTGCAGGAGCAAGCCAGTCGTCTAGTTGCAGGTCCGAAAGCCGTGCCCTGAGTTCTGCAATTGCGTTCACCGGTGTTTCTCCGTAACGGAAGACGGCCTTGTACTGCGACGTCATTCACAAGGCCGCACGCGAAGCGGTCACTCCTGGTGGTCAAGGTGGTCACTCCTAATGAACTTGGATGGACTCCTGACTGAGCTTGACGAAGGGCTTCGAGCCGTTTGAAATGTCACCGCATTGCTCGTTTAAGCACTCACTGCTGTTATAAAGCAAAGGGGGACAGATGTCAGCTCAATGGAGAGCGCGTAATGAATGGTAGGTGCCCAGTACAGGCATAACAACAGTCACTGATGATGCCACATGATCATCGTCAACAATGAGCCTCTGTGCAGTGATGCTTACGCTTTCCTTTGTTAGTATGTCAATGGCGGGCTAGAGGGACTGGTGTGAAGACCGCCTAAAGGGCAACCTCCATGGAGCGAATTTTTTGCAACGAAGTTCGCGCGGCAGACTGCCACGCGCGTTCCGCCGCCAGTTGTTCGCCGGCACCAGCTCCATGGGACGAAAAACCAGCGGACGGCGTCGGGAAGTCATGCTGTGATGTCACTGTTCCCAGAGCACAAGGTGAAAGCTTAGTGAAATCAATTGCTCGAAAAAATGCATTTAATGTCACAAATTTTGCAACTAAATCCAACAACTGTTTGAAAAGATGCGCCCAGTAATGTACCGAAAGGCATATTCACCACTTCGAAAGGAAAACATGTTTCTTGGCAGAGAATGCCTCACGTTCCAGCGATGCAGGTGGCGAAACAGCGAGCAGACGACAGCATCCAGTTGCGAGAAGAGGGCGATGACGATGATTCACGAGAGCAGACGACCACGTGCAGACGATGTGGCGTAGATTCGTAGCAGAGGAGGTTGATTGGTTCATCTGCAGTTGACGCTTCCGGAATCGCAGACGCTGGGCGAGAATATCTGGCCTGAGGGCAGATCGGCGGCGGCCGCTCACATTTTTGACGCCTCACGCAGGGCGTCCGACGCTGAGCGAAGTTCGCAGCTTTTTCGCTGTACATCCGCGCCATGGAGGTTGCCCTTTATCCAAAGCATGCGGAGCGCGTGGTCACGGCCGTGGACATGATGACGTCGAATTGCACGTGTATTTGCGCTGTCGCTCGCAGCGCGCCTAGCAGAGGTGACATTTCAGTGTGTCTCACAAACGCTCTTCTGTTTCCAGCCGAACATGTGTTGTTTCCGTAGCACAGATTCGCACCGCGTCAGTCGGAAAGTTGAACAGTGCGTAGTTGGACGGTCTATTCGCTCCAAACGTCCCGAGCGCTTGCGCTGCGAGGTTACCATGGTATGTCGACAGCTAGGTATGCGATTGTTGAATGGGCCTCCTCCCGGAAGACAGAAAAGCAAAAGCACCTGTAATTTCTGAAGACATATAGTGACACACACTTCAGAGACACGCGTTTGGATTACAGTGCACTAAATATGTGTTTAGCGTGACGTAATCCCAACCCGTGTCTCACTCACGTATCATCCAGTCATGTGTACTTTAGTTACCACTACAAAATGAGCTTACAGCTATGCTTGCGCTAGTGCACACTCTGAAGGAAAAGAAAAAGCAGGGACAGAAACAAAACGATTTGAAATGCACCCTCAGAAATGCATCACAAACACAAAGGGGGATGGACATATTTTTAAATTTACCGCAGTGGGCCCTAAAGAACATGCCTTGCAATACGGATGGTAGGGCATGTGGGCACCACACTCAGCTTTTTTTTTATCCACGACAGGTGAACAGGAAGTTTGCATTCATTCAACAGCTGGTTACAAATATGATATCCGCATGTGGTCAATGCAAATTCTGATCATTAGCCTGAACGGCGGATATCCGAAATACACAATTAAAAATGAAACGCTAAAGAATAGAACTTTAACGAGTAAACCACTTAAAAGATACACGGTTTTAAAAAAAGCTACAAAAATAAACAGGTTAAAATCGCCGCTTAAAGGACAACGGAAGCGAAATTTGTCAATTTCAAGAAAGGATACGAACACAGTGTGAATCATACGTAGAACTATGGTAGTATTTTGTGAGTACGCTGTACGGATGGGCATATTTTTGACGATTACGAGTCCGCTGGACCGCCCACCTGAGACGATCGCCCATGGAGCGCGCCCGCTGCCGCAAAGCATTGCGGGAAAATCTGAGGAGCGCGTGACGTCAAATATCCCTCGAGCTCCATGGGCGGCTGCCAGTTGAACGGGATAAACACGGCGAATTCCGAACAACGCCTCAAGATGTTTGATTCGGAGATCTCGTGGATTTCTGAAGGCGATGAGAGATGGGTTGGTACCTATGTTTCTTCTTCTCCTTTTTTTTTCCCGCAGCGGGAATCAGACGTAGGCCGGAACGCCAAGTGGAGGTCAAGATTCGTGCCTTCCGTTTCCGTGAAAATACAGAAGGGACCGCTCCTTCTTTCAGTTTGATGTACTTCGTTGACAAGCCACGGCTCCGGATTTGTTTTGAACCATTCGTCAACAATATGTCTGCGCACTACTTGTCTTCTTTCACCTGTCTCCAAGTAGGCATCGACGGATTCGCAGCGAGAATAAGTTTCCTGTCTTTCGGAAACAATTGAAATATGACAGTCATCAAAAAAGTCAGACATCGGCGGAATTTCAACTACGCATCTCTCGATTGCCAGTCGAGCGCCAATAGCCAATACGGCAACGGAAACAACCACAGACTATAGTAGAGCGTGTTTGTTCCGAAACATATCCTGGCCGAACGCAAGGTAGAAGAGAATGAGGTGAGAGGTAGAAGGGAATGAGAATGAGCAACCTAGAGAGAATGAGGTCACCTTCCTTCGGAAGGATTTTTGGGGCCAGCCTCGGTAGTGTTGCCTTTGTAATAAATGTCAGTCGATGTTTGACGATGTGTTTGTGCTGTCTATCCGTGTGTCGTTCGTCCAAGGAACACTCTGTCCTCGCGTTGCCGAAAGGAAATCGGCAACATGCTGTAGAACAGCTAGGAAACACTTCACAAGCATGTACAATTTTTCTTGTCGCGAAAATCAACCTCCTATCGCAAAACAACCGCGACATGAAAGTCAGGAAATCCAACAGGAGAGACAACGTGCGTCACTTCCGTGGTCTGCTACGGCGGCGTGGCGATGCTCCCCAGGGGCTCAGAGTGTTCTGCGGCCGCATTTTATATCGCGATTATGGCGGCATTTCAACTAATATACGTAAATATAAGTCGAATTCCGCATGGTTTTGATACACACCGCAATATGAGGTACACACCGCAACAGCTTTGCAGCTTATTTTCGCTTCCACTGTCTTTTAAAGATCACTTGTGGTAACACAACAACGTTTAATTCCCAAAAATCTCGAACCAAATCCGCCATTTTCACGCGATCGCTATGCGCATCCGCATCCCGCGTCGTCTGCTCTTCTGGTTGAAAACTATGGAACCATAGCTGAAAACAGCCGTAGCCATTACTACGTTAACGCTGCTATACACCATTTTCCCGTTCCTGGATTGCTTCCGTCAATTAGCGAGGCTACGCTTCTTCGCACCAGAAATGTATGAAAGGACCCAATAGGCTCGGAATAGGGCCCCAGGAAAGATAACGAATAGCTTTAGTGCTGGATGACTGCACTATGGCGGGCTAGAAGGACTGGTGTGCCAAGCACCGAATCTAATGCATGGGGAGCACGTGGTCACGGCCGTGGACAATATGGCGGCGAATTGCACGAGCTTTTGCGCTGTCGCTCGCAGCGCGCCACGCGGAAAGGCACATTTTTGTGGGGCCCACAAACGCTCTTCTGTTGCGAGCCGACCACGTGCTGTTCCTGCAGCACAGATTCACGCCGGCTGAAAAGTTGTACAGCCCATCTGCGGCAAAAGTCGCGAGCGCTCGCGCAAGGTCTTCTCTCTGGTTGTTTATTTTGTTTTCATGTGCAAATATAGCTCGTCCGGGACGTTGAACGATTGCTGCGTAAGGCATTCTGTGAGTTGGCAATAGAAAACGGCATTCTGTGAGATGAGACACACTAAAGCAAATATTCCCTTGCCGCAGTAACAACACTGTGAAACGTAAAATTTTTGGGAATGCCCAATATGGGTCGGCTAGCTACCAATGCATACACCCATAGACATTGATTAATAAACGACCCCTGGCATAGGCGCCGCTAGGATTTTCTCCAGGGGGGGGGGGGGCAAACCAATGCCGACCGAGGTGGTGGTGGTGGTGGTGGTGGGGGGGGGGGGGGTCTTTATGGGTGCCGCGAGTGCAGCGCGGGTGTGGAGGCGTTCGGGCCGGTGCTCAAGGTACGGGATACTCCTCTAGTTATGCGTGTCGAATGCGCCCGCAACTATATTGTTTTGGCTCAGTAACCCTATGCTTCGGAATTTTTACGTTTTGCCGTTTCTCGGCAACGCAATCCCTTGTCCGTGCAAAGGCTCGCTCCTGATTTTCTGTTTCATGCTACGTTTGCCGTCGCCACTCCTGATGCCATTTCCGTCAGCGATTATCTCATTTCTGTTGATTTCGCAAAAACGTGAAACAGCCGTGTCTACGAGAACACACGGTGAAACAGCCGTGTCTACTTGTGACAAGTTGACAATATCAAGTGGTGGCTTATTTTCAGCAGATATGGACATCAGTATCAGTATAGACGATAATTCTCTACCCTCACTCCCTATGTCCCTCACTCTTTAGACAGAAACTGTAGGCGCCTTTGCGTTTCTCGCGCAAAAGAGTTGATAGCTTTTTCCACAAATGTGTTGTCGCCACCCACTTTCTCGCGATGAACCGTTCATCATACACAGCGCGTTTAGCCGGTCCTCAGTCATTGTGGAACGAAGCCAGGTTCTTACCCTCCGCAGGGTGCCGAAAAACTGTTCCACGGTATATGTTGTAGCAGGTAAACACCATGAAAGAAAAATGTGCTGCTCCCAATACGAGCTGACCCCAGATGGACATTGTTCATCGTCGTTAAATGTGTTGGGGAATAAGGGATAAAATGCTTTGTTTGCAAGGTGCTGACCCGTGTTTACGCTGTCTGGCGAATTAGATATCGACGTTCCCACGACAGGATTTATCTGGTGTATCATTGGAGGCCGGAATCGTCATAACAATCCGAGACGGACATAGCGTCTGAAGAGACAATAGAGAAGGAGGCTAAACCTTGTACTAATTGGATAGGAATACTGGATAATGCGTACTCAGGAAAATAAATATCCTCAGTCAGCATAATGTACAGCAGGCCATGCCGGTCACCTGTAACTGCTTACATGAAAAGCCAGTCATATTAACGACGAACAGAAAGTTCGTTACGCACTGCACCAAGCTAACCACGTAAAAAAAGAAAAGAAAGGAAACGTGATTGTGTTCGAACGACCATGTTAGATGGGCCAGGAAGCCTAGGGCCGGGGGGGGGGGGGGAACTGCCCCCTTGCTTCCCCCCTGACGCCCTCCCAACCAGAGTTGTACGTAACTCGTTACAAGTAACTCGTTACCCAGTAACCAGTTACTTTTTTCGGTGACGAAGTAACGACCTAGTTACTTTTCTAAAAATTTTAACTAATAACGTGTTCAGTTATAAAAATCGGTAACTCGTTACTCACGTTACTCGTTCCTTTCCTTCGTTCGCGCTCGGGTTTAACGTGGACGACATGGTCAGTTAGTATGTGGAAATTCCTGAAATCTCGTACGCTTCTAACACAAGGTGTTCAGCTCCTGCGAGCCTCTGGTCGACAGTCATTCTTTTGTTGAGTCCTAAGCTGACCGGCATGACGAATGCGGCAACATTTCCCGGTCGTGTCATTGACCATGAAAGCATTCTTGGAAAAATACCCTGGATTTGTTTGTGGGTGTGGGTGTTATCTCCCAGCAGTTGCCAATGGATATACTAGAATAACTAAGCTCGCCGAACCTTGGATTCTGGGATGGCATTGTCATTATCTGCTGATTCGCCGTGTTGTTGTAAAGTGGGTCCACCCGACGTGGGTCTACCCGCCATAACTGCACTGCACTCAACAAGCGCAAGAATCTTCTTCTTCCTCTTTTTCAAAACAGTTGTGCACAGTTTATTGGTCTGGCATGGAATGACACAGACACGGTTTGCTCCAGGGTCATGTTGCATACATCAAACGGACACTTTGTACAGGGAGAAGCAGCAGGAATAGGCCTCGAAGCATAAGATGGATACTCAAAAAGTGAATGCACGAAATATGCTGGAACGAAAGACACAGAAACCGCAGCGCTCCTCACGTGCATTTGTTTTCAGCCGGTAGCAGACGACATTCGAGAGGGCGCCACATCTCAGGAAAATGGTCCATTGCCATCTGGCACATACAACTCGCAGAACGACAGAACACGCGCATCCGTCCTTTTCATCTTACTCGTTAGTTCATCTCAACACAGTTCCCCACGAGATTATTGCCTCCTCAGCAAGTGTCGATATTCCAGCCGCTCTGGTGGGTTCCTGGTTCGCTCAGGGTATCGTCTCCGAGCGCTCTGTTGCAGCTGTTCCGGCAATGACACGTAAAAATCAAATGTTTCAAAATCGCCTCCCCCCATACTCCAGCACGGAGGCGGATTGATACACGACTGTATCTCTTCGCAGGGGATAGGTGCAGCACTATCAACTTTGCATTGAATTGAATTCATTTATTTTTTATTTTCACCGATCAGGTGTGGGGGTAGAGACAAAACATTCATGCGTTTAAGCAGTCGACGTGCGAAGAACTAACAGCGATAGCTGTGCCGCGCACGCGCAATAAGGGCGACATAAGGCCCACGGTTATTGTGCACGCACATGTCTACAAGTTTTTGTTTCTTCTTCTTGAAGTTTTCCACGCATTCTGCCGTAAACCTGGCCAACAGTTGGCGGTGTTGCGCGCGTGCGGGCGGGCGCTACGTCGGTGAGAAGAAATAACTAATTCGGGCATTACGTCGCGGAACAACTGTGATCATGGATGGCGCTACAGTGGTGGGGTCTGTGGATTAATTCTTGCCCACCGGAGCGTTCTTTAACGTGCGCCGAAATCTCGACACACGGCACAGCACATTTGACGTCCCTCGTGGAACACGGCGGGTCAGAGCAACTTGGATCCTTCCACCAAGTTGTCACCGCCCCGGCCCGGTTTGAACCCGATATCTTGAGACCAGCAGGCGGACACGCTGCCGACTGAGCCACCGAGGCCGGAACGCCGGTGAGAAATCATAGCCCATCGCAAACGACACGAACATGTCCAAACACGTTCTTTAAAAACTTCTCTTGCAAAATCCGCGTCGGCCAGTGGGAACTCTGACGGACGCGTATTCGTTTCAGGTGCGCACCTCTTGAACAGTTCACATCTCAAGAGATGTAAACTGACCCAGATCGTGGCCGCTACATAGCGTGTGTTCAGAGCCGTACCGATGAGGGGGGGGGGGGGCGAGAGGGGCAGCCGCCTTCGCCAGAGAAGGCGCCGAAGGGCACAGAGTGATTGTAAAAAAGTGACAGTTCCTGAAATTGGGAGAGGGAAGGCATGGTCCCAGCGGAAGCCGGACGCGGTAAGCCATGCCTGAGTTATCTCTTTCTACTATCACTCTGTGGGCTGGGTTTGCAAACTCCTTTCGTTGGACTGACAACGATTGCCCTAAAAAAGTCATCAAGCGCTATGCTCTTGTTGCCCCGAAAAAATGATGTTGGGCTATTTTTTTCCGATGGGATAGCTCTTGGATATCCCTGTAAACTTTCATGAATCTGAGTAAATTCGGCACGCTCGTCACAATGATGGGGTAAAAAAGTGTCCTTTACTTGGGAAATTTCCAAGTTCAGTTCGCAAAAATTTACGTAACACACCTTACGTTACATGACGTTCATATCAGGAGGTGGCAAGGACCTAGTAAGAACAAATGCCGTTGACCGCATGATTGTAGGTCGCGTAGTTCTTTTATTATAATTCAATGACACGTTTTCTGGGACACCCTATAAAGCGGGAATTAAGAGAATTTGAATTTACTATGTCGGCAGTGCAAAAAAAAAAAGAAAGAAGATGAAAGTTGTCTTTTTTTGTGTGTGTTTTTGTTTACAGAGCTTCTGACGGAAGTAAGAGGGTGAAGGGGGCGCTTCACGTTTGCCCTGCCCTGTGCGAAAAATCACCTCGCGCCGGCTCTGTGTGTGATACACTCACAGCGCTTGTATTTGTACTGCCCCGCACGGCTGCCGTTTTTTGGCAAGGACGCAATTTTTAACGCAAAGACGCGGCGCAGCTCCTGCCCAGTGCATGTGCTCCTGACATGTGCTCTCCGATTTGCTGCTGCGCCAACCCAGCGCGAGCCGTGTGGGAAGTCAGTGTATACTCCGTCCTTGTGAAACAAGTTCCCTCATACAGCTATCGCTGTAAAAAGCAGTAAGTACAGCTTAGCGGTATAAGCTGGATCGGGCCCATTCCGCGTTGTAAATGCTAGCCCGTCCATTTTGAACGGGTTAGCGTTTAGCTAACTAGCGGGCTAGCCGTCACTATAGCGCAGGCAACATAACATGACAGCCACATGAAATATTCGCGTTTTCCATTACGCTGTTAAACGCTTCGTATGGTGTACCAGCACAGGTCTGTTGAACACGAAGCACACGATGTCCCATCGGGCACAGCGGGTCTTCGTTGGCGGATTCGTCCTACTACGTCTCTCGCTATTTCAATGTGGTCTCAATGCACACCACCAAATTATAATGATGATATATAATGAAGTTCACCCATCACAGAACAAGTAAATATAAGGCTAGTAAATATAAGGCAAGTGATTATAAGGCAAGAAAATGTAAGGCTTCATCAACACACACAAATAAGAGATTTCTTGCATTATAAAAACGCACACTAAGGATGTCCGTGCGTGTGTTTCATGGTAAGAATTCAATGAACCAAGTATATCATGTACAAAAAAGCAGAAAGAAATCTAGCACAAGTGGCACGTCTCATCAGCTACCACCAAACATTTGGGTCTATATTTTGCCGCAGTTGTGGCGCTGCCACAATATTCATGCGAGTCCAGCCGCGCTGAATGGGGTCGGAAGGTTGAGAACTATTTTCAGGAGAAGACAACGACACCTCGTTTGCGGCCATACCACGTGACTACAACGACGAATCAAACAGGGTGGATTCTGAACAGTTCATTTTTATTAATATATTTTTTACGCGTAGGTTTTTGATAATTTATTAGCAAAAAATGGATAGTTACGCGGTTTATTTTTAATCGTGGATATATAAGCGTATATTATGGACGTTTTATTTTTAACGGTGGGTATAGTTCCGCGAGTATTCTTGAGCGTTTATTTTTGACGGTTTCAACTACACCTCTTTGAACTGTTGAAGTGCGCGGTGAAGAGCACGATGATTAGTCATTCAGTTGGGCACTTGCCTGTCTTCGGTACGGTTGTCGTTCCTTTGTGCCCCAACATTCCTGTCTGTTCTGAGGCAGCTTTTTCCAGATCCACGCCTTCTCCCTCCTCAACCACTGTCATTGAGGTGGTCTGCTATCAGCATGGACCAGCAAAGTGACATGGACAGGTTCGGTGCTTTGACCTGTCATTCTGTCTGCACGCACGGCGCACTTTGAATATCGGAAGCCATAAAAACCTGGGGGAATATAGTATATAAACTGGTGCTAACGCTAGTTGTTCCGCTTTTATGTTGCCACTGATGCTGCCGTAGGAGGGATCCTTTCAAGGAAGATGTCTCCGTCGACTGACTTGTGTCGGTCATATGATGCCCTGATATAGCGCGCTAGTGGTATTGCACGTAGGATTCACCACCATTTCAAGACCGCTGCGTGAGTCCGTGGGGATAACAGCCTTGGTGATTCGCTTGACCTGAACCGCAGCTGCTGCATGCAGCATTGTCAGAAGCTCAGCAGTTGTAGAGCAAGTTGGGAATCGCTCTGATTTTCCCTGCCAGGCCACATTCAAGGATGGAATATAGTATAGGAGGAAGTAGCGCTCTTACACTCAGCGTCAACGGAGCCGTCTGTGAAAAGAAAACCCCGTTCTTCATCTGTTAAAAAGATAGATGGCATACTGATGCATTTATCGCCTCCTCCCACTTTAAGAACAATCGGTTGGTTTCATTCGAATTTTTTTTTTCTTAACTTGGAACATGATAGCTGAGACACCGTATGTATTGATTTACTCAAAATTATTAAATTATTACATTTTAATTGGTGAAAGTTTTATAACTTATAAACTACGTAAGTACTATACATAACCATACAGACATAACTGTAACCAGATGCTGCAACAAAAGTCAGTAGGATCTGGTATTGGAACGATGCTGAGAAGGTTTTCCAGTTTCAAGTTGAGCCAACCAAAAAGAAAAAAAAAAGTAGTATAGCGAAGGAATCGATCAAATTCAGATAGTATCCTGGCATGAGCAAGTGCCATACTGGCACGTTTGATAGGGTCTGCACGCTCATTGTCAAAATGTTCGTGAAAATTGGATAAGCGTGAGTCGAGAGCGCTGTTCCGAGGAATCTAGGTAAGTTCAGACCTCGTGTACGGGAGTTATAGGAGAAGAATTGTTAGTTATGAACCTCGCTCCTCTGCTTTGGATATATTCAATGTCTTTCGCTAAGTACTTTTAAAGCGAGTCCCGCGATGGTGATGCAGATTCCAAACGAAAACGAGGCACGAGGTCTTACGACCAGCAAGCCGTATCAGGTGGATGATGACGATTCAAAGTTACATGGGATGAATTATGTAGACTTTCAGTTTATTTGTAGATTTCTTGGAAAGTTTCAAGCAATTTATAGTGCGTATGGAATAACTAGATAAATACTTTCGGACACTTACCAGGGTAGTGAGGAACTGGCGAAGGCAAGCCTTTTTTGAAATGTTTATGCTTCAACGAGCATGAAGACACCTCAAACGTACCGGATCCGTGCTTCAGGTAAAGTGACAGTCCGGTCCAAAACAAGGATCTGGGAAACACCGTCTTATGATTTCTAATACTCCTCACAACCACCGCGCAAAATATTTCAGAAGAAATCGTATCGCGCGATTTATAATCGATTTTTTTCTATGCCGCAGTTGGTCATGCGTAAAGGCCCCAGCCAGCTCTCGCGTGACGTGCATAAGAGCAAAGCCTCAAGTGACTTGAGCATGGCTGTTTGCGCGAGAGTTGGTTGTTGCGTGCTAGCATTTGCTCATTATGATGATTTTGAGTAGCAATCACACGTTCCAGACATATGTCGGCACAGTTCCCTTCGAATTTGGCCCAGGACGCACATTCCCACAGGGCGTCAGTCGTGACGTTGCCCACA
Source organism: Ornithodoros turicata (assembly GCF_037126465.1). Taxonomy (NCBI): domain Eukaryota; kingdom Metazoa; phylum Arthropoda; class Arachnida; order Ixodida; family Argasidae; genus Ornithodoros; species Ornithodoros turicata. Next base: position 49,220,006 of record NC_088202.1, on the reverse strand, counting down.
TCTGTGAGGCCGACAACGGCGAGCCCTTTCACCATCACATCACCACCACCACCAGTCACACGTTATGCAGAGTAAAATGCAGAGTAGCGTCAATGTAAACACAGGTATCACGACGCAGCCTACGGTTCAGTACACTCATGGAAAAAAACACCTCTCTGCATTCCCAGCAACGGAGCAGTCCTGCGCCCCACTGTGTCCATTGGGGACGTCATGGTCATGTGAAGGATGACGTAGATAGAGGATCCTTGGGGCAGGTAGTATGCGAGGGAAAAAAACGAAACCGGGTGTCTACAGAGGAGCAGCTGTTTTCGGAGTCTCGAAAACCACACCATTTTGTGAGCTGAAACCTTTCACGGCATGTAAGCCACCGTGGCAGTTGGAAAAAATCAGCCCGGACTAAATAATTCGCGAACGGGTGCACCAATCGACAAACTTTCTTCTTTACAAGTATCTGTCCGATACCACCGACAAGTTGCGCACCGTGTGATGAGTGGGAGGCGCTCATTATTTAAATAAAAATTCAAATGAGTTTCGTAAAAAAAACGTAACTTCTAAAGCAGGGCGCTGTCGGCATTAAAAGGGATACTACCCCTTTCGGGACCTCCAGTGGACACCTTTTTGAGAAAAATCTGCCACCGAAGCGGGTCATTTGTTGCAGTAATTAATTGGTTTCGGTTTACATATTTTTGTCGCGGCTGGTCGCAGTGAAGCGATCAGCCTTGATAGGCAAAAAAAAAAAAAAAAAACAGGTATCTTTCCCCACACAGGTAAGTACTTTTAAAGCGTTTACCCACGCCTTACAAGCCTTACCCACGGAACTAACACGCGCGGTGAGTTCGGGAATCAGAGCTATCTTGTCAAAAATGAGATCACCCGACAGCTTGAAAGTCTTTCCCCCCTCGTGTGGCGTGTCAATAACTTCCTTTCTTCGCAGCTTTGCGCTCAAACTACGAGCCGTCAGAAAGGAGGCGGAGCCAAGGGCTCATTTTCGGCGAATTTATTTCGGCAATTGCCATTTCATTACGAATGGGATTATGTGCTATACTGAGTAAAATGGCCACGGGGAACCAATTTCCGCGAAAAAAACGCTAGGTTGCCCTGGGGAATTTCGGAGTTCAATTCAATAAATTAATTTTCTGTCAATTGAAATGAAATAACAATGTCACCAATATGCAGAGGTGGGCATCCTCATGAGGGCAAATGAGGGTGAGGGTGCCGTCACATCACCCTCACCTCATGCACATTGAGGTGAGGTGAGGAAAATCTTTCGAGAGGGAGGTTGAGGTGAGGTGAGGAAATTTTTTGACAAGGAGGTGAGGTGAGTGAGGAAAAATTTCCGAAATTGAGATTGAGGTGAGGTGACGAAAAATTTTTCAGTGGGAGGTTGAGGAGATGTGGAGCGGCTATTTTCAATTGCGCGATCTCGGAAAAGGGCACCGAAAGCCAGCTATTAAAGCCAGCTATTTTTCTATTACCAATGTAGCAGAAATGTTCATACCGTGAGCATAGGCTCTCTACACTAAAATGTGTTCGCTGTAAGCCCGTTAGTTTCAAACTTTCAGTTGAGTCAGATACATGATAGATGTGTCAGATCAGATACACGTACAAGTGAATATAGCTTATGTGTGTTTTATGTATTTAGCTTAGATTTCAATACAATCAAACTAGTCAGTTGAGTCACATTCACGATGTGAGACACATGAACATGAAGTCAATATAGTTCCGTGTGCTTTGAGTGTTTAGATTTCAACAAAGCCAAACTAGTCAGTCTGTAAGCAGATGTCTTTCACGTATTATTTGGAACGATAGTGCATGACAACCAATGACCTTATCAGAGACTGATGTAAGAAATGGAGGCAACAACAAGCGCTTTAAGTGCAATAAGCGCAAATACTGGCATATATATTCCGTATTGCCACAAGTTGAATCTTTGAGCTTTTAGTACGGCAATGGAAGTTAGGTGAAAAGGCACAAGAGGTCTGTGTCTACATAAAGTAATTTAATTAGTAAGTCAACACGTAAGTCACTAGTAATCCGTACAGCACGTCTACCTGATTGCTTCAAAACCAGGGTCTTGAAGAAAAGGTCCCCGAATTCCGGCAACAACTGAATACGTCTGCTACTTACATAATACTGTCCGATAGTATAAAGTCATAACAGACAAAAATGTAAAATACAAGTAGTTCGAAGTATAGCTGCATACCATCGCGAAAACGACTTCCGCAGCCCCATTATCATTCTCGCTTGAAAGATACTCGATAAAAGCCATTCCTTCCTTTCCAGTATGAAAAACAAACAACTCAAAATTGCTCGGTTTGTGCAACTTCTCTACCAATGTACCCTACGTCCAATTTTTACTGATCGTACATGTAGTGGATACTTGTTGCAAGAAGGACGAACCAACCAAGGTAATGAATCTTAGTTGTGGTACTTGTAACTTGTTGTCAGGGATCAACCAACGAAGTGCTCAGTAAAAAGCCAAGTACAACGTATACATCTACCCGCTTCTAATACTTTTTTTATTCCGTGTTAGCGCCGCGAAGCAACTGTGGCTATGAGCGACGCCACTCCTAATTGAAACAGCAATCGTGAAGTGAAAACGTTTTCAGAAACAGGTTAAGGTGAGCTCGACGAGGCAAACATTATAACAAGTAGGTGAATATATTTTAGAAAGAAGGTTGAGGTGAGGTGAGGAGAATACTTCAGAATGAAGGTTGAGGTGAGGTGAGAAAATGAGGTGAGGTGAGGCGAGGAAAAGTGTTCTGGAAAATGTTGAGGTAAGGTGAGTTGAACATTTTTCAGAAACAAGTTGAGGTGAGGTGAGGAAAATAATTTTAAAAGGAGCTTGAGGTGAGGTGAGGAACGAAATCCCCCAAAAAATGAGGTGAGGTGAGGTGAGGAAAAACATCTGGGACGAAAATCGAGGTGAGGGCAAAAATCTACGTTTTTACGTGGCCTACGTTTTTTACTATGAATTTCTATCATGGTTGGTGGACCACCCTGTATATACAGGGTGTCCACGCTAAGTGTGAACTGATTTTTAAAAAAATATATCAATCACTTTTTCCGAGATGAAATCAATTGCAATATAGCATATGCTGAAGGGCACTCCCTAGGGGGGCATTAACAGACTCCTAAGGCAATGCCTTAGTTAACTTTCAATAATTAACTTTTTAATTATAAAAGCTATGAAGTTGCTTCAATGAGAACATCTGATCTCTTCGGTCACCAGATACCAAAGCCGTCTTCAGAACTTCAGAACACTGTGCTCTTTCACTCTCTCACACTGGGGGTAAAGGAAAGCCGCTTCTTTGAAGATGCGCAATAACCAAATAAAGAAAAAAATGGCGTTCCTTCACGAATTTTCTGCGGACGATCTACCGAACGGATTTTTGTTCTCGAAACGGTTTTGGTATCTGGTGACCGAAGGGATCAGATGTTCTCATTGGAGCAACTTCGTAGCTTTTATAATTAAAAAGTTAATTATTGAAAGTTAATTAAGACATTGCCTTAGGAGTCTGGTAATGCCCCCTAGGGAGCGCCCTTCAGCATATGCTATATTGCAGTTGATTTCATCTTGGAAAAAGTGATTGATATATCTTTAAAAAATCTGTTCACACTTAGCGTGGACACCCTGTATATACGAGGGGTGTTCAAGTCAAACCGGGACTTTCTGTCTCCTGAGTGTACAAATGGCTCGCGCTACTTCTTTTTCGCCATTTCCACACGCGACAGGCCTCCGCGTTCACCACGTCGTGGTCCAAAGTTTGTGCAAAACAGAAGACACGTGCTGGACAAGATGGCCAACAACGATAGCCTCAATGATCGTCGACCTCGACGGACGGGCTTGCCTGAATCGTGAAGATCGAGGTGAGCGCGCATATCGAACAGCGAATTGTCATGAAGTTTCTCGTGAATGAAGCCGTAAAGTCATCAGATATTCACAGAAGACTTCGGGCTCAGTATGGCCACGATACACTTAGCCGCAGCAAAGCGTTTGAGTCGTGCAAACGGTTCCGAGACGTCTGTACGTCAGTGCAGGACGATCCCGGCCGGGGTGGCTCAGAGCCCAGTGTCAGAGTTCCTGAGAACATCCAACTTGTGGAGCGCCTGATCCTCAAGGACTGACGGATAACAAGTCTCGAACTGGCTCGAAAGACGGACCTTTCTGTGGGGATGTTGAACAATCGTTCATGAACACCTACCGTTTCGGAAAGTTATGCCCGTTGGGTCCCGAGGCAGCTCTCCGTGTTTGACCAGCAGAGAAGACTGGAAATCTCCCAAGATCTAAGGTACCGTTTCGACACTGAGGGACAGCCGTACCTTGATCGGATCATCACGTGCGATGAAACGCGGGTGCACGATTTCACTCTTGAGCCTAAACGCGCATCAAAACAGTGGAAGCTCATCCGGGCTCGCCAGCTCCCAAGAAGTTCCGAAGCACCCCGTCTGCGGGTAAGGTCATGCCCACGGTTTTCTGGGACAAGGCTGGCGTTGTTCATGTTGATTTTCTGCCCAGTGGTGCCACCATCAATAGTGCATATTACTGTCAGGTTCCCAGGGGTTTGCATCGCTGAAGCAAAATCGGCCGGGCCTCATCAAGAAAGGAGTCCTCCTCCTACAAGACAATGCACGCCCGCATACCGCGCATCTCACGACACGCACCTTACAGGAACTTGACTGTGAGTTGCTGCCACATCCCCCTTACAGTCCAGACCTCGTCCCCAACGATCTCCATCTTTTCGGTCCACTGAAGGCATTCCTTGGGGGCCGCCACTTCAACTGCGACGACGAGGTCAAGAATGCGGTCCGATCATGGCTGCTACGCGCCGGTAAGGATTTCTACGCTGCTGGCATCCAAGCCCTCGTGAAACGCTGGGACAAGTGCATTAGCGCAGCTGGAGATTACGTTGAAAAATAAATTTAAGATGAAAAGTCCCGCTTTGACTTGAATACCCCTCATATATATACAGGGTGTCCCAGAAAGCGTGTCATTCAATTATTAAAAAAAAAAACTACACCACCTAGAACCATGCGGACAACGGCATTTGTTCTTACTAGGTTTTTGCCACCTCGTGATATGAATGTCGAGTAACGGAAGCTTCATTATGTTAATTTTTGCGAACTGAAGTCAGAAATTTGCCAAGTAAAGGACACTTCTTTACCCCACCAATGTGAAGAGTGTGTCTAATCTACTCAAATTAATGATAATGGACAGGGATATTCAGGGGCTATCCCATCAATATAGCCGAACATCATGCTCTACGGAGCTAGGGCGCGACAAATTTTTTAGCGCAATCTCTGTCAGTCCGACGAAAAGAGGTTGGAAACCCAGCCCACACCTGCATCGCAGAAAAAGATAACACAGGTATGGCTTATCGTCTCCGAGTTTCGCTGGGATCACACTTTCCCTCTCCCAATTTCAGGAACTGTCATTTTTTCTACTATCACTCTGTTGGCTGGGTTTGGAACCTCCTCTCGTCGTCGGACTGCGAGCGATTGCGCTCAAGCAGTCGTCGCGCGTTATGGTCCGGTGCTACGAAAAGCATGGCGTTCGGCTATTTTTTTCCGATGGAATAGCTCGTGAATATCACTGTCAATTATTATGAACTGCAGTGAATTCGGCACGCTCTTCATTTTGGTGGGGTAAAAAAGTGACCTTTACTTGGCAAATTTCCCAGTTCGGTTCACAAATATTTACATAATTAAACTTACGATACATGACATTCACATCAGGAGTTGGCAAAAACCTAGTAATTCTAGTAGTAGTAAATTATAGTAGTAGTAGTAAAAACCTAGTAGTAATAGATTCTAGGTGGCGTAGTTTTTTTATTATAATTCAATGACACTGTTTTCTGGGACACCCTGTATATATATATATATATATATATATATATACAAATATGGCATCTCCGTCCGTTGCATGGGTGGAAGCTTTCGGTTGTAGGTGGCGGCTTATTGACCTTTGCGCTGACTAAGTGGTCTTGTAGGTTTCTTGCACGACGATATGCTATGCGAGGTGGTTCTGGGAATATCTCTCCAAGGCGCTCCGACTGTGTTAAGATTGAGTGAGGACGTTTCAGTATGTTTTTAAGGTTAGGGATCGCGCCATTGAAAGTCACTAAGATTAACCCGTTTGGGGCTTTCGGGTCGTGCTGAGATTTGTAGAAGTTCAGTGCGATTAGTTCGGCGGGCTATACATATCGCGTCGTGCACCAGATCCTGTGGGAAGTTCCGGCTGACCAGCGTGTTTTGAAGATTGTTAAAGGGGCCGTAAACAGGCCACCAAACATTTCTCAAATAATGATACCCCATGAAAGAACGCAGATCATAATACCCAAATATACATTTCGTTCGGCCCGTGCCAGCTCATTGACCCATATAACTGCTTTCAAAGATGAGTAACCAGCGAGTCTCTCTCCACCACGCATACGTCACATGCCTACGCAGCGTTTTGCCGTCCAATCCGGGGGCCGAGCTGCGCACATGACGTTTCATTTTACCAGCCAATAAACATACTTCGTTATCAGCTGTGAGTCGGAGCGCTCAGTTTGTTTGTGTGAAACGACGTTTTGCGCTCCGTGGTTTTGAAATTCAACGTCATGACATCTTCAACATCTCCGGTTGGCGCAAACGTCAACAGTTGGGCTGCTATCACATGACGCGATTCGAACCCGGGTTCCTCCCAGTCACGGCACGACATGGCCAGCACGCTATCCACTGTACCACGCGAGCTGGTGACGCGATGCCGCGTTGCTCAAACCAAAGTACGGCAGCCCAGTTGGTGGAACCATTCGAAGATGACGAAGATGTTCCATCGCGCACCTACCTAAGACTCCTTGAACTGTAGTCCCGGATATTCATTTGCGCTCGTGGTGTGCTGCGTGCTACTGCCCAGAAAACGTAGTGCGCGTATGATATCTAAATTAAACGCATTTCCTTTTCACTTTGAGGCTGTAACTGTTTAGATTTTGAATAGAAGAGGATTCACGTTCATCTAGTCCAATTCCGCATTTGAAATAAAATCATGCGTGGAACACTCGATCGTAATTGGTGAGGAAAGCGCTACGTCAAAATGACGTGAAGTTAGAGCGTGGGGCAGAGCTAAAATGCGAAATAGTGCAGTGAATATTTCATCCGTATGCAAGCGCTTTTTGTTTTTGAGCGTTAGTAATTGCAAGGAGTTTTCACTGCATAAGTTTCAATAATATAACACAAAGAAATGTGCACCTTTTGTACCGGTTTACGGCCCCTTTAATGTTTTCGTCCAACTCTTCCTCTTGGGAACAAATGCGCCAGTAGCGGATGGCCTGACTGTAGGGGATCGCCAATTTAGTGTGTCGGGGTTGACAGCTGTGAAATGATAGGTACTGTTGGGAGTTACTCATTGTGACTCCCACAATGTTTTCGGTACAGATTTGTTACGAGGGTGCCATCAGAGATGCTTATGTGGGCGTCTAGAAAATCTATGCTCTCTCTAGAATACGCATGAGTGAATTTTACAGTGGGGTGCACGTTACCGAAGTTCTCAATAAACGACAAAGAGGAGTCTTCGGAATATGGCCACAGCATGAATATGTCGTCTAAAAAATGCTTAAAAGCTAGGGGTTTAAGTTGACAGGTGCCAAGAAATCATCCTTCCAGATCGCCCATGAAGACATTTGCGTAATTTGGGGCCATCTTTGTGCCCATGGCTGTGCCGTTAATTTGAATGTAATGCCTGTTGTCGAATTCAGAATTATTACATGTGAGTATTAGCGAAATTAGTGTTTCTACGAGAGCAGAGTCTTACGGTTTTTCGGAAAATTTTTCATATGCTACGATAGTCGCATGGATGCCGTCATCGTGGGGGGTATTGGTGTACAATGAGGTAACATCGAGGGTCACAAGTAGGGAACCGGTCGGGACTTCGATATCCGAAATTATTTGCATGAAATGGTTGGTATCCTTTATGCAGAACGGGAAGTGTATACCGTTGACCCATCTGTGTTACCAAGGCTACTGAACTTGATTCTCAAAAATAATAACTTCGAATTCGACGGCCGCCACTATTTACAAATAAATCTCAAAGCCATGGGAACTAAGATGGCACCACGTACGCAAACATTTTCATGGGTGCACGAGAGGAAAAAATTCTAGCCGGGCGCGACAAAAAACCTAGCCGATACAAACGCTTCCTGGACGACATATTCATGGTTTGGCCACACTCCGAAGAAGATCTCACAGGATTCATTCGCGATTTCAACCTGGTACACCACGCCATCAAGTTCACCCACTCCTTCTCGGCAACGACTGTTAACTTCCTAGATGTAAAAGTAATCTTAACCAAGAAAGGTTTTTCCACTGACCTGTACCGAAAGCCTACTGACGCTCAGCAGTACCTTTCCTTTAACAGCTGCCACCCGCACCATACTAAACTCGCTATTCTTGATAGCCAGGCACTGCGATGCAGGAGGAAGAGTACAAACTCTGACTTCTCCCTTAAAATCAATTGCAACTTTGACTGTAACTCAAGTAACATTATTTACATAATTGAATGTACAACCTGCTCCTCGCAATATGTAGGTCAAAGTAAAAATTCATTTAGGATCAGATTCAATAACCCACCGATCGGATGTTTCGACAAAAGGTAAGCCTCCCGGTTTTCCGCCATTTTAGTCAACCTAGTCATTCCATTAGTGAGTCGCACTTTTTATTTGAGAGTCAAATTTCACGTCCGACCGCTATACAGGGTGTCCCAGAAAACGTGTCATTGAATTATAATAAAAAAACTACGCCACCTAGACTCATGCGGTCAACAGCATTTGTTCTTATTAGGTTTTTGCCACCTCCTAATGTGTATGTCATGTACTCAAAGTTTAATTATGTAAATATTTGCGAACTGAACTCGGAAATTTGCCAAGTAAAGGTCACTTTTTTACCCCACCAATATGAACAGCGTGCCGAATTCACTCAAATTCATGATAATTCACAGTGATATTCGCGAGCTATCCCATCGGAAAAGTAGCCGAATATCATGCTTTTCGGAGCACCGGACCATAGCGCGCGATGACTTTTTGAGCGCAATCGCTCTCAGTGCGACGAAAGGAGGTTCCGAAGCCAGCCCACAGAGTGATAGTAGAAAAAGTAACAGTTCCTAAAATTGGGAGAGGAAAAGCATTATCCCAGCGAAAATCGGACGTGCTAAGCCGTGCATGTTTTATCTCTTTCTACGATGTCGGGGAGGGCTGGGTTTCCAACCTCCTTTTGTCGGACTGACAAAGATTGCGCTGAAAAATTCATCGTGCGCTATTCTGTGCGACCTCCGTAGAGCATGATGTTCGGCTATTTTTTCCGATGGGATAGCTCCTGAATATCCCTGTCAATTATCATTAATTTGAATAAATTAGACACGCTCTTCACATTGGTGGGGTAAAAAAGTGACCTTTGCTCTGCAAATTTCCAACTTAAGCTCGCAAAAATTAACATAATTAAACTTACGTTACACGACATTCACATGAGGAGGTGGCAAAAACCCAGTAAGAACAAATGCCATTGACCGCATGACTCTAGGTGGTGTAGTTTTTTTATTATAATTCAATGACACGTTTTCTGGGACACCCTGTAGAGAGCAACGCGAATCGTACGTACTTGATCTAGAAATTCTAATCTCTAATAAATGAGGATAAAGGAGTGCTATCAACTGTAGGAACCACATCCGGACAATTTTTTTCTCTGTGTTCTTGGAGTGGCCGCTGCCTCTTTTCTTCTTTTCTTTTCAGCTCGACACACTTAGTCCGTGCCCACTGCAGCAGGCTGTAGCTGTATCGAACAATGCACCAAAGGACGCTAAGAACACGTCGGACAACAGGCTTTCAACGCGCGCGACCCCAGACCTTCCTGGAACTCCAAGGCTTTGACACGTAACCTCCCCGGCCGATGACCCAGAAACCTTCCAGAACCTGACTCACCGACGGCCGCCTCGCAGTGGAATTCTACCGGCTGTGGCGATACTTTTGTAACCTTTTAAAAGACCCTGTTCATAGATTTTCGGCTTAGTCACGATGAAGGCGGAGCCTTCGCCGAAACGTGGACTTCCCCAGACCGTTAGTTTTAATGCTAGTTTAATAAATAACTTTCCTGCACTCCCTACTCCAGTCTCTTGTGTCTTTTTTCCCTGCAATTTATATACATATAAATTGCAGAAGATGTCCTCCTCTCCACGAATCTTTGCGTCTGATTTGGTGCGCCGTTGAATACTCGAAACTTTAAAGCCTCAATTTCGGGACTTTTTTTGGGCAGTTCCATTTGCAATATCGAGCGCATTTCTTAGTGGATCTGACTAAGTTCGCTACGGGCTCTCTAATTCTGTAAAAAAAAAAAACGTTAGGTTGACTTGAGAAATTTTGGAGTTCAATTAAAGAAATTAAATTTATTTTAATTAAAATCAAATGAAAATATTTTTTCAAGGTGGCAAATTCAGTTGCCACACAAATGCCGTTTACCCTGTATTTTTCCGTCGCGCCGTTTTTTTATAAAGTCCGAATGACACGTTTTTTGAAACACCCTGTATATATGCCTCGTATGCCACAGGTTAATGTTTTTCCCCCCTCGTTATAATTCACTGGCTTGCACTGTGGCATTGAGGAGTGCTCAGTCGCCCTCCCAGGTGTATATCGCTCGCTGAGCCACCCCTGGTTTGCCAATTCCGAAGGATGCGCAGCTACCCAGAGCTGACGAGCCGCAAACACGGCGAAACACGTGTCCTCTGGTGCTGTCGCATCGTTCCATGAGTATCTATCTATATATATTCGCCTGCTTAATAATGTAGAGAGCCGTTCAGTAATTTATGGTAAATTAATCCCGTATTTAATTCAGAATTTGGGCATATGCAGTGCCTCGAGAAGCTGCATAGCGGGTACCGCTATATATGTAGACACGGTTCATCTTTGTTTGTACGATTATGATCTCATCAAACACGGTCTATGTAAAGAAACCGCTCCTCGGTTTATAGCTCGAAAGTTTACAGCTCGGTTGTAAGCCATAATTCATGTACACTCGCATTTTGCGTGAGGCAACGCCCCACAGTGAATTGGAAGGGGTTGTGGCCGACATTGATACTTAAAATCGATTATTGTGGCTTGGCGGCTGAGTGAGTTGTTGGAACAGGGCCCGAAGGAGATTTGGTTTTTGGTGCAACCACTGTTGGTTGGTTAACAATTTCCGACTTCATATGCCCTTGGCCAAATTAAATTATGTTCTTGGACCATTGAATTAGGCGTGGAACAGTGCATTTCGGGCGCGTCTTGCAACGGAGCACAGCTAAGGTACCGCTGTACGAATACGACTGGTGAAGGTATTTTGTTGGTCAATTTTCTCGTGTGCCTTATTTCTTAGTTGCGTGTAACACAACATCCTCTTGTGTAACTGAGCCTGAATGAATTATATAAGAGCGGAACAAACGGCACTAGGAACATTACAGCGGCAGGCACAGCACCCAAACTGACCAGAAACCAAGAGGGTTTACTTCTTCAACATGCGCTTGGGGTCATTCGACAAGAGAACAGGCGGTGGAAAAGGGAAGGAAACAAGCTCGGAGCATTTGTTGAAGAAGATCGTGGTTGTCAGTGGAGATAGTGTGTGGTGTGCCTGTCCCGTTCATGTTCCCAGCTCTCGGTGTTCTTACCACTTTTAATGAGTTACTAACCAGCCCTGGTTTTACACAATATCCACTACAAGACAATACAATATCCGCTGCAATACAATAATCCACTAAGAGGCTTGCCAAAACGCAAACCAGTAGAGGAAGAAGGAGGGACAAAGAAGGGAGGAGAGGAGCACGATGTAGTTCTCCTTACAAAGGGTAGCTGTAAGGGTCAGGGAAGCCAATTAGTGTTTCGCAGTTCTACCCCATCGGAAGGTAATGAATATCTCACTCAGAGCGTCGAACCGAACCGTAACCGAAACCGAAAACCGGAATTAAACGTTATTTCTTGCTGGAACTGAACCGGAATTACTAGCGCCATCTTGGAGCTGAAACGGAACCGAACCGATCTAAAAACTTCTGTTACGCGTTCGGGATACCGGTTCGGTTCCGGCTGGTGTGTGCCGCCTGTTACCTATCCCATCGTCTCGTGGCGACATCAGTTTTATGTGACATAATACTCGAGATCTGGCGGTCCATTCTGTAGCGCGGGACATACAAGGCCAAGGGTGAAGGAAGTTGTCCTCTCGCCGCCGCTTATAGAAGAAACATGTTTTGTTATTCCTACCTTCGAAAGTTTGCAGCAGCAGTGCATTGTAACCACATCATGTGTAACTTTAAAAAGTAGCCAAAGAACCACTATGTTCAGTAAGGCTGCACTGTACTGCTGTAGCAAGTGTGCCGCGACTCGCCTCTTACAGCAGTTCAGTCCGTCCATTTGCAACATATAAGTGCCCCGGCGCCGATGGCGCCGTGTGGTACTTTCTATAGTTTCGATTTTAGAGGTGTAGGCGACGGCCGCAGTTGTGCCAGTCTGCCAGAACGCAGACGCAAAGAAGGCGAAAGGAAGCACACGGAGGTGAATGCGAGTTTGGGTTAGTGAAGTCCCTCCAGCTATATATATATATGTTAGCCCATCAACCTAGTGACGCCCAAGAAGGCAAGTCTTGAGACTTCGATGGGGCGTTGGGAGTTCATTCGAGCAATAGTGACTAGTTCACTTGCCATATGAAGATCCCACATAAAAAATACGTTCCACTTCCAGATAACGTGCTACCTTTATAATCTTAGGCATATCGTTTTTTTCCCCTGCAATTTAAATCATATCCTGGGGGGTGGAGGTGGGGGGTACGTGGGGATTCGGGCGTTCTGCCTGCCTAGATTGGCGGCACGTTGCTTCGGGAAGGGATGAAAGGGGATCGTGTTGGTCGAAAAACAAAAATAAATGCATAAAAAACGTAACTATCTTGTATCATTTTTAGTCATTACATATAATTTTGTAGCATATTAGAACCTCGAACCCGTTCCAAACCGGTTTACAGCCACTGAACCGGTTAATCGAACCGATATATATCGAACTCCGGAGCTGAACCGGAACTGAAGCTTTATGGCCGAACCCGAAACCAACCGAAAAACGTTTCGGTTCAACGCTCTGATATCCACGACCGCAAGGGAACCGTATACTACAATGAGTAAGGTTGCGTCCTCTTTATTGATGTGCGCTGTGAAATTCACGGAACGATGATAAGTAAGAAGCATGAATATTTTTCGGAATATATTTCATGGACATCTCAAGAAAGCGCGAACACTCCGGAGCACTATTGTCGCTTATTATGTATTAAATATATCATAGTGCCGAACGAGTCTCGAATTAATGACTGAATAATGTCTCGAAGCCATTTCTGTATTTCGTGAGCGGCAGGAACAGAAATGAGATTACTATTTCCTTTCAACTTCTAATTGCGATTACTGGAGAAGCAAGCCCCCTTCCTGATTACCATACTATTCATTTTATTTTTCCTCAACCAAAGCCTACCAGAAATTAGTGCGCCTCTCGAAAAATAGTGGATACTGATAATTCGTGACTTTACATCGCGAGACAACTATGATCATGGGCGTAAAATAGTATGGATTGTCAAACAATCAAAGACATTCACTCGAAATGAGGCAGTCGGTCACCCGTCAGTTCAACCTAACTTTTCGGTTGTTCACGTTATAAATAGGGATCCGCGATTTCGGTTTTTATTTTATGGCGGCTTGGGCATATGTTTTTCGATGCTTATTTATTTTCATGAAATCGGCGTTTTTCGTCGCTTTCTGGAGTGTACGTGGTTTACCCTACAATTATGGGCGAGTACAAACCGCAACGTAATTCCAACCAAAAACCAATACAAAATTAGCCCCTGTACGACATCACAACAGGAACACTTTATTGCTGCACAGCGAAGTGGTGCAACCTAAATCGTGAAATGAGAGCTTTTTTTTTTTCGTTAAATTTAATGTGTGCGGCGATTAACCCCCCTAATCTTTCCTCGGGCATTCATTTGTATTCGGTGTTGTCCGGTTAAAACCGAATGATGAAAAATTTAACCGCGTATGTTTTTCGGTGGTATCTCATTCGAAGGTTGAAGGATGGCCTACATGGATGGCCCTTTCAGGTCCTGCAGTTCAGGCGTACCATAAAAGATTTATTCCTCCTGACATACATTTGGATGCCATTATAAATATTCGTATATAGTTGTTTCCATTGTGATGTTATTTATTTCTATCCCTTGCTTCAGAAGCGTATACGAAGAGGGGAGTCAAGTCCCCGTAGATCACATAAACAAAATACAGAAGCCGACACTGAAGATTTTTGTTTAAGTTTAATTTGTACAAGCTTTCGCGTGGAGGTCCACGCTTCCTCAGGTACAAAGTGAAGTGGTGACACACAAAAGTATATATAGTATAGACATATACACGACTAAACACACTGCTGTACAAAGAAAGGGAAGGGGAAAGGAGATATGGTGCCACATGTCTGTGTACAATGAATAGCTGGGCAGACGGATAAGTGACCTCTAACCGTTTAAGAACAGTAAAAGGTGTTATTGTGAACAAAAAGGCTCGCCAACCCAGTTTCCGCGAAACTGAGTTGGCGAGCCTTTTTGTGTGGACCTCCACGCGAAAGCTTGTACAAATTAAACTTAAACAAAAACCTTCAGTGTCGGCTTCTGTATTTTGTTTATCCCTTGCTTCATAAGAAATATACAATATACCGCTATTAAAAGTTAGTCTCTTCCGTTCATTATAAGCAACGTGCTAATTAATCAACGAGGCTACAATTAGCTTCGACTGTATGTCCTCCGGTTTTACGCATAATTAATTTTGCAGACGTGGTGATGTAGCAAATGAATTAAATGACTAAATAAAAAGTGCGAGCAGCAGAAAGCCACAGGAATAATGAAGACTGAAAAAGGGCCCGTAAGCTTTTTTTTTTTTCAGTAAGTTTGGCCAGCCACTTTGCAAAACTTTGTGCGGGACCGGTCCTTGTAATTACTTTCCTGTCTTTGTGTCTGCTTTGTAAAGCTATGTTCTGGATTGCTTCGGTATAGTAACGGGTGCTTCGAATGGTTGTGCACGCTTTACGTTTCACCTGACGTTTCACACAGTAAAGGTAATGTGAATGATATTCATTTATTTACGGTAAATGCCCCTGGGGACTTTACATGTGGGAGTGGGTAATTAATCAAACGTATCCACGGCGAAATACCGCTCTATCAACAACAGAGGCGAGACATCGTACTGACATAATACGATCCGTGAAGAACAGCACAATGAGGTACACTCTTAGAAAAAAAAAGTTTTAGTACTTATACCCTTGAGGTGGTACCAGGCCGTCATATATGTTAGTCCAAAAGGGTGTTAAGGTTAAACCCCTTGAATGCGTGGCAATACTAAATCCTGTTAATAGGGTGTAACATTACCACCTTAAAGAGAATATCGTACCCCGTGGATAGGTGGTAAAATTGCCACTCCTGTGTGCTACATTATACCCTGTGCGGACGTGTGTGTCCGTGTGAGTCCACCTTCTAACGGCATGTCCGCGTATGGCATCTCCTTCCCGCCTCTTTCCGGAGCATTTAGCCCCTCAGGGCTACATTTGACTGGAAGTTATCTTCATCGACGGATCACCAAGGGAAACATGCGAACAAAAATTAACCGCGCTTACAAACATGCAAACTTCGCGCGCGAGGCCACACGCACAAAGCACAGGTTAGGCTGAAACTTCGTGCAGATTCCCGCTATGTAATCACAAATGTGGGATCAATTTGCCGGACAACAGATAATATTATAGGCTGTGACTTCGCAAATTCTGAGATCCTCCTCATCTGACAAGCTACTTTGCAAATGAGGGTTCGGAGGATTCCTCAATGTGGTGACGGAAAGTCTGCCGCCAGAAGTGACAACATTTCGAATTCAAATATAACCGTCTTACTGACTGTGTTTTCTACCTAAATTACTCCTAAAATGAGATGACACCGTTTCTTACAGACATTATCTTTGTGGCATGTACTAAACGTGTGTACCCTGGGTTAGGTGTACCAAGGCTTGTGTACCTCATTGCTGGGTTACCACCCTGCGTATGATGTCGACTGAAAGATGGCGCCGCAATTGAGGAGGTAAACAGTCCCATCATACCCTTCCGCAAGGGGACATCAGGGTCCCACAGCTACGAAGGTCAAGCGAATGTCCCCAGGGGGCAAATAGGTCGGTTTTGGATGGCAGCGACACCGAGTTTGGTACATGAAATTGTTTCATGACTCTGCCGCAACAAAAATGCATTGATCAACTGCGTTGCAGTCGCTGCTCAAGGAAAAAGCACACAGATGTAAGGAGTTTAACAGCGTTGGGAACCGGCTCTTCCGGAAACACTTCCGGACTTCCGGTCTCGGCTCGTCTGTGCGGGTGCGGTTGTGTCTCGTTGGTGGAGTTTTTGTGATTTTTCGTGCGTTTTGCTGTTTGCCGGTTATGGAAATATTTGCGGAGCGTGGCGTGGAAGGCCACGGGCCCTTACCCGCGCCGCGAAGTGGTGCAACAACAGCAAACAACACTGCCGGAATTTCACTTTTTCCACTTCCCAACCGACGATGAACGAGAGTACGTGCTTCCTTATTGAAAATAGCGACCAGTTCTGATGTGATTTGGGACACTGTCTTGATGCTAACATCAACTGATGTTAACACCAGAGCCGCTCTGATGCTGATGTTAGCATCAAGACAGTGTCCCAAATCACATCAGACCTGACGTTAACATCAAAGCTGCTCCTATGATGTTAACATCAGAGCGATCTTGATGCTGATGTTGACATGAGAGCTGCATTGATGCTGGCTATGGCAATCTGGAAAATGCTGCAGTCTTTTTGCTTTCTGAAATGTTCTGCAAAGAAAGCCCCTAATGTCTGCGGTCGATGAGTACCGGCAAGACCCCACACAAAGCAGCAGATAGTAGCACCGAATCACTTTATTCACCCCTCCGGAGTACGTACCTTTCAACGAATATCCATTTATCATCAACACACCTGAGCGCTGATCTCATGGGGGCACAAAATTAGTAATGGTCGAACGGTGAACAACAATGAAAAAGTCCACACCTAGGTCCTCATTTCCGGTCCAACTTGTCCTTCTTCCGCAAAAGTACTTGTATGCAATGTCATGACGAGCAAGAGTCCCCACCACATTGAACACGGTGCTTGCGTCTCTCTTGCTCTTGCTGGAGGCCGCTGCGTCATACACGCTCAACCTGCAAGAAATATCATTCCAGAAAACACGAAGGCAGGATACCCATGTAGTAGTGTAGAGACATATGACTAGGGTTCCGGGTTTTCGGATTTATCCGAGAAAATCCGAAAAACGTACTCCGGTAAACGTTAAAGCAATTCGGATTAATCCGAGAAACTCCGCTTGGCAGATGCTTTCCCTGCTAACCGCGTTATTGTTCTTGGCGTCCTTTTGTGTCCTGGGTTTCTTCTGACCTCGGATACCGGCCACACCGCAACATAATATCGTTTTCGAGACCTAGCGTTTTCTTCGGCGGTCATTTCAACCACTTGAGGATTCACCGCACGGGTTCTTCCCCAGTCTGTTTCCAGATTTCCTTGTGCTATATACATTGACCTAATCGCTAAAATAAGCATCGAACAGAGGTCATACGGAGTGGTCTTTTTGAAAGCGCAACTACACTCTCGCGAAAGAAACGGATACATTTACGTTTACGTCCAACTTTACCCTTACTAAGCGTAAATTTCAACAAAATGGCTGACGCAGCATCCATCGTGCTGTGTTTTATTCATAGTACCCGTAAACGCGCCCGCTGTAAGCGTAAAGGCGTAGTTTTGTGCGTAAATGGCAAAGGGAACATGATTTACTGTTTATTCTGACGCGTAGGATTTCGTCTTGACGGATATACTGAGACTTTGCGTCGGAATATCAGTCTTTTACGCCTATATTGACGCGTATTGTTCTTCATTTGCTATACGGGCCCTGCCTTCTCAGAACACGTACATAATTCCGTGTGCAAAGCGTCTTTGCTTTCGCTTGATTAACAGTAACTCTGGCTTCTGGCGTCTCACGGCTGCATAATGCACCGTCTAGCAATGTAAGTCGTCACATTTTGGGCTGGGTGTCTTATGACTCATTGAATTTCGACTCCATTTCTGTCAAACGTATGGCAGGAAGAAATGGCATCGCCGGGACAACGTTCTATACTTCAGTCATTCCCAGCTTTCGTGGACAGCGACGCCTTGCGCCCTCTCGCGACCATTGAGTGAAACTTGCCGCCAAGACTATAGGAAAGTGCTGTAGCAGCTGTTCTATCCACGATATCGTAATATTCCCGAGGATACACGTACAACGCAACACGGCAACGGACGGTGACAGCAACGGACGGTGTTGGCCCACTGGTAACGATTTTGGTTATAGCTTTCGAGGGCCGTGGTTCGATCCGCGGCTGCTTATTTTTTTTAATTATTATATTCATGTATTTTCTAGTTTTTATTTTTTTTTTTGTAGACGGAGTTATGAGAGTAACGGCAGGGCGAGAGCATCCGAGTTTTGGCTTAATAATGCCGTACGGGCTCTATGTCATACTGCATGATGTTGGGTTTGATTTAGTTGCGGTAATGCCCTGCGACCGCCTGTGCACTTAATATGGGAATAGCAGATGACTTTCCGTTGCACTGCGACTTACTTCACCGTTACGGGAATCTCCGTTTTGCACAGTGTCACTCGTGTTTGTTATAATGTAGATGATTGTCAATCCTCTAACATGAATTTCGAACTTGTGGCTTAAACGTCCTTTGTTCTCTGTGAAGGCGCATCTCATCAAAGTTTCCTTCGAGATCTATGTGACGACGGAACCAATTATGGGGTCAACGCGCTCTAATGGTAAAGGGAAGTAAGATGAACGAACTAGCAGGCGTGTTTCTTGCAGTGTAAATATTTAGCATAAATTTCGGACATGTGGCTTAAACTTGCATTATTCCCCAACTCGCCAAAACTTTCGTTCTCAGCATTGTGCAGGGCCGTAATCCCCTTACGGGTTAACTCGTTCTAGGTATCAAAATAATGAATATATTAAAAATACATGCCTGCTTGTTGTCATATATACAGGGTACGTGACTTAAGACCGACTAAATTTTATTAAATCCGCGATTGTCATTTTTTTCCGCCAAAGTCGTTGAATACATCTATTCCCGACGGGATCTACTGAGTGGTAGTGGTGTATCAGTAAACAACAACAACAACTTTATTACGGGATGATGGCTGGGGAGTTTCATCGCCGGGGGGATACTCTACCCTCTTGCTGGTGGTGATGCGGGGAATGAAATAATGAGCCCCTTTACAATAAGGACCGAGGTCCTGTGGTGTCCAGGAAGGTGAAGAGAGCCTTGAGGGCAGAGCGTTGGTGTGCTGGATGTGGCCAGGGACGAAGCAATTTTGTGTGAGAGAGGGGGCGGGAGTCTAGCTCGTTGAGGGATGCGGAGAGTAGGGTTCGGGAAGGTTGATAGTTTGGGTAATGCAGAAGAATGTGCTCTATATCTTCAACAGCACCGCAGTGGCTGCAGTGGGGAGAGGCAACTTGTCTCAAGCGGTAGCGCCACTGTGCTGTGAAGGCCACGTCGAGGCGCATTCGATGAACTAATGCGGCATCTTGACGAGAGATATGTGCGGGCGTGCGGGCGAGCGCTGGATCAACTCTGCTCAGGTGTATCAGTAAATAGCGCAGTCGTTAATTAACTTCCGTAATTAACCTTTGTAATTAATGAAAATACGTTGACTGCGTAATTGCAAAGATGTAGAGTACAACCCTGGAGGGTCAACCCCACAAGAACCGACACGACAGCGCCTTTTTGTGCTCTATTAAAAAATGTGCGAAAATACAAAATAATTCAGCATTGTGCGGATTTTGCGGCCAATTTCTCCTCTCCCCGTCTCGGTGTCACTCCTTTTCAACTGACATCAGGTTGTTCCTGAAATCGTGGAACAGCCCGCTTTGTCCCCAGGAGTAAGGGTGAGGAGAATTAGTGATGCCGTTTCTCAGTCTACGTTATCATAAACCATGCCGTCTTTGATCTTTCCGTCATTATCTCGTTTGATCTGCTCAACACCTTCCAAGGCAGTTCCCCAAGCAGCACAATGTACTGAAAGTCGAGTGCAATAGGGGTGGACGGTATGTGTCTTATCGATGTTCCTTAATTTCGCGAGTCTGTTCAAGGCCTTCCACCTACCCGTCCACCCCTATTGCACCTGACTTTCAGTACATTTTGCTGCTTGGGTCGCGGTTTGATGTGACAACTGTCACCAATAAAACTACCAATGTATTACCTCGGAGATAACAAAAATAAAATCCCCGCTTCTGCTGCTCGATAAGCGTGTACGTTCTACCAGAAAAGAAAAGCGACGATATCGATCAGGACGCTATGAAGCGGGGGTGCCCCATGTTTTGAGGAACAGCGTGATGTCAGTGTTGTCAAAGGTTGACAGTGAGAGAGCGACAGGAAAATGCGGCCGTCGAACTTGCACAACGCTCGACGATGGGGCATTTTCGCATATTCTTTAAAGGCACAGAAAAGTACTACTGTTTCGATTCTTGCTGACTAGACTTCTCAGGGTTCTGCTCTACAAATCTGGAATTGCGCGTGCAATTTGTTTTCAGGAATTGTGAAGATTCATTATAAAGGTAGTTTTTTTTCTTTTTTTTAGACGACGAAAAGAAGTAACGGCTGCTGAGTGTGCGTTCCAAAGCGGTTGCGTCTTGGTCTCTCACGATGACAACATTCTGGGCTTGTGGTTCAGTGATGCAGATGTCGATTCTAGCTTTCATGTTCCCTGGTTCGATCTGAGGGTCATGCCTTTCTTCTTTTTTATGAGGAGGGTTTTAAGATTACGGCAAGGCAAGAGCATCACAATTTTCATCCTGGATGGCCTATTAGTAGGCACTATGACATAACATGACTAGTATGTGAAAGGTAGACCCCTTTTCATTGCATCCGAACCTACTGCATCGTTATAGGAAGTCCCCTCATGAACAAATTTTGCGTTGACATTTCATGTTATCTACACTTCACCCCACCCTCGCTATCTTATATTCGGTTTTGCTTCATCTTTGTGCTATATTTTTGTTTTAGGAATAGCAAGCCGATGTTCGGTCAGGCTGACCTTTCCGAAATAAACGTATACCCCCCCACCCCCACCCCCGCTTTGCAGAATTCCAAGGTGTGCCATCGTTACAACAGCAATGCGCGTGGGGTCGAAATTCTTGTTGCTCTTTTTAAATTTTCTTTGTTCATCCTTAACAATGTGCTCTCGTTCGCACTCACAAGGCTTCCCGTGCATTTTAATCAAACTGTCATGTCAAGTCACGCACACCCCACGGAGACTGCGGATTAAGCATTACAGTGCTTCCGACGGGTTCCGCATTTTTCTTTACCGCTTCTCGCATATTATAAAGTGTCTTCATATGGGACTGGCGGTAACTGTCGTTGCTTGCTAGTTGAAGTTTCTTATTTCAGGTTATCAATAGCAAGTGCATAAAAGCAGTTTTAGCACACCGTTTGTAAGGTTATCATGCTTGTCGGTGCCAATTTGCAGTTATGTAAGATTTAGAATGTTATCCACTGGCAAGCCGCTTTCAGGCAAGCCACGTTGTGAACGGTTTGCTAAAATTTTCTACCATGTTCACCCCATTCCACAATAAAGCGAATTACACTATCTATGTTCTATATCTATGTTCCCTTTCTCGTCTGCCCACGCCTCTTTCCATTTTCCTTCTTCCTCACCTGATACTTTTCTTCCAAGTTAGCTTTCCTACATGTTCTTCTGCTATCAGGCAGATCCTGCATCAAAGGAGGTGTCCCTGAATTCTGGTCATGACAGTGAACTATACTTCAGTCGTTATAAATAATTAGCCTATGAGTCATAAGCTAATTGTTGCAGACAGGTCATAAGTTATGACCTGTCTGCTATAGATTTTTGCGTGTGTATATGTCTCATATTCTGTGCACCTCGATGCCTCATCCTGTGATACAACGCTCATTAAATGTTTTTGCACTATAAATCTATACCAATTCAATTACTAGCTGATATAGATGGTCTACAGTTAGTATTTCGTTGTGTGTTAAGTGTGATGAAGAAAAATGCCATTTCATTGGAGGTATTGTAATTTGTTGGTTTACGGCTAGTATGCTGCCTCGTCCGCCTTATGCCTCATTATTTTCAGGCCATAGGTGCAGTATTCTATAAACACATGTATCTCTTATTGTGGCCTCTTTTCTCCACTTAAGTAAAATTATTTGGTGAATTTTTGTTGTATTACGGTTTAGATACGTGCTACTAACGCTGTGGGAAAGACTTCAATGTATCCATATATTCTGTTCTAAATGAGATAGCGGGGTACGCGGGCTATGGTGAACCCGGTGAAAGTGATGCACTCGTGCTTCTTGTTTGTCTTTTGACCTTCGCAAGAACTCTTGTATATTACTTGCTTTGCGCAAGAATGTGCCTTTTATATCTGTTATTCACGTGATGGATGCGTCTGTCTGTGTCATACGATTTTGCAGTGGCGATCCATTGTGGCGTACTTGGCTGTCAACTGCCACGTCTTTTGGATCAGCAACAAGCTATGCCTATACCAGTTTTATCCTATAGAAGTAAAACGGGAAACCGTTTTGTGCCATGTGGCATTGCCGCCCCCACACCTTCATGTCAGCATTCCGGACAGTTGCTTATCCAAAAGCCGCATAACACGACAGTCAAAAAGCCTTTTTGACATTCATAACGTCCTTCGTTTTTACTCTTGCTATGAGGCATATGGAGGATAAATAAGCGTTAGTATGAGGGTAAGGTTACGACGGGTAGAATAACAGTCAACCACTGGCCCTTAAAATAAGAGTAAAAAAAGATTCGATTTTTGACCGTTAATATCCGTCACGGGATCCATCCGTACAGCGCAACGTATATGATAAGGGTAAGAAAAAACGCATAGTTTTTTTTTTTTTACTCTTACTATCCGATTTTTTTCCCGAGAGTGTAGTTGCAGTGCTGACGACAAGATAGGACGCAAGCGAAAGCTGCCTTGCGACTACGTCAGTTCACATCGTAACGCAATCGTGATGCAGAGGTTGTCGTATGTAAGTACTGCCGCATAACAGTGAGTGGAAGGGTGTATTTGGAATTGCGGAACACCTCAGTGTGCGTCGCACGAAATTTATTGTTAATATTGTGTCCCTTTTGGTGTTCAAGCAATAAATGTGACCACTGCGTTTTCGCTGCACAACAGTGTGTGCGTCGTCAAGTTTTCTCCGAATTTCGCATATTAACTCAGTTGTAAATCATACTCTCCGAACAAATTCGTTTTTTGAAAATACAATAAACTCCGAAAAACATCATCCGGTAACGCCCAGCAATAAACTCCGAAAACTCGGAACCCTACATATGACATACCGTCTGCACAAAGTATACAGCCAATTACGGTTTCACCTAGTGTTCTATCTCCCTGTCGTTGTGCAGATCGCCTGCAAATAGAGTAAAACGGACAATGAGAATACATGTCGCAGTCGAACAGATTACTTCAGTTAAATTAATTACACACCTGAAGGCGAAGAGCGATTTGGCTTCACATCCAGGGCCGCGTCTTCACCCTTCGACATTTCAAACAAGACTGACTGGTCTGCTCGCGTTTAGAAGGAACGTTTCCAGTTACGGACAGTTGCAATGTCAGACGGGTTGAAAGAACGACAGCATCAAGTAGGAACAACGATACAACGCCTCTAAAATGCTGCAGACTTAGTGGAACGCTCGCAATTAGGCGAATTACATGCGGCGAAGAGAAACGTCCGTTACAGCAGCCGAAGCGAACCGAACAAAACAGCGCATGCGCGACAGACAGCAGTGGCTGGTGCCGTGGAAAACAAGCAAGGACGCGCGAGCGCCGGCGAGCCTGTGTTGAAATGGGCGTGGAGCCAACGTCTCCGCGCAATGGCTAGGCGGACGAAATATGACGACGGTAGAATCGTACTACCACTTGTGATTGTGGCCGTTTCATGATATTTCGGGAAATTGTGCTGTTTTCATAAGAACCACTAGATGTTGTGGTTGGAGCAAAATTGCAACTTGAGATTGGCCACGGCTAACCTATTAGTTAGTTATGATTGCCGACAGAGCGGCAGTGCAATCTGAGAGCGAGAGATCGATGGAATAAAAAAAGTGCACTCACTGTGTTGCAGACCCTTTCTTTATCGTTTGTTTTGTGTGCGTGTGTGTGCGATCGTGTACATTGCAGATTCCTAATGTTCCATGAAACTACTTAAAACCTGCTGATGCTGTCAGGTGGCATCAAATCATTCTGATGTGACATCAAGCGACATGGTGTTCGCCTGATGCGGCATCAGAACATATCTGAGACACCTGATGCTATCACTAAGAGCATGAAGAAATCTTGATGTGACACGAGAAAGTTCTGATGACTCTTGACGTCACATCAAAAAATCTTAATATGACATCAAGAATCATCAAGAAACATCAGAATTTTCTGATGTTCTATTTCAATAGGATTTCTCACACTGTCAAGCGCATTTATCTGGCGCTGTTTGTGCACTTTTGAAATTGGCTCTGATATGAATTCAAGGTGTTTCGTGGCAAACACCGGCCAAAGGACCGTTGGGTACGCTGCGTACACTTCACCGAAGACCAGTTCGCCGGAGCATCAGAAAAGCGCGGAAACGCTCGCCCATCTGTGCGAGTGACTGACCGTCGCCTCCGCTCTTTGGTTCCGAAAGGTGCTGGAACCTAAACTTAAATCCAGAAGTATCCAGAAGATGTGGGTTCGAGTCCTACAGCTGGCTAACCTTTTCAGTGACTTCCATCTTTCATCAAATATAAGGAGTCGCTGATTTTCGAAGCGCAATCGTTTGGATTGCTTTTGGCAGAATTCTTCGATCCGTCACAGGAGCTCCGTCGTGCTAAGCCCTCTCTATGTCAATGATTTCTCCCACAGAGCTATATAATGAAGGAACTATATGAACTTAAACAACAACAACATACTATAACCGAGAGCCGAACACAGCCACGAGTTCAAACACAGGCTGGGTGCCTCCTCGACTATAGCATAACGAAAATATGACAACACCGACAAGCAAAGCTATGAGAGATAAAACAGTGGGGATTCATACACCGGTTTCTGCAATCCACATGCCTGACATCTTATACAGAGCCAAAGATTGGACAATTTTTGTTCTAGATTGTCCCTTCCACAGTTGTTTATTCATTGTGTGTAGTGGGTACAGTGCAGTAGGTTATGTCAGATTACATTTAATATTGCGACCAAATTGTTTCATCGACATACCTAGTGACGAACACGTGAGATCCGTGTCGGCCCCATCTACCTCAGGAATTGTTGCCAAAGCCTTGCTTCTGGGTAACGTGTTTCGAGTGATATTTCATGCTATGTGCTATATATATGTGTGGTGCAACCAGCTGTTCTTTTTGTTGGTGAGCTTCCATTTACTGTATTTTGCAGTTCTTGAGTGTAATACAAGGAGCTCAATGCTGATTTGTGGCAATCAAAAACACAGCTTATAAATATGATTTCCTGGTGATTTGAGGAGACATTACACTCAGAACAAACATGAAACATGCCTTCCAATTTCCTAGCAGTGTACTCTGCAGCAAGTCCTATGCACCTGATCCGTGCCACTGACCTGCCATCTGCTTCTTTGGCGGCTGTCCAGGGTTGCTTTTTGGTCACCTCTGTCCCATATAATTTGTGACATGCCACAATGCGCATATAGCTGTCTCTACCACACAAATGTTGTGCATCACATTGCTTACGTGAGTCAGCGCAACGAGCAGTAATTGTTATGGCTGCCGTTTAGGTTCCACATGGGCCCTGTATGCATTGAAGTGCATTTTTTCTTGTAGGTAGTGCACAACCTTCGGAGCCTCAAACGCTGGTGCATCATCCTGTGTCGTCGGTTCTGAGCACTGAACATGAAGAACAGAGTAGGGATCTGCTGAGTGATGTGGATTCAGGCACTACAGAGTATTTCACCGATGAATACAGGCTCATACAGGACAATGCTCACTACTACATAGCTGGCCGTCTTGTTCACTTTATCCAGAAGGAATTATCATGTACACCTGTTCACAAACACCGCTTTCCGAAGACTACAGCCTTTTTCGCAAAACCAGTTTCTTGCCTTGTTTGTTGCTGATGATGTACCTGGGGAAGTATTTACAGGCGGTTACGTTCAGGGAACCGTCTCAAGTGTGTTTCAAGACTGGAGGTACTCTTTCTGCAGTCTGTGAAGGAAGCGCTACACGAAACGGGTGTTCTCAGGTTGCTTTCTTCACGTTTTTGTGACCAGAGCTTCGGCACTCCATTTTGCAGTGACACGTGTGAAGACCAGTTTGCGCTTACGAGTATGTTCTGCCGTCTTCTTTTATTGTGGCACCTACAGCTTCAAAACCACGAACTTGTAAAGGTGTCCACTTGCAATCGAACAGTTGCTGCAAGAAACGCTGAGAAACTTTGGATATACCACATGCAACCGTGACACCAAGTGTTTGCTCCTTGAATACTTGTTGTGCTTCTCTGTGCTTCTACCACAGTCAACATTATGACGTGCTGCCTTCGTCTTATGATAGGGAGGATGGTAACCAAATGTAAGGGAATAATGAGAAGGTACAAACTTCATACAAGATCCTCAAACTTTGATATGTGACATCACGATACCACAAAATAAACTTGGAAGTGTTACGCATTACTTATGGAGCAAGCAGTATTTGCATATATATGCATTGTTTTTCGCTTACAAATGTGTAAACTTGTTGCTCGGCACACTTTGTACTTTCCAGTGATACATATAATTGTTGCTGCTTGCCACATGTACGTTTTCGATTATTTTATTGTTCTATTCCCTAGTTAAACTCTTCTACGATGATAGTTTTTATTCGCAATTTACATATGTGATACCCTTCTGATATGTGTTTGTGTACATGAGAAAAAAAGCAAATCCTTTCGTGCAAGCAATTGTGATTGTGCTTTTAATTGTTGTATCTGACATGTTACGTTGGTAATCAAAAATGTTTGTCAATCTACAAATGCGTGTCGCATTTCTTACAGGGAAGGCAAAATCATGAATCGCAGTGCCGCCATGGCGGAAACATGGAGAGGGGAAGAGAAAAGGAGAATGGATTGGATTGGCTATTGTCTTAGATACTCGCCCTTGGGGGCGACAGGTATCTTGCACCACCTAGCCTGTGATATCTCATGTTTTTCAGCGCCATCTGTTGAGATGCAGCGGGGCGAACCAACTGGTACATTTTTCTTTCCCTTTTACAGTCCGCCTTTATGGATAATTTTAGGGATAGGTTTTTTTTCGGCGGGTGGCGAGAAGAGGGCATGCAGATGCTGAGCTGAATATACCACTCGTTATCATTCACGCGTCGGCACGTGCAAACCGTTTCGGTACTGGTGGAATGCCATTTCAAGAGATGTCTGCTTGCCGATGTGGCGAAATGTTGCTCGGGTGGGGATGGGGTGGGGTCATACGTCCCTGGGGCCGACTTTACAGGGACTGTGCCGTCATTGCATTAAAGCGACCGAGGAAGACCCAGGAAAACACCCAGACAGCACAGCCGGCGCGCGGATTCGAACCCGGGTCAACTGCTAGTGGCCGAGTCAACCAACGGCGTGGAATGCCGTCATCGTACCATTAAGACACGGGAGCTGGGGCAGATGCTGCATCGCCTGAAGATCGCAGCATCGTAACCCCGCTCACTGCAAGAGCACGGACGGCGTTAGGATGATGCTGCAATCTTCAGGCGATGCCAGCATTGCGCCCCCTAGTTAAACCATTTCCGTAGGCACGGATTTCAAATAACCGTTAAGATTGGAGATCGCGCGGGAGCTTACGCCGAATCACAGGAAAGCCAGGCATTTATCGCGCGGTAATGAATAGCGAAATGTTGTGCATCGCGCCCCTGGGCCCGGTTCTTGTAGTTTTCGATTTGACAAATTGGTGGGGTGTCCACTCTATTGAGAGTCTGAACGAAACCCCCGTAGGCCCTGTGTCTTCAGAAGGACGCCATGATAAAGACCGTCAGCGTCATCTATGTATTGTGCGGACTACTACGATTGTAAACAAACGGCGTCAGAGATGACGTCATCTGTATGAATCTTAAGCAGCGCATAATTAGCCCTGGTGTGTCTGCTCACGCGCGTGTTATTGACGTTTTATTTATTTCCGATAACGAACAGCTGGAACACATTCCAAAGCCGTTGGCTCACAGTGCTAAAGAAAACTTTCCCTTTTCCTGACCAGGCCATGCCTATCACCCAGGGCAACTATACTAGTAGAGAATGGAGAAAGCTTTTCGTGGAGCTTGCAACAGGGAATATATTCCGGTCACCTGTTCATACCTGTCAATTTTAGCGTACAGCACCGAGATGTGAGCCTCGCTTCCTTGCGTTCTATTTAACCCAAAAGACGAGTACCAACTGCGTAATACGACGCAGGATACACGCACACGGAAGCACGGATAGACAAGCACTGGCACATGCGCAAGAGAAGCAGGATCCGAAAGTATGCTCACGCGCGGTTCTGACTTTCTGTATGAGTATAAAACGGGCAAAATTTACGTTTTCCTATATTGAAATTATGAATAAACGATTAGTACACACCCAAACTTGAACATGGTCGTAAATATTTTCTGTTTACGATCATATATCTTCCACCACCAACACTAAGGGTCGCTCGCGCATCTTGAAGATGACCCTGTCGAAACGTCAGGCTTCATATTGTCGCTGGCTTTCGCTATCATCTCATGTTTACTTTGCGTTACTGATACCGACAAAATTATCAAGTTATCGAAGATTAGGCCATGGCTGTTGCGCCTTCTGGTGAAACTGTCAAAAATGGAATAGCAGCAACTGAATGATGATTCAGGATGATGATAGCAATGTCTGATGTATCATCGATGAAACTCCCCATTCATCATCTTGCAATAAAGTTATTGTTGTTCTGATGTATCATACATGGTGCGTTTCACCAAAACACCATTTGTTGTCATATGAGCAAAGTGTGTACATATCAGTGATGGCCAGTAGTTAACTACATGTAGTTAAACTACTACTTGATTGTAGTTAAAAAGTAGTTATCAACTAGTTGCAGAAATGTAGTCGCAACTACTAGTTAAACTACTATTATGAGTAGTTAACTACAGTAGGTAGGTTACTGCAGGCGCCGGCTACTTCCGATTTTGCCGCAAGCTTTACTAGCCTAATGACGCCTCATGTGCTGTGAAATAATTCTGCAACTTAGTTTACCAAGTAGGCACAGAAAGAGTCCCGCCGCAAGCTTTGTATTTGACGATCGTAGCAATGGCTTGAGCAAAAGTTTATCATTGCTTATGATTCATATTTAGGTGTCCAAGAACACTACAAGGGATTGATGTTGATGATGGACAACATTAAGTAGTTATAGATGTAGTTAAAATACATTGCAGTAGTTAAAGAAGTAGTTTTAACTACTCCCCTGAAAAGCAATTGAACTACTGGTTAAACTACTGTAGAAGTAGTTAGTGGCCATCACTGGTGCATATGTATATATACATATTATATATATATATATTATATATATATATATATCTGGCTTGCACTGTGGCATTGAGGAGTGCTCAGTCACCTCCCAGGTGTATATCGCTCGCTGAGTGACCCTGGTTTGCCAATCCCGAACGATGCGCAGCTACCCAGGGCCGACGAGCCGCAAACACGGCGAAACACGTGTCCTCTGGTGCTGTCGCATCGTTCAATGAGTATCTGTTTCTCCAGCTTGCAGCCATAGAAGCCATTTTAATCTGTAAGTTTGAATTTCAAACACGTCTAGCATCATTTCCTTATTTTTTTCAATGGCTTCCCCCCCCCCCTTCTTATATATATATATATATATATAGATATAGTTGAAATAAATGGGTGACAGAAGACGAAAGTAGGGGAAGTAACAAAAAGGGTTTATTAAAAACTTAAAAATCATAAAACTTAGGGAGATGTCCTACGTTACGGCGGAAGCTCCGCCTTCTTCGGGACAAAAGAGCTAAATGTGGCCACGAGGCTGATAAGGGGCTTGAGAATGACGTGGTCGGTTGGGGGAAATTCCGCCACCTGGCGGTTGTCAATTGGGGAAATTCCAGAGCGTTTCTGTGTCAGGTCCAGGAGTGGGGTCATCGGCCTTGTGGGTCAGTGGGGACCTGATCTGGCAGAAACGAGAAAAGGCAACAGGGTCTTATCTAGGTTGTTAGACTTCTTATTGTTGACAGCATGCCAGGGTCCTCGTTAATGGCCGATCGGAATTTGTAAATTAGGTAAGCTTCCCGTGTTCCCGGGGAACAACGGGAATCTTACCTATTTACAAATTACGATCGGCCATTAACGAGGACCCTGGCATGCTGTCAACATAAGAAGTCCTAACAACCTAGATAAGACCCTGTTGCCATTTTCTCGTTTCAGCCAGATCAAGGTCCCCACTGACCCACAAGGACGATGACCCCACTCCTGGACCTGACACAGAAACGCTCTGGAATTTCCCCAATTGACAACCGCCAGGTGGCGGGAATTTCCCCCAACCGACCACGTCATTCTCAAGCCCCTTATCAGCCTCGTGGCCACATTTAGCTCTTTTGTCCCGAAGAAGGCGGAGCTTCCGCCGTAACGTAGACATCCTCCCTAAGTTTTATGATTTTTAAGTTTTAATAAACCCCTTTTTTGTTACTTCCCCTACTTTCGTCTTCTGTCTCCCATTTATTTCAACTATATTACTAGCCGTCCGATCCAACTCCAACTTTTCAAGATATATATATATATATAATATATATATATATATATAATTTGATTGTGAACACCCAGCCGAGTACAGCTGTTTCGCTCTACTTGGAGCTCGTCAGCACGGCGCAGGGAAGTGACACGATCTTGGTTCGGCGCTAACAGTGTGTCTTAGCAAGACATCAGTGTTCCACTGTGAGGTATTCGCGTTCCCAGTGAAATCGACGCCACGCAGCGGTGGAAAACTGAACTAGCCGATCCAGGTTCACCCCGCTCACCCCGCCGGCCGTGTCTGGTCGCTCTTGCGTTCGTCGCAGAGACGCGTTTTACTTGCGTTGCCGAGCTACATCTGTATTTTACGCTTCAAACTATGGCAGAAGGAAACCCTGCAGATAAAGAGAACCAAAGCAAATCAAACTACTTTTGTTCTGTGCCTCAATGTTGACTCCGCACGCCGAAAAGATAACAGTTATCTTTCCACATTTTCCCGCAAGAAAAGGAGACACATGGAATGGGCCTTACTTTGACACATCGTCGAAAGAGATGGATTGGGAGACTATAAATCATGAACGTCAACTATGCTCGTGTGCTCAAAGCACTTCAGGAAAGAAGATTACTTTTTCCCAGGTATGTAACTTGCGGTTCCATGTATTGCGCATTAGTTACAAGATGTTACAACCTATTGCAGGTATCAAATGCAAACGGCATTGCTTGAACTTGAGCCATTAGCACTGCTGAAATTAAAACATAACACACCTCTCACTATTCTGAGCAATCGGTTTGACTGCTCCATATCTACTGTAAGCAAAGTTATTAGAACAACTGTCCCAATTTTATCTCAGATTCTCTCATATGCTGGTACCTACCATCAAAAGAGGAGGTGTTGAATAACATACCAGTACACTTTGCCAGGTATCAGAAAGTTCGTTTGGTTCTAGACTGCACTGAGATACCAGTGTCACAACCGAAATGTTGAAATGGGCATTACGGGCATACTCGTATTACATAAAAGGGTTCGCCTGCAAGTACTTGGTAGGTGAAACTCCAGGTGGTATCATCGCAAATATCAGTAAGGGCTGTGGGGGCAGAGCATCAGATAATGCAATATTTGAGGCATCAACAATCCTGAAACAGTTGCTTCCAGGCATCGATGAGATGATACTAGATCAGGGTTTTCCCATAGACAACCTCTGTGCTAACCATTTGATCGGTCTTGTCAGACCACCTTTTAAAGGAAAAAGGAAGCAACTATCAAAAGGGGAGCAGTTGCAACACAGAACATTGCGTGCGCAAGAGTACAAGTTGAGCGTGTCATACAACGCATGAAGATCTTCAGAACATTAACAACTAAGCTGTCGTGGAACCACATTCCAATCCTTGATGATATAATGGTATTTGTGTCTGGTGTGACGAATCTTTGAGCTCCTATTTTGGCACATGACAAGTTCATGTGAGCTTCGTGTAGAATACAGGTTCAGCAAGTGTTCGTAGTTTGGTCATTGGCAAACGGGGAGATACTGTTATCCAAGAACTATTTTGCCATGTTTAATTGTTGTCACTCATACCTTATGTGGATGCATGTGATCTGTAGATGTGCCACAAATAAAAATAGTCCTACATTCTGTTACAGTGTTTGAATACTTTTTATGGAACATTAATAATTCTGCAAGAATGTAGCTCAAAGACGGGACGGTAACTCTAGAAACACATATCTTCGTAGACATCCTGTATGCATTTGCAAAGTATAAGCGAAGCGTACATTAAGGACGACTTTAGACTCAGCGGGTACAACGTATTTACATCTGGCAGCCAATGCGTATCAAGGACTGTGCTTTGTGTTCGGAAGGACCTAACGGCTGCCCAATTACAGGAGCCGCATATTTCTTCCGCTGACCAAGTGAGATGCAAGGTTCGACTGCGCAACATTGTACTTACTGTTGTAAGTTTGTATCTCCCGCCCTCTATTACCTTGTCGCAGCAGAGCATACGGGACATATTTCTTGGGCTACCACCGCAGTTCCTGGTAGTGGGGGACATCAATGCCCACCATCCACGGTGGGGAAGTGCACGTACAGACAGGAGGGGAATAAGATGGGTTGACGTCATCGACGAAATGGACCTGTGTCTGCTCAATGATGGTTCACCAACGTTCCTGCGTAGAGATTTCTCAACTGACGTCCTGGACGTGTCCATCTGCTCAAAAGATGTTTCCAGGAGTCTCTCGTGGTCGACTGATGTCGATGGGAAAGGAAGTGACCATTTGCCCATCTACATTTCATGCGACAGGTATACTGGCCAACCCAGGACCAAATTTGTTAGGTTAATTAACTGGAAGGACTTTCGAACGTCTTGTTCAGAATTGGCGCAGCCGAACATGTCAGCAGAGCAGCTAACCGAAACGCTGACTACTTCTCTTCGATGCTGTTCGCGAACCGTAAAGGTCGCGACAGGACATATGGGAACAAATCCTCGCGTGGAACAACTACGAGCGCAAAGGCGGAGAGCTGAACGAAAGGCTAGACGATCGGGGCTGCTTCAAGACATCATAGAAGCCCGGCATACTGCCAGGGTAGTACAGAAGGAACTAAAGAATGTTGACAGAGAGCGATGGCGTCAATTCTGCGCAACGCTGTCGCCTTTTACTCGCGCTGCCAGAGTGTGGAGCGTGGCCAGGAGTCTGAGAGAGACCCTCCCGCCCAAAAATCCTTTGGGAGTGCTAGCGTTGTCTCTCATGCGGTCCGAGAACTCTGTTGCGCTGGACTTCTGCAAGATTATATCCGCAAATTCGCAAGCTTCAAACACTGACGTATTCCGTGCTTCCACTTCCGACATACAGGAGGCGATCTCATGAAGAGAACCAGTGGTGAACGAACAGATGGATATGGACTTCACATTGGGTGAATTCAGAGCCGCGGTGTGCCTGTCACGAGTACAATCGACGCCAGGTGGAGACGGAATCTCCTATCGAGCCATCCGAAACCTTAGCGACGGCTGTGTTTCCTGTGTGATCCATGCCTTCAATACATCATGGAGAAGCGGTGAAGTGCCGCAGTCTTGGAAAGATGCCGTAGTAGTCCCGCTGTTAAAGCCTGGAAAGCACCCATCTGACCTGTCATCCTTTCGTCCAGTTAGCCTGACGAGTTGTCTTGGTAAAGTCTTGGAGCGAATGGTCTTGCATAGACTGGAGTGGTGGCTTGAGGGTCATCGTACCTTCCCCGAAGAGATGGCAGGCTTCCGTCGGAATCGTAGCTCCATAGACTCTGTTTCTCGATCTCGTCGCCACCGTCGAGCAAGCGAGGAGCCAGAAGAAAATAGTCATGGCAGTGTTCCTGGACGTCAAGAGAGCCTACGACACCGTCAATCATGCCAACGTTCTGCATCTTTTGTTGCAAGCAGGCGTTCCCGACAGAATGTTCTTGTGGCTGGCTGATTTTTTGCGCCATAGAACACTCTCTGTCGCACAAAAGAAGGAGTCACTTCGAAAGTTGTCTTGACTCAGGGCGTACCACAAGGCAGCGTTTTAAGTCCTATCCTTTTCAACCTTGTAATGGCAGGCCTAAAGTCCTGTATCGCCCCTAAAGTCAATATATCTATCTATGCTGATGACGTCTGCATTTGGACTGTTGGGAAATCGAGGCCTGCAATCCTACGCCGTCTCCAGCATTCCCTGGATAACATCTTGCGGTACCTAACGGAGGCAGGCATGGATATATCAACTGAGAAAACAGCAGTCATGGCTTTTACTCGGAAGCATATGCATCGGTATCAGCTCTTCCTTGGCGATACGCCTCTTAGGCTGGTAGCACACCATAGATTCCTGGGTGTCATCCTAGACTCCAACTTGTCCTGGAAGAAACACATCGATCACCTGGACACAAAGGCACACCGGTGGATTTCCGTCATTCGCCACTTTGCTGGGCCGAAGTGGGAATGAATGAGAAGTCTCTTCTGGCCATCCACAAAGCCCTAGTCCGAGGGACTCTGCTATATAGCCTACCAGTCTTGCATGGAATTTCACAGACGCAAGAACAACGACTGCGGTGTATTCTAGCACGGAGCTTAAGGGTATGTCTTGGCGTCCCGAGAGCCGCGGAAACGCGGATGGTGATAGCAGAAGCCCGCGAAATACCCACTGAAGTCTTACGGCAGAGGGAGACCATTCGCCATTACTTGCGCCTCAGAGCACACCACCGCCGCCATCCACTAATAGCAAAAGTTTGTCGCCGGAAGCAATGTAACGCATACAACTGTTTCATGGAAGTGAAACCTAGGTTCCCCCGTTTTCTGCAAGATCAGTGGTGCCCACGACGCCTCCGTGGTCGCTTCCAGTACCATCGATCGCATTGTCAGTTCCTGGTCTTAATGTCAAACGAAACCAAGTGCCTACATCAGTTCTGAAACAGCTTGCAGCGGATATGATGCACAATCGCTTATCTGATCACACTGCAGTTTTTCACTGACGGATCCTCCAGTCATGAATGTTCATCGTCTGCATTTGTTATTCCAACTGACGGTGTGTCACATGGATACCGTCTCTCACACCGCACATCATCAACGTCGGCTGAGTTGTATGCTATCCTGTTGTTTCTACGTAAGACGCCCTGTGACGATCCGCGGGCCTGGGTCATCTACTCAGATTCAAAGGCTGCTCTTCAATGTATAGCCAACATGGGAATACGTGGATCGCTCGCCCCAGTTGTCACTGATATCCTCCATCAGGTTCAGCTTCTAAGCGATCACGGTCATCATATATCCCTGCAGTGGGTCCCGGTCACTGTGGTTTGAGCGGAAACGAAGAAGCCGACAGAGCGGCAACGGCTGCCCAACAGTCTCGGACTGTTGTACCAACGGTGTTATCAAGAGCAGACAGGAGATCACTTGTGAATGAGCTCATTCAGCCACTAGCTCGCCAGCAGTGGAGTCGGGACATCACTGACAGGTCTCTCATGTATTCGGTGGATCCCCACTATGTCCTTCTCAGTTCCTGACCGTTTACCACGCTATTTTACGTCCCTTCTGC
Organism: Ornithodoros turicata; assembly: GCF_037126465.1. Lineage (NCBI taxonomy): Eukaryota > Metazoa > Arthropoda > Arachnida > Ixodida > Argasidae > Ornithodoros > Ornithodoros turicata. Next base: position 49,184,166 of record NC_088202.1, on the reverse strand, counting down.
ACAGGCTTCGTCTCAACGTTGCCTTCACTCCCCAATTCAAGTGCCGAATCGGATACTGTGACAGCTGCCTATGCTCCAAATGTGGCGTTGAAGCGAACATTGAGCACGTCCTAATAGAATGTAAGCTCTACGAAACGGAGAGGCGGCAACTCTGTGCTCAGCTGAGTGGTGCTAGCCGACAGACGTTCAACCTGGCTGCAATTCTTGGCCCATGTCAGAGCCATGTCCAACACCGTCGAGGACTTCTGATGTTCTTGGAGTTCCTCTTGGCTACCGGCTTGCTCCAGACGCTGTAGGGTCCACCCTGCATCTCAAGGACCATTGGCTTCTTTCATGTGCATCTTCCTTTTGTGCGACGTATAGCGTTGCGCAACCAGACGACGGGAGTTCGAGTTGTACTTGCACATAACTTCATTTTCCATATTTCACATCTCATGCTTCTCGTGTGATGGGGGTAGGGTACTGCTCTCAAGCGGTGAATCACCCCAGGCCATAGTCATGATTTAGTTGTTGTTGTTTGCAAAGCTCGTCAAATCTTTCTTTGTCAAAGGGTACATCAACCGACAACAAACTTCGTTTCTGACTACACGTGGGTCAGTGGGGTTTGTGATCCGGCTGAAACGAGAAAAGGCAACAGGGTCTTATATAGGTAGCTTAACTTGTTATTGTTGACAGCATACCAGGGCCCTCGTTAATGGCCGATCGGAATTTGTAAATTAGGTAGGATTCCCGTTGTTCCCGGGAGCGGTCGGAGATAAAGTTCGGCTGGGGAATAAAAACTGAGGCTTCGTTGATTGAATGTTCTGGTTGTTTGAAATGGCGTGAGACCGGAAGATTAGGTTTCTTGGTAACTTCCGATCGGTGATTGTTGAATCTCATTCGATCGGAAACAAGTTTTTGTCTGACCCACGTATTGGGCCCAGCATGTGTTGCATTGGACTACATGTATGACGTTGCATGAATTACGGTCTACGTCTGCGTTGATCTTGACGGTAAAGTTGGATTTCGTACGTTTGACTGTTTGTGCGGTTTGCATTACCTTGCAAATCTGACACATACACACAGACACAGACACACACACACACATATATACAGGGTGTCCCAGAAAACGTGTCATTGATTATAATAAAAAAAACTACGCCACCTAGAATCATGCGGTCAACAGCATTTGTTCTTATTAGGTTTTTGCCACCTCCTAATGTGAATGCCGTGTACTCTAAGTTTAATTATGTAAATATTTGCGAACTGGACTCAGGAATTTGCCAAGTAAAGGTCACTTTTTTACCCCACCAATATGAAGAGCGTGCCGAATTCACTCAAATCCATGATAATTCACTGTGATATTCACGAGCTATCCCATCGGAAAAAATAGCCGAATATCATGCTTTTCGGAGCACCGCACAATAGCGCGCGATGATTTTTTGAGCGCAATCGCTCTCAGTGCGACGAAAGAAGGTTCCGAAGCCAGCCCACAGAGTGATAGTAGAAAAAGTAACAGTTCCTAAAATTGGGAGAGGGAAAGCATTATCCCAGCGAAAGTCGGACGTGATAAGCTGTGCCTGTGTTATCTGTTTCTGCGATGTCGGGGAGGGCTGGGTTTCTAACCTCCTTTCGTCGGACTGACAAAGATTGCGCTGAAAAATTCATCGTGCGCTATTCTGTGCGACCTCCGTAGATCATGATGTTCGGCTATTTTTTCCGATGGGATAGCTCCTGAATATCCCTGTCAATTATCATTAATTTGACTAAATTAGACACGCTCTTCACATTGGTGGGGTAAAAAAGTTACCTTTACCGGGCAAATTTTCGACTTAAGCTCGCAAAAAGTTACATAATTAAACTTACGTTACACAACATTCACATGAGGAGGTGGCAAAAACCCAGTAAGAACAAACGCCGTTGACCGCATGACTCTAGGTGGTGTTGTTTTTTTATTATAATTCAATGACACGTTTTCTGGGACACCCTGTATATATATACAGTCAACCCTCGATTCATGAACACCCTCGGTTCCCCGAAAAATCGTTCATAAATCGAGGGATTCATAAATCGAAAATTCCGTTAAGTGAGTACTATCGAGCAAATCAAACAGTATTTCCGAGTTGGGATTGTGTTTATAGTGCAATATATGTGCAATTTTACTTTCGACCATGCCTTCTGCTGTATCAACCTCACAAATAACAGACGTTAGCGCATTCACACTCTGTTTATTATGCAATACTAAATTGTTTAATATTGCTTTGGATTTTAATGGTTTTGGATTTTTGGACTTTAATATTTGCTTTCATTTCTTTGGACCATGCATCCCGTTGTGTCAATCTTGAAAAGAACCACATCACCACATTCGCACTCGACTGGTCTCGGATTTCCTGCGGGATTTTTAACTTCCATTTATTAATCTCCGGGTGACAGCGACCACCTTATTCATCAATTGAGGTCAGGAACAATTGGTTGCCCCTTGTGCGACTCGGGAAAACCCGTTTGTTGTTCGGATTTCGAGGGGTAAGAACCGAGGGTGCAATAACTGGAAAACGTTTTGTCCGTTCAGGCGTCATTCATAAGACCACGAAATAATCCCTTTAAAGGTTTCTGTTGACTTCGGAACGATCCGTTCATAAACTGAGGGTAAAAACGCTGGTCAACTCCTAGTTGGTTCCCAGAAATTCCATTCATTATTCGGATATCGAGGTTCATAAAACGAGGGAAAAATGAATGTACAAAAGTTAGGTTCCCTGTGCTCCTGTTCATAAAACGAGGGAATTCATAAATCCAAGGTTCATAAATCGAGGGTTGACTGTATATATATTTATAAGTCCCAAAGGTCGCCACACCAGCATCGGACAGCAGTTTCGGCCTTATTGGGCCTTCATCAGCAATGCGTAGGTGGGCGACGTTTGAGCGAGTGGCGTCGGAAGGTCACGTGGAACGTGATGTCCTCCCGTAAGGGTGAGTGACTCACCTCTGAAAGCCCAGTGCGAAGCCAGTAAAGTATTAAATGAAGAAAAATAGCATACGCATGCCACCTACGCATTGCTGATGAAGGCCCAATAAGCCCGAAACAGCTGTCCGATGCTGGTGTGGCGACGTTTGGGACTTATAAACATATGTTCAACGTGCAGTCAAAGAGCGTATGCTATTTTTCTTCATTTATATGTATATATATATATATATATATATATATATATATACAGGGTGTCCCAGCTAAGTGTATACAGATTTTTTAAATATATATATAACACTTTTTTCCAAAATGAAATCAATTGAAATATAGCATATGCTGAAGGGCACTCCCTAGGAGGGCATTAGCAAAGTCCAAAGGCAATGTCTTAATTAACTTTCATTAATTAACTTGTTCGTTATAAAAGCTACAAAGTTGTCCCAATGAGAACATCTGTTTCTTTCGGTCACCTGATATCGTAGCCGTTTCCAGAACAAAAATCCGTTCGATAGATCGCCCGCAAAAAAATTCGTTAAGGAACGCCACTTTTTCCTTTATTTTATTCATTGCGCTTCTTAGAAGACGCGTCTTTCCTTCATCCCCAATGTGAGAGGGAGAAAGAGCACACTATCGCCTCTCGCGTCCTGGAAAAAGATTAAAAGGAAACAGAACATGCAACCCAAGACAAGGCCAGTTCCGATAGAGTCACTCCATACATTTGTTCTTGTTTTGTTTCCGCAAGTTAAGGCTCATCTTCGACGCATGAGGTATCACCGTGCTCCTTCCACCTCTCACGTTGGGGATGAAGGAAATACGCGTCTGCGAAGATGGGCAATGAACAAAATAAAGAAAAAATGGCGTTCCTTCACTAATTTCTTGCGGGCGATCTATGGAACGGATTTTTGTTCTGAAAATGGCTACGATATTACCTGACCGAAAGGACAGATGTTCTCATTGGGACAGCTTTGTAGCTTTTATAATTAACAAGTTAATTAATGAAAGTTAATTAAGACATTGCCTTTGGACTTTGCTAATGCCCTCCTAGGGAGTGCCCTTCAGCATATGCTATATTGCAATTGATTTCAACTTTGCAAAAGTGTTATATATATTTAAAAAAAATCTGTATACGCTTAGCTGGGACACCCTATATATGTATATATTGTTTTCTCATACCTTGATGAATCTAGTAAACAGGGAACTTGATTTTTCTGAGAGTCTTCTCTGAGAGTCGTTTCTGCGTTTGGGCATTACTGCGTCGCTCCGCGCGTGATCCGCCAAGGCATCTCCCCGAGGGTCAATCACAACGTTTATTTGAAATCGTGCCTTACCAAAAACGGTTTTCATGTGCCGCTGCGTGACGTATGGATAGTGCCAATTAAAAAAAAAAAGATGCAGTCGATAACGAAAGGTGTTGCGATTCTCACCGGGAGTTGAAAATCGCACAGTTTGTTTGCCTGTTTGTGTGCTCGAGAGGGGGGAAGAATGTCGGTTGTCCGTTGGCGGGAAGCCAGGGGTGTCACTAGACGTCGCAGAATTGAACGGCGGTCTCCTCTGAGCAGAACAATACGGGTCCGGTTCCGTTGATCCAGAGTTGATCCCATGCTCGCTTTCCGCATGCCACGAAACACATCTCGTCAGGATGCTGCATTAATCCACCGCATGCGCCTCGATGTGGCCTTTACAGCTCAGTGGCGTTACCGCTTGAGACAAATTGATTCTCCCACCTGTTGCCACTGTGGTGCTCTTGAGGATCTGGAGCACATTCTTCTTCATTGCCCTCACTACGAACCTTCCCGAATGACACTCTCCGAGTCTCTTCGTCAGCTGGACTCTCGCCCTTTCTCCCTACCGAAATTGCTTGGTCCCTGGCCCAATCCAGCCCAGCAACGCTCTGCGCTCAAAGCTCTTCTGACATTTCTGGACACCATCGGACTTCGATCGTTATTGTAAAGGGGCTCGTTATTTTATTCCCCCCATTCCACCAAGCACTGGGGTAGAGTATCGCCTGTTGCGATGAAACTCCCCACTCTCCAAGGCCGAAAATAAAGTTGTTGTTGTTGTTTGTGTGCGCGAGTGTGTTCACGTGTATGTGCGTGTGTGAGCGTGTGCGTGTGTGAGCATGTGCTTGCGCGTGTGTCAGAGCGTGTGTACACTCTAAATCCGGTACCCTTTGCGTACCGTCCATGTACCGCCCAGAATGGACGGGCGCCGGTGGCAACAGGTACACAACCGCTGCACGTACGCGAAGGTCGGGGAGTAGCAGGAACGCAACCGACACGGACCGAAGAAGCAGAAGTCAGTAAGGTACGTACATAGCAGGTACTGCGTAGTGTACCTGCTAATTGGCGATTGTACCTGCTAACTTACACGCTTCTGTACCGCACAAATCGATTTGGTGTACCTGCTGGCGAAACGTATTAATTTCCATTATAAACTCGTCATTCGGAGGCCGCGAAGAACAAAACAAAAGTTTTCGGTTTCGTTTCGCATGAATTGAATGATGCCTCGACTGCAGTCCTCGCCTCGAAATGTCTTACTTTCTTTTTTCTCATTAGTTTTGTGCCCGTTATGCACACAAAACGTTTGGCGTTATTTTGATATCTTTCTAGCGTTATACGTGCTTCAGTTTAGTTCTTATAACTTGCGCCAGCTTTGCCCGCACATTCTGGCGCACATGTGATGCCTGCCGCTGGCTGTTTTGGTTCTACGCGGCGTTCTGGCAGTCCGCTTATCTTCACATTTGCTGGTACAGCGAAATTCTTGCTCGAGTGAGGTTGTTAGGTAAGTATATCATTATTTCTGAATTCTAAAAACTGTCTCGTTTTCGTGTCTCGCAAAGTAGGATCACCTTTTCCCAACTACACGGGGCGCGCTTTCGGTTGCGAGCGTCCCATGCGAGCACAGATGAGCACAAATAAGGATTTGCGTGGCATGCTCTGAGGGCCATGTTCGATGTGCGAGTATTCAAAATTCACCAGGAGTAAAGAGGTGTGGCGTTTCGGGCCATTCCCTCCAGGGTGATGTGAATATTGCGGCCACTCTCCAGTTTCATAGCTATAGTCGGTAAGTACAGAACCATGGCCATCAATGGGAATGCAAATGAGCAATTGAAGCTTGCAATCGGCCACTTTCTGCTTGTACAGGATTGTGCGAACGAAGCCAGCTCAGCTGTACAGTACTAAGTGTTTGCATAACTTGGGTTAAAATTTTCCAGATATCTTGGCACTGGTTCAGGCCCCTCAGGTCCCATCGGAGCAGCCACATAGACATGAATCCAGTACAGATATTCCAGGTTTGAAAATAAGCGCATTATCTTTTGCAACTGCAACACAACTCTGCGTCTGCTGCAAATGTATACACAGAGAGAACACGAACACCAAAACCGGTGCTGCAACTGTATACGTACTATCTATCTGGTATTCAGCTACTACCTCCCGTGCCGTAGTGAATGGGATGATGACCTTCCGCGCGGAGACTGGGAGGTGACACAGGTTTTGAGTTCTGTCACCGCCAGTGCAGTCTTAGGTTTCACAGCGTCACCAGATACATGTTCGCACAGTTCCCTTTGAAGTGCCCCAATTTTTGTAGTAATGTGTTATTTTACTTGAAGTATGAAAATTGTTTATCGCCGTGCCGTTATGCTGTTTCTTGTTTTGCTAACAGTGTAGCTTAGTACGATGCCCACATGTGCCTGTTAAGTAATGTCATAAACATAAGCAAGTATGCCCAGGACAGGACTAACGTCATTGAAAAATAATTCACGGCTAATGTGTTACGTGGCTAAAGGGCTGCTTTGAAATTAATCAGCGTCGGTATAACTGTCCTTGAGCATTTTAGTAAACATAGTGTTCCTTTTCTATGTGTTTTAGATTTTTTTATGAAAGAAACAGAGTGGTGCTGATGTCATTTTGGCAGGTTTGCTATGCGGCCAGACAGACATCCTGTATGGATGTCCACAACTATGCTGGATGGCGAATTAACTAAATTAATTTCTGAAAAATGTGAGATGATAGAATTTGTGCTGACTATTATTTAAGTACATTGTCCTTGACACTGTTGAATACCCTCAGAGAGAGTAAATTCCAACTTTACTTAATGAATTTTAGCGATTTAGTTGTCTAGGAGTTACTAACACTACCTGATGTCTGCCTGACAGCGTAGCTTGACTGCACAGATGGCAACTTAGTTTCCTTCACAGCTGATTTATAAAGAAGCAGCATGAACAAGGAACGTGCAATACGTTGCACATGTTACACACTCGTGCACTTCACAGCTGTGAATGAACGTTCGCTCTATGCGATTAGAGAAAGTCATCGTGATGCAAATCACCATTTTGTAGACAAGAAAATATTTCACTTTTTCTGAAGTTGAGGTTTGTTCTTTGAAATCGCTGTTGCAAGTTGAAAGTAGTCATTACAAAAGGCTCCTCTGTTGAATCAGCTTAAGTCTCCGTTTTGTATTCAATTTTGCATGCACACAGAGCATAAATGTTGAAATAACCTTTAGGAATATTGACAATAATGACTTATGCTAAAGCACCACACAAAATGCACCAGCAAAAAACAAAAAAAGAACACTCAAACATCCGCAGTAACGCTTGGTTGCCATACTTAACAATACCGCAAAGTATCCCCAAAACAACTGATGCACCACTACGCATCATCGGGACATCCTAAGTGAACTTGTTGCCAGGGTGGCCTGACCAGAAAGGGTATTATGTAGATTGATGAGCAGTAGCATACACCAATGATCACACAAGCATGGCTGTGTTTAATTTTTAGCTACATGATCTCTAAACTGGGGAGTTCTGCGGATAATAGAAGCTTAAAGGCAATTTCAGACATCCAGCAGGATACTTCCGCCCCGCCTTTTGTCCCTGTCATCAAGAAAAAAACTTTCGCGATATCTGCAGAGGGTGGCCATGGTTATGCTCACATGCTCAGTGTTCTACATCGCCCTTTATTAGCAGTAAAGCTGTTGTATAGAGTGGACGCAAGGCTGAACAATATCCAAATTGAGGGCATTCCTTGACTTCAAGGAAACGTGACAGTGGATGAGACAAGTGTTAGTTGGAAGTCTTGTGTACTTTGTTTTCTGTATGTTGTTCGACTACCCCCAGCATGAAGAAATATCATATTGTCTCACACTTTTCATTGCTGTTTTCCAAGCCATAAATATGTGTAGAAAAACTACTTCCCATATAGTTGAAGCTCAACTTCTTTGTAGGCTCTGAGACCTGCACAAGTGAGGAGACATGGCAGCAGCTGACACATGATGCAGATATATTTGAGAAATCATAACATATATGCCTCTTGAAAGGCAGACACCTTGAATGCATTATGATCCTGTCTATGACTGACAGGCACAGAAATCAGTTATGAAAATGATCCTGTGGCACAACAAGCAACGCTGCAGGCTATTGAAAATCTTGGTCAACGCGTGCGAGCTGATCCATCATCAAAGGAAAAGCTGCCAAACATTGGCGGAAACTGTGGCTTTTCTAGCACAAACTATCAACGACTCAGGTTACACTGTAAAACTTGCTCGCAGGTCACTCGTACCTCATTTGTCTGCCCACACTGTCATAGTAATGTACGTTATGCGAAGCGTTACAAAGAGCATGTAGCTGCTTGTCGTTCAATGTCAGCTGCTTCTACTTGGGTTATGCCAGCTGAAGCTAGCCGCTACGACGCAGATTCTCCTCCAGGTCCTCTTGAGGCTGATAGTGAGCAACACACCTTCTAGCTCCATTAACTGTCGTACACATCGTGATAATGCTGAGGCACCTGTTTACGATCTCTGCAGGACACTGGAAGGCCAGCACCGTACATCAAAGAACGCCGTAGATGCAATAGCTGAGTCTGTGTCCAACATTTTGACCAAACACAACATTCCTTGTGGCTTACCATCGCTACCCAGTGAGAGGCACAGAAAGTCCGAGTATATTAAACGCGGAATGTTCCTCCTGAAGAGGTTGCTTTGCCTGATGGGAAGAAGGCATATTACGTTCCTATAAAACGTCTCATTGGAAATTTATTGAAGCATCCCGATGTGTATGATTGGCTGTCTAATGATGGTAAGAGTAATCCAACCAAAGACATACTGCGAGATTTTCATGACGGCCTGCGTGTTAAGTCGCACCCAGCTTTTGTTGACAAGCAACAGAATTCCATAAAGTGATTATCTACTGCGATGACATCGAGGTTGCAAACTCTTTAGGAATGAAGAGAGGAAATAGGGGGAAGCTATCTGTGTTCTATATTCTTTTTGTGGACATGCCTGCTCTTGTGCGCTCTCAGGTATGCAACATTTTTTGTTGGGTTTGCGTTATTTCAAGAGCAAGAGCCACGTGACCTCATACAGGAGAACCAACATATATCGTGCCTTGTGTTGCTCTGTCAAATTGTGCAGGCATGCTCATCCCGAGTATTGGATGTTGATTGCTTGTGCGACCTGGAGACTCTAATTGCTGAGCACAACAATATGTATCTTCAGTGTTACGGTGGGACTAATCTCATTCCGAAAATGCGCATGCTAATACAATTGGTAAAGCAAGTAAAGCAATTCGGCCTACTGAAGCACCATTCGACCATGGGCTGCGAAACGAAAAATTCTCTATCGAAATCTAGGAAGTACTTCAACTATAAAAATCTACCACGTTCTGTCAGTGAACTGTACCAAGTGCACCCATCTGTGAGTCTTTGGAATGGTTCTGCGGTTCTGGAGCACCAAAGAGAAACTACTGTATGAAGCATGTGGACCAGAGTGCAGTTGTGTGCTCTGTCGACGAGAGATTGGTTTCAGCATGTATACCAGGTCGACTTTTTGTTTCAGAAGTCTCGTTTACGCTTTCCACTGTCGTCAACAATGTTGATGTTACAGAGGGAGATGTGCTTATGTCTAGTGGCCGCACACAAGAACCTGAGTTTGTTAAAGTAATACAGATAGTATGCAGAGATGCAGATAAGTATCTGCTCACAAAGATGATGGTGCAGAAGGAATTTAAGCAGAAGATTAATGCACTTATTCTTCAGGGAACAGATCATGAACTGATTTTCATCCCCGATGAGCTTTTGTGTCCGAGGCCATGCTTCATCTACAGCACCACTGAAGGAATAATTTGTGTACCACTTTGCTTGCATTTTGTAACATAGTTATTTATATCTGCATTGTAAAGGACCAGTCTCACATTTCATAAACATGAACCTACTGCGTATATATATCACATTTGCTTTCTTAACCTTGAAAAAAAAAGTATATTCGGAGCTAACTTCCCTCCCAGATATTGGTAGCAATTCCAGCTGCCACGGTTTCCGGCTATGGTACAACCCCTCCTGGACGGAGAGTGCCTCAAGGATTATATGCAGAATATGTTGCAACACCAACTTCAGGATGAGCTTGTTGACTTCTTAGAGTAAGTATACTTGACCCCTAAAAAGACCTTGAATTTGTAATCTGCATTATGGCATTTTTAGTGCTCTCTGTCAGATTGCAAAGGTAGAGAAGCACTACAGATTGTAAGCCGTCAATTTTTTTCCTTGTGTTTCCTTTCGCCTGCCATTGGTAAGCTTCACTGACATCGCAGTGTCGTCTATGTGTACACAATGTATGTGATTTATAATGAGAAAAGCAAAGAGAAGCAAAATTACCAGACCACATGCAATATTACCAGACCAAAAATGGTTACCACTGAAGAGTAATGGTGATGCTTTTCTAAATAGTGAAAATCAGCTTGTCGTCAATGATGAGGCATGGCAGCTACGAGCACAGTACAAATCAATTGGACAAAGCCTGTCGAAATCTTACCCATCCATGACCTGGCTTAATGTAAAGCCTGGCTCAAAAGCAGAAAGAAACGCAAAGCATTGTTGGGTGAGTGATTGTGCATAATTCCATGCCTATCAGCTGATGTCTGCTGATTGAAGTCTGAAGTCTGCAACATTTTGAAACATGTACTAGTCAACATGGTGGTAATTTTATGTATGATAATTGATAACTATGACGCTTGATCTGTATGTCAGCAAAATATCACTTTTATTTACACCATATTGATTAGTCTGTTTTTCTTCAGAGTGTGTTTATGCAGCGGCTGCCACTGAACTGTAAAACTTGCAGACTGACAGCCAGGCGAAAGCAGTTCCTCACAAACAACACCTTGTGTGCTACACAACAGAATGATGAAACTGTCATTATTATAGAACAAGCACTGACCTCTGATGAGGCACTGCTTGAACTGAACGTGAGTATATGATAACCACGAGTTCTACTTAAATTTATGCTTACAGCGTGGAGCTTCTAAATAATGTAACATTTTACACTGGTGTGCAATCTAGCTTTTTATGTCATAAATTTGTCACTTGAAGGGATGAGAGTAGAATTGCATTTCAGGCTAACATCTCTGTTCTTTTTCAGTAGCGCACATAAAAAAAAAAAAGAACAGGATGATACCACCATGTGCCTGCCGAGCTTTTTTTTTCGCTTGTTGCAGTTGAGGTTATTGTTACTCGCAAAGTGTGATGTGCCACTGTGCATGGTAATACAGTAGGCTTTCATACATTCAAACCCTGATAATTCCCGAAATAGCTATTCATGTCCAGTGCTGGTACGGCGACGTTTGAGCACTTATAAACACATACACTACGTGCAGACAAAGAGCTTCGGCTACTTATTCTCCGTGTAATATACTAATCTGGTCAACCGCATCCTTCTGTTCTTTATATACTTTGTGTTTTTTTTTTATATTTACAGAATTTTATCAATAAGCACTGTTAACAGCACAGGTGTAGTCTTTGGAATAAAGTTATGCAGCACGGCGGACATTCTCTGGAAGAAAGCATAAAACGACAAGCTGTCTAATTACCTAAAATTCATTAAGTCCCTAATTAGGGGATTATGTGCAAAAGTGAGATAGCACAATGAGATACTATCCTAGTTGAAAGACTAGATGGAATAGACTACATTGTTCTTAGTCTATTTTTCAACTCTGCAAGCTTTGCTGAATTTGTAAATCCTTCCTGCATTTTTGAGAAAACAAAATAACATTGATCAACTCGTTGACTTCAGTTTTTGCAGGCCATAGCTAACTTACATCATCACGCGATCAACATCAGCACGTCACGTATGCAGCAGCTGCTGCAGGTATCATATGAAGTTAGGAAACTTGAGTATCCGGAGAAACTGCCATCGAAATTTTTACTTGAAGATGTGGTATGCATATGATAACTTTCCTATGCTGTGTTAAGTTCCACGCTTATTGCCGCACATCACTGCAATAATGCTGAGTGCACCTCCCGGAACTAAATATTCCTCTAGCTCTGGAAGCTGAGCTACGGTTTGAATCTCAAATGGAACAAATGGTGGAGGAACTCAATCACGTACGCCATGTATTCACTTCTTCACTTTTTTACATGGCGGGAGTATCTTTGTACACATAGACAGACACCTTCGCTCAAAGAAGTATAAATCTGCGCTGATAGAAAATGTAGGTTTATAATTCAAGAGCCTGTAAAAATACTGATCTGAGGGGTATTGTCTCCTTAGAACTTCATTTCCATACCGGGTGGTCTGAAGGCATTTGTTAACCAAATCCAATTAACTATAGCTTCCTTTTCTCATGAAAAAAAAAAGAGTAGCACTGCAACTCTTGCAGACACTGAGTTGGCATTAGAGCTGCAATTGATGGAATGAAGCACCCTCGTTTAATGAATTTTGTGTGTTTGTGTGTGCACTGAACAGGATTATTCTTATGAGAAAGCAACGACTGCTGCTTGGATAGCAGTGCTCACAGATGGCTTATAAGGCAAACAATCTCTGAGATATTCCATCAACATAATCTGTGTAGTAGTCTCCATTAACTTTTCCATTAGGCTTTTCTAAAAAAAATGAAATAGCAGAATGTAGACAGGTATAATTGTCCAGAAAACCGGAAAGAAGTATGAAAACCGCATCTACGTGTCTTTCATTGTTTTCTCATAAAAATTCTGTTCAGAATAAGACATTCTGTAGAGCGACCAAACAGTAATGTAGTAATGTTTTTGCCCACCTTTCCCTTAGGAACGGTAGTGCCCCCGGTTTCTACGGCCTTTCCAAGGTCCACAAACCTGGTGTCCCACTACGTCCTATTGTGGACTTCAGATCGTCTCCCCTCCGTGCTCTGTCGGGTTCCCTGCACGAACTCCTCTCTCCACTAACCGGAAGAACATCGACCTTTGTACGCAACTCCAACCATTTCGTGTAGCTGGTTTCGCCACTGACTGTCGCCGACGAGTGCTGCTCGTTTGACGTCGTATCTCTCTTCACGAACGTTCCCGTCCCGCTGGCAGTCTCTGCTGCCAGACGTGCACTTGAGACGGATAACGACCTCAGCTCAAGGACCAAACTGAGCATCGACGAACTCTTCCGGCTACTTGATTTCTGCCTCAACGGCACGTACTTCGCCTTCGGAGGAGAATATTACAAGCAAACCACCGGGACGGCGATGGGTGCCCCAGTCTCCGTCATAGCGGCAAACTTGGTAATGGAATGCATCGAGGAAAGAGCATTACAATCTTCACCCAATCACCCCAAGGTATTCCTACGCAACGTGGACGATTGCTTCTGCATCCTCAAGAAATCAGACGTGGATGCCTTCTTGACACACGTCAACAGCGTCGAGCCGTCCACACAATTCACTGTTGAACGTGAAACAGACAACCGCCTGCCCTTTCTCGACGTGCTCGTCACACGGCATGAGAACAACCTGGAGTTCACTGTCTACAGAAAGCTAACACACACCGGACGACACCTGCCATCTGACTTCAACCACCCCTCGTGTCACAAGGCGGCGGTTGTCTCTTTCCTCCTGTCGTGGGCCAGAAACATCTGCTCCACAGAAGGCGGCAGAAAGAAGGAAGAGAGGGTAGTCATGGCTGGTCTGCTGAGAAACGGCTACAAGCAAAACTTTATTCAAAGAATCTCGCGTTGCAAGCCGGATGACCGACCACGTGCGGCAGATACTACTGTACATCGAGTGAAGCGTATTAGTATCCCCTATGTGAGAGGCATCAGCGAAGCCTTGGTACGTGTGCTCGCCAAGGAAGGGATACGCGTGGCCCATAAACCAGTGTCGACGCTCGGACACCTGATACCGCGGCAGACAGATTGCCGCCCTAAAGAAAAGGCACAAGGTCTTATCTACAAAATTCCCTGTTCTCAGTGCCTGGCATCGTACATTGGGGAAACAAAGAACTTCACCCAAAGACTGCAACAACACAAAAAACGACGTTCGCAAGTGTGACCTGGAACGCAGCGCGCTTGCTGAGCACTGCCAAGTGAAGGACCACATAATCGACTTTGACATGTCCAGCTTATCGACTTTGAGAGTGATTTCGCGAGAAGGCTCCTAGTTGAGTCGTGGGATATCCAGTCGATCCCTGGAAACCAGAACCTGTCCTTGGGGATTTTACCAAGCATATACGTCAACGCACTACGTCACCTGAACTCCAAAACAATTAACCGTCGGTTATAAAGTCTGCTGCACCCTGGCCACCGTCATCCCTGAAGAAGAAGCCAAGTTGGCTCCGAAACGTCGGGACCCTCTGCTCTGAGCTAACCTTGGTTGGAGCCACGTTCATCCTCTGTCGTCCCACCTTTCCCTGTGTTTCATCTCACAGCATGGTAGTTCTTCACTGAAATTTTCTTAATCTTGCCCAATACTTTCTTGTGCATGATGCCATAGGGCTCCTAGACGTGAAATTTGAATGCATAGAAACGTTTCCTGGCATGCCAACAAACACTAAGGAACAGAAAGTGTAGTGACCTGCGCTGATCTGCTTATTATAATTAATATAACATATCTTCCATTGTGTTTATGCATAACGCTCATCTTCATTGTATATTTGTTAAGCACTTCTGATGGCTGTTGTGTGATCCGCTTCTCCCAAAATCTGATTGCCACTTGGAAATTATTTCATATACGTTTGTGTGCCGTGTGTTACGAAGACTACGTGATTAGAAAATGTAGACTTGACCTGCACGTCATGCTCGTAAAATCTTTCGTTTGCATTGTAGCATCTGATAATAGATTCGCTTTTCGCGAAGGCTTCGTATTATCTCCCAGGCACTGAACCCGAATGCGATTGTAAAAGTCGATGACAATGTGTCGCGAACGCTTTGAGTTATCCCGCTGCGATCAGTAATCTTGCCTTATTTCCTGTTTTGTCATATCTTGGACGGCTCATTTTTCCTATCCAGTCATACAAATGGACAACTGTGCTGACAAAAATATGTATTTATTTGCTCTGTACTCCAGTCGAGTTGCTTGTCAAAGACGCCTTTTCTCCTTCTTTTTTTACTATGTCTAGGCTAGTGCAACTGATTGAGAAATATGATAAGTTTTCACATGACATTAGTGATCCTTTTTTGTAATCATAGACTGATGTATCATGTCTCCAAATTTCAATGACCGATCCTTCTCCGGCAATTCTATCCTTCGGGTGATGAACTTGTACAGAGTGTAGTCGAGTAAAACCTATTTCGTGGTCGGGTCTCATTCCATATGAGAATTCTTACACACATTATGGAATATTCGTTTCCTTAGCGATCTTCAATCTAATCATAAGGTGTTTTCATTGTGATGCGCAGAATTCATTATAATGATGACAAAGATTACATTTATTGTTTCAGTTATACATTTGTTTATTTCGATAAATTACAGTTCTGTTTCAAACTCTGAAGTTTTCGTTTGTTGTCTTCTTTGATGAATTCCGAAGACATTAAATAGTTTATTCTGATTATTGGGCGCTTGAATCCAGCGTTGATTAACGCAGGCGCTATGTTGTCGCCGTGTTTGTATTGCTTCAACAACTTGCACTTTGTCGCGATGAATTTGCACAGTCTCTTATTGATGTTTCCTTTCTTTGTATGAAGATTCTTGAATGGCGTACAAGAGAGTATTAGATGAAAATCGTCCGGTGGTCCACCGCAATTGATATGTTTGTTGAGTTTCAACAGGCGATAATACATCAGACCATGCACGACAATATTGAACTTCTGTTGATTCGACATCGTTGCACAGACTGGTAGAAGAAAATAATTGCGTTGCCGTGGTATTGGAACATATCACGTGATAAGATTTTATGTACTTTCCACCTCAGATATGTGTAATTTCAACAAATCCGTAATGAAACGTGCGATATAGACCGCTTGTATATGATAATTTGATCCGATTGCTTTCTTGATGAAGGCAATGCCCATTGCAATGATTACAATTACATCTGGTCTAGTGTATTTCAATTCTTCGTTAGCAAATCTCAAAAACTCCGCCATCAATCCTAGTGGCCCTTCCGACGTTGATGTGCAGATATTTTTATAAGTATTGTAGATTCGCATATAAATTATTGCACCTTCACTTCTGTAGTTTGTACAATATCACCGAATACGACCATGTCTAGGACGTATTGAAATGCAGCGATCATGAAATCGTTTCGCGGCTCCTCCTTTTCGAAGCAGTTTTTTATCACATCTTCCCATGACTTACGGTATCGAGTACAAAATCTGTCCATCTTTTCAATGTAGAGCAATTGTCTCTTCTGTTTTCAAGTGCACATCTACACTTAATTAAAAGCATATCTATGTTTATTTTATTGATTAAAATTTTATTATCTTGTTTAGAATGCTATAATCTCCACCTGTCGTGAGAATTATTGTTTTGATTTTGTTTCAAGTATTCACTCGATTGATATTCTATGAGTTGTGAACTTACCGCTCGAAATAATTATTGTCTTGTATTTGTTTCAATTGTTCACTCGATTGACATAAGTAAGTACCTCTAAGATGAGAATGCCTCATAACTCTGAGTTGCATTTCACATTTGATATTTCTGTGTGGTTCATTAGAAATTTCCGTTGCAACATAATACAAAATTTGATGTAATTAAATTTGTTTCTTGTTTTTGATTGAGTATCGTTGCTACCAATTAATAATTTGGACTTTCTCTACATGTTCAATAACAATATCGCATCTCTACAAACTTAGTTGACTTGTCAGCCACTTTGACGAAAGACTTCCGTTTCAGGGAAAGGATGCGAAAAGATAGTGGCCCCCGCGAGTGATATCGACATCTATTTGCGCTGCACAATAAAATATATCGCCTTTGAACTCTCTTATCTGACCTCTAGAGTGTTCTGTTTGCTGGACGAAGTAATATAGCCCCTAACCCTGTGAGTCATAAAGCATGCGCGGTGCTATGGTCACATAGATAGAGACATAAAGTCTCCTGGCTTTGAGGAAAAGAGTGAAAACCGTGCATATTTCCTACGTCTTGGACACCTCCATCAAGGTTCGTAGTGTTTGTTAGAATGAAAATTGTATATTGGTCGATTTTATGATGGTTCAATGATAGATTATTTTCCGCTGTTGTTGTTTATGTGTCGCCGCGTGTTCCTCTGTTCTTAGCATTAAGTCTGTGCTATTTCGCCTTTGATAGATTGATTAGCTATTATTTCTCTATGTGTTGGATGGTGCGCAGGTTTGTCTCTCTATTAATTGTAGCTGTTGATTGTGTTGTTTCTCGTTATTTCCTTACGTCTATGCTGTTCACTTAATAAGAAATTAAAAGTTGAGTAATGTTGGAATATGAAACTGAGATTCCCTATTGCGCTCGAAATGTTATGACAGATATTCACGCTATTGCAATGATGGTTCTTACGTCTCAGACTTTTTATAATACAATTTGTAATTTGATTGTAATCGTATTGATTAAGAATATCTTCTTTGTAGTGGTATAGATTTTATTTCCTCGTGTCGTTCGTGTTCCGTGGTCTTCCATACATCTATCGGCAACCGTCTTCAACAAATCAGGTCAGATATCATTAGATCTGGTTGTTGGCTAGGAGCGTGCTACGTCCTGAAGTTCATTTTCAACATGTCTACTTTCTGATTAGTTTGATTTTTTCTTCTGATTTTCTGAATGATATGTTACTCTGTTGTTTCGATTAATCAATGTAGTTGTATAGATTTTATTTCCTATTGTGTTCTTGTCGTTCGTGTTCTGTTTGTTGGCTGGGAGCGTGCTATGTGGTGAAGTTCATTTTTAACATGTCTATTCTCTGATGAGTTTGATTTTTTCTTCTGATTTTCTGAATGATAGATTACTCTGTTGGTTTGATTAAGAATATCTTCTTTGTAGTGGTATAGATTTTATTTCCTCGTGTCGTTCGTGTTCCGTGGTCTTCCATACATCTATCGGCAACCGTCTTCAACAAATCAGGTCAGATATCATTAGATCTGGTTGTTGGCTAGGAGCGTGCTACGTGCTGAAGTTCATTTTTGACATGTCTACTTTCTGATTAGTTTGATTTTTTCTTCTGATTTTCTGAATGATATGTTACTCTGTTGTTTTGATTAATCAATGTAGTTGTATAGATTTTATTTCCTATTGTGTTCTTGTCGTTCGTGTTCTGTTTGTTGGTTGGGAGCGTGCTATGTGGTGAAGTTCATTTTTAACGTGTCTATTTTCTGATGAGTTTGACAATGTAGTGGTATAGATTTTATTTCCTCTTGTGTTCGTGTCGTTCTTTGTTCTGTTTGTTGGCTAGGAGCGTGCTATGTGGTGAAGTTCATTTTTAAGATGTCTATTTTCTGATGAGTTTGATTTTTTCTTCTGATTTTCTGAATGATAGATTACTATGTTGTTTTGATTAATCAATGTAGTTGTATAGATTTCATTTCCTCTTGTGTTCGTGTCCTATAGTCTTCCAGTGTCTGTGCTGTTCACATTTAACTACATACAACTATCAGAACTTTCCGCTATTGCACTGATGGTTCTCACGTATAGGAATATTAGACTTTTTATAATACAATTTGTAATTTTGTTTATAATCGTATTGATTAAGAATATCTTCTTTGATTAAGTGTGTTATCACTTCTGATTCATTGAAAACTTCCACTAATAAAAATATTGTGTTTGATTTGTGATACCTATTCAATGCTAATGTATCATACCTGTAATGCGTATTGTTACGTGTATTGTGTTCCTTCTATTTCAGATTTTTGGCTAAGTTTTTCCCATTCACGCAGAGTCATAACATAATTCCTAATGACTTTAATAAATATATTTTCACTTGTACTTTTGTGTATGGTTATCCTTTGCATGTAAACAGCCTACTGCACACCTGTTGTAGCTGGAAAAATTACGACTCAAGTCGGCACAAATTGAAAAATGACGAAAGTCGGCGGCCCAGGCTGAAGGGTAAACGCGCACGCAGCCCTCCGGCCACGCGACGCCCACCTGTCGCGGGAAGGAAGTCGGCCCAAGTAGGAAAATTGTGAAAGAAGTCAGCCTAGGGTGAAGGGTAAGCGCGCACGCAGCCCTCAGGTCACGCTCCGCCCACCACAGCGGTCCTCCACCCGAGCACCGCCCTGTTACAGGTGGTGAAGGTTTTTCGGCTGGATTTTTCTCCTTCACCTGATTGGCATCACAATTCCCAGCACTATTGGCTTTAATAAATATATCTTAACTTGAATGGTATTAATAAATATATTTTCACTTATCCTTTTTTGTGTATGACCCTTCTTTGCATGTCTCTGCATGTAAACCTCTCACCTATTGTATTGGAAAAATATGTGAAGTCGGCCCAAGTATGGCCAAAGAAGTCTGCCCAGACTGAAAAATATGCTACGATGAGCGCACGCATATCCCTCCCCCGCCGATAAGCGCGCGGACAACCCTCCGCACACGCGCCGCGCAGGGAAAAATACGCGCAGGGCTCAGGGCAGAGATCCTGTAGTTTCGCCATGTCGAAACCTAGACCAGACGGAATACTACTGCAGCATCTCAACTAATGCGTCCCGGTGACGTTCAATGGATGTTCACACTAGGCTGCGGATGCTCGGACCCTTGTCGGCTGTCTACGTGCGGTTACTGGTTCTGTGTGATTGCGTTTCATGAAGATCTCCTACTGAATAGTAAAAAAAAACTGCCTCACAGCAGTGAAGTACGTTCTTTTCAGTTTTTCGTTCTCTTCAGGCATCCTTGAGACAATGGCCAATTTGCAGACTAGCATGCGTTAATTAAATCAATTCCCTAACATTTTGGCATATGCTGCACCAAAGGGTGCCTGTTACAGAAAAAAAAAAAGAAGAAGAAGAAACTGTGTTGTTATTTTGGGGAATTAATTTGGTTTTGCTTCACGTTTCTGTTGCAGAACAGGGCAGCATTGCACTCTTTCCTGATAACAGAACACTGACCCAAGCAGCACGATGTACTGAAAGTCGAGTGCAATGGGGGTGGACGGTATGTGTCTTATCAACTTTATTTAGTTTCACGAGTCTGTTCAAGGCCTTCCACCTACCCCTCCACCCTCATTGCACTTGACTTTGAGTACATTGTGCTCCCTGGGGAATTTAGTGTTAACCCACTTAGATTGCACGTGAGAGTGCTGGAGGACATGGAACAATCATAACTAGTCTTTCCATGTCTTTTTTTTTTTTTCGTTCTGCCTGCGCCTTACCGCGTCTGTGAAATGGTTGAGTCGCAAGTTGTGTTTCTAGGGGAACAGGGAGCGCCTTTCGTGTATGTTCCTTATGTCGTGGCACTCCCAGATTTGATGCAGGCAGGTTAATACAAAACTGAGCGAAGGGTAACTGAGAGAAATCCAGAACCGTGCCTCTTCTTGTTTTTTAATGCACAGGAGAGGCACTGTTCTGTGCAGAAAACAAAACTGTGATCCAAATTTCATCGATTCAAGAACTCACAAATGCAGCCTGTACAGTACTTTTGCTAATTAAATTGTTGCATAAGTACGAAAATAAGGCAAAACCAAGGTCTAAATTGAAACAAGTTATCCGCGCCGGCCACAAACATGAATGACAGCAACAACTGAGGGAAAAGATGGTGACGACAGGATCACAACCTGAGTTTTCTGATTTTCGGTCAGATATTTTACCATATGCGAAGGGAGAGAATGAGATGTGCATGATTAGTTGTCCGTCACACACTAACAATAACTCACACACACAATAACTCTCTCTCTCTCACGTACACGCACACTCGTGCACACTAACGCAGGAGAAATTCCTGCTATCATAATGTAACAGTAACACATTTGATAGTAAATCAAAGTACCCTGGTTCGTATCCTTGATTCCTAAATTGAAAAGTGAGAAATAAATAGTAAATTAGTAGCTACTTGGTCAGCATAGCTCAGCATCTCGGGCCGCGGAACTCAAAATCACAATCATCTGAAAAGGCACGAGTTCAGTCACTGGCGACGAACTCACGTAAAGGTCGACATGGCATATCTGTTAACTCAGTCCTGCTGCATATTAGCGCACTCACCAGACGTATCACACCTGTGACCATGCCGTAGTCATATGTGGGACGTTATCTGGTGAGTACGCTAATATGTGACATGAGAGATCTCACAGATACATCATGTCAACCTTCACGTGAGTTTGTAGCTCGCGGCTGAGCTTGCACGGTATCAGATGATGTGGTCATGAGCTTCGCGGCCCGAAATCCCCAGCTATGGTGGTCAGTTCTTTGCAAAATTCGCCAAGATGCTAACCGAAAAGAAAGTTATAAAAGAAATTGACTGGCGATTTAGAGGTAAATGCGAGAGAAATGCGTTAGCATTAACCGCCTTTTCCGGTCCATACTTGAGTTCCGGGTATCCACTTACGGTTTAAACCCAACTTACGGTTGTCCACTTCCAGTCTAAACCCGACTTCCGGTTGTCCTCATCCCGTCTACACTTGAGTTTCGGTATGCATTTCCGATCCAACACGACTTCCGGTTGTCCACCTCCAGTCAATGCTTGATTCCGGGTTCGACACTTTCAATTAGCATATGTAAGTCAATTTAATTAACCTTTCATTAGCCTCAATTATTTTCAATTACCCTGTAATTACCTTTGGTAACTGCAGGCTACATGAGATAATCTTGAATTCCCTTAATTACTTTTAGTTACATTTACCTTCCATAATTACTCTCAATTCATTGGACGTTAATTACCTTTAATTACATTTAATTAACCCCGTTATAACCTGCGGTTACCCTCGGTATTGCTTAATTCCATTTCATCTTTCTCTTAATTACATATATCTTACATTCATTACCTTTAAACTCAACTTTCTTGTTTTAATTACCTCGAACTACCTTCAATTGCTCTTACCTCTTACTCTTAATTACCTTCGACTACTTCAATTTCAAATTATTTGCCTTCATTTACATTTACCCTCTTATATCCCCTTTGCATGTCCACTTTTACCGCTGTCTCAGTGAGGCTTCACCATCTCACACACGGACACACACGCATACATACATACAGTTTTTTTTCATTTTGACACTCCTAATGCTAACGCATTAAAAACGGCGGTCATTGCGATTTTAAGCGTAGTGATCTTCATTAAACACCCCTTGTATCCACTGGTGTGCTTGCACAAAACAGTGCACAAGAATGTTATGCTCTCCATGGAAACATAATCATTGTATCGTTTTCAGACATCGTCTAGAACAATGTGGCTCATTGTTCCAACCTCTTGTGTAGTCTGCTTTCAATCCATTCTAGTCATATGTTGCACACCGTTGCATTAATATGCACGTGTCAATTCTGAATGTGTTTACCTAGGCGTGCACTTGCAATAGTATGGAAGAATGCTTGACACTCCTGTCTTATTCAATGTATTGTTTTCTGAGATGCTGTCGACAAGATAGCTATCAATTTTTTTTCCTGTGAAATAGCGATAGCAACAGTATACGCTATCAAGGTTTATATATAGTATCCTGACCAGTAATTCAGTAACTCTGGCACAAAAATATACAAACCATGACACATTTTGCAGGCTTTTGTTTGGAAGCATGCACCTTGCCAGTGCACATTATGCTGGTTTATAAGAACACTTATTTTTGGATATTTAGCCTCCATGGTGTATATTTCCTCTGCAGTTCTGCTGTATCGTTGAAACTCTTTCATGGTCAACTGGTGTTTCTTGATCCATTCTAGTCACATGTTATACTTATCATCAGCAGTATTTCTAAAGATGTAAACAAAAGAGAAACAAAAGACTCCTTCATTTCATGTTTGGAGCATTCACGGAGCAATCAAGTACAAATGTAATATACTAGGTATATTTTTTCGTTCATATGCTGTCAAACAACGACATCATTTTATGATGCTAGATAGAAAGTTTCATAGTCAGCGGCGATACTCTACCCCGTTGCTGGTGGTGAAATAAGAAATGGAATCATGAGTGAAACACATCACAGTGAACAATCATGTCATCAGCTGGCTAGGTGCTGTAATTTTCTTTTTCTGTTTATTTGTAATTGCTGACATGAATACCGCCTTAAAATTTATAAAGACAAGTGGAAAGGTCGCCAGAAAAGCAAAATCTCGCAAAATACTCTTTCACATGTTGATCACACGAACATCACCAACATCATCATCACAGTGCGTTATGGCTGTGTCATTTGAAGCTAAGAGATTATGCAGCTAGGTACGTATTAGGGTAAGTTGTTTCAGCTTTGGCAATGTACTCCGTGAACAGTGTGATCATTAACTCTCACTTATTCTGTGTTCCAAGTAGGCCTAACGGCTACGTGCAGTTATGACTCCTACAAGCTTTACACAGGTGAGTTGGGTGCGCTATATTGAAGTTACTGTTTGCGAACGCCACTATTTTCAATTTCAGATCTGTCCAGGATTTTCTTGCTGGTAAGTTGTCTCAAGTGACCTTCCATCGTTAACCTGCTTTGGCACATTTGCAGTTACATGACCTAACAATTCATTACAGACGTTTTCTTCTTCCACACTTCTTAAGCTTTGGTACGATCTACACGGACGTCAGTGGCGTAGCCACGGGGGGGCTAGGGGGGGCGCGAGCCTCCCCTACCTGCACAGGCCGACCCACGCAAATCGTGCAAATCCGAGGAGAAAAAATAATATATGTGGAGGGGGGGGGGGGGGAGTCCCGCGTGACGATCGCAAAAGTTCATCCAGTAACCGGCGTCTATCTGATTGATTGATTGATTTGTAAAAGAAAAAATGGAGATGTTAGTCCCGAGCCACTCGGCACTGACTACTCCAGAACGCATTATTCAGAAAAGGAAGGGAAACTACACAAATCTCTACACTTTGAAACGGAATGGATGAAAACATCACCACAAAACTTTGCACGAAAAGCAACAGTGCAGGAGAGTCTACGTGCGAAATCTCAATGAACAAAAAACAAAGAGCTTCACAAAGTGTCAAAGAGGTCCGTCGAGACGAGGAATTGCACAAGGGCGCGCATGGCAGGTATGAGCTGATTTCCGGGCCCGCATGCACCCAAGAACCTTTTCAGTGCAGTATGGCTAATTATCCAGGCGTGCCAGCGATGACACAAGGGTACAACGGTATGCACTGTACCTCGGGCAGTCTTGGAGCATATGATCCACGTCCTCAACTACATCACACAGACCGCAGTTGGGGCACAAAACCTTGCCGAGCTTAAACAAAAGTTGGCCACTGTATGGCACGTTGAGGCGAAGCCTGTAGATGAGCGACGTGATGGGTCGAGGAAGCGCTGACGGCATATAAAAACGGAGATCTTGGCCTACCTTGCGCGGGAACGACGTAGGAGGGAGACTTCTTCGCCAGTGTCCACTGCACAGACGTCTCATAAGGGTACCAATTGCATGCTTCGAGTCCGCTTGGGTGAAATACATAGGGTACGTCGGTACACCACATGAGCCCGTCTCGCAAGTATAGGTCGGCAGCCTCATTCCCAGGGACGCCACAGTGACCTGGGATCCACTGCAAGGTGATGTTATGTCCCTGTGTGACAGCACACGGATACTCCCTGAGGACGTCACACACCAGTGGAGCGAAGGAGCTCCAGCCCATGGTGCAGTGCAAAGCTTGGAGGGCGGTTTTGGAGTCACTGTATATGGTCCAGTGAATCGGGAGTTGGCGGGACACAATGAAGCAAAGCGCCATAAGATTGGAATGCAACTCGGCCACAGCAGCCGACGTCGGGTGCGACAGCCTTGCGCTTCTTTCAATCCACAGCAAATGAATTACGAATGCACAGGCAAAGCTGGTCTGTGTCGATGAGCCGTCAGTAAAGATTTTAATTCTGCCTTCATCGCGATGAAGCATGCTCAGACTGAGTTGGCGAAGAACAATTGTTGTAGCTGATTTTCTGGAAGTCAAGCCAGGGACATTGACGTGCACAACTGGTGCCTGAAGGGCCCATGGTCGGACTGCGGGTAGAGTCAATTTTTTAATGCTTGGGAATGAGGCTGCGGTGAGCTAAAACAGCTTCGCAGTAGCTGGATGCTGTTCGCTGAAGAGTGTCGCGCACTAATGTGTGACGGTAATGGCGAGTGGAGAGCCTCATGTAGTGCCCAAGAAATTGTGCCGACCGCATGAAGATCAGCGAAGGCTCCTGGGCTTCAGCCTTGACACGGGCAGTTGGCGTTGATTTGTGGACATCAAGGGACTGGTTCATGCTCTTTGCAAGGACGAACAAGGCTTCCAACACTTGTTAGGACGAGGGACAAAGGTTATGTAACACTGGAAGATGATACATCAACATCTGTCGTATAAGGGACCGGTGTAGACCAAGCAATGCCCTTGTACAAAGTCCCCAGCGGGCACCACAGAGGTATCGCAGGCCATTCAGCCGAGACTCAGCTCTATCTCTCAGACAACGAACCTCCGCTCTCCAGGACAGACAGCGGTCAAGAACCACACGAATAAACTTATGGGCGTCTATCTGAATGCTCTTGAAACTATGAGTTTTTCGAGCTACTTCAAAGCCATAGGTCGGCGCATGACTTCCGCATGACTTCATGATCGCAATGCCTTATCAAAGCCGGATGATCGCGATCATGAGTGCAATCACGAAACACTGGCAAGGCTTCCGCGGTCATGATCGCGCCGACCTGTGTTCAAAACTCGTGAGGCAGCCTCGCTGTTCATGACACCCCATAAGTAAACGCATTATTACACGTTCAAATATTCTGTAATTTCATCTCTCATCTCGCTGTGTGCACAAGGATGAGTGTATGGGCGTACCCAGGATCAGCGGCGTGGGGGGAGGGGGGTTTGTATCCAGCCCTCCCCCCCCCCCCCCCCTACCTTGGAGGTCTGGCCACGCCACTGAAGGACGTTACATGTGATTCATCGCGAAGCGAGCAGAGAGACAGTGTTGATAATATCTTCCCGTTGTGGACTGATGTGACTCCGAAAGTGTGCATGTGTGTTTATGAACTTGGGGGTGTGTATGAAATTATTTGTACACTGCAGTGGATACCATTTTCAAGGTATGTGTTTGCTGAATAAAATAGGGGTGTTGCAACTGCTTCCTTGTTATTGTAGGATATGTATGTACTATACATGCGGGGCAAAGACTGAGCAAATTCGGTTTCGCCGTTGGTAGTGTGTATTGTATCGCTAAGTCGGAAGGAAGACATGGCATGGGCGAGTGAACAGAGCAAATGTTCCACATTTCTCTGGTGTAGCTCGTTTATGTTATGCAGGCTTCCCTCATTTGGGCGAGAAAACCTCGTACAGTCTATGTACACCATGCATGAAACGGTGCATGTACCCGATGGACAGAACGGTGTTTGGTACTCCACGCGCTATCCAGTCTCTGTGCCTGTTGAATTACGCGGTCGTTGTTCAGTCGGTACGGAAGCGGTACCCTGCGTAGAGTGATATGTGCACGCGTGTGTGTGAACGTGTGCATGAACGTGCGTGGGCGTGCGAGCGCCTGCATGTGTCCGTGTATGCGTGTGAGTGTGAGTATACGCACGTATGTTTGTGAGTGTGTGAAAGCGCGTGTGTGAGCAAGTGTGCGTGTCAGAGTCCATGTCTGTGAGTGAGCTTGTGTGTGCGTGCGTGAGTGAGCATTTGTGTGTCTGTTACAGCTGGTTTTGTGCAACGGACACGGCGCTCTTCTGACATCTTCCTGTTAACAGCTGCCGCTGTACAATAATGCTAAGGGGGGGGGGGAGGAGTCGAAGTAGCTTGCCGTTGTTGGCCGCACTCAAGTGTGCATCGTCCCGACTATAGCCAAAAAAAGGAAAAAAGAAGGGGTAGAAGAGAGTTGATGATTTTAAAGTGAGGCATAGGCAGGGTGAACGATACTGATGGGACGGAGATGCACTGTAGATGAGACGTGCACTAGAGCGGTCTTTCCGCGAGGCCCGTTTCTTGAAGAAAACGCATGAGGTTGCGAATTTTTGTAAGTCGTTCTGCATAAGAACCTTCGGGGAAGAGGACGTCCGTCAGTATGCCAGGCCTGGGAGTGGGGAAGGTGAGTTTCCCGCATAGTATGGTATGCGCCGCATTCTGTCAGGATATGTTCGATAGTCTCCGGTTGATGACAGGAGCAACTGGAATCCACCCTGGTGCCGATCTTGAACAGTTGAGAGTTCGTGAACGCAGATCCCGTGCGTAGCCGATGAAGCATTGTCTGCATTACTCGGGGAAGATCTTTCGTGGGAAGGGAGGGTCGATGATTCTGCATGATGTCCTGTACTCCGGGATGACGCACTTCAACTATAGCTGTTTTACGGCCATGTGCCTGTCGGTGCCGGACGGAACTGGTAAGGATGGGCTGCAGCTAAGGTGTGCTGAGGGTGCTAGCTGGTCCGCTCGTTCGTTGCCTCTGATGCCGACATGAGACGGGATCCATTGAAGAGTAAGATCACCTCCGATTAGCTTATGCTGGGCACGCGACCTCCTTATACAATAATTCTAAGGCTTGCTATGTGGGACTTCAGGATCACCAACCCTAATAGAATGCCAATTACGCTAGACTAGCGAGAGTAGTTAAAGCATATAAATTGGCAAGCACGATTCTAAATGGTTCAGTTCATATGAGAGATAATTTATATAGCGGAGGTCGTGTAGAAAGGTAATGAAGAGAGGTTTGATGAAGGTGCCAGATTGATGACGCATATATTCACTTACTGCATGTTCTAATTCGCTACTTAAACTGCAATTTAATTTCCCTCTTCTCTCCTTTTGCGGTAAAGCCTCCCATTGGTCTCGCCGACCAATCTGTCCAACCATCGCGGGAGATCGTTGGAGGACACCAGTGCAAGGCCGCCCCACGTTACTGCGCTTCCTGAGACGGGTAGAAGAGGAAAAGCGAAAATTGCGCTTTGGTTCTCGCATAAATCACGAACAGCGCACTTCATGAGTCTCGTTCCCTTTGTATTGGTGTCAAGGTAACGGCATCTTTCATTCCACGAGGAGAAAGTTTGCTCTTTAGTGCACCTCTGTGGGCATGCTCAGGATTGATCCAATAAGAACATAGAGGACTTTTTAAAGTTATTGTAGAGCTGTAAGGTCAGAAAATTGATTTATTCGCTAGCTTGAGCCCCCAGTACTGTTAGGTCACAATTGCGCTCGTAGCTGTTTTTTTATAGAAAATTAACGTTTACAGTTACAGGCAACAGTGTGTAGAAGTTGCCACCAACAGGGCATGGGGCGAATAACATTGTGTCAAAAGAAATAAGAAATAAGTCGGCTACGTGTCGGTTATGTAGTCGTCAGGAGCAGCAAGACTGCGGGAGCATAGATCACCGTTGCTTGAAAAACTGGGGATTATTTCCCTCCAGACGTCGCCTCGAGTAGTTCTCACACAATTGTATTAACGAATTAAAATATTTAGCGTTCTCTGTCACGTGTATCCCTTGTTGTGCTGGGTTTAAAAGCAACGACCTGTCAAACTATGCCACCAACATAACCTATCTGTCTGCTGCTTAACGTGCCCTTTAGATTACCAATACCAGCTACCGTGGCACAGTGGTTAGGATGATCGCTTTCCACGCCGAAGCTGGGAGGTGAGACGGCTTTGAATCCTGTCACCGGCTGTGCTGTCTGAGGTTTTCCCTGGGTTTGGTTTTCCGAAGACTTTCCAGACGAACGTCGGCACAGTTCCCCCTGAAGTCGGCCTAGGACGCATACTAACCCCCCTGTCCCCCACTCCTTCCTGCTGTCCTCTCTGCATCTGTCCACGTCTGTACGCCGCTCATAGCCACAGTTGCTTCGCGGCGCTAACACAAAAAAAAAAGATTACAAATAGTTGCGTTTACATGAAGATGGCAGAAGGCGACTTAGCCACAGAGGGCGACATACCGCTTGCATGTAAAGGGTTGCAAGAGGACTTAAATAAGCCGTCGATTGAACGCCGCTGAATCGACAACGTTGGACAGTTTAGGCGACAACTGTCGACTGCCATCTGCCATGTAAAACGGCAAAGACTACTTTGCAAGTCGTATCCGCTACGTCACTTCCTCCCCGCCAGTCATTTCCCCTCACACAAGAAGGAACATGGCGGAAACGCGAGCTCCTCCCAATTAGGGGAGGTGGATTCGGAATGAACAGAGCACGAATTTCATGCTGTGTATCATCTTGGAAATGAATATTGCATCACAGCTTGACTCCAAACAGTCGAATGTTTGTTGTCGGACTTGAAGAGGGCGCTTCTATCGGATAAGCCGCTCGTAAGTTGCCTGGCGTGTGGGATTCTTCCAGTCGCCCCAGCCTCCCACATGTAAACGAGTAGGAGTCGACTCGGCGAGAAAAGTGGACTAACACGTTTAGTCGGCCTATGTGTGCATGTAAACGTGGCTAATATCATTCGCGACGCAGCAGAACAATACAAATATACCGGTATTACCATATATTTTATGCATCCAATATAATCTAATGTGGAACACCAATCTCCATGGGAAGGTAGAGCGCACCTAACTGAGGAGTCATCGTCATCCTTTTCTTCAACAGCAAAAATAGGGAAGTCTAGGAGTCTAGACACAAAGAACTCTCTGGAATTCCAATTCATCAGCCGCGTTCTGAACAACTCCCTGCGTGATGCTACTCACAAGGGGTCTTATGCGCGACATGTAATCGGATTAGGAGGACACCTAGACGAGCACGACGATAAGTGGACGCTAGTAATACGTCGTGAGGTGCTGAATCTCGCGTGCGCTTCGATACGTTTGGTTCACAGTGTTCTTGTGGTAAGGTAAACAGAGTAGACTTACACGAAAACTGTGTCGGCCAATTTCTGTGGCAACATACTGCATGTGCCGCAGGGGAAGGCTGCATATAATTTTGATAACCTGGAGTTCTTTTGACGCGCGCCGCTGATCTCCGATACATGGTGCTAGGGGCAATATGTTTACCTCCCCAACACTGCTACGCTTCTCGGCCGGGATCGAAACCGAGGACCTTCGAGTTTTGGAACAAAAAATTCGAGGGTTTTTCGCGGACCTGTTGAGGTTAAGACGTCATTTTTTCTAGGACGTGAAACACAGTTTATGACCAGGCCTTGAAAATTTTGCACGATTACTTATAAGCTACAGGTATCGCAAGAGAAAATTCATCGGGACTGCACAATATCAACAACAACTTTATTACAATATGATGACTGGGGTGTTTCATCGCCAGGGGCGATACTGTACCCCATTGCTGGTGGTGATGCGGGGATTGAAATAATGAAGCCCTTCACAATAAGGGTCGAAGTCCTATGGTGTCCAGAAAGTTGAAGAGAGCCTTGAGGCAGAGCATTGGTGGGCTGGATGTGGCCAGGGACCAAGCAATTTTGTGAGAGAGAGGGATCGAGAGTCTAGCTCGTTAAGGGATCCGGAGAGTATTGTTCGGGAAGGTTGGTAGTGTGGGCAATGGAGAAGAATGTGCTCTAGATCTTCTACACCGCCGCAGTGACTGCAGCGGGGAGAGTCAACATGCCTCAAGCGGTAACGCCACTGTGCTGTGAAAGCCACATCGAGGCGCATTCGATGAACTAATGCGGCATCTTGACGAGTACGAATCGTCAGTCCGTACTTCGATGCCTCGTGACTCCTCTAGCTGCCCGCCAATAGACCATCGACATTCTCCCACCACCCATGCTGAGTAGAGTTGATCCAGCGCTCGGTTTCTGCACAATATCATTTCACAGATGTAACATACAAATACTGAATACTAAAGATCATAGTAGAGAAAAAAAAAACTATTTATAGACCAGAGGGTACCCTTCATTTCTTGTTGTTAATTCCTATTTCCAAAGGTTTCGAAGCTACAGTTCTGCTTTGCGTAAGCGTAATTTGCGCAAGCAGCTTCATGAAAACAAGAAAAATATGAAAAATCAAGGCTTTCCAAGGACTAAAAAAATTCAGGATTTCCAGATCCAAAATTGAAATACTCACTCAGTATCACGAGAAACCATGCAAAACAGATGCCCCTCCTGGGACTTCTTTGAGCAAGTGATCCAAGGTCAAACGTGTCTTGGATGCCTTTCCACGCGACTTGGCGAGGAAGGATGGTGTGCCCAGAAGTGACTATCTCTGCTGGAACAGATTGAAACCGAACAAATTAGGCAGGGGTCAAGAACACGTAAAACATGTTCAACAATCACGACATCGTACGAGTAACACCACATCGACAAGCACATACGCATATGAAGCACATGATATGTCCTATACGCAAAAGATCTTTTCACCTAGAATACAAAATTTACACCAGTATTTTGAAGTTCTGTATTATTACACAGTATTTTGAAGCTCTGTATTATTACACAGTATTTTGAAGCTCTGAAGTGGGAAAAAGAAGTAAATCTAACACATCAGCAAGATAATTTACCTCCAGGCTACATCAGTGGGCATATGCGCACGGAGCTTGCTCAGTTTCTTCTAGCCGGCAGCAGCTCCAAGTAACGGTGCCTGAAAATAATACACGGGATCATTTTCCTTTTCGCATGCAATAAGGCGAAAGTACGCGTCTTCTGGGAGTACAGTACGTTTATTTTTGCTCAGCCAGCGGGATTTGAACTTCTAATCTGCTCCGTGAGGCGCCTCCGTTGTGCCTAGTAAGGAATACGTAATGGTCCAATAATTAATCGTGCGCTGCGGATACACCTTTCCGCAATGCGAAATATGATCACAGCGCAATGTGAGGTGAGTGTCGAGAAACAATAATACTTTATGCATACCTGAAACCCGCTGCATTCGGAAACGTGGAACTTGCATCGACCTCCCCGTCGCCATTTGCAAACGCCGTCTGTCAATTTGAAAATGACGTTGGCGATGACGATGTGTGCGCCCTTCGCCATCGTTGGCTCTGCAAATGCCGCCAACGCGGCTACACTGCTGCCGGCAACATTGCGCACTGCAGCCCTGTTCTGTTTCTTTTTGGCACGAATGTTTCTGTCTGTTTATGTAATCTCCGTGTATATTAGAAATCCGTCATCCTGTTCCCAGCGCAAGTAGCCTTCGTCAGTGGCGCAGCCACGGGGGGGCTAGGGGGGGCTCCAGCCCCCCCTACCTGCCACGGACCGACCCACGAAAATCGTGCAAATCCGAGGAGAAAATAATATATATATGGTGGGGCGGTGACAGGGTTACGATCGCGAAAGTTCTTACAGTTCATGGCGTCTAAGCAGCACTCTTGAATGGTTTTCAAAGTATGAGCTTTTCAAAATCCTTCCAATCTCGTGACACCGCCTCATTGGACATGACAGCCTATACATGTAATCGTATTGTGCACGTCCAAGTCAATTATTTTCGTTCTGTTTTTTTTAACCGCATTTTGCGGCGTGCACGAGTATGTGTATGTTGTCGCGCCCAGGATCAGCGGCGTGGGGGGGGGGGGGGGGGGGGGTAGGGCGAGTCTTCATATCGAGCTCCCCCTACCTTGGAGGTCCGGCTACGCCACTGGCCTTCGTAGTGAAGGAGCTGGCAGTGTAGGCTGGGCCCCAGTGTCGTTGCGTTTCTGTCGCTAGTACACGCTGCACAAGTGTACTTTGCCATACTAAATATCCTGAACAGTAAACATTCCCGTCTGTTCGTGTCTATTTTTCGTGTGTTTTTATCTTTAGAGCACACGGTATGCTAAACAATGATATCCACTCTTTGTAGGACATCCCGAAGTGTGTACGTACAGCAGCAGATATGAAAGTTATTGAAGTACAATGCATAGCAACACTGTGCCACAATATCCATGTATACATGTACAGCCAGTCAACCATTTATTAAAATTAACTGTTCTCAGCAAGCATAGCCCAATGTCAGATACTGGAAGGCAATGTGAAAGTATGGAGGACTAACGTAAAATATACTGGCATTTGACCGTAATCAGGATTACTGACGCACTACCGTCTTATGTACGGTGATAACCGTCATAATTACGGCATATTTCTTTGGTGCCGTATTAATTACACTACTTGAACCGTATTTCCAATTACGGTAGCATACCTGTTCTTTTTACGGCAAAAATGGATTTTGACCGTAAAATTTACGGCAATTTTTTACAGCGTATAGTGGATGTACGCTTCCGCAGGAGGCGCGCATAACACAAGCGGGAGAATTTGAACTCTATTGTCGGTCTCTGCATTGTCTGCTTCATGGGGAACGTTGTGAATGGGAATAATTGTGAAATAGCTGACATAGCTGATCGGTGATTACTTTACGATATTCTTATGCTTCTTAATACGTATGTCCTGAAAGAAAGCAGTTGTAGGATTGTTCGAGTTGTAGCAGATAGCATCTGTAGGATTTCATGATGTCATACTTAGTGCCATGTTTCGTTGTCCATCACTAGTTGTTGCAATATCTGGCAATAGTTCATTTATCATTTTGGTTTTTGAGGTGGACAAATATACACATACTCTCACCAAGCTTTGCGAACGTGTTTGTGAAATACGTGAGGAGTCAGGAGCAATGTAAAGTGGCTTTGAGAATGTTATAGAGGGTCGAATCATAGTTATCATACGCATAATGCAGTGTCCCTTACTTCTTTTTCCAAATACTATGCACAGGAATGACGTAATCACGTGATGATATGAACTAATAGTCCTCCATTGCGTGGAAGTAGCTGCGTGACCCGTCGGGCATGACTCTCGGAAACATGTTTGTCGGCTCGGCCCACCGTGCTGGCGTCTTCTGTCGGCCCGGGCCGGGCCCGACCCGCGGTGTTGGCGTATTTTGTCACAGCCAATAACAAGCCTGGCTCGGCCCGCGGGCCGGGTCGAGGGCCCGTGCAGGAGTCTAAGCCCTATACGTCTTGTCCTACAGTCCATGTGCTACGATTTCACTCGTACCTGGGGGCACAGTTGACAATTATTCCTTCAAACCCAAAATTCGCGGTCAGCTCCCCCCCCCCCCCCCCGCCGGCTTGTTCCGCCACTATGCGGGAAGCGCCCTTACAGGATGTGAATTCAATGGAAGACGGCGTTTATGACAATTAAGAGCAAAACAGAATAAAACATTTAAGATGTCATCGTGTAATACAGAAGAACACCATGCAAACAACCCCTGAAGGCATGAAAGGCACTAGCAGAATATAAACCTAGTGCGCCCTGGTCAAATGAATTTGAATGAATTGCGCCTATGGGGATTCGGTCGATTTTTGCGCAGGCCCCATGTTTAGACTACGATTATTCGACAAAGAAAGTCAAATTCTGGAAATGTCATCACCTATTTTTAGTCAGGACATTTCCCAGGCCACACACCAACCACGGCACAATGAGTGAGTGTTAATCCTGATGCACCCAGGGCCTTCAAAGTTGCGACTCAGACAGGGTTCCCCTCCTAGGCGCTCGCAGTCCCAAGTCCCAGTATTATGGTAATACGCATGCGCTGAGACTTTACGGCCGTTCTGAAGGAGTTGGAAATGCGGACGGTCATTTTCTCCGGGACTCCAAACGGCTGACAGAATGGACAACTTTGCGTTGAGTGAGTAATATACAAATGATACCACTTTGTGTTTTATATCGCTGTTATATTAAACTTGATATATACAACTTGATAAAATTGTCCATTTCGAGTGCCATTTTCGAAGCGATTTTGTCAAACGCGATCTCTCAGGGTGCAACCGGAGAACAAGGTACGCGGTTCAAACCCCGCGACCATACTTTTATATATACATATTACAAAACCAGCTTATGACATCTTTAATATTATTGTTATATCAAATGATATTACGCCCCAAAGTTAATGATATTGGCCATTTGACCATTTCGATTGCCGTTTCGGAGGCGATTTGGTCAAACGCCATCTCTCAGGGTGCAACAGGAGAACAAGGTACGGGGTTCAAACCCTGTGATCTTACTTTCACATATACCTATTACAAAATCAGCTTATGACATCTTTAATATTATTCTTATACCAAATGATATTAAGCCCCAAAGTTGATGAAATTGGCCATTTGGAGTGCCGTTTTGGAGGTGATTTTGTCAAACGCGATCTCTCAGGATGCAACAGGGGAACAAGGTACGGGGTTCAAACCCATGATCTTACTTTTGCATATGCATATCACAAAATCAGCTTAGAACATTTTTAATATTTTTGTTATATCAAATAATATTAAGCCCTAAAGTTGATTAAATTAGTCATTTGGCTATTTGGAGTGCCGTTTTGGAGGTGATTTTGTCAAACGCGACCTCTCAGGGTGCAACAGGGGAGCAAGGTACGGGGTTCAAACCCATGATCTTACTTTTGCATATACATATCACAAAATCAGCTTAGGACATTTTTATTATTTTTGTTATATCAAATAATATTAAGCCCTGAAGTTGATTAAATTAGTCATTTGGCTATTTGGAGTGCCGTTTTGGAGGTGATTTTGTCAAACGCGACCTCTCAGGGTGCAACAGGGGAACAAGGTACGGGCTCAAACTCCGAAATATGGATTTCACATATGCATTTACTAAAACCAGCTTCAGACATTTTTTATATTATCTTTATGTCAGATCATATTAAGCTAGAATTTGATTTTTTCTTACCGTCGCGAGTGTCGTTTTGGAAGCAGTTTCGTCAGACGCGACCTATCCATGTACAAGGGAAACAGGTACGCCCTAGCACTACGATTAAAGGGGCTTTGCACGTTTTAAAGGGCTCGATCTGCTGTCGATCATTGCGGTAGCCTCTGTTACAATCCCAGTACAAGCCGTTCATAGTATTTTTTTAGCACCATGATACAAGTCACTTGAGTGATTGTAAAGGGCCCTGCTGCCGCCTTTCCCAAATGTTGCGGTACTCGCCGATACAATCACAGAAGAGGGGCATAACATAAGCCATCGCGTCTTTGTATGTGTGTAATATGTCTTTGCCACCATGATTAAAGGGGGTTTTGCCCGTTTTAAAGTGCTCTGCTGCGGCTTTTTACGGAGTTTGCGGTCGCGTGCTTTATAATTCGAGTAGAAGGGCAATGGCATAAGCCGTCGCGAATACGTATATGACTTTGGAACTATGATACAGGGGGTATCGACCGTTTTAAAGGACTCTGCTGCCGCATTTTCCGTATTTTGCAGTAGCCTCTGTTACAATCCCAGTTGAAGGGTATAGCACAGGCCATTGATGATATGTCTTTGGCAGCACGACACAAGGGGTCTCGCCCGTTTTGAAGGGCTACGCTGCATCCTTCTTCGATATTTGCGGTTGCCTGTGTCATGAGCTAGGTAGAATGGCATAGTATAGGTTGTTGATAGTAAGTCTTTGGCAGCATGACACAAGGGTTTTTGCTCGTTTAAGAGGGCTAGCTGCCATGTTTTCCGAATTTGGCGATCGCCTGTGTTATCACCCCAGCAGAATAGCATTGCACAAGCCACTGATGACTTTCTTTCGCTTCATGATACAGAGAGTGTCGCCTTTTTTAAAAGCCCTTGCTGCCGCCGTATCCGAATTATGCGGGCCCCTTTTGCGCAATCCCAGTAGGAAGGCCACTGCCTTTTTTTTTTTTACTTTTCGAAAAGAAGTTGGCAAGTGATGCAATGTTTCAGAAGAAGACTGTGGGTTATTTCTTCCAGGTAGACGTGTAAGTGAAGCATGGACTTCTCTATGCGTGCTGCACTTCGAGAAAAATCGGTTGATTAACAAGAACAGTGAAATTCAAAACGCTTCGTAAAATATATGTGTTTTCATGTATGATGTCTTTTTCTCAGACGTTAGCACCAGTGCTTGTAGGTTTCTGCTGCCGTGATAGTGTTCGGGCTGCCGGCGATTTGCCTTGCAAGTTCACTTTTGTGCCTCGTATCTTGGCAAGTTTTTTTCTTGCCATATCGTGGCGGCCCTCTCATGCTGAATTCAACCGGCAGGTATCACCTTTTAGCCCGTTGCGCAACTCGTATCAGCAGCGAAGAACAACGACTATTTCTTATTTGTCATTGTTGTTGCAGCTGGCACTATCATCAATGCGCATAGAAGCCAAGATGCGGGACCCGACGTGATAAGATGCCTGCGTCTTGGAGGCGCATTTCGAGTGCAGCGAACCATACGAGGGTATATGCATTGGTGGCCAAGCTGTATTAGGCAATCTCAGGTAAGGGGGGGGGGGGCTGGAAAAATTCAGGTGGAGTGTACAACTCACTGGAGAGGGGGGGTTAACGAATCTCCTGGATATGACCGCAATTATAGCAAAGTACCTTAGCGTAAAAAAGTGTAGAAAAGAAACAGCAGAGCCGTATAGTTATTAGGCATTCGCATATACAATTCATCCATGAAAAACTTCGCTTGACACACCAGCAGAAAAAAATGAGCTCCCTTTCCAAATGAGACACTGAAAATTTGAAAGGCGTTTCGAGTTCTTCGTACATAGTTCTTTACGAACGATTGATCCCAACGTTCAGGAGCACTGAAATTGTTCGGTTTACACAAGGTATTGTAGATTTTGCTTACATTTGCAACGTGAAAACGAAAAAAATAAGAGAAAGAGAAATAATTAAAAATGTTCACACAATGACCCTCGTACATAACAGCTCCACCTCTTCTTTTTTTCTCCTTTTTTTTTCTCTCTGCGCCTCTCTGTACTCCGTATAGTTTTTCGAGTGCTAGACACTTGCATCAGTATTCTACTGCAGCCTTGTTGCTAATTTCTGGCTCTATTTCAGGCGGCAGCAAGCACGTCTACGGAATCAACTGGATTTGGTATGTTTTGTCAAGCCACGAAAATATTGGAATTCTTTATGAACGTCCCACAAAATAATGGATATGTACGAGCCCTGAAAATTGTCGAGTTCTGTGAAAGGAATCTTGTGTGATGCGGCTGCCAGCGTTTATAACGTAATGTCGACAGGAAAATAACTGTGCCAGTGAAATAGGGACTGCAAAGGGGAAGATTTACTTGCATAATCATTTTTATGTTTGTTATTGTACCCGCTAGGCCGTCAACGTATTCTTCTGAGTGTTAACACTCAAGGCCATATTTCAGATGTGGAGGTCATGGCTGAAGCAAGTGCTGGGGACCCACTTCCCACTTCACGGCGCATCTCACAAGGGGGTTGTCATCCCCTGATTCCAGGAAGAGGAAAACAATGGACACAGACTTGCATAGCGTATTAGTTCACCAGATATGGATCTGCCAACAGGAACACTCCTAACATCCCTGTGGCACATACGTGTAACCACCCAGACTTCACACCACATTAATTTAGAACCACAGCACAACATAATAAAATAGCTTAGGTTTATTTGCCTCCCATACATAATGGGAGGCAAATAAACCTAAGCTATTTTGTTATTCCCACTCCGTCATACTCCACTGTACAATAAATCGATACAATTATAGGGTCATTCTTTATTCCCGTCACTACACCCACCTCGGCACTAACTTAGTGCAGTACAGTCTGGATTTGATGCCAGAGCTAATACTACCACGTGTAGTAGTTTTTGCTGTACAGACGGGTAGACAGTCTGTTGACTGCAACTGGAAATACAGAGTGACAAGACAAAACATCCCCCACACTGCAATGACGAAAAGACCACACCTATAAAATCCTCGAAAACCTCTGATGGGAGGCAAGGAGGATGACCAAGGGCTCACTTACATGAAGTGTGCCTATGTCAGCAAAATTTTTGTCTTGCCACTACATGTCTCCAGTTCCAGCCATCAGTATGCACCAGCTTGTCTCTCTTGCCAAGACACCCTTGTTTCGATGGTCCTAACGCTGATAGCCTTGATAAGACGTAGACGGGAACTCCCTCCTGATTGCTCGGACAACGTATCCAGGAACCTGTCGCCTGTTCCTTGGGCCAAGGTATCCCCAGACCCATCTTGTGAATGACGAGTATGCCGTGAACCTCAGGCAGCTTGAAAAGACAACACCACATGAGATTTCTTTTTGTTTAGCATCACATCTTGTGGGCATTTGCATACCTGCCAAATCTCCAGCAGTGTTGGAGTTGCCTGTGCATTCATTCATTCCTTAGTTCCAGGGTCTTCCGCATTTTGAATGTGGAAGGTTGGCAGGTGTGCAACATAGTACAACAGAAAAGTGTCCGCCTCTTTCAGGATGAGCCCGATTCCAACTGTTAACTCCCTCCCAAACCAGCTTCCCTACAATTTCGGCAAAATCCAATTTCTCCCAAAATATGTTACTCTTACATTCTTCAGTAACATGCTTCCCCCCTTCATTGCCACCTCAAATGCTTCTGTTTTCAGACTTGCAAGACTTTCCTTCAGAGTTTAAAATTCCCACTGGATTCAATCAGGGTTTTGTGTTGCCAATCAGGGCATGGCTAACTGGCATAATTGAGAGCATGTCGAGACTAGCTGAGGCGGCTGTGTTGCTCCACTTTTCCTAATGGAATTGTTGAACCAGGATTCTCTGGATCGTTCCACGGCTGTCGTGCACGCTTATGATTTATGGGGGACAAACTTGTGTAGGCCAAAAAGCTGCTGAGAATAGTCGCCCTTTTGTATACAGCCCTTGTCCACTTTAGGTGCGACAATTTGCATAACCAACAACACCCGACTAGCACTCGAGTTTACCCTTCCGAATCTTGATGGGGGGGGGGGGGGGGGTCATTTAAACCAAAAAATTCATTACGGTCGTAATCATATAGCAAACGAGAGAGCACTGCAGCAGCCCAGTCAACACACATAGTTGACAGAATGTAAAATCCACGTTGAATATCGTTGAACAATGTGAAACGTGAATTGAGAACATCAATTTCACGCAGATTTTACGTAAAATTTCATCGTGCGAATTGTAATGCAGGAATTTAACGTTGATTCAACACTCATATACCAGCAGTTGAATGGAGCACGTTATGACAGCGTTGATACTTACGCTGGAATTTAACGTAACCGAAAACGTAGAACGAACTACGTTGTTTTTGCACAAGTTTAACTTCAGGATTTCACCTGCAAAGTGCACACGTGGAAATCACGTTGGTTTATCATACGTAAAGCAACTGCATTATCCAATCCAATCCCATCCAGGATCCAATTCAAGTCAGTTCCTTTCAAAGTGAGAATCGGGGAAGCCGCACCAGACGCCATTCTCCTCAGATTGTAATCGCCATTAACTGATGCTGGCGTTTCAAGTTTATTTCGCTTTTGCGGCTCCTTCTTCTTTGTTTCGTGGCTTGTTTTGGTTTCGAACCGGGTTGTGCTGGTGACTGTGATATCGGTAAGCACAGGTTTCACTGCTGGGATATACGAATCGGTTGTGACGGTTACAACGGGCTCTCTACTACCAGGAAGCTGGCTCAGAGATTATCGCCGCCGCAAGCAAGTCCAGTGTGTGCGGTTTATGAGTGATTCGTAGAAAGCGCAGGTATGTGCACGTCAGATTTGAGTTCATAATTGTGTTAACATTTGTCGAGTGTGCAAATAGGGTCACTATTACATGGTGGGCTCCCGAATTGTTTTTCAGCGTTGTTGGCCGTTTCAAATTCGTGTGATAATTATCCTCACTTGTATTTCAGGACAGAGAGCGATGCGTGAAAGAAAGGCAGATGTTGAGCAAATGGCGAGCCTGTACACAGACGTAACGTAATTTTTGTCTTGGCTGTTCGAATTGATCTTTTGCTTTGTTTGTGTTCACTTTTACGCAGGCGTAGTCGCAAAGAAAAAAGACAGCCTGGATGCCGAAACGACGTGGCTTCCCGCGAGGTTCTAGTGCATTTCAACAATTAGAACGGTCAGTTAACTGCCTTTATTGTTCACAAGAGAGAGTATTGAAAAATGTAGCAGTGCTAATCAAATGTAAGGAGAATAAAACCTTACGGCAAGCATATTCTTGTGTCATTATTTACGACTATTATCAGGACATTATGCCTATTTGTGAAATAAAAGCATCGAGAAATAACATGTATCAATAATAATTAAAAATGTAGTTACGTGTAATTTGCATTTTCATCGCATGTCAATTATATGTTGTCAGTTTGCTGTTGATTATTCCACTTTTTCAACATTGGTATACGTTGAATTCACGCGTAAACTACGTTTCAGTAACGTGGAATATGCGTTCTGGTCGCTGTTAATTTAACCCGTTTCTGGCTGTGACATTAGCCAGGTTGAATCAACGTTAATTGTTAACGTCAACCCTGCATTCACATGGTTGATTTTGAACGTGTTTTCAGCGTTGAATTTGCAATGTTGTGTTGACTGGGAGGCTTACCTGTGGTCCTGGGGATTGAGTCGCCTAAAATGTTGATCGTAGCGACAGCATTGAGGCGCGTACACCACTAGAAGTTCTCTACGGAGGCAGATGTCCCTGAGTAATGGGTGTTGTGTTATGCACTGCACGGCAGCACTGTTGCACATTTCTACCACCCTGGCAACAGAATGGCAACACAGGCGCTCGTCGGGCTCCTGTGGGTCGCAGACTCCACACAGACACCTGCCGATTTCAACATTCTAAACTGTTTCGCACATCCGACGGCAACCATGCAAAGAGATACGTCACCTAAAAATGTCATCCCGCGGGTTAGCCGCAGCCACATCTCGTGGATGGTCGGCGGGTTCCAGAGGCATTGGGTCCGTAGAGTATGGGTCATCATCCAGCATTAACTCGTCGCCGCTACCGCTAACATGTTCGTCAGAATCTCCCCCAGACAGGGAAACATCACTGTCGTTTTCCGACTCCATGTTTGCTCCCTTCGCTTCGCGATCGCCAAACAGGCGCGCGGCTCGCATTTGCCCAGGGCGCGCGCTGATTGGCCTTATCCCTGTGACGTTTGCTCCCACTTTTAGAGAGCGAGGGCGGAAGGATTCCGGTTTCTTTTTCATCGGATTGCGCGAAAAGTACGCCGCGTATCGAAATGGTATTTTCGGGCCCACTTCAGTGGTCGGCAAGGAATTAGAATTCGCATTAGTTTCGAAATTGACCTCGGAGAATGCGACTATCCCTTTAAAGGGACTCTGACCAGAAACTGTGGGAGCTCTTTCGTACTTGCAGTCGATAAAGCACCCAACAAGGACTCTCCATGGGATTGCATTAAAACCCTGCTCATGCATTAAAACCCTGCGGTTTCTCTAAACTCGAATTTTAAACATTCGGCTTCATCCGAGTGCAGCACGCCTAGCGTCAAACCGAGAAAACATACGTTTATATAGAATATCCACCCCGGCCCACCATCAAGATGACGTCAACACGGGGGCCACTCGCAACACCCACAATTGGCTCAAACGCGCCACGTGGTCACGCAATACCTGTCAATTTCCTTCATGAAATGGCATTTCTATGTTAATATGTTTTTATTACAGAGCATCAAAAAGAAAAATATACCCTGCATTTATCACCTGCAAATGTTTCTACGATTTTTTCTTTGAATCTGTACACGCGTTCCCTATATGCTTCCGTATCCGGTCAGCTGTAATGGATGCCGTATGCCGAGCTTGCGAACTGCGAACGTGTGTGACTCCCGCATCATCCTCTTTGTTCGGGTCATTGGGTTGGCGTTGGAGTTGGCCGCCATATTCTGAACGTTTCACCTATCGTTGCGGTGTACTGTTCTTGATCTGCTGCGAAGCGACGAACCGCAACGGCAGTCACTCGCCTCAGCGAAATTCTGTCTGCTGCATCTCAAAGGAGCATGGGGACATGATGATACCTTCAACTAAAGAAACCAAGTGTGCTCTCGTGTGGTCCTTACAGAAAAGTAGTTTCAACAAGGTTAGCAGATTTATTTTTCAGTTCCAAGTCTACGTACTGAAAATCATGCAAGTGCAGTTGATCATTCTCGTAGCTGTTGTGTAACGCGTATGCTTTCTTACGTATCCCACAGAACCCTCCACTTTTTCAACCAAGTTATCTTTATGAGATCCTTCTGATGGCTTCTTACTAGGCTATGCCGCTCCGAAGCATTGAGATGGGGAAGCGTCGTGGTAGCTGCACCTCCGCTTTCGAAAGATGAAACAGTCTTTCCACACTGTCTTACTGGCTTTGTATAGAGTCTGGCAAATCCGACAGACATGGACTGCCTTCAAGAAAGTTTGAAATGTAAGTATGTGTATATTGGTTTCACATATCCACCACATATTGAGCGTGTGTATGATTGTACTTTATATGCTACAGCATATCAGCGTACATTATTATTCAACACGTAGTGTGGCACACTCGACATCAGTCACACAAAGCCAACAATTGCCTTTTCTTCAATTGCTTATTTTTATCATATCATGTTTTTGTCTATATCTCAATTTACCAACCAACAAAGTATATTATTTTAGTATAATCGTCTGATATTTAACAAGTCACAGTTTTACCATGGTTTTGGCGCACTATAGCCCGAGTTGCTTATGTGCCATTAAATTGAATCATCATCATCTTCAACTGCCATTATTCAATTGAAGTGCCAGGTGGATATAATGATATGGCGAAATATATTTTTTGCTGTCATCCTGGAATTGCTCATTTCAGAAGAATAGTCACCGTGAAGTTTGTTTTCGTTTTTGGAAACATTAAGAGGACTAAAACCAAACACTTTTCTTTCAGAGCATCCCTTATGCACCTGCATTTCAATTCCAATCTGTATTACAAGAATGACAGACCACTCAACAGAGATGAAAATCTGAAAGTAAAAGCGCTGGAACGAAGATACTTTAATCTGTGTGAAAGATGTTTAGTATGTGTGTGAGTCGAGGACATAGGTCTCAAGCTGATCCCTGTCTTCAAAAGAGGTGACAACTATGCTCCTTCTATCTATTAACCAGCT
Source organism: Ornithodoros turicata (assembly GCF_037126465.1). Classification (NCBI taxonomy): domain Eukaryota; kingdom Metazoa; phylum Arthropoda; class Arachnida; order Ixodida; family Argasidae; genus Ornithodoros; species Ornithodoros turicata. The sequence goes on along the minus strand of NC_088202.1, from coordinate 49,140,314 downwards.
CCACTTTTTAGGGTTCCCTGTAAACTAATGGAGCACATCATGTACTACCACGTTGTCAACCAAGTTGAGTCTGTCGATTTCTTTTTTTAAATTCCAGCATGGCTTTAGAAGAGGGTATTCAGGCAAAACTGACGTAGTGGAATTCATTCACAGCATTTTGAACTGTTTTGATTTCTGGGTACACGTAGATGTAGTATTTTTTATTTTGTAAGGGCTTTTGACACTGTGCTGTATACTCGCGTGTTGGCCAAAGTAGCCTAATTAAAATTTGATCCTGCTAACTGGATATGCAGTTTCTCAACTAACCGTAACCGTTGCGACAACTCGTGAGGAGAACCTATCATATCGCCACCATGCAGCATTTGTTATGTTACAATCGCTTCACATTTTAATCTAGTCAAAAGCAAGGCCTTTTGGTGATCGGTCTTGTATGATCACATGCCCCTCCGTTATGTAACACCACACTGGGTTCTTCAACCTATGAGAGATAAATAAATATATTTCCAAGTACACTGTTTACAAGGCTCGTTATTCCATTTCGCCACACTACCGCAAGCAATTGTTAGAGTAGTGGCCCAGGATATGAAGCTCGCCACTAATCATCATTCAAACAAAGTTCATAAAGTAAAATCCTTTACTGAGGACACCGGCTTAACACAACAATTAAGAATAGAGTAAACGTTTCATTGCCTATCCAGGTGGCATCATCCCTACAACAGAGAACAATCAAAAACAACATCAAAGGAGTCAAATCGGTGGTGCGCATTCCTTTCATCCAACGTATTTCATACGCTATTTGGAGGACACTGTGCCCATCAGGCATTTTGACTGTGCATATCAAGTTGAGTGCATAGAATGTGATGCAACCTACATTGACGAGATAGACAAAAGACGTGGGACAAGACTAAAAGCGCACACAAGGGGCGTTGCAAGGGCTATTAATGCTTAGCTTTACTAACCAGGACCGAATTAGCCTACCATTGCTGGCCTAAGGGACGTACACTTAATTTTGATGATGCAGTAACCTTTGCACATGACTAGCGATGGGGCCCTGAAAGTTCTTAGACTCCTGCTTTTAAGGCGTGATGCTTCAGCCTGTAATACAAACCGTGTCCCCCTATCGGATGTGTATGATGCCCTCTTAGATAGGCTACTGTGCTCGTCTTTGGCCTTTGTTGTACTGATGATGCCACCCGGATAGGCGACAAAACGTTTACGCTCTGTTTTTAATCGTTGTGTTGAGCGGTGTTTGCAGTAAAGGACGCTACATTATGAGGTCGTCACCCGGCTTTTGGAATATATTTTCAAATAAAGTTGTTGTTTTACAAAGCTCAATACATTGCAGAAATCATTCTCATTGCCTATCATTTTGGGGGTGCCATTCTTGCAGTCACATGCTTTCCCAACACGAATGGTAACTGCTATGAGGAGTGTTGTACTTACTGAAAGCGACATGAAATGCTGTACCTTGACAGGTAATGTTGATATCCTTCTTAAGACTGTAGAGAGATGTTCCATGCTCCCTTTATTCCAAATTGTTCTATCAGACGCAAGCCCACTTGCCACCAAGCCAATGAGTTGTGCCTCGCAGTCAGTGCAATCAAGGGAATCTATCACTGAGGCTCAGAAAAGCTGTTCTCCATCGGGATCTGATCCAGGACTGAGCCGTGAGTAGCTCCGTGAAAGCACCAGGGTTTCTTCGAATTTTAGATGTGCCAGCTTTTGTTTTCCTTCCCCTCCTTCTTTTTATGTAGTAGCTGATTACTTTAGCCTTGTACTGCTTTGGGGATTGAAGATGTGGAGATGATGTAAGAGGTGGAAGTAGGCTTTAGGCAAAATGAGGCAAAGTGTGACAAATCTTCTGAGAATGATAACGAAAGGAAAGTTAGGTAGCAAGTGAGCTGGTGGGGACGATCCATGACTTGAAAACCCGAGACGAGGTAGGGACGATAACAGACAAACACAAACACCGTGTTTGTGTTTGTCTGTTATCGTCCCTACCTCGTCTCGGGTTTTCAAGTCATGGATCTTCTGAGAATGTTTATGTATCATTCACACAAAGAGAGGATAGGTGTTATATCTTTTTCCGGTTTTGATATTTATTTATTTATGAATATATCTCAAAGGCCCTCACAGGCATTACATGAGGGGGGACATCGACATGGGTCACTTAACAAATACGGAAGTTACAAGGAACATACATATTTGGAAGACAGACTCTGTTTTTCGTTCGTTCATCAGTCTTGCTCAAGAAATTGTTCGCTGTAGCAATACGTAGTCTTGCTCAAGAAATTGTTCGCTGTAGCAATGGTACACAATGTCACGAAAGGAGTGCTCATCTATCGTTCCGCAAGATTCATTAAAAAGGACTAGTGTTGTGTTTCAACACAACATACTGAACTCATGAACCATGCATCATCCTGAGAGCTATAAACCATCCCAAATACAGATGCTGAATTATTTTAAACGCAATAGACGAGCTGTGCGAAGAGGTACCTCCAGTTAGGATCTTGGGTACTTGACGCCTGTGGCATTTTCTGTGGGAAAGGCTTGCCAGACCCTCTTCACTGCACAGGCTGGGATGACCATGCTCTTGTTTTTCCCAAGCTTGTGGCATACTCACCTTGGAAACTGGCGACACGCAGTGTATCTGCATCGTCTACACAGATGTACATAAAATATGGTTTAGGCAAATATGTAACCGGTTACAGTACAGTGTGTGTGCAGTGTCATTTCTACATGTACCTGAGAGCAAATGCAGTTTACCTGCCCACACCCTGTACATTACTACACATGCTGTTCTTTTCGAAACCAACATTGTTTTACTTTTCACTGAATCGACAATCAAGAACACTTAATATCGCTAAAAACCTACGCTAAAACCTTATGCACAAGGCAATACATAAAAACGTGACTCAGGACACAGCACGCTGACAATTACAAACTATTGGTTTTCTCCAGTTCAGAGTTGTGTACTGTACAGTCTTTTTACGTGATGCTCCCTGGACTGGAGTTTTTAACGACTTTAATGCAGGACCAAACCAGTTTTGGGCGCCCAAATTTTAACATCGTTCGACAAGGACACATGTGACTTACTTGTGAATATAGTCGCTCATAGGTTCGCGCTGCCCACGGAGTTCAATATGCGACCTTCAAGACAGTCATATTGAAGCATACAAGTTGGAAATCTTGGTGGGTTGTAATGCACTCATACTGCAGTCATTCGGCAGTGTTTTCGAGCTCCTGGCAGCACAAGCATTCCATCTCCTTCGGCATTATGACACACCAGCCACACCGGCACCATGAACAGCAAGTGCGCATTAAATATCAGAACACGAAATTTCAGAGAACGTTTACGTGTTCGATCACAGTGTGCGTTAAAAAGCTCATCGCTTACCTGAAGACAGGCGACTCATGCTGTTTGCTCCATCTGTGACCGATGTTCGTAGAGCTCTAACTTCGTCTCGCATTCGCGGCATCGGCAACGTTTCGCAAGCCTACCGAGGTGTTTAGCACGCAGAATTTTCTTCTCGATCGCAGAAATGTGAGAAAGAAGTTCGGGGCTCGAAGTCACCGCATTTCTTCCTTCGACGTCCATATTGAAGATCGCTTTCCGGACGGATGCCGGCGCTCTCACAAACTCACTAACAACAGAACTTCCGGTCCGGGCGCCCACTGAAACGTGGACCTCGTGCTTTCGTCACGCACACGGAAATTGGAGGATGTCCACTACAAAGAGGCTAGATTTCGGCCCCGATTGCGCGAGTTGAGGAGGAAAAGCGAAGCTGGTTTTCAGCTCGCCGTTTGGCAAACTTTGCCGCCGCGTACAGCCAAAATATTTCGCGTGTGGCTTGGAGGCATATTATACCTTCGTAATAGATGCAAACGAAAGATTTGTCGAACTTCTGGTCAGAGTCCCTTTAAATTAGGTCTTGTTCGAAAATCGGAGTCTCATTACGCTGCCCCAGTTTTCGTTGTTGATCAACCATTTCATCCGTCAACACCACGTAGACTTGTTGTTGACTATCGCAAGCTCAATGGGAAAACCGTCAAAAGAGTGTATAGTGTCTCGAATTGATGATACTGTTGACAGAGTAGGGAAAGGAGAATACTTTTCCACTATGGACATAAAGAAAGACTACTTAAACATCAAAATAAGGGAATCTGACCAACATAAGACAAATTTCATTACACCTGACGGTCTTTACGAATTCGTTCGAATGCCTTTTGGTCCAACTGGTGCTCCCGCCACTTGGCAAGCAGTAATGGATGAAGCATTTCATTCCCTCAAGTGGAAGGACGTTGCACTTCCGCCATAGACGAACATCTCGATGTTCTTAACCAATCTATGTCCATACTAGAAAATTATGCTTCAAAATCGAGATCAATAAGTGTGACTTCATTCAGACCCATATAAAATTTTCTGCGTTACATTGTATCTCATGAGGGTAAACTGCCAGATCCGGAGAGGTCAGCTGCTGTTGACAAATACCCCGATACACTGAACACAATACAAGACGTAAAGCGGTTTTTGGGTTTTGCTTCTTACTTTCGCAAGTTCATCAAAGGTTTTGCTAAAATTGCGCGACCTCTTTCACTCCTTTTGCGAAACAAGCAACAGTCCAAAAGCACTGGCAAAACGAACATTACATCAGAGTGGACACCTACACACACTGAGGCTGTATGTAACCTCAAGTCTCTAGTAAAATCAGCACCTATTTTGGCTCATTTTGATCCAGACAGAAAAACTCATGTCTATGTTGACGCTTCAGCGAAACATCTAGGAGCGTTCATCTCACAGAAACCCGGACAAGAGCATGTTGTTGAGTATGCCAGCAGAGCAGCCAACGTAACAGAGGAAAAACTGCATTCAAACATGCTCGAATGCATTGCTCTTCATTGGGCACTCACAGACAAATTTCGTATTTATGTGTACGGGTTGCCTATCGTCCATGTTTGGACAGACAACTACAGTGTCTCATTAATGGCCAATGCACAGCAAATCAATAGAATGTTTGCTCCCATGGTTCACGATCTTCAAGAACTTCCTCTGAAGATACGCCATCGTTCGGGAAAAACCAATGTTGTCGCTAATGCTCTATTAGGCATCCCACAACCTTTGGTTGCGTCACTAATTCTCACTGCCGAGAATTCTCACCTTTCAAATCACCAGCAGTCAGATCCGTCGTTATTAGAGATTTTGAAGGCCTCTAAAATCCTAATATTAATTCTCGCAAAGTTGAGAACATGCGGAATACATTCATGTTGTCAAATGGGATACTCTGCCATAAAACCACTCAACAGAACGGACTGACAAAAACAAGGATTGTCATACCAGAATCGCTTAGAAAGGAGATATTGCTTAAGTTTCATGATAAACATGGTCACATGGACAAATTTAAGACCAAAAGCAGTGTTCTGAGTAAATACTGGTGGTCGTCCATTAATAAGGACGTCAAAGAGTACGTTCAGAGCTGTAACATTTGTCAGCGCTTCAACAGACAAACATCGAAGCCCGTGGGATACTTACGTCCGCGATCGATTCCCACACAACCATTCACCACAATATCCCTCGATCACATTGATCCACTTCCGGAAACAGGAAATGGCAGCAAGTACATCATTGTATGTGTTGACCACACTACACGTTTCGTAGTAACCCAGGCTGTCAAATCAACAGCATCGTCACATATCATACAGTTCATTAAGGAAAAGATCAACACAACTTTTGGTGTTCCCATGACAATTGTTTCTGACCAAGCTTCAAGTTTCATGAGTCAGAACATGGAAAAAATTCCTACACAAGAATTGAACACACAACTTCTTGTCCTTATTTCCATCAAGCAAACGGTCTTGTGGAAAGATCTGTAGTCACCATAAAGAATATTCTAAAAAAATATTGCTTTGAGAATCCTTCAAAATGGGACCAATACATCGCAAACACCACTTCTTTCATAAACACTTCAAGACAAGGTTCTACTAGATTTTCACCACATTTCCTTCTCTTTGGATTTGAACCTCGTATTGAAAACGAGATTCAGGTTGGTGTAATCCTTGACGATATGTCGCGACTACAGATCATTGAAATGCAACATGACATACGTGCAGCACCACGCGAAAACCTAGAAAAAGCTCTATCCTCTCAGAAGAGACGTTACGACTTACGGTCGAGACCCATCTCAGTTCTCTGTGGATGACTTAGTTTGGATAGAATCCTTTTCAACTTCACCTTTTGATCCTAAGTACAAGGACAAGGTATTCAAAGTTATTTCTACTCATCCCCGTGACAATTGTACTGTTCAAAGTCTGGATGAAGGAATAACAAAAACAGTTCATGTTTCACAAATGAAACTGTTCAAGGATCAGCCGGATTTGGATCCTAACATTACGCCTCATGATATAGACAGCGACGAGAATGTCTCTGTTGATCAAGACAGTTCTTCAGAATCCGAAGAAACGCTTAGTCCACCTTACACGACAAGATATGGACGCGTCACCATACAAAGGGTACCGTTACATGCGTACGACATCGTTTGACTTCCATAGGGACATTCCATAGGGACGCCTTGGTGAATGTCGTTCATTCATGGACAGGGGACACTCTGGTCCATGACTTTGTACTACATTGCTTTAAATGTGTCCAGTGTCTGCAATGTGAATTTTTTGCGGTCATTTTTTCTTTGCTTTTCACTTTGGGTTACTTCCACATTTCTTAGTTACTCACGCACACAGCCACACTCAAACACACGCTTACATTGTTGCTTTTAGCATTTCCCTTCTACTGACCTCTTCAGATCAACTTTCTGCATTTCGAATTTAGTGTCTTAGTTTCGAATTTAGTCACTACTTCACACTATTTCGCTTCATTTTCCTATCACTGCATGTACTGTATATGTACTGCATGTCACAATGCTATTCATGCTATGCTGTGCTATGTCATGTACTACGAACTTTGTACTACAAACTTTGTGAATGTGTCTAGAATCAGGAGATTCTACTACTTCCTTGGAGGGTGGATTATTGAACTCTCTTAAATCTAGGTTGTTCTGCATTTCAGGACAAAATATGCTGCATGCTTCTGCCAAGGGCCCTGGCATGGCTCATGTTCTCTTTTGTTTTTTTATCCTGTTTCAGAACAGCTTCGATTTTAAACTGTAACTTCTGCATTAACGCTATTGTAACGTTTAATTTTTCCTCAGTGTAATAACGAAATGAGGACATTTCATTTTTTTTGTTAGAGGTGAGCGTGTGAGCCAATCTGTTCAATTCGGCCTCACCGTCATTGTCATGAGCCAGCAGTGGCGCCGCTACATGCTTATAAGCGCACGCCGCGTGCTGTTGTCAGTTCTTTCATCGTACGACGTTCGTCATCATACGTCGTTAACCTGTTGGATCCTCGCTTTAGCTGATTCGGTCCTTCATCACCCAAATTGCTAGGTATATCTTTCCAGTCATTTATTCATTGTATGTATCATACCAGAGTGCTAGTAAACTGTCTGTGTTATCCAAATGCTGTATTCCTGAACCTTCTTTTGAGTTTGGCACATAGCCAGGGACATCGGGTCCATCACCGACGTTAACACCTTTCTTCACCCCTTTCCCTTGGTCTATCTTGCCTCACACCGTCTACTGGGTATAATGACCCAGTATACCCAAGGACAAACATCCAACTTGCTAAATACTTGCTAAATACTGGGCATATTGGTGGGTCACAGTATTGCCAACATTGACTTATATTGGGCATTACTCAACTGCATTTCTAAGATTTACCCAATATTGGTTGCGTATTGGGAATAATGCCCATTGCTGAATAACTGGAAAAGGCAAAGGTACTATTCACACCAGACTAAGGCACTACTGGAGCAGTACTAGATGACATGGGGTGGGGTGGGATGAAGACTGGGGTGGTAACTACCCTCATAGGGGCAGCGGTGGAGAAGTCGTGCGACCATACCAGGAAGGACGCTTTTTTCCAGCAGATTAAAAGCTTGGGACAGGCAGGATACCCAGATGACTTCGTGAGAGCGTGGATTCGAAGGTTCCCGGAACGTAAGGCGATCATCCAAGGGGAAGAGAACGACTCGAGACATCAACCCACGGTAGTGATCCCATATATACCTGGGGCCACCCATAGGCTCATGAAATGAGGTGGTAAGGTCAACGTAAAAGTGATCCCCTCTGTGAAGAAGAGGCTCTCGTTCCTACGCGAATAAAGCGTCACGTAATGCGTGTAAAATAAAACATAGAAACCCGAACGTCGACTGTAAGGTTGGGGTAGTGTATTCTATACCCCTAAGTTGCGGCAAACGATATATTGGGGAGACAGGCAGATGTTTAAATCAAAGATTTCAAGAACATGGAAACAAGGTTAGGTCCAAAAATAGACGGAGTTCGCAGTTGGCGCATCACGTTTTGACGTGTGGGTGCGACCCGCAGTTCGAGGCCACCCATTTAATTTATCGATCTCATGATACGCATATCAGGCAGGTCCTTGAAAGCTGGAACATAAAGAAAGAAAGAGATAAATGTGTGAGTTCGCCTATCGCGATATTAACAACAAAACAAGAAGACCTGATAAATAGAGGCACGCGGTTGGGATGAGAGCGGGGAGAGGAGAAAACCTGGGGTGGTGTAGTCTAGTGGATATCTTGATGTATTTTCTTTGCTCAATAGTAAAGCAGTGGCTGAAAGTGTGCGACATCGTATGTTTCGTCCTTTATGTTCTTCGTCGCAACTGTCAGCAATATGTACCAACCTGCCCGGTCTTTGTTACAATATAACCTGACACGTCCAGCCATTCCTTGTACATGAGCAACACTGTGGCATCCCAGTATACCTAATATAATAATAATATAATAAGGCCTAATTCTGCTGCGATTCAGTTTTGCATACTTCAGGTATCAGGTAGCCTGTTATAAATACACTGTCCCAAATAAGCGGTATTTTTTTATATTTGAATAAGTGCGCTGAATAGCCGTTCAGAATACTTTCTCCTGTGGACGTCCGAAATAGACCGCAATGACATTATTTTCCGGAAATGGATGGCTGATGGACATCTCTGGGAGCTTCACGCCTCACCGTATATCCTCTGGATGTACCATTGCGGCCGTTTCAAGAATTATCCCAATCAGGTCCCTGAAGGGATGTTACATCAAGCGGTTATTCCGAGAGAGACAGAAAGGCGCCATCGTGTACGCACTAAAACTTAATACGCCCTCTTGGCTGTAACTGGATGATACCCTAACTGCTTCCTTTTTTGGTGTAAATCGAGCACTACCTGCCTACCAACCTGGTGTAAATCAACACCGTAAGATATCAATCAACACAACGTATGTTTGATTTTCGATGAACCTAGTGAATGCCTCAAACGAAAAGGAGTAAGGAACACAGACGTTATCCTGATGGTGAATTGATACTCCCAGCAATTCCTTATTTCAGTGTTTTTTTTTTTTGTGCATGTAATCAAATTAGACGCTCCACCCTCACCCTTTATGTTTACTCGTAGGCGAGTTGGGCTCTCCAATTCGTCGAAGCTCGCAAGACAAGCAGTGTTTAGTGTATGTTTTTAAGATGTATGTAATTTTAAGAGTGTGGAGTCACCAACCAGATAATATTATCATCGCTTCGTCGTCCCCTTTCTTCTTTTGTTTCTGGTGCATTCTGCACGCAATCGTCCGTAACGAGAACTTACGCTTACGATTGTGACTGAAACCACGAATTATTATTACATTATTATTAAAGCTCACTCCCAAAAGTGCACATTACTTCATCTCAGAGTCCTCAAGAGAAGTGTCATTCCCGTGCGGTCGGCACATGTATATAGCACGAAGACTTCCTGCGCTACACGCAGAGTACACACGGAGAAAATAATGACACCGAAAATCGATGTAGCTCCGGTGCGACGAACTCCATTTTTGAATCGACCTATCTCCCACCTCTTTCGGAGGATACTGTGATACCTGCGAACGAAAGAGGCGAACACAGCGGGCTCCGCCACATTAAGCAAACGCCTGGAGCCTTCCAATAAAGGCACTCGTATGAGGTAGCGGAATGCATACGTTTTCAAAGGAGAAAGTTCATTTCGGAAAGCGCCGCAGAAGCATTAAATCCTTGGGGGAAATTAAAGGGGGGGGGGGGAATGCTGCGCACGACTAGCTGTCATTTCCATGCTGCACGAGCTTCAAAACTTTTAATGGGAGGGTGTTTTGTATTTATTTCCAAACTCGCTCTCCTTTTGCGTTCAGTAATACCCTGGGGAGCGTTTGGCTATCACACTCACTACTACAAAGGACGCCGGCATCCCTTGGAATAGATTGCACCAGGAGGGATCGGATCACAAAAGAATTTTTTATGGATAACGTTCTCTTATTTTGTGCATTTTGTATTATCGTTCTCTGCGCAGAGTGACTTAATTTTGTATTGCTTCATCGCGAGTGAACAAACAAAACATGCTTTTGGTTTTGCCCGAGGAACCTGCCCCGCTGTACTGCAGGAACCACGTCAGACGATACTGTGTCTCTCAAAGTGAATACAGTCAAACCTCGCTTTACGAACACCCTTCGTTTCTCAAAAAATCGTTCGTAAATCGAGGTATTCGTAAATCGAGGTCCGAGGAGTGCAGTGCACAAATACGTCACAAAAACACGGGAACTACTTCTTCTTCTACGGGAAATTAATTTGAGTAAGTTTTATTTTTGAAAATACTGCGTAATTGTGCTTTGCACCATACTTTCTGCAGGGTCTATCCTGTTTAGAAGAGATGACAGAAGTCTGACACTTGACTCACCCACCCGGTCCTCAAAGTACCGTATCGCGCGCGGATGAGACTGCTTCCAACGGCAAATATTACGCTTGTCACCGGCTGTCAGGACTGAACGCCTTCTCTTGGAACGGCAAGATGTTTCCATCTCGGAGACCTGGTCCAAACTCACAACCGTTCGGCTGTAAACGCCCGAATTATTCTTTCAGGAAATGGTGAATCATATTTGTGGAACGTAGCGACGTTGGGACATTGTATGTTTGACCTTGGCAGCATGTACTGAGGAACTTTCATTATCCTCCGGTCCATTGGCGTTATCCTCTGTACGTTCATAACGCCCGTTCGTATATCGAGGTCAGAATGGCTTGGCTACTTTGGGTCCGTTCCCTAATAATCCGTTCATAGTTCGGATATCGAGGGTTCGTAAAACGAGGTCGAAACACACGGAAAAAGTTTGGTTCCCTGTGGAGCTGTTCGTAAGTTGAGGGAATTCGTATATCGAGGGTTCATAAAACGAGGTCCGACTGTATACTGGCGAAGGAAACGAAGAATTCGAGAGGGAAAGTGCTACAAATCAAGCATTACCTGCACTGTTTCGAACAACGACTTTTTTAACATTCGTATAATTCCTCGGGATGTGTAAGAAGAGTTTCTTTCTAAGTTTCGACAAACTCCTAACTGTTCAGCGTGGCCCGATCGAAGACGCAGAATAGACTCTTGCGTCGCGTGTGCAGTACTGTGTCACTCGGAGTCGCCATAACTCCTCACTCGCGGCACTGGAGAGCCCTCCTTTTCATATTTGGATGATTTTGGGCTTTCTGCCCTCACCCCATATGCGGCCGGTCCCTGGAGGCTCCATTATCATTTCTTCAAGCTATCGGAGCGGACTATTTATTTATGTCTCGACTGCTTGGGTTTTGCGAGTCTCGGGTTCTGCCTTCGTTAAGTGACTTTTTCAGCTGTAGTTGTAAAGTGGAGGTTTAAAGGGGGGTGGGGAGGAATCCGAAGAGTGTCTGAAACTGAAGCATCCAGTAAAGCGCTTCGGGCGCGCCTCATAGAGGGCGCCTCATGCTCACATTGGGCAGAGCCGTTTATCGAGAGAGTTTTGCAATTAGGAGAAGCCTATCTTGAACAGCATCATGCGACGTCACGGCTGAACGACCTCCTCCGATGCGCTTTATTGTTGTCCAGATGTAAACCGGACGCCGACGCCATGTTGATGCAAAGCGTTGTTCACGATGCGAGAAGGAATACACGTGCGTATCGCGTCCTTCGAGAACCGTTCGTCCTTGAATCCTTTCAGTTTGGTAACAAAGCCCCCTCACCACAGACGCCTGTGGCTCATAAGCCGTCGATTGTGGTAGATGGGTCATTCCAGCTCAAACGTCCCAATCGCGTGGCTCGACCATCGCCGATTTTGTCCTTCTCACTGATGTACACACGTTCTGTGTGAAATATTTCTTTCGGGATCCGCACGAAATCGCCGCTAGGGGCCTACGAACTTCCGCTCCGAACCAAAAACCGTAATGCGTTGGAGCAGGCGCAGAGGGTGAACGGCTTTACATATCTGAAAAATTCAAACTGGACGCGCTTCCGAAAGGTTCAAACTAGTCATCATCGAATTTGCAGTCGCCGCGAGTGAAGAAATAGCGAGCTATGCTTCCGCGAAACAGGCGTAAAATCGAACGTATTCGACATTTTTCTAAAAAAATACCATGAGCAGAAATTGCTAAGTTATATTTTTTGTTTGTAGGGGCCTACCATTACATTCCACCCAAAAAGTTTGACGCCAGAAAATTAAACTGTTAGGCTGTAAAAAAATGTGAAAGTCGGTAGTTTTAGGAAAAATTGAAAAATTCGCCGAAGAAAAAGTGGCATTGGCGGTCGCGCTAAAGGAACGAAATTTCCGCACAAATGTAGCATAGTTTCCCAGTTATAAGTAAAAAAATTCTCCAGGGTGTTTTTTTCTTATACGACCGCGACGAATTTTTAAGTTCACCCCGTTGTGCCTCTCGCGACGCGCCGCACGGGATGGGCTTCCTTGCGGCGCCCTCCTCCCCGTCGCTGCTCCTAAGTTCGCGAGCTTTACGGACCATTCGTTCTGGTGCGCCGAAGAAGTCCATAACTTTTTTCTGTGATGAAGAGGGAAGGGCTAGGATGAGTATCGATGTTTTCTTAGCTGCGGAAAGTTCACTTCTGTACTTTCCCTTGAGTTCTTGCAGTAGTTGCTCGTACTCATCAGCCAGTTCCGTTCTCTCAGCTGAGGGTTCCTCGATGGGCAGACCAACACCCCGTGCCATCATGAACTGTGCATGGCTCTGTAGTCGAGACACTTTCTTTTTTGCATACGTTTCACGTTGCGCCATTGACTTCTTCTTTTTAACTGCTGTCTCGCCCAGTACTTCAAGTGAAGCGTTTAAAACGGAAAGACTCTCACCATCATCAGGGCTAGCCGAAGTCGAAGAACTCTCGGTTTGGACATTCACAGTCGACCCCTCATCTTTCAAGTACAGGCACTTCTTGTAGCACGTTGGACACAAGCGATCACCAGGCACCATGCCCCGCGACGTCAGTCTTCGTGCCAAGGTGACAGAGATGTGTTTGGTTCCCTTTCCGTTCTTCCGGTGGGAAGAAAAGGTGTCAACACAATTTCTTGACGCCACAGAATGAGGGTACATGCGAAAATACAGGGCGTAATGGTACTTGCATATGCTGGTGATAGTTTTCACTCACGTCGTGATCTGGGTGATATAATGAACTGCTCGTCTTCCTGAAGCCCCGAAAAATTGAGGAATGGTCTTCCCTGGTCTGTTGTGCACTTCTGAGGTCCGAACGTACAGGAATGCCGTACGTCACGTTCCTCAAGCTCGGAAAAGGTGCTTGATGTCTCTGCCACATGTACACAAATGCTCAGACGACATGCGAATATCCGAAGACACCTCTCATAGGACGATGGGACCTTGTACGGTTCTAGCGTGAATGAGAGATGTCCACCTGCTCTAAGCAGAATAATGGTGAAATGTGAATTATGTATTCTTATCCCTTTCTTTTTTCTAATCAGCTGTTACCTAACTTGGGGCTAAAAAACAAATAAATAAAAAGAAACGGAAATCGGCAACATGCTCATTTTCGTATGAGAGGGTTAACAGAGATTGCGCTCCGCGGCTTTGGAACGGGTTAGCCGTCAAAGTCTCTTTTATGACGGCCGCAAATGAGTGTTGGGAAAACCTTGTTTGCTTTATTATTATCCCCTGGCCAGGACCACCATCAGTGTCAAATAATGCTTAATCGTGCATCAGAGTTGAGTAACCGACATTTTGTGCGGAAAGAAGGAGGGCGCCGCAAGGAAGCCTATCCCGTGCGTCGCGTCGCGAGAGGCGAACCAGGGTAAACTTAAAAATTCGTCGCGGTCGTATAACAAAAAACACCCTAGAGAATTTTTTATATTTATAACTGGGGAACTATGCTACATTTCTGCGGAAATTTTGTTCCTTTAGCGCGTCCGCCAATGCCAATTTTTCTTCGGCGAAGTTTTAAATTATTCCTAAAACTACCGATTTCCGCATTTTTTTTTCGCAAACTTTCGCAAACTTTTTTTAGGAATGTACTGGTAGGCCCCTACAAACGAAAAATATAACTTAGCAATTTCTGCTCATGGTGTTTTTTCAGAAAAATGTTGAATTCGTTCGATTTTCCGCCTGTTTCGCGGAAGCGCAGCTCGCGATTTCTCCACTCGCGGGAGGCTGAAAATCCGATGATGACTAGTTTGAACTTTTCGGAAGCACGTTCCGTTTGAATTTTTCAGATATGTAAAGCCGTTCACCCTCTGCGGCTGCTCAAACGCATTGCGGTTTTGGGTTCGGAGCGGAAGTTCGAAGCCCCTAGCGGCGATTCCGTGCGGATCCCGAAAGAAATATTTCACACAGGACGTACGTACGTCAGTGAGAAGGACATATGTTTTTTTTTTCACAAAATCGACGATGGTGGAGCCACGCCATTGGGACGTTTGAGCTGGAATAAACCAGATAACATTGAGTGCGATAAAAGCACCTGTCGACTAGCCGGTGGACTACATCAAAATGGCGCCGGTTTGCTGGTTGATAAGAGGATTTCGCTTGGATTCAGGCTTTTTGAGCGGTGCAACGGCGAATCTGACATCAACACGGGCTCCTTCCGTGAAGCGGCAAGAGATCAAAAGATGGCCAAACTCTGCCTATATACGGCTCTGATGTTTGGATAGACAGCCTGCGCTCTAGTGCTTCCGCATGCGCCTCATAGAGGGCGCCACAGTCTCACGTTGTAACGTCCCAGCGCGTCGGCCAAGAACAAAAGAGGAAGAGGAAGCACATTAGAGGAAGAAGACGAGCAGGACACGTATGGAAACCATGGTCCACCCGAAATCATCGCAGTGACACCGTCGCCCACGACCTACTCTATACTAGAGACCTGGACAACTGGCAATCGCCTATGAGAGAGCCGGGTCATGGGATAGTTACGGTAGTGGCCACTGCAAGCGCCAAACAGCATTACTGGGCAGAGCCGTATATTAAAAGGAAGTCTGGCCATTGGGAGGAGTCACAAAAAGAGGCTCGACCTGTCAATCACAGTCTCGCTCCTCTGATTGGTTTGCTTTTTACCAAGGGGGTCACCATGACACCATACTGCCACCCAAAATGGCGTCGAAAGCAAACATAGTGAAGCGGGGATTTCGTGACAAATTTTTTTCACAGACTACTCTGATTTTACACTGCAAATGCACGTTGTTGTACGTTTCTCGGAAATCAGTTTCAACTTACGCTCATCCGTCGATATCTAATCGAAAATAATATGGTTTGTCGCCGATGTTAGGCCTAGTGAACACGGCGATCGCGGCGATCACAACGAAATCATAACAAAAACGGCACTGCGCTGTACAATCTTATATTTAATTGCTGGATTTCGTGGATATAAACATTCTTGCCTTTTATATTCCAACTGTTCATGTAGATTTGTTTAAAAATCATTCCGACGACAGAATGTGTCCCAGCAGGTGGTTCTGCCGGCAGCGGTGCAACGACGGAAGCAGACGACAACTCCCGACGTGCCTTACGCTCCCTAGGTGGCGCTCATCAAATTTGCACCAAAAATCCACTAGTTCTGCGGGTTGCGAGAAGTATCCATTTCAATCCCATCCAATCCACGTGCTACCCAAAATGGCGCTGCCCATGTTGGATAGGGGGACAAATAGTGAGGATAGGTTGATTGATAGCGCCCCATATTTCAAGACTTCATTAGTCAGAAAGCTGAAAAAGTAGGTGGAGCTTCAGGTATAGGCATGATCCATTAATGGCCAGACTCCCTTTTAATATACGGCTTTAATATACGGCTCCGTTATTGGGGAGAGGGAATGTTGCTGTCGCCCTTGCCACCGTCTTTCTTGCTACCAAGCTTTTGCTATGCACGCGCTATTCTCTTTCTCACTGCTTCGTCGTCGTTGTCAACTCAGCCCACCATGCATTGCCGCGGTATTGGTAAGTCATGTGGTAACGAATAGTGCGAACTAGCGCCAAATCCCATAGCCAAGCGGCGATTGCCAGAACTACTACGTCAGCGCTGGGAACTTTGCGGATGTCCAGGTCTCTAGTATAGTAGTAGGTCGTGCCGTCGCCATGGACGTAGGCGATCCGTGTACCAGTCGACAGGCCGAAGAGGCCGAGATTATTCGTCAGGTAGCAAAGGTACACGAGCGAACTACCACTGTCGCAGTGCAACAACGATGCGGTAAAGTTATTTGGGGCCCCGCTGATTGCAGTGCGCAGTTGCGAGAGTGGCATTCAGCGGAGGAGGTGGCTGCAAAGAGCGCCTGCAAGGCAGCACTGCAAAGCGCGCCAAAAAAAACGTACGGAAGCGTCCGCTGAAGAGTTGGCCGCAGACCGCGCCCATGTGACAGCTCTCTCCACTTTGCCCCGGGAGGACCCCACAGTTATCGCTGTTGGTGAAATCGCGCGAAGGATTCGCGTTAAGTCTGCAATTTTTGGATGTATACTGATAACGAATGGGATTCTCGCGACGCTGTCCTGCCTATTCGTTTCCTCTGAGGCGGCATGGAACGGAAAGAAAGCAACGCTGTGCAGCCGCCGAAATAGAAATTGATACCACAAAGGTCACGTCCGCAGCCACGCGGAAAGTGTAACACAGCGTACCAAGATTTATATACCAACATATTGAGCATTGGAACCACCGTGACACTCATACCATATGCGGACGATATTTTTTATCCCCCTTCTCTTTCTCTATCTCCTTCTTTATCCTGCTGTTTTTGCTATTGAGTGTCCACAGGACACTTCTAATTTACGTATGATGATGTCCATCCTCCAGACTATTCAACCAGCTCAGCCGTCGGACAACTCAGAGCTGCATTTTTGAAGATTTCTTCATGCATCATTTTTTATCATGACCTTTTTACTAACATTCACATTTTTACCATCTCTGATATCTGTGGTACGTCGACAGAACTCTGCACCGAATGAAAGGCTATGAACGAAAAGCTGTGAACACTACATGTATCCGAGCTGCGCAGCTAAGAAGTTCAGAGGTAGGTCAGGTCGTGTTAGAATAAGTAATAAACTATACGATGCTTCGAAACAAAACCAGTTTAATTGAAACGGTTCTGAGTTGTAGGTATCAGTACATAGGTAAGGATTAAAGGAAAGAGTGAGTATACCCACCACCTTTGGAATGTGTGTTGGTACAATACATGGGACGAAGTGTGTCTAGAAGTGAAATCCCGCAGCCGCCTCTCTCATGTCGTAGTGCATATGAGCGTTAACAAACATGGGAATGTTCACACATCAATGGGTGATATCTTTACATGTGAGCACAATGTATGAGGTTATGGCACCGTATGACATGAGGTTATGACCTTCGTGTAGCTCGCATACATATGCTTTGTACAGATCAGAGGTATTCGTGACATTATGAAACTGAGGGTTACATAGAACATGACTCTTATTACGCGTACTCAGGGTCATCGAAGAGCACCCGTCCCGTCCAGGTCGTGCGTGATAGTGCAGTACTTCGAAGTAACCAATGCTCGGAGTCATTTATGTACGATCAAGTGTTCGAGACGAACACACTCACAGGGAACGGTCACGAAGTCATGCACGATAGACGTACACCGCATGTCCGTTAGTCTTGCGAAGCCATTCACTCAAGGTTAGAAGAAATCACAGGGACAAGAAGTCTTACAACGCCTGAGCGCACAGGAATCAAGCAGAGAGTAATAAACCGTCAAAAACTGTCCGACCTTAAGCACTTCACCGACGTAACCACACAACCAACGCTGTCGATTAACACATGGTACTATCACGTTCGTTTCTTACTCAGGTGATCACATCCAAATGTGTTCTAATGAACGCTAGTGTACAGATTCAGGAAAGCTGAAAGCGTCCCAAGACATTACGTCGCGATATAAGTGCAAGGCGCTCTACTGAGATGTGTGTGGGCCGTTCATTTATCTGGAGCTCAGTAGAGCTGCAGAGCTGAAGCAGCTGTGGAAGATGATGTTGGCGCTGGCTCGTAGGAGCAGCAAATGTCTGTTCCCACGACTGTAGCCGCGGGCCGCTGGCGTCGTCGCGATTTGAAGAGGTACGGTGACTTGAGCTTCTGCCGAAATGATGGATTGCTGAACCAAGAATAGAAAAAAAAGAAGTATGAGAACATACGTGACGCAGATATTGTCTCGTAGTTTAAACACATCGATCTTAGAAAACATGGACAAGTTAGACTCATGCTATCCCTTGATGGTCGATTTATTCAGGCTTTGATTTGTAGCTCCACATAAGCAGTCAAGTATGGGAAGAGGAGAACAAGTATTGCACAACTAAAGCAAGTACTCTAAACATAATGGTGCACTGCCTCCATGTAGATGCAGTGTGGCCACAGTTGCAGAATAAATCATTATTTTTGTGAAAAAGAGATGAAAAAGCGGCATTTAATTGTTTTAAACGGGATTTAGTGGATGTAATCAATTTATTACCCTTGTTTATTAGTGTATTTATTTATTTATTGCCACAAGTGACACACGCCGCCGCTAATCCAGTTGGCTGAAGATATGAGTAAAATACACTGTTAGGATGCCAAAGGGCGAATATCAAGTTCAAGTTGGCGCCCCTTCCCCCTTCCGTTCAAGACTGGAACTGCTATTGATAAACCGGACCGAAAGGGCAACTACATCGCACTAGGGCTCATAGCCACAGTTGCTTCGCGGCGCTAACATTGAATTAAAAAACATCGCACTCGGTACAGTAGAACGTCTGGTGTCACAAAATGCCACAGTTACAGCCGGTACGCCCTAGACCTGGCTGGCACTTCACTGGACACATTGCTAGCCAATGACATGTAATCCACGTGATAAAGTAAACTTTCTTGCACTGCAGAATAAGATTGTGCAATGTCCTCAACGCATCACCCTCTTCCTATATGGTGTTCTCAATGTTTATAAACTTGAGCAAAACAAGTGCCCTTATGGTTGACATTGTACTCACTAGTCCCTATATCTATACTTGTTTTTGTAACGTTCGTTGATTTATCTCACCGTTATCGAAATGATGTATACTTATAAAATATTTGCGAACCCGTGCTGCAACTGCCTAACGAATTTCCGTGATACCTTTTCAGTTAAAAGAACGATTTGGGTGTAATAAGAGCGTGGATGATAACTGACTACCACACACACTGCTCCTCTTACAAGATCCCCCACCCCTCATCTTACGCATTGTATGTCTTCAAGTATGCTAGGTAAAGTGTATGTATAGTAGTGTTCTGGTATGTATCGATTTCTTAGATGCGGTAGGTACCTTCACCTGATAGAATATAAAGACATTCAGGTGTTTCGTTGTGGAGTCAGGGAGCTTACACGTGATCCAGGCAACAACAACAACAACAACAAAAAAACTTTGCTTGAGATGCTGAATGGGGAGTTCATCGCCAGGGCTGATACTCTACCTCATTGCTTGTGGTGATGTGGGGAATGAAATAACGAGCCCATTCACAATAAGCAACGAAATTCTGTGGTGTCCAGAAAGGTTTGAGGGCGGAGGGTTGGTAGGCTGGATTTGTCCAGGGACCATTTTGAAATTTTTAGGGGGGGGGGGAGGCGAGAATCCAGCTGATTAAGAGACCCGGAAAGTGCGTTTCGGGAAGGTTGGTGTAGTGTGGGCAATGATGAAGAATGTGCTCTGTATCTCCTAAAGCCCCGGAGTGACGGCATCTGGGAGAGTCAACTTGTCTCAAGCGATAACGCTACTGAGCTGTAAATGGCACCTCGAGTCGCATTCCATGAATTAATGCAGCAGCTTGACGAGAGGTGTTTCTTAGCATGCGGAAAGCTAGCGTTCGATCAACTTTTCTCTGCATAGATGAGGGGAGAATGTCACTTGTCCATTGGCGGGAAGACATGGGTGTCACAAGCCGTCGAAGAATGGAACGACGGTCTCCTCTCAGCAGCGCAATACTCGTCCGTCTCCGACACGAGGGGACTGCCCCTGGGGCGCTGTCGACATGCTCATTCTCCACAACACCACAATGGGCTGGAACCCACTGGAGAACCAGTGGCTGAGGCAGTTTTCAATATGCTGCGTGTACCGCCGCACAGCAATACATGTGTCATAGCATGCTGACTTGCGGCAAATCAGACTGTCCAGCACGGTAGGGTGCTGTATCTCGTTCCGGCACACATAAACACACGGATGTGTTGCTATGATGAGGTGGAACCATTATTCGCCATCTAGGCTTACCCATTGCCGTATGAAGTAGTGGTGAGGTGATTAAGGTTGGATTGCACTAGTCGGTTACAGTTCGCTCGACTGGCTGATCATCGTGACAGAGTTCTAGAAGTGCCGAAAAGCCTGGAGCTGATGCGCGGTAGTGGATCGTGGTCACAGAAAGGGTGAACTGTCGATGGTCGACTTGCTGCATTTCGCTCTTCAGGGCATCGCGCTCTTGCTGGCGACGAACACTTTAGCACAACCACAAGCATTTCTTGCAAGCCGAAAGATCGTCGCATACAAGACACAGGTCCGATGACGTCTTTTCAGTATAGGGGTAAACACGACATTTAGCCCGATGCGGAGGATGAGGGTTGCGAAGGGGCGTTGCAACCGTTGAAGGAGCTTCAGAGAGAGTGATGCATCCACAGCACGGAAAAAGGAATATGACGTGATGCCGTGATGCTACTCAGCCCACACCTTATTAGCAAGTACTGCCGAAGACGACCCCATCTGGACAGCTCGATGCGGTAGGGTGGTGAAGTGTTTCAAAGGCTAAGCTTCATGTTTCCCTGGTTTGCTTCCTCATTGCTAGGAAGCCTATATGACCTGGCACCCACTGGAACGCGATGCGGCGTCTCTTGTTGCACATGTTCTGGTGCGCTTCAAGACTACCAACAACCATGGGCAAAGGGTTCCAAAAATGTCCATTGTTGCCGAGCATTGTAGGCCACAATTAGAATTTGGGTATAGCCTAATACCCAGGACCGAATCGTGCTGTCTGCAATTCTCCTCATTGCGAATAGCATCTCGTGTAAGTCCACCTAGGTTGAGGACGCCCGATGTGACAAACTGCAGGTTAATGGTTCCGACAGAATGACATTGGTAGTTCAGGAGCATTTTTGGTGAAGGAGCCATCTGTAAATACAGCTGTACAGTCCGCCTTCAGCGTCATGGCTAGGGTGAGCACATTGGACAGACAAGCTTCCGTGTCACTTTTTGTTTTCATCCCGGGGACATAAAGCGAGAGGTACCGGGAGAGTCCAAGGTGGGTAGTAGGATTGTTGTGGTTGGGTAAACATCGGCAGATTGAATTTCAACTATCGCAGGAAAGCTCATACGTTGCTGTTCGTGCAGCCAGGAAGCTTGAAGGGCAACATATTGTCGCCGATGATAGAAAAACCTAGGTCGTGTCGACACGTCTCACCGAATCGGATATTATCCAACGAGGCCTCTCCAGCTTCTTGCAGCACAGGTGATGTCAAGAGGCATTCCAAAGTACGTGTCAAACTACACTGAAGCATGTGCTCTTCTGGACGTGAGATTCCATGCTACACATTCAGACTATACAAGCGGTACACAACGGTTGTGCTGTCTGTCTCTGTCTTTGTAATGTGGTCTGACGCTGTTTCATCACTGGATCTATACAAAAGTGAACCTTGTAGCAGCAACCAGTAAATATACAGCGCAGAGCATAGACAACGGACGTGTAATGGCTGCAAACATGGTATGAAGAATGGCCTGTGAACGTGAGATGACTCATCACGCGATAAAGTGATTCGTCATCCTTCATCGTTGTTATATCACAAGTGATATATTTAACATCAGGGTGCAGGGTCACCTTGTGGTTCTGATGGCACCTATAAAGAGGTTGTTGAGGTTGTCACAATATAGTGTGACCTGAGGTCATGAGAAGACGCGATTCTTTCATCGGAACGGAGGAAGATTTCCTGTATTACCCCCACCCCCTACCCCCTCGCCATTTCTAGTCGTCCTTCATGCCTCTATCGGAGGCAGCGGTTGTCCTACTCGAGGTGGCGTGGAGTACCATCTCTATCCTGATGTCGAATGACTATTTGCAGGAAGGCTTTCTGTACATCGGCAACTAGAGCTACCGGATGTATCCTGAAGTTGACGAGGACCGCCAATATATCTGGGTTCAGATTCGGGCCTGGATCCAGATTGTCGTTGAGCGATATATCACAGCGTCAAAGACGATTCTAATTTTGGTCGTTACTCTATCTTTACGGATGACGGCATGCTGTGGCATATAATCAACACGATCATGCACCTTAGATTGTGGCGTTGCTTCTGATACCTTTTCAGCGACACCGGAAAGAGGATAGTCTCGAATGGCGCCGTCAACCATCAGGTCGTGCGTTTTCATTAGTTTCCTTGCTACCTGCGCGAATCGCCGTTTAGCGATGCGTTCGTTGGTACCGAACGAAACCTGTGACTTCCATGGAGGGCCACGCAGTAACAATTGTCATTGAAGGCTATCGTTTGTTAGAACTCGTACCATGTACAGTTGGTGTCATGTTCATCGCTTTCGTCAGCACAAATGCCAATACTGTCCAGACTCCACATGTTCTTCATCAAGCGTTGACCTTGTTTTGCAGTCCGTCGTTTACGAGCAAAACAGTAAGATTGTTGCAGTTCACCTGCATTATGCTATTTGTAGGAGAGTAAGGGCCTTGAAAAGTCCACCCGAGAATCGTCTCCACAGTGCGAAGTATTTGGCGTATTCTTTTTTTTTTTTTTTTTTACCCGGTGGCAAAATCCCAGTAGTGGTCCGTTCCGATAAGGATTTCGATTGGCTGGGGCTCAGTCGCTGTAGAAGAGTCAGCAAGCACGAGTTCATTTTTTTGCACCAGCTCCCGTGGCTCAGTGGTTAGCGTGCTGGCCATGTCACGTCGAGTCTGGGAGGAACCCGGGTTCGAATCCCGGTGCCGGCTGTGCTGTCTGGGGTTTTTCCTGGGTTTTCCTCGGACGCTTTCAGACATATGTCGGCACAGTTCCCTTAGAAGCCGGCCCAGGACGCACATTCCCCCAGGGCGTCAGTCGTGACGTTGCCCACCTCTGTGAGGCCGACAACAGCGAGCCCTTTCACCACCAATTTTCTTGCATGTGCTCCACAATTTCCGTTGGGGGCACAGCCAGAGTTTGTGCACATAACCTGTCGACTACGTGTGTGACGATAGTAAGATAGATGTCTGCCGGATAATGGGAACTGATTTTTAGTTCGACAGCGTCGAAGGTTTGTGGACGTCGATGACAGTGTCCAAAGGCACCAATTGACACTGATTCTGTACGTATCTGTTTGCAGCCGATGGTTTCAGACAACGTCCTAGTAATGAATGTGCGTTGGCTTCCGCCTTCAACAATGAGTCGAGTGTGTAGATGTGCCTTTTGCAGTATGACTTGAGGAAGAGGGCCAACGTTGTTTACAAGTGTTTTGAGCGTGGCTGGTTGTGACGTCTCGGGGTTATGTACCGTGGACGAGGGCTTGTAGTTAGGATCGAACGTGCTGGTGGCGTGTCAGCCAGAACAAGCTTTACGGTTTGCATGGCAAAGGCATTGTTTGGCGGAGTGGTCTGGCTTCGTGCAGCGGAAGCACAAACGATGTTCGGTCAGCAATTTCTTTTTCTGGTCGAGGGGTTTTGAGGGCATACAATCGGAAGTTATATGTTCTGTGACGCCGCAGAAGAGACATGGCCGTCGTTTCCATGACTGTGAGGTGCTTTGAAGGGTCGTTATTGGCGGATCTTGTGTGTAACTTTGGACGTTGATTTGTCTTTGTCTGGTCCGGTAGATGGGCATGTTCCGTCATTCGTAGAGCGAGTTCTTCACGGTATTTCTCTTCTGTTGCAAGAAATTGTATCAGCGACTCGAGCGCCTTTCGATGGTAGGTTGCTCCCGTTGTTGCGTTCAACGCAGGACTTTGTTCCTGTGCACTCATTATACGGTTAAACTGCAGTCAGCAATTGTCAGCAAGTATCCTGAGTAGCTGACGCACCAAATGCGTCCGGGCGCCGTTGAATAACAGGGCGGGACTTCCCAGTGGTCCGTAGACAGATGATGTCAGCGGAGGTAGACTTTGATACCTTCTTTCCAATGCTTTTTTTCAGACCTGCCATGACCACGTTGAACAAAATTGGACTAAGTACACTGCCCTGTGTGACCCCATGATTAGCTTTCATATAGGCGTACTTTCGTCCTCGAATGCGGGAATACTGCTGAGTAAATGCAGCTGTGATGACCATGGTGTTTGGTCGCCTAACATCCAGAAACACACGCACCGCTACCTCTTTCCTATCCTTTGGTGCTTGTACCGCTTATACTAATCCAATAAGGAGTCCAGTGCCGAACGAAGGCGAGGATACCTAAGCATTCCATGAACGCAAAATGTGGCCACGACTAGCAGTTCACTAATACGGCAATCTCAGAAGCACAAAACTAGAGCAACCCTACTAATATTTAATAATTGACTTGTTTTATGAGGCATCTGTATTAAAATGTAGCAGCAGGTACCATGTTCCCTTTTGTTTTGGAAAGGGAACTTGCTTCCAACAGTCAGTGATAACCTGGAAAACTCGGGGAATTTGAAGGCACCAATCTGCCTCCATACGTGCCCATGTCTTTCTAGAAGAATTAAGACCTTGCATTTGAGTATGTCGAGCTTTGTACGTTGCCTGTTAAGAAGGCCTTGGTATGTTGACGAGAGCGCGATGTCGGCGTAATGTAACGGTAGCACACCTGTCCGGCAATCTGATGCCACAGAGGTTGGACAGGATGCCGGCAATCTGAGAGATGCTGGTTCGACTCCGCCCCTGGTATATTGTGTGACTTTTCGTCAGTTGCAGTTCGAGAGATTGTTGCTTTGGCGACGGTGAGGGTAGGGGGGTATACGTTTAATGCTGATAAAAAAAGAGAGAGAAAGGGAAAGGTTAGCCATGATGTAGGCTTACTATTCCCAAATGAAAATATACATACAGAAGGAAGATAAAAGCAGTAGACACAGAAAATTATGAAGAAATACAGGAAAAGACACAGCTCCTACGCTAATCATTGTGCAGACAGTCATATATGAGGTATCACAGAGTGACTAAGAGTTAAGATTCCCGACGGAATCGTGGCAGCGCAAGATGTGACTTCAGCCTGCTGAGTAGGACGGCCAAATAGCACCGCGTGGAAAAGCTCTCGGTAGCCCATATGAGCGAGACGACCGGACCGGTGATCTTCGTACCGGTGGCAGGCAAGGCGTATGTGTGGCACATCACCCTCTATATGACACGTGGTGCAAAGAGGTGTTGAACATTGGTTCATCTTAAAGAGGAGGTGTGGAGTTCGTGCAACATTCAGCCGCAGCCGATAAAGCAACGACTCCTCGATGCGCGTAATGCGGCCAGGCACAGTATGTGTTATCAGCGGGTCAATGGATTTGAGGAAGGCATTGGTGCGTACAGCTTCTTGCTGAAAAAGCTGCGTGCAGTTGGCAATTGAGCTGCGGATTTCCAGCTGGAGAGCGCAAGGGGAAGGACAATTGGTTGCTCAGTGTCGTGGGCTTGCCGAGCGAGAGCGCCGGCACGATCATTGCCAGAAAGTCCGGAATCCATTGGAATACCACGCCGTGTCCCAGGGATACAAGTTCGGAGTGCAGGGCGATGACCGTGGTATAGGTGTCACCGCAGCAGAGTAAGAGGCTAGTGCACACTAAAAAATTTCACACCTCTTTAGGTGTTAAAAGGGCGTATTGCACAATTTACACCCCACAGTTAACTGTCTAACACCCATTTGAGTGTAAAGTGGGTGTATCTTGCTGTTTACGCCCTTCTACCTGCTTTTTACACCCTTCCGTGAGAAGGTCATCAGGCCCATAGGGTGTAAAAGGCGGGTCAGCTGCACACAGCATTTCTGTAATTTTAGCAGCGATGCTACTTAGCACCTTAGCTTCTGTTCGTGCTGTGCTGTGAGGATGGTCCATGCACTCCAGTGATTTTAAGTGTCGCACTGAACATCATGCACAGCACTTAGAACTGCACAGAATTAAATGATATGCAAATGATGGCAGCCGACTTTTTACCCAGGCCAACTACCAAGACCCTATATATACAGTGTGGCGCAGGGAAAGTGGACCAGTGCCTAAGAGAGCGATACACAGAAACCTGACGCGATATATTTATGGTACCAGAGTTAAACAGGTGTTACTGTTGACGTGCACCTGTATGTAACTCAAGTACCACAAGTATAGCCTCAGGTTTCCGTTGGTTGCCCATTGGGATCTGCCACTTTCCTCGGGAAACCCTGCCTAGTACGTTCCCAGTGGTCATTAATGGGACGAACCAGGTACACCGTTCTAGGGGGTGTAACTGCTTGCACCCCACAGACTTTACACCCAAATAGGTGTGAGTTATCAAACACCATTTTTACACTGGAAAGGGTGTAAAAAAGTTTAGTGTGTGCCTCCAGAGCCACTTTACTGACGGTGAGCGTACCAAAGTGCTACCAAGTACTGTCGGTGAGGACTGTCCAGGCTCTGGTCGCCGTTGAGGAGACGTGCCTCAAAGCGGACAGTAGTGCGAATACCTCGGCCTCTGCAGATGACATGAGAGGGAGGTTGAATCCGTGCTCAATTCCATCCTCTGGGATGCAGAAGGCAGCAGACGACCCGACTAGAGAGACTGAAGCATCAATGTATACTTGGGTTCGGTGCCGGTGTTAGCTGTGGATGTGGTGTAAGGTCACACGGCAGGTCACAACTGTTGGCACAGCATTCTTCTTCCGAACACCTGGAATGGACGTTTGCACAGTGGAGTAGTGAAGTGTCCACATGGATGGCGCATAGGAGGTCCGGGCCGAGGCTGAGGGAATGTTGTCTCGCAAACGAATAATAGCTTGACCGAATACTCCCAAACAAAGGCGGAGGCTTCTGGTATGAGTAGCTCCCGCTCGTGAGTGTTGGACATCCGATACAGGACAGGCAGGCTATAGCGCATAATGCCAGGAAACAGGGAACAATGCACACGACGGAGGTCAGCGCAGAACGAGCCCCATGTGGATCCACAGAGCTGCCGGAGCACATTACAGTAGATGCGGGTGCTAGCAGAGAGAGAGAGTTGATCTGCCGCGACCATGTCAGTCCCTTATCAATGACTATGCCCGTACCGACAGTGCGAGACGTAGTTCTGTCTAGTGCCAGCTAGCAGCAGGGGGTATTTCAGGAAGGAGCGGCGCATGAATGTCATACCTACTGTCTTAAGGTTGGTCCTCACTGGTGCGTTTTGACGCACAGGCATCCGTTCCGTTGGCACGGATCCTCAGTGCTCAACGCAGCGCAAAGCGTTGACGTGTTCTCACTGCCACGGACCTACGTCCGTCGGTTGACGGTGGTTGACACATGTGGTCGACGAAGCGCACCGACGTGGGTTCAGTGCATGCCCATACAGCACGGACGAAGGCATTACGATTGAACATCGTATTTTAAAAGCGTCTTGTTTGTGTGCTGTTGTGTCTCGATATGAAAGATACCGAAACGGTGACGCTCAGCGATGCTTTCGCGGGATTTCTTGTGGCCCACTATTCTTTGGCGGCGCTACTCTTTCAGCAGAAATTGAAGGAGACAAGAACACACGTTCTCACGCTGCACTGCCTTTTTATAATCTTGCCTCGTCTTCTTACCTCCATTTCGCTGCATTTATTGCACTGCAATGCCAGCATGGCAGCACCACATACACAAAACCACACAGCGTTGCTCCGTTGGCAGCCATTGCTATTTACCTACCAAGTACAAACTGCGCATGCTTCAGGTTCGCCACTCTGATTGGTCTCCTTGCTGCGTCGAACGCACTGCTGTGCGGAAAAGTTGAGCCGTTGCGAACTCTTCTACGTCCGTGTGTGGGAGCTCTCCGTTAGCTCGTTGTCATGGTAACCGACGGATACAGGTCAACGGAACGGATGCCTGTGCGTCAAAACGTATCACTGAGGAGCAACCGTTAGCCGGCGAGACAGACAACCCACCGTCAGCAAGATACGCCACAATAAAGTCTAAGGCATGTTGTAGACGACGCTGGATGGCATCACGGCGCGTTACAGAGGTCCATATACAAATGTCATCAGCATAGATAGTGACATGGGTATGCTTGGGCAGAAGAGAAGAGAAGTGTGCCAGGATGACATTAAACAGGAGCGGGCTGAGTTCGCTTCCCTGTGGAACCCCACGATGCACAGAATAGTTGGCACTGTCACCCTCTGGTGTGCGTACGAACAGAGACCTGGCGGAGAGGAAGGCTTGCAACCAGGCAAGGGTATAGCCTCCCACACCAATCGTATGCTTTCGCCACATCGAGGAAGACAGCAGTCGTTAGGAGCCCATCAGACTTTGCTTGCTTGATAGAGTAGACAAGATCGATAACATTGTCAATTGCAGACTGCGCTTGCCGGAAGCCAGCCATGAACTCAGGAAAGAATCGGGTGCTCTCAAAATACCATTTCAGTCGTGCGGATATCATCCGTCCCATAATCTTCCCGACACAGCTGATGAGGGCGATTGGGCGGAAGGCATGAATTGCGTGCGGAGACTTGCCTGGGTCAGGAGCGGCACTATCATCGCATTCTTCTCTTCTGCTGGGAAAATACCATCCCACCAACAATCATTGTAGACCATGATGACGGCGTGCTGGCCATGGAAGGGTAGACTTTGGAGCTCCTTGTACGTAATACAGTCATGCGCAGGAGATGCGTGAGGGGGTGATTTCCTGAGGGCAGCCTCTAACTCCATGAATCAGAACGGAACATCCAGAGATTGCTCCAGTGAGGACTCCAGGGCGACTGCAAAGGCGCGATCTAACATCCCTGTGATATCGAAGCTGTCGTTAGACGGACACAATATTCGTTTCCAACGTCGATTCCCGAACGCGCGGTTGCTAGCGCGAGCGCTTGAAAAAGCCGCCGTTGAGCAACAGGTGTGGAAAGTGCCCTGAGTATGCTTCATATTCGGGAAAGTGGCGTCCGCGGAGACAAAGGGCTCGCGAAGCGCCGCCAACGGTTCTGCTGAGATTGGCCAGGCGCCTCTGTGTGGCCGTCTGAATGCGTCGCGCATCAGCGATGTGACACGAGAGACCAGAACGACGAGCTTTCCGTTCAGCTCGACGACGAATAGCACGCAACCGTTCAAACTCTGCATCAATAGGTGAGAAGGCGATGAGCACACGGCGCACCGTTGTGGAACGAGTCATCGCGTCTGCTACGACTTCAGCAAACGAGGAAGAAGTCGGATGGTCCCGTTCCTGGTCTCTGAAACCGACTCTGGGGGGACCGATAGGCGTTCCAGTCGGAGCGCTTGATGCAGCGTATAAGTGGAGAGCGCTGCGCACCACGAACATTAATCAGAACAGGGATGTGATCGCTGCCAAGGAGTTCTACACCAGTTTTCCACGAGAAGCGCCGCGCTATAGATGAAGACACTGCAGTAAGGTCAAAGCACGAAGAAAAGCGCATTGCCTGAATAAATGTTGAAGGCCCATCATTGAGGAGGCACAGATCCAAATGTAAAAACACTGGCGCTAACTGCCGGCTCCTCGCATCAAGAGCGCGTACTTCCCCAAATAGCGTTGTGGCCATTAAAGTCCCCGCAGAGCAAGTAGGAAGGATGAAGAGAGCTAAGTATTTCTCCGAGGCTTTCTTGCTTTGAAGGCTGACGCCGGCGGCA
Source organism: Ornithodoros turicata (assembly GCF_037126465.1). Classification (NCBI taxonomy): domain Eukaryota; kingdom Metazoa; phylum Arthropoda; class Arachnida; order Ixodida; family Argasidae; genus Ornithodoros; species Ornithodoros turicata. The sequence continues at coordinate 49,110,322 of NC_088202.1, read as the reverse complement.
GGTATGGAGACAGAACAGTAACGTTCGTAGAGGCCAAACGGACAGTGCAGCTGACGAACTCTCCTGTGCCATTCGTTTACAAGGGTCTATGTATGACGGGTATGTCAGACTGAACGAAAAGGGCTGCAGAGCTTTGACCTTCACCACGTTTGGAGACGTACGTTGTATAGCCGGACAAGCGAAAAGTTTCGGATATCCTGCATTCGGAGATGCATATCAAGGGGAACTTGTGTCGCCACACGAACTGGCGGAAATCGGGGAGCTTGGACGGCAAGCTCCTCGAATTCCACTGAAAGATGGTAGTTGACTTGTACTCCACGGAAGCTAAGATAGCTCTTGCACTGTTCGCCGAACATTCTCAGACACTCCGTGTCCTTACAATCAGTAATGAAGGAGCAGTAGCAGGTAGGGAGAAGAGAGAAGACGACACAAAGTATGATCGGTGTGGAGGTAGCGTGAGGAGCAATGTATAGCGACCTTCGGATGGTACCGTTATGACGCGTTATGTAGTTGCCTAAGGCCTCGTCCAGGCGACACCAGCATCCACTGAGCTGCATTTCCTTCCGCAATGTCGGACGAATCTCTGTCGCCCCCAGACGTCAGCTCTTCATCAATAAGGGTGTCGCTAGAGCGCTCCGAGGGGTCAATCGGGGGATCAGGTAGCTTTGACGACGATCCCAGCCGGTGACGTGGATGGCTCCCGCTTCGAAGAGCTGTGACGGTGGTCCATAGTGTCTGCCCATGAGGATGAGGCCATACACTCAACCTCGCTGGCGCATGAAGCAGGATTCAAAGCTGCCGCTTGGGTCACAAGGTCCCGTGTAATGTTCGGATCACCAGCATCTGCATTCACAGCTTTCCCGTTTTCTGGTGACTGTGAGGCTTAAATGCTGTGTTTGTTCCAATTGTCCATCCAACCTGCAAAATTTACGTTGCCCAAACAAGAGATATTTGGTCATACGCTCGTCAAGCTTCCGGAGTGCCATATGCAAGATGTTGCCTCAATCAGGAGATAACCGAACCCCAGTCAGGTGCAAGGCACTCTTAAGTTCGGCCATCGACAGGGCCATCTCCATGTTGGGATCGTTAAACTGGGCAGCCGCTGCAGCATGTGCGCATTACAGGAGTGTGCGTAGTTCTCGCTGCCTTGAAAGCCTGCCTCCTGAAAGTTGGTGCATTCCGGATAGAGGTCCACTTTTGCTGGCACCAGCCCAGCTTTAGCTGAATTGTCAAAAAATCGTTACCGTTGAGTAAGATTCCTTACAGCGTTGTCTATCCAGCGCCGCCAGTGCTTAGAAACGAATTTTGAAGCACGCCGAAGGCCCTATTCGTATGAGCAAGCCCGGCCTGCGAGCTCTGCGCACAATACAGTCTACAGCGCACATCATCACACAAACGCCTAAATCGTTAGGACTCGGAGCTGTACTAGGAGTAGCTGTATATGAGAATTTGATCCTCAAAACGGATCAAATAGCAGGATCTTTGAAGTATAGACTGGCGAAGACAGGTGTTGCAACCTCACCAACAGCACTGTCTTATTTTGTGTGTCATTTTCTGTTTTAATTGCTTGAATCGAAACGTCGTTGCCCCCCTTACGTTCTGTGACGTTGTGAGTGAGAGGTACTGAGCGTATCTACACACTTTCGTGAAATACAGACAAATTGAAAGGTGCAGATGTCAAATCTTTACCAGTTTTGAGCCAAGCGCACCAGACCGCCTCCTGATGCATGTATGTCCTTACATTAACGGGTAGGTGCTAACTGCGCACTGTTGATAAAAGTTGCACTGATCGTTGCAAGGAAAGAAAGGGCTCAGCACAAATGGTTGGTTGGTTGGTTGGTTGGTGGCGTTTTATAGCCGAACGACATGCCTGCCAACATGACAGTTTATTGCTTGGGTGGTCTAGACGGGAGCAGCATACTTCACCGGCAATGAAGGTCTGCAGACTGGAATCTGCGAGTCCACATTCAGTACTCTGGTTTGTCAAGTGCCTTGCTTTCATATAGCTCAATACAGCTAACACCAGCATCTTTGCTGAGAGACCACTTCTCTAATTTGATATCCTTATGGAATGCGTTCGACAGCAGGAGTTCCCGGCGCCGCCGCCAGCAATTGAGTACATATCACAGGCGGCGCCTCAGCAATCATTTAGAAGCACAGCTATTCTGGCGTCGCATGCGTATTATTAAGGCTGTGTGGTTTGGGCTGTGACAACGAAAATTTTATATGCACGGATGCGCAAAAGTTATTTGTGTTCATTTTTATGAGGACAAAGCTTTGTATAAAATTCAATATTTGCCTTCTAAGTCTGGGAAGGATGCAATGCAGCACTGCCCAAAAGGGCAAACTTTCGAACTCCTGCTGCCGAACGCATTGCACCCAGCGTTGAGGTTACAAGTGTGACAAAAAGAGCAAACACTTACGTCCAATACTTTAGTCACGTTCAGGAATGCTGAACATCATGATAGCACAAGCAAGAGAACATGGTTTTGTTAGAACAATGCGACATTCAACCGAACGCACCGGTTTAAGCTCTGTACTACTGTAATCGTAACACATCCAAACATGTAAACTTTCTCTCACGGCCGTAAATGTTGAAACAGGCGATCCCTCTTTCCTCATCCGTAAGTGAAGCGGGAATTAATTGTATTAACAAGGCGCTTTGTGCAATTAGTGCCGAAGAGTCCGATCTGCTTACCCTGGTGGGGCTTTCATGCGTCAGTAACACCGTTGTCTACTTACACGAAACGTCTCTTAAATGAACAGCTGTGGTCGCTGTTGTTAAAGTGAAACTCTCTTCGTGCCTTCATCAATCATCGCTCTTTGCAAATCTGCGCTTACTGTCTCACGCATCTTTAGAATGCTCAGTAACATGAATCAATGTTTTGTAGAAGTTCTAATTGCAGTCCGAAGCGAGAGGAAGAAAAGAAAAAGTCATTGCTTGCATTGCTTTTCATTTGTGCCGTGCTGGTCGAGTCAGTGGGATAGTGGTGACGAGGATGTTAGCATCGATCACAAGCGGCACGCCAGCGACATGCGTGCACGTGCTGACTGCTGCAACAGCGGAGGGGGCAGTATTCGAACAAGCGTCGAGTATCTAAATGGTTCTTACAGTCGCGTCCGCGAGGCATCTACTGCAAAAGTTGCTTGTAGAAGCAGACTGTACCAAACGCGTCGGAGTGTATGCGAGACACTGAACTTTGGACATCTGCCATGCAGAAGAAGAGACTGCACTGAAGCTCGCACAGTCAAGCAGTCAGTGAGTAGTGTTGTCTTACCACATGAGATAGACAGTGACAGCAACGAATATGATGAAGGCAGAGCCCACGGAGATCATGGCGTACATCCAGAAGCTTGCTTCATTGTCATCTGTCACAAATAAAACGCAAGAAACGATTAGGTTCAATCCGAAACCAACTGTTCCGTGAAATGTCATATCCTTCGTGTGATACAGATTAACATTGTGTCAGAATAATCAGTACGGCAAAATTAATCGAGTTTGACAATTTTTGAAATTGCTGAATTTCCTTGCTAGGCTTGAAATTGATATAAAAGAAATATGCGAGACATCGCAGCATGTCCACACCCGATGTACTCCTTTTTATGTAGCTATGTACACATTATCACATCGGGACTACGTACACATTACTTGTGAAGCACTGTTTACACCACTGATAAAATGATTTTTTTTTTCACTTACACGCGCCGAAGAAACGAAAAGAGTCAATAATTTCACGTCCGTGGCAAAACGAAGTAAAACGACATTCTAATATCGCGCGCCTTCTAATTTGTCTCAGTACCGAGGCTACCCGAGCATCAGACATCGTAATAAAGTGACCTGCACGCGTGCTGGTAATTACGCACAAGAGATGCGGGCCGCATAAGGAGTGCGTTGTGCACTTGAACGTAATTTGACGTGCGGGGAGATGCTCCCGGTTTTTGTGACGAAGTATGTTGCTGTACTTCCAACCTGGACCTTAGAACACTGAGGACATTAAATGGAGAAAAAATGATGAGGTTGTACGCAGCCGGTCCACAGCAAAATAAGTGTCTCCATTTCAAAATAAAAGCATTCTTAATGTTTTCCATTTTCACTTGACCTGCTACTTGCGGCTGAGTAGCCTAGTTTTTGTCCGTGACAGTATAGGGTTTAAGAGAGGTGCAACAGTTTTCGCGTACATACTACCTGCCATGCGAATTAATATGGTGTCCCATACTACTTCTGTGTAAAGGGAAATGGCAGCATGGAGCCCGAACCAAAACAGCCCCCAAGAAAATACCGGTAGTCTTCGGTTGCAGGGAGCGGTTCTTCGATAACGACCAAGTGTAAAATGGTTGAACAAACATCCGAAAGAGGAACGCGTTCAGCTAAAAATCACGCAGAGAATTTCACCACTCGGGGGCAGATCAGTACAAGTGAACTGGAACAGCCATGGATCTTTGAAAGGCAATCGTGCATTCGTAGCATTCCTTGGCGCTGAGGGGTTTGGTACAGGTATTACCAAATCATGTTAAATTGAGAAAACATCAGCAACAGTTTAGGACATGTTGCATACATTACCGCATGTCCGACAGCAGAAATTTTGCCAAAGGTGTCACATGGCCACCTGTCCGGGTGGCCATGCTAGGTAAAAGTTACGAAGATGGTGACTCCTGTATCTAAAAAAAAAATCACTCATCCAGTACGCCGTCCTACCGACGGGAGCTCCAGTGAAATATGCAACCGAGTAACAGGGCAAGCTGTGACAGCTGCGTGTTTGGTCATGTTACGCACATTTCGTAAACAAGTGAAATAAATAATCTATTCAGCTGTGACATGTGCGTAAAGCTTTGCATTGAGCGACGGTCCTCTCGGTTAAGGGAATGTGGCATACAAGAAGTATCCTGACTGACAACAGCGCGGTTCTCATCAGAATCAGTAACTTTAATCAGGTCCTTCTGTGTAAATTTCAGGGATACAGATCCAAGCACTGCATCGTGTCGGCAATAACTATTCTTCGCAAGACGGCATCTCTCATCAAAAGCCAAATGCAACGTACCTGCGGCACAGAGTCTGAAAGAGTGGGACGGAGCTGACGTTCATGTAAATCAGTTCCCATCCACGGAAATCTCAGAAGCTAACATGAGGTAGCATTCACGTAAAGCAAGTGAACAAAAAAACCCATAGTGGGAACCTTAACAGGGCACTAAAATGCAAAAACAACTCCCTCTCAAATGAAGGTTCGTGTTTCAATCAGTATAGTGCAAGCAAAATTAGTTCACACAGCGCTACCGTTTAGAAGAAAAACACAATGAAAACAGAGCAGTCTTTGACGGCAACGAATGGGATCCCGAGGAGGCAAAGATTGGCGGCATCCAATGAGACAGCAGGAGAAGCACGCGTATGCCTATCGTGGGCATGTGGGTTTGGAATGGGTCCGATCGTAGTGTGCCGTATATGCGTGGCATAATACGCTCTGCTGCATTTTTCATTACTGATTCACTGAACTGTAGCCCACAACAGTTACCAAGAATGTTTCACTGACAGCATTTATCTTCACGTCCTTCGGACAGCGACGCCAGTCCGCTTCGGAACGCGTACTATGTTTTTCACAGGAACTGCTTCATGGCGTGGCACGCGCGTGCACGCGCAGCGTGGGCTGAAAACACCGATGCACGAGCTGAGGGGACGCTCACTGCTTAGCGCCGAAGCAAGGAAGAGTCCGGTATAATTTCGATTGTAGCTCCGTAACTGAATCAAAGTTTTGAATTATGATAACACGTACGAAATTAACATAGCGTGTAACGTAATTTGAAGTGAACTTGTTTTTGCATTTTAGTGCCCCCTTAATGTAGCACCGCGTTGAGGAGGTCGAGTACTGAAGCCTAGATACACCCATATTCCACGAACAACGCGCGCTGTCGCGCCGTCTGCATGCCTGTCTGGATTGCCCTCATTTGCTTAATATGGGTCTCCATATTTCCTCAGCTCATTGTGGCTCTTTTTTCCGCATTTGACCCAAATGCCGCCAACTCCAGACGGGCGGTACAAGCAGTCGTACGGTATTTTACCAACAAGTTATATAACACAGATCAAGCCCGCTTCGTCTCATATGGTTCCAGTCAAGGTTATGTCGGTGCATATCTGGCCGTGCCAGGCCGCTGCCAACAACCGCGTAACTCCATGAGGTGCTCTATAGCTCCAAATGATTTTATATGCTATTTTCAGTGGCCGAGTAGTATACGCAAGGGACAATCATTCTTTCAACGAGAATTAGCCGGGGCGGACTACAAACATGGACGATACAAACACGTAAGGCTCCCACGTCCTTTTTCCTGAGTTATTTGAATTTCATTCAATCATGCTTTCAAACTGGCGTTCCACTGAGCTATCCGAACGAACCAATACAGCTTCCACTACGTAACATCTATAAATCAGAACTGTTGCCACGATGTGTTTGAAACACGAAACGAGGGCAATGATGTACAGCTGTCCTTGTGGGAGGAAAGCGATAAGTATTGTCCTTGACATTCAAAATGTCGATCCAGTCTTCTCTTGCCATAGAGGGACTCCGGCGTCCGTTTTATGGGTCTTTCATTTCGTCTGAGCCCATTTTGAGGAAACGCATACAGCTCATCTGCTGGCGAAATCATTTTGAAGAGAACTTTAGAAGAGTGAAGGACAGGGAAGTTATTCAAAGAAAGGAGGTCTCTGAAACGAGACCGGCACAATACACAAAACTCGAGGACAGCTTCATGGGGGGTCTGCATGGCGAGACTGCTTTCTTTAATGCTCGCTACAATCGTGCAAGTAGAAGCGCACTGGTGCTGCGTACAAAATACAAGTGCAAGAACATTTTTTGCAGGAATCTCTGTCTTTCAGGATATGCAAGTAAGCTATGCAGATGTTCTTCCGCATAATATTGTAGCGATTCAAATGGAAGTGGCGAAAGGTGGTTCCTTTAGCTTTCTGTTTGTAATTAAAATATCAGCTACTGTGGCTGCTATGTCAATGGCTGAACAGTGTAATCGCAATTGGAATAAATGGTTTTCGTCGCCTGTCCCTTCTAAGGGTATGTGCAGGAAGACGAATATGGTGATCGTACGACCGAAGAGCCGGTTGCTTATCTTGGTTCTCTGATAATCATCTTAAAATTAATACCGCAAAAACTAAGGTTGCTTCGTTCACTCGTAACAAGTATGTTACTATCTTTCCATACTCGAGCATTGGTGAGATATTTTGTGTGAACGCTATTCGTGATCCTGGTTAACTTTTGACTCCAAACTGCATTTCCGCGAATATGTCACGGCGGTTAGATCCTCAGCACTGCGTGTTCTGGGTCTTTTAATCTATAAATGCAAAATGTTTAAGTCCTCCAGTACCTTTGTTACACTTTATAAATCTTGTGCTCTCCCTATACTGGAGTATGCGTCGGTTGTGTAGACCGCTGTCTGTGTGACTGATGTCAATGGTCTTTACGCGGTTCAGAAAAGAGCTCTTCACATCATTCTTTACTTCTTTCTATGGCATATTCTGGCCCGGTTCTATGATTATATTGGTTTGTTAAAGCTTATCAACTCGACCTCACTGAATGCCGATATAATATTACTGACGCTTTATTCACGTTCAAATGTGTACATTCATTTGTTGACTCGTCTTTCTTATTAAAGGGGCACTAAAATGCAAAAATAACTTGACTTCAAATTACGTTACACGCTATGTACTTCTAATCATAATTCAAAACTTGGATTCCGTTACGAAGCTACAATCAAAATTATACAGGACTCTTACTTGCTTCAGCGTTAATTTATTTTATTCATTCCAAACATACTGTTAGCCCAAGGTGGGGCTGTAACAGGAGTAGGTGGTCATGGGCGTTCCCAGTATTTTTTCCAACGGGGGGGGGGGGGCAAAGGGCTTCCAGAAGGGGGGAGGGGTAAGAGTGCAAACCCCACTTCCCTACCACATCTTTTCCTGGAGGCGGACGTTGTGCACTGTGTGGGTGTTCACAGGTTCCTATCATGACATCTGCGAATAATCATTACGACCTATGACTAAATAGCGTGCTATTTTCACAAGCGACCCTGGAGTTCCAGGGAGGGGCCACGGCCCCCCTTGCCCCACTCTCGGTACGCCCATGTAGGTGATGAAAATACACGGTAATACGGTGCACAATTCCACAAGACAAAGGACCAAATGTTAGATAACAATGGGAGACAATAAAATGGGAAAATGCATATGCAGTGCGATACAGTAATAGGGTGCTAACTCCGCAAACCAAAAATCGATCGATAAAATGTAGCTGAATAACAGAGCAAACAATGCATTACATGCAAGGCATCATCGTATAACAGTAAACCGAGACAAGAATGATTGTTGTGAAGTCTCAGCAGGAGTGATTTCTAAAGGAAGCTGGTTCCAGTCCCTAGTTAAGCAGTGAGACGACGCTTAGGCTCGTGTTTTTAGTCCATGCTGCGCGTGCTCGCGCGTGCCAGACCATGGAGCAGTCCGGGTGGAAAAATGTAGTCGACTTTGCGAAGCTGACTGGTGTCGGTGTCCGAAGGACTTCAAAATAAATGTTGTCCGTGAAACATTCGAGAGAACTGTTGTGGGCGACAATCCAGTGAATCGGTACTGAGAAATGCAGTAGTGCGCATCATGCCGCGCATATACGGAACACTACGATCGGACCCGTTCCAAATCCACACGCCCACGACAGGTATGCACGAGCTTCTTCTGCTGTCCCATTGGATGCCGCCCATCTTCCTGGGCATGCCATTCGTTGCCACCAAAAACGGCTCTGTTTTCATTGCGTTTTTCTTCTAAACGGTAGCGTTTTGTGTACTAATTTTGTCTGAATTGTACTATTTGAAACACGGACTTTCATTTGAGAGCAAGTTGTTTTTGCATTTTAGTGCCCCCTTTAAGTCGTCTATGCTTTTGTCCTCCTCCTGTTTCGCAGCCCGCCATCATTTTATGCAGATATAGATGCTGTCCATTTGATCCTATTATACGTTGTGAAATGTTGGTGAATTTTGACATTTTTTCTCCTTCCTATCCATCCTTCAAAACGGATGTAACCAAGTATCTGTCGTAACGTCAAAAGCGGCTGTCAAATCTTTGTTTTGTTTTACCTCTTGTCTATATCTGTTTTTATATTTTAACATAATTTGTGTCGTGTCGTTTTTGTATCGTATTGTATTGTACTGTATTGCATTAACTACAGAGGAAAGAAGAAAAGGAGGCGTCACAACGGCTCTTCAACAGAAGAGAGACGCGTGGGGCAAGTGATGTAAGGATAGAAGGTGAGCTGAAGGTTCTTTGGAGCCACGCGGGGGTCACGTTACCTGAATAGCCCAATGAGGGCGCTTTGCACACGCGTCTTTGGGGGCCACTTCGGAGCGCTACCACCACACCTCTCCAACCATTCCGCAACTATGCTTCGGGGGCTCCCATAGAGATGTATGTAACCGAAACCGGGAAGGCGAGCGGGTCACTGGAGTGCTATATGGAGTGCAACAGGGCTGCTCCTCTCTTTCCTTCCTCCATGGCATTAACAGAGTGACTGATGTTGTACGCGCCAATACTATGGCCCCTATGGCTGTTCTTGGGCACCAATAAAGCATTATAATAATTACTATTATTATACTTTTGTTACATGCGCATCTCTCTCTCTCTCCGTGCATGCACGCAAGACGAGCTGGAAAGACAGTTACTAATATGGGGAAGGGGCCGCGATGTCCTCAAGAAACCTCACAATCCCAAATGCGCCGAACACTTCTCGGCTTATTTCAAGCTCCCAATGCCCCAGCAGCTTCCTCAAGTCTAAAGGACGAGGGTCTAGTCGAAGAAGATCACGTTGCTGTGAACTGTATCGAGAGCAGCAGCAGATGTTTCCCGACATTCTGCTTCGTTTTGTGCGCGGAAAATGGGCAAATTCGCCTTCATAATCTCATGGAAGGCATGGCATGGCATGGAAGGCACTAACGAAAAGTACGTCCAGTCGAAGGCCACGTATCAAAGATTCAGATGCACGCGACGACACAAAGAAATAGGGTATGGTCGTTCTTGGCTTGGACACTCGACTGTGCATGGTCAATAAAAAGATTAGTCGTCACTTAATGGCTTCGGTTCTTTGTAATATGCGAAGCTTGTGCACAAACACTGACGAGGTCTTCTTTGTGTTCTCTTCAAATAAGAGGCTTAGTTTTAATCGCAATGATCACGTGTAGCGTCCTTCAGTTCATTGCATACTGCACTAAGGATAAAATGGAGCATCAACTGAAAAAAAAACACACAAAAAAAACGGACTGAAGCATCAACACCTGGAAAGCAGTAGGAAAGGGATAACCCCGGCTGTTTTATGCGCATGGCGATTTATTTCTGTTTATTTGCCAAGCAAGTGGTTCACGTTATATTGAAAATGAAAATGAAGGCAGTTAGTAGAGGCCCCAAGTAAAATCATAAAGCCGTGGTAAGTTGCTATACTTCGTTTTCTGCTCACTGCAGAAATAAACTGACACGTTTTTCATTTCATTTTTTTACAGGATAGCTGTATAAGGGAAGTTTCGCAGCGTTGACGGTTCACATGGCGAGTGTAGCAGAAACGAAATGACGTCACGACACAGTGACGTCACTAGGCGACGTTGTATGGTGCATATCACCTATGACATCACACACATCGTATCACACCATCTGCACCCCCGCCGTTGGCAGGCGTGGTAGTCAATTGGAACACAAGGAAAGCGAAATAAACCAAAGGTTGTGCACTTGTCGCCATTGTACCAGACTCGTCACCATGAGCCAGTCACACAAAGTGCAAACGCGATCTGAAGTGCAAGAGTGGAACGCGCAGCGCGCCGCTCTATTCGTAACAACAACAATAAATGAAGAAGTGATGATGACATGGGTGTTCTATTCGTAAGCGTGGGGGGGGGGGGGGGGGGATCTATTTATTTTCAGAGGAGGAGTCAGCCAGAAATCACGGCTTGCTATTCCTTGTTAAATAATTCCTTCTGCGATATATCGGAACGTGAAAGCTTGCCGTTGATTTTTCTTTGGTGCTTGGGGCTCGCGCTCGTGAACCAGCCTTGTGAGCTCATGTCGTTATCACAATCCACGGAGCTAGGTTCCGAGGTTAGTGATGACGAAGGTGCCGAAACTTGAGGTCGCTGTGTTATCGCGTGTGGCAATCATCCTCCACTTGGTTCTGCAAATTTTTGAGGGGTGGGGGATCATGAGTTGTGACACAAAGTGAAGCCCCACGTGTGGTGAAGGCGAGAAGACCCGTAGGCAGACTTGTACACGTTACTAAAAAAAAGTAATTGATTACCGTTACCGTTACCTTGTACGAAAAAGTAATTTTTTACCGTTACAAATTACTTGCCGGAAAAAGTAATGAAGTAACGCCTTGAAATGTAACGCGTTACTTTGCCAATTACTTTCGATATCTGAGAAAACGATTTGAACAAGATGTTGTTTCTCTCCTTTCGCTCCAGCGCTGTGAACATGCCGGATAGCTGAGGCCACGGCGACAAGTCATTCGACACGTCACACGTCGACATCGTTGTGATATCGACAGTATTCCGCACAAGACTGACAGGGGCTCATGGTCACAAGAGTGGCATTAGGTTATCGGGGTCGAGAGTTCTGTGAAAAATGTGTCGAGAGAGTTTTGAGAGTTATGTGAAAAGAGTCCCAACTGGAACTCCCACAAATGACTCATCAGGTTCACGGTACAACCTACAGTCCAACTTACTGCATACAGGCCGGGTTACGGATAGATAGTACACATAAATGGGGAGAGGACAGTGGACTCAAAAATACACTACACGCGCGAAACACTGTGGCAATTGACCTCGGGGTCCTCGGGTAAGTAATTGTTGCGGGAAAAGTCCTAGATATAAGACAGCTGCCTTGTACCGAACTTGCAGAGGGCAGTTGGTTTTTGTCTTCTCGCGGCGGTGAATCATCCCATATATGTGTGTGGGTCGTCCCGAACAATGTGAATTCTTTAGTTTCCAAGTAATCGATTACTTGGTAATTGATTACTGAAAATTGTAATTGAATTACTCAAGAAATTACTGGGCCCCAAAAGTAATCGATTACGTTACAAATTACTCAAAAAAGTAATTGATTACTAGTAACGCAATTACTCGTTACCCGTTACGTACAAGTCTGCCCGTAGGTGACACGGCAAGGAAGCGGAGGACATGAAGACGAGAAGACCCCGCAGTGAGGCGATGCGATATCGGGGGTAAGAGACGGAAACGTTTCGAGCCGTGGGTACGTACAGCGCGTGCGCATCCGTCGGAGTTTCCAGTGACCAACGCAGAACTTGTGGACAAGTTTCTCAATAACGAAATAGGATACACGTGGTGCGTGTGTTATAGACTGTGGTTTCGGACCGACGTGGCACCTGGGCGTGTCCAACATCGCGAACCAAGGAGGACAGAAAAATAAGGAGTAAGTGTGACGTCATTCTGCGCGATTCCGGAAGTTTGGCTGAGGGGATGCAATTTCTGACAAACAATTATGCTCTCCCAGTTCGCGGAGGAGCTTAACCGCGTAGCGCAAGTGTTTCTCCTAAAAGTTCGTAGCGTGCAGGGACACTGCTACGAAATTTATCGCTTTAGTTGTCCGTCGCTAGTATCTCGTATCTCTGCCGGTGTACGCCATCTACGCTGGCAGCTGAATTGTTTGTCCCCGTTGTGGTGACGTCTCACCGCAGATTGACCAGCTCGGGTCACCTGATCTATATGACATGCACCATATGTCGTCATTTCCACTACACTTGCGTGGTTTGGAAACAAACGGCGGTGCTCCCGCCTTGGTTTTCGCTCCTCGGTGTCAAGAACTGTAGGGCAACGATGATACAACTATCGCTGTCACTGGGCACATTTGGACCGAAAAGGTGTGTTCCTTCTTACTTTTTGCTGTTGTCGGTTTACACAGTCGGTTTAATACCATTGGAAAATTCAAAGCCCTGCGCAGAGATCCAAAGCGCTCCAGCCCGTGTATCACGGATATCAACAATCGCAGCCCTGAAATTCAAGTAACGCAGCATATATAGGTACCGAAATAAGGATTCGAACCTAGGCCTTCTTCCATCCACCCCCACCGCGCAAGGGAGGAAATACGCGTAAGCCATTAGGCTCTTGAGAGGCATCTAACGACAAGTAACTGCAGATCATTCAGACCGGTGCTATAGAAACTAAAGAACGCGTAATTGTTCCAATTACAGTAATTACTCTACAGTTCTGCGTCGGGTTTGCGCCAACAGTAGAATTGCAGCAACCTCCACGATTCCTGAAGTAGCAGGATTTTTTAATTAAAAAAGCAGGGATTTTGGCACGTGAAAAGCTGCCGGAATTCGGGATATACCGGATACCAACCCTAATCATCACACCCTTTTTCGAGACATCTCTTGATGTCGCACCCCGTAAAGTACACGCTATGCTCTCTGGCTAACTGGTGAGCCCTAAGTGCTACAGCTTCACTTCCATGAATCCCATATCGAGCGGACGTCCACTGCGGGATGATGGCGTGCCCCTTTGGAACTGCGGTGTTATATTCACATATGACTTCTTGAACGATGGCAGCAGGAATGTGGCCAGGTTGTTAAGGAGAACAAAGTGCCACGAGATCTGCCTTTGAGTCGGTTAAGATCAGGCTTGTGCTTAACGCGTTACTTGTAATCATTTACTTTTTCGAGTAGTTTTTTCGGAAATCTATTGCTTTTCTGAGTAAGTAAATACTCAGTAACCCATTACTTTTTCTGCAGAGACTGACTCGACTTCTCGATGTTATGCACATGTTCCTCGTGCCTTTGTTGGACCGCTGTGTTATCACGTGTCGATATCATCCTCCAGCTGTTTCTGGATTTTTTTTTTTTTTTTAAGGTGGGGTGGCAGGCAACGTAGGGGATCGAGCGGTCTGCCTGCCTAGATTAGCAGCAATTCTGGGGTCGGTCTGTGTCCTATCTCTTCCTGCTCATTATGGTGCCTTGTCCGGCTTCAGTAGGTCAATCTTTAGAAGTCCAGAGAATTATTCTTGTTCCACATCTATGGTGAAGAGAGAAAACTTTACAAAAATGATATCATCACGTTAAAAGAAAGTAAGGGTCATTTAAAAGTTCACGTGAAAGTGTAAAAAACATTTTCTAAAATTATATCAATAAGATTTCCAGTACCCTTTGAAAAACCGTATATACTCATAAAAGGGACAACTGGTTCATCACCCACCAATAGGTCTGGGTGAAGTGGTAGGGAATATCTGTAAAACTTCGGGAAATTATGTTGACGATATTGTTCCTATAATGGGACATGATATGAGTATGTGTATCAAGGAGAGTTGCTCACCACAGTGAACGCACTGGGGTGGCTCCTCTCCTCGCAGTAGAAAACTGTGTGTCAGGAAGGTGTGTCGCGTCCGATCCGCAATATGCCTAATAAGACCTCATGCAATCAATTCCGCAAGTGGCACACACGTATCCCCGTGTTCGGCTTGAGCAGATGCAACTTATGTTGTTTATGTCTGCTCCACAGTATTTGTCAATTTCTGTTGATGGCCTTCCTCAGGGCAGTTCTGAGGTCCTGAAACAGAGTCAGTGGCATCCGCAATGAGAGCCGCTATAGCAACTCGGTGAGCGCTCTCATTGCCAGCAATGCCTACGTGACTGGGCACCCAGCAGATAGTTAAGGAGTAGGCCGTGTTAATTACGGCGGTTGCTAGGCGTTGTGCTCGCTGCACAAGGAAATTCTCTCACCATGTCAGGAACTGGATTGAATTGGATTGGATTGGATTGGAAAAAGAAAGAAAAATATAGTACAGGTTAGTCCCGACTCAGTCAGAACTGGCTATTCCAAAACGCGTTTGTGGGCGAAAAAAAAAGAGCTAGAAAAAAGAGAAGAGCAAATAAACAAACAGCAACTGCTCATGATCTATCGCTATCGCCACAGCTGTCTGAAATGTTCGTGGTGGTCGAAAGTTAGGACAACAATAATTTTGTGTTTAACTGCATGATGTGCCTGCCCAAAGAGAAGCTTGTTCAAAGGCAACCTCAAAGAGCACCTCAATATACTTTCTTTTTTGCTTTGTTTTGCGGCTCTTTTGTGGTTCAGAGGCGAGCAAGTTAGCAAGTGGGAGCTA
The DNA here is from genome assembly GCF_037126465.1 of Ornithodoros turicata. Lineage (NCBI taxonomy): Eukaryota > Metazoa > Arthropoda > Arachnida > Ixodida > Argasidae > Ornithodoros > Ornithodoros turicata. The sequence continues at coordinate 49,095,192 of NC_088202.1, read as the reverse complement.
ACGACACCAGTAACGCTTTACTTTTCCACTATGCTACTCAGTTACAATTTGGGTTCATCACGGTAAACAATTACTTTGCTCAACTGGTGGCGGTAATGGTGATCAATTACTGGTTAAGATTACCCATGAGAAGCTACGTGTCAGATATGCTCTGTGCTCTAGCCTCAACAAGACACGGTACGGTACAGCTGCACTGCTGTCAGAGACAGAGGCAAAGACAGAGGTCACAGAGGCGTGTTGTGAGTCAGATATAACATGAGTAAACTCGTTTGTGTAGAACTGCGCATATAATTTTGGGAGGGTAGTTGAATGAGTAACCTCAAAATTTGAGCCAAAATTGCGAACTGTATCTGATACTTAATATCCTTACTGCAGGTAGCAGTGCAGGTGTTCTGCGTTGTATGTGGTGTTTTCTGACCTCCGGGTGGAATGTGTCAGCACGCAACCACTGATTAATAGTAGCTGCCCCGTTTTATATCTCCCCCGCTTTCTTATGGGAGAATGTGTGAGACACACTGACATCCATCGTGGCATGAAGGAGTATGGTAGTGCCTGCATATCACCATAGCAAGTGTATGAATGCACGAGGAAGTTCGCGAGAGGCAGCACAAACGTGTTGGACTCGCCACGACGAGGTATCTTGCGTACTGCTGTTGCAGCCGAAGTTATCCAAGCCCCGTTTTCGGGGATCATTAGAGTATAACTGATGAACATTGAATGCCTAGGGGAGAAACAGTGAGTCGAAACATGCTGTGATCCTCCAGCAGCATATTTGAAGCCCGCCATCAGAACAAAACGTCGTGAACCGCTTCCAAAGAGCGTACTGCTCCAACAGGACAGCGTCCGGTCACATACGTAACGTATGCCTACTTGAAACGTTATCTCCGACTTGTGTGCTTTCCACGTCTGCCGTATACGCCCGACGTCGCGTCGTCGCACTATCATATATTCGGAGTATCTTGCCGTCTGGAAGACTGGTTCCGAAGACGTCAAACAAGAGGTGCATCAATGGGTACCACACCCGACCCAAAAATTACTGGAATGCAGGCGCTTCCCAAACGCTGGCGCGCCTATTTTTGGAAAGCAGGGGAGACTACGCGGGAAAGTGACGGATTGTGTGATGGTTGTTGGCATACCTGAGAAAAGGAAGAAGCTCGGGGAAAAACGTGCAAGGTGTGACGTAACGGGCACGGACGGAGGGGCACGGGCGATTGGGTTCTGGAAGAGAGGTACTCCTGGCTGACCGCCGGCATCGTCTTGGGGTCCTACCGCTTGGCTCTGGGTTTCAACGTCCACCTGGTCCTGGGTTCCTGGTTCTGGCTGCGGGTCTGCCCTACCAGGTTCTGGCTGCTGGTGTGCTCCACCGGGTTCTTGCCTCTGGCTCTGGGTTGCGTGGTTGCTGGCGTTGCGAGGTCCGCCCCCAAGGGTTACCCATGCTCATAGTAAAGTTTCTGATTACAACCTCGTTTGACTCTGTCTCATGCTGGCTTCTATCCGAACTACCCTGAGGGCTCTGGCGTCCACGTCCTGTGTAGGCACTGTGGATTGACCAGGTGTCACGTAGGTTGACTCACAGCCTGCCGCATCACAATTTTGGCGTTCGCGACAGGAAGTTACGCTGACAGAGTTCTCAGGTCTCGGTGCTAGCATGAGCGGAAAGTTGGAGAAGTGGATAGCGCTTGGGAGATCACTAGGAGTGCGCGACGACGAGCTGAGGGAATGGGTCGAATTAGCAGAGAGCAATAGAGAGACAGACGAGGGCAGAGGAGCGGGCTGCGCGAGCAGCAGAGAGGCAGTTTGACGAACGAGTACTGCTAGCTGAGGAGCGTGTACTCGCGTTGCGTGTCCAGGCCGCGAATCAGACCGCAGCAGCCGTTGACCCTGACTCGAGTGGAACAGCTAGTGAAAGGTTTCGACCGGGTTCACACAAAGTTATGCATGTCTTTGATGAAAAGAGAGATGACCTAGACGCCTATTTACATAGGTTTCAAATAGTGGCAGAAGGACTGCGTTGGCCCAAGGAGCATTGGGCCACAGCCTTAAGTTTATCTCTGGCGGGAGAAGCGCTGGCGGTGTTTGGACGGCTGTCGCCACAAGAGTCCAATGATTACAAGATGGTCCGAGATGCCCTGTTAGAGACATTTCGATATACCGCAGAAGGGTTTCGGTAAAAGTTTAGGTCATCGACGCCCGATAAGAAAGAGACAGCAAAGCAGTTTGGGGCACGCCTCACGCACTTCTTCGATAAGTGGGTGGAGACATCGGAAACGCCTAGGGAGTTCACCTCGCTGCGTGATTTGATTTTACGGGAGCAGTTTCTTTTGAGGTGTTCTCCGGCGTTGGCCGTATTTTTGAAAGAGGGTGAACGTGAGACTCTTGATGAAACTTGTAAACGGGCTGATAAATATCTGGAAGCTCAGGGTCTGAGGACTATGGGAAAGGCTGAGGAGGAGCCGGTAGCACCTAAGAGTGTCGCGAGAAAGCCTACAGGTTGTATGTTGTGTTGCGAGATGGGGCACAGAGCCTCGGATTGTAGGACAGCCTTCACTAGGCAAAGGCAAGGGGCATGTTGGTTATGTGGAGAGGCAGGAAATAGGTCAGCGAATTGTCCCAAGAGAGCACTGGAGAGCGGCGCTAAGAACGCTTGTGTTATGGGTGTTGGTTCAGGTCTTGTGAACGATGGTAGCGTTAGTTATCGTGAGGAGCCGCAAGAGGGTCGGTACACAGGATGCACCACGGTACCCAAAGAGTATGTAGTAAATGCTGTGCATTCCAGAAATGGTGACTGGTGTACATCGCTTCGGTGGGGTAGAGGTAGAGTCAATGGACAGTCTGTCGAGGTTCTCCGGGATACCGGTTCAGACATGGTCATAGTGAGGAGAGGTCTGGTAAAAGACTGTCAGCTGAGTGGTCTTTATGTGGTGGCACGTTTGGCGGACGGGACGCCGCGCTGGCTACCAGAGGCAGTCATAAGTATTGCGACGCCGTATTTGTCGGGGAAGGTGGTGGCGTACTGCATGAATGCGCCGATATGTGACTTACTGGTGGGCAATGTGACGGGCACGACGAGAACTGAGCGGAAGTATCCGGAGCCTGCAAAATACTCAAGAAATGGGGCCCATGCAGTCGTAGGTGCTGTTCCACACAGATCGAGCGAGTTCGATTATGCTAAACGGTCAAAGGCAACTCAGATTTGCCCCTGGTTACACAACTCCGGTGCGAAAGAATAGTTGAGGCGTCAACAATGTATAGACAAAGGTGACTACAGGGGTTTTGGGTCCAACAGCCGACAGTGTACCCCAGTCGAGAATAGAGCACGGTGTATTTGGGCTGGCCAGCGGGCCGGGGTCAGACGTTGCTACACAGAACGTTGTACTAACGGTACTATGACGGAGAGAGCATGGTACAGAAGTAAAAAGGGCAATACATAAGCGGTGTACAAACGGTTTAGACAGTATAGTAAGTCTGTGGTTTCGTTGTGGCCAGCATTCGTGTGGAGGGGCTTGGTTACAAGTATGTGGCGTGTCTTTGTATTTTGCAGAATTGCAAATGTGTATCTATACTGCTTTAGAGGAAACGACAGTAGCGCGCGCTCTTGAAAGTGAGTTCCATGCAGGCTTTAAAAGTGGTTCGGCAGAAGGGAGTTTGAGAGTTGTTGAACTGACATTTTCTTGGAATGTATATGTCGTTTCGCAAATCATTTTCATTGAAATCGCTCCATTTTCATCGGGTTCATGTAGTGGGCTACACCCCGGCAGTCGGATTTAAAGTACAGGTTGTGCGCGGTTGGACCAGAGTGTGTGTATTGACGTTGATGTTTCTCACTATAGCTAAAGTGATGTAACGCTTTATGTTTCTTTGAATCTATATATTTGGTTGACGCAGTTTGCAGTCAGAGGTGGCTAGGAATGGTCATTGATATGTTTACGTCTACTTGAACGGGCATGGTATTGAGACATTGGTATCGTATCACTACATTGAGATTTAGAAGAATGGACAAGAAGGATATTTCCGTTTTATATTTGGTGGCAACAACGTGCAAAGTGTCTGGATTAATGTTTTGTGACGTGGAATTGAGGTTTTCAGAAGACATTGAACAATTTGGGGTTGTGCAATGTCTTGCGACGTGGGGGGTTAATGTGATGGTTGTGGGCACACCTGAGAAAAGGAAGAAGCTCGAGGGAAAACGTGCAAGGTGTGACGTAACGGGCACTGACGGAGGGGCACGGGCGATTGGGTTCTGGAAGAGAGGTACTAGAGGCTGACCGTCGGCATCGTCTTGGGGTCCTACCGCCTGGCTCTGGGTTTCAACGTCCACCTGGTCCTGGGTTCCTGGTTCTGGCTGCGGGTCTGCCCTACCAGGTTCTGTCGGCTGGTGTGCTTCACCGGGTTCTTGCCTCTGGCTCTGGGTTGCGTGGTTGCTGGCTTTGCGAGGTCCGCCCCCAAGGGTTACCCATGCTCACAGTAAAGTTTCTGATTACAACCTCGTTTGACTCTGTCTCATGCTGGCTTCTATCCGAACTACACTGAGGGCTCTGGCGTCCACGTCCAGTGTAGGCACTGTGAATTGACCAGGTGACACGGAGGTTGACTCACAGCCTGCCGCATCACAGATTGTTCCCCGGAGTATTCATTTTTATTGTTCACCAATAAGTTTTTTAAGGTTACTTACTGTACAACCCTCGTATTTTTAGTAGGTAGAAGATGACATATTCTTGCATTTTCAAAATTCCAGCAACCCTGGCCTGCAACACTCCCCGGGTCCTCCTACATTTGAGCTCCTCCACATCACTTCTCTGAATATTTCAGTGGATCGCTGTCCGAGTGACAGCAAGAAGAGATCGATCGGAAAAAAGTAACTGCACCGCGGAGATCGCATCACGATGTCAGTGTTGCAATGCGTTTCTGTTTTACGCATCGCATAGCATCTGTTCCTGGCGCCTTCCACTCCGTGACATGCATAGTTTTTTTTCGCGACAAGAAATAAGAAGAAGAGATGAATGTTATCGACCACAAGATGTAAGAAGCACAGGAATCCTACGCAGCCAGGCGTTCTTGCCGCTAAAATTTGCATGCAGCCCAATCCCTCGCTCTGAATTTAGATGCCGTCCATTACTCTCGGAATTTCAAACGACCACATGAGAGATACAATGGCGCAAAAATACGAACGTGTAGAATCTGCATACATTATCCAAAGTTTGACAGGGGGCTTATGGCTGTGCAGCATGTTAAGAGAGAGGCCCTCACAGTTTCCTTGTTGCAGCTTGAAGATTTGTTGCTTACATTGTGATGAATCTTGCACGGGCACGAAGTTCTCTTGAAAGAATCGAATCCATTTCATTTAGCGTTTTTTTTTATACGAGTGAGAAAAAGTAGCAGCTCTTGTTCTCCCTCGCATTCACAAGGAAGAAAGCGCGTTTCCAGAGAAGCAACAAAAGTGACCTCAAATCGTGCCGTGTTTTCGGGCGCCATTCCCTCAAGCTATAGTTTCTTTGTTCTTTTTCTGAAAACAGCAATGCCATCGGAGCACCAAAGGAAACTGATATTGGCATTATGCTGAAATATATCATTCATTACGGAAATTAATTAGGACAACACCACAGAAGCTGCTAGTACTGCCATAAGGTTGTCCACTTGACCTAGATGTCGCCATTTACTGTAATAAAAAAAACTAGAAAAAACGAGACATTCCTGATTATGTGAAAAATTATGTCAAAAGTTCGCCCGGACACCCTTGTATGCAAACATATGTAATCCTCAGGCACCAATCCATTGCCCATATATATATATATATGTGGACGCATTCGAGGAAATTGGTCTCGTGAAATATTCTTACACAAACTACTCAAACAAAGGTCGTACAAGACGGGCGCGTAGCAAGCTGCTACCGCACTTATACTGCAAGTACTGCCACGATATCTGCGTAGCTTCAGTGTTTCTAACCCAGTTACATCGTACTTCCAGATTCTTGCTCATAGCACGCCTTGGCTTATCGAACGGCACAGTTCATGCGACTTTCGAAATCTAGCAGGCCCATATCTGGCATATTTCCGGCCTTTGGTGTGCTATTGCAGTTGAACATCCATGCTACAGGCTATGAAAGAAGCTAAAACAATACCGTCTCTGCGTGTCCGGCATGGTAATTGAGATGTTTTAAGTACGTAATGTTAGACCTAGTAGGTGCCGAATGACGCACGAGAGCACAAACATTTGTGTCTGTTTTGTTCTTGTTGTTGCGTGTCCAGGAACTACACTTAAAAAAGCAGACGCAGGAGGTCCCATAGTCGATTGTAGGCTCGCTGGCAACGGGTTGCGCCGAGTGATATGGCTATGTAAACGCAGAGCACGTATTCGCAAGCGCGAACCACATGGTCGCGTCTACGTGGACCTGCTCGACAGGGAGATACGAGCGTTGTCTAGGCAACATCGAGGCTGGAAGCAAAGGGGAAAGAAGTTGTTTGTCGTGTTTCATTTCTACTAGAGTCACTAAATAAGTTTCGCATCAGAGTAGCTACGCTGAGTTGCTGAGGCGAGCAGGGAAGCCATTTTGTTTCCGCTTCACACTGGTATCGTACCCAGTTCAGCAGAGGGAGTTATCATAACAATGCTCACCGTGGAGGCTGTGGGGTAGATAAGTGTCCGTGATTGTCGCGATGCTTAGCTATGTATTGTCCACGAGAGCGTTCCTATGAGGTCAAGGTGAGCTGCCTTGGTGAGCTGCTGGCAGTTGGAACAACATTTCTGAGGGCGTTGGATAGATGGCAACGTAATCACCGTTAAGTGACCATACCGTGGCGCGGAAACAAAATGGCCTCTCCCTGTCGCTCCTGCTTGCGCGTGGAATTCTGTGTCGCCACTCTAAAGCGAGGCTTATTGATGACTCTAATTTCTACTAGCTACTGCGTATCCGGGAGTACTAAACGCTGCGCGAAGTTCAGAGCCCAACTGACGAGCTCTTTCACTGAAGGAAACTCGGTCCTGTGCGGTAAAGTCTACGCAGTGCGTGACGACGCGCAACCATTTATGCAGTGAACTACGCACCATGCGGCTCGACCGCAAGACATGATGACTTCATTAAATTTTGGCTGGCTGACGTTGATAACCTTGGTGGTACGTTCGGTCCATCGTCATGGCGGATCAGTGGTTTTCCACTACCTTAACTTACAGATATTATGACGTATTATGCACTCAGCATTGGCACTATGGCTCGTGGGAGCCCAATGAAGATTATACTAAGCACACGACAATTCTGTTCGAAATTATCATGTACACCGTCATCAGTACTGAATGTTTCCGATGAGCATTTCACGAAGAACGTAAAACCCGGGACTATAGAGACGACAAGGAACACGCACAGGAAACAATCTATGACGACGAAGCATGAGCTTGGGCACACAACTAAATGACGTAATAGGGTCTCACACGAAACAGTATCTCTGTTTCGAAGCCTTCTTTCGTGTGAGGTTTTCTTGTTGCCCCTTGTCTCGTGTCTTTCATGATGGATCTCTGCCACCAGCTCGCTTGCTGCTTAGTCATTCTTGCAATTCCATACATGACAGAGCGCCACATCACCCATAGGAACACGTCCGACATCGGCTTAACGGACGCTAACCGCTGCAGTGGGTTGGCAGAGCTTCACCTCACGTAAAGTTGCCATGGCTCGCTACAGGCCTGACGCCGTACGACTCTTTCCACAACGGATACGCCAAATTGAAGTGTGACCACCATTTTGACTGTTCAGTGACCTGTTGGAGCAGCGCAGCTGCGTCGACATTTGTGACTATGTTTGCCTGTCGTTTAGCTAACTGGCTTACCTTTACTTGCTCTCCGTGCGGTTAGAGTCTGTTCAAGTGTTGGTAATTTCTTTGATTATTATAGTACATAAACTTTTACTATAAGTAACAATACATACATAATAATTATTTGTATAAATAGAAATAAATCAAGCGCGTTTACATTTTGAGCGTACGCTTTAAGCGCATGGTCACACGAAAAATTATTCACTGAGAGTGAGAAGAAGAACTTGAAACTGTTTGGAAATTATCTGCTTTAAAACGGCAGGCTAAAACACAATTATGGGCGACCGAGCATTCACATTGGTTATCTTGAACGCTGAGCCAACAACGGCGTAGGAGACACTGCTGTCAAAGAAGCCTTCCGCCCGGTAATGTAATTACGCTGTTAGCGGCCTAACGGATTTCGTCTACATACAAAATGCATGCCACCTTGGCTGATGAGGATTTCAGTTATGCATGCTCCAGCGGCTCACCAGGAATCCCCTCATATGGCTTTTTAGCTTTGTCCGCAAACGCAAGCAGCGCTTTAGAGTGCCCAAGCAGCACAACATTTTAGCCCAACTTTGGCTTCATGTCTACAATACGAGTTCAATATAGGATCAATAGTTGACCCGTATTTCCGGTATTCAATCGGAATTAGCCAATATTAGGCCAAGATGTTGTGCTGCTTGGCTGCTTGGGTGGGTCCTGCGACTCGCGATGATTTTTAGCTCAGCTTTCGATGTCGTTTGCGATGTCGTTTTGCATCTATGGTCAACAGTCACGTGGAAACATTAGGCTTCAAAATCCGCAGTGCAGCTTGGTCTAGCTGTAAGTGACCACCTGACGACTTCAGACAAGATGCATCAAACTGAAGACAGTCTGTAAAATGTTATGCAGCAGAGCAACTCTTTTACCTAGCACCATAAAGCAGCCTCAAATACAAAGCCGTATTGAACTCGAATATTAATTAGAAGCGGGAACTAACCATTCCAAAAAGCATATACAAGCAAACAGAAGCGGCTCTCTTGCTCAGATTCAGATTCAGACAGGGCTATATTCCGTGGCTCTGCTTCCCTCGATTATTTGTACGTAATAACCCCGCAAGCGCCGTGAACATTGACCAGGGTCCCTCGTTTCGAGGCGGAGCGTTTCGCGAGCTATAAAATTAATAACGTAAGGAGCAAGAGAGGTGGTTTCTCTCAGGGACACCTGATTGCCATTTCGGTTTCATACCCACTCTGCATGCTCTCAGTCGAGCCCAGGAACAGGAACTACTCAACATCCAGGCCCCATAATCTCCACGTCTCCTTGGGAGTCCCCAGGACAACGGAGACGTACTCCGTCTTGACAGAGGGGCGAGAGGTGCCTGTTCACATTCTGCGGGACGATGATACCCTTCGCACTTATACACGCTACATTACACGGCACCCGCTCCACTATCTTTGTCGCATTGATGAGGACTGCCCGGCGTCTGCTTTTGGCAGTGCCATTGCTCGCCTGAAAGGGAGCGTTCCATCTCACACGTCTACGCTATCCTATACACCGGAGACGTGGATTCTTGAATGACCCCGTATTTACTCTACCATACCTGGACTTCAACGAAAGAAAGACGTCCCCACAGTCGTGACCCATCCGCTCACACCGGAGCATCTCGCCTCAACACACCGACTAAGTCGCCATATGCACTGACGGCTCAGTAACACATGATAGTTCGAGCGCGGCTTCCCACATCCCGGATGAAGACCTGGGGCATGGTTTCAAACTCCACTACACAGTGTCCTCGACAGAAGCCGGACTGTTCGGTACCCTGGCAGCACTGGAGCATATTATCGGACCAGGGCACGAAACATGGGTCATTCTTACCAACAGCAAGGCTAGATATATTGTCGTCTTCTCGCCCCAGCATAATAAGTGATCTGCACACCATAACACTTCAGAAATTCAATCAACTCTTAGCCACTGGTTACAACATCACGTTTCAATGGGTCCCTGACCATATAGGGCTGTATGGAAACACCTGAGCAGACGCAGTAGCGAGACGCGCTGGGTCAAATGACACTTCGGCCCTAGCACCTCTGCCGCTTGCAGCCTCCACATACCGTCTACATATTCGCCGGCGGTGTGCCACATGCGCTCGGCTATTCCGGGCCGAAACTACGACTTACAACCCATTCCTACGGTCTATCGACCCATTGGTGGAGTTTTTTTATCGCTTGCGACCGCAGTCGTAAAGAAGAATCCCTTCTAGGTCTATGTCAGCGTTACCACCATCAGCGTGCCGTGCTCTGGCAACACCTCTCAGAGATTGGGTGCACGGACGGAAGGACAGACGTTTCTCTCGCAACACTCCTTGGCCCTGTGCAGCGAGCTAATCAGTGAAGAGCCACAAAAGCGGTGCTCCGCTTTCTGCGTGACATGGGCCTCCTGGGCTCCCTGTGAGCCGAGTGTCTTTTTCAATTTTTCTTGTTTTCATTTATTTATTTATCTTCTTGTTATTTCCTTTTCCCTTGTTTATATTTTTCCTTTCTTTTTCTTTTCTTTTTTTAGGGAATAGCAAGCCGGCGTGCTGCATGGCTGACATTTCCCCTTTCTTTTCTTCTTATTTTTTTCTGCCAATAAATCCCCCCCCCCCACCTTCTACACCGCCTAGGACTCAATGTTGCCCGTACATCCTCACTTCTCTGCAAAATCGGTCGGCTAAATTCACAAAACTACAATGTCTTGTGGCGTGGAAGCTGACACCGCACACCAGCTCCTGCGTTGTCAGTAGCACCTTCACCATACGAACACAATCCGTTACCATCTGCTCCAGATTGGTTGTAACGACTTTTCGTTGGTCGCTCTTCTTCGCCCCATCCTGCACCCCAACAGTGCCGCTCTCCTCGGTTTTCTCCGAGCCCCAGGACTCGTAAACTGCATGGGACGTTGTTCTAGTGTCTCCTTTCTTCTGTCTTCCTTTGCTTCTTTTACTTTTCGTCTTACTTACTTTTTCCTCCTTTTTTTTTTTGAATAGCAAGCCGGTACTTTGCCCTGCCAACATTTCCTTTTTTTTTTCTGAAAAACATCCCCCCATCGCCGAATGAGGCTGCGCATCAACAGATACACTGTTGAGAACGAGGAGCTAACACCGAATGTCATGCCCACCATTGTGCGATATTTACAGGGCAATTTTGTATGGAGACGATTCACAACAAATTCTTTCTTACTGTACATTGTCTATAACTAAGCAGCACAATCATTCATGCAGGCACACAATTAGTAATACGTCTGTCGAATATCGAGACCGTGAAGGACATTAAAAGCCACACTTCACGACTTTGTATTGACACTTAATTCCGCGAACGCAGGAAAGATGCTATAGAAATGGCGACTAAAAAAACGGAGAATCACAGACTCTATACGAAGGTAACCTAGCCCTTATTTTTAAGTAAGTCGATTATCTATTCCCACTTATTTATACTATAAGTAAGTCAGTTTGTTCTTGTAAAGGTCGGCGGGGTTCTCAGCAGATACTTCGAAAGGTGCCATGGTGGGAAACTTCGACTTTACCCGACCCTATGCTCTGAAAGTCTTACGAAACGCACACACGCACGCACACGGAAAAAAAAAACGCTATTTCATGCAGACGCAAAACGCATAAAGAGATAGCATACATACTATGTAATCAGCAACAGGGTAAGGGCGAGCGAGTGTGATACTGTGTTATGTCCAGCACTTCATAGGGCAGTGCTGACCAAAGTACCAATTCAACTCAGTGTTATTGTGCCAGACAAACAATAGCATTGTTTTGATTCCAAGCCTAACACAGAATTACCGTATCTTTTTTTTTTTTTTTTTTGAATAAAGCCAGCTTCACTACACCACAGCACCTCTGTCGGTGAACCAACTATCTCTGAGCGAACCTAACGATTCGGCGGAGCTTCCCGCCCCGCCATTCCAACGCTCGCAATTACCCCACCCGTAGCCAACCTTGCGTGAATCAGGCTGCTTCGCGTCGATTGCGAGTAGAGTACTCGGTTCGGGAATTGAGCCCAAAGCTATTCTTTTGTCGGGTCCAGACTTCTGTTTCGATACATTGTTAGCGGTTCTATCTGAAGTGCGTGACGGTACCGCTTTCGGTCGGAGTGCTTGTCTTCTATCTACTTGAAGGAAAAGCGGTTAGTGTTTCCGCGGAGGTGAAAAATCTGAGCTGGACAGACACAATACAAAAGGGAATGATAAACGAAATCAACAAAGTAGGATCAGACGAGCTGGTTGGTGTGTACGTGGAAAAGGCAGTATTTCCTTGAGTTAATGGATTTCCAAGGCGACCAGTTAGTTCATAGTTTCTAGTTTTCACTCGGGACTAATCCTGTGACACTTGAGAGAACTGAGAGAACTGCGGCTAGATGGTGGAGTTCCATAGCCCATTAAAACCATGAGCTTGAGGGAAACACGAAGAACGACACGACACATGGTGTCGACGTCGTTTTTCGTTTTTCCCTCGAGCTCCGGGTTTTTACTATATTATGACAGGCCATATTCAATTTGACTTCGAAGCCTGTTCAAGAATGGAAGCTTTCACCATTCTGATGTCGGCGCACTTTCAGTGAGTAACGACACATTTAGAACGAGACGCAATGCTTAGTTTTCATAAGTTGCTGAATGTGTTCTATTTGAATTTTGCACTAATGCCCGGTGCATTAACGAGAAGTACAAATAGAACCAGCTCGACTGGCCGAACGACACACATAAATGGGATTATGATGTGGTAGGTCACTCAACGACTCGCAACGAATCTTACCTAGCAATACGGAGTAAATGGCATGTAATGCGTCATGTAAAAGGCTGTACGATAAAGTGTTTCCTTCTAGACTCATAGGTCTTCCAGGCACTGTGGAACAGCCTTCCCTTCTTTAGCACCCTGTATGGTTCGTAAGATAATGATTGATTGATTGATTGATTTTTAAAAGAAAAATGTAGATGTTAGTCTCGAGCCACTCGGGACTAGCTACTCCAGGACGCGTTATTAAGAAAAGACAGGGAAACTACACAAAACTCGACGCTTTGAAACGGAATGGAAACAGAATAAATGAGAACATCACCAACTAGCTTGGCACAAACCCAGGTTGGTGCCAAGCTAGGCTCAGTTTTCTCATTGAGCGAAATCCCAATGAGAAAATGTTGCTTTGCTATGTAATCGATAATGATATAAAGTGATAATATAATATTTTGATTCCATTTGATCCCAGCAATAATATTTTGGTTAACATGCGAAATTTTGTTCGTGCGGCAGAGAAATAATGAAGTGAGCTTGTATTAAATGTCGTAAAAAGCACATTACGCAATATTAAAGCACATTCTGACAATTACAGACAACGAGAATGAAGCCCTCAACTCCTGCAAGGAGGAACACAAGCTGTATGACTAATTTGAAACAAGAACTATGAAGAACAACAAAGAACAAAGGAAAACGGAACTGTCGATTAGTTGTGCATGCATTCCCGGTATTACGAGTGCAGTGCTTATCAACTTTCACTTATCAAGCGTTTCTTGCGTTTTCTGACTTAACATTGTTGAACAATGTTCGTAGGGACGGTCGCAGTCAATTTCGAAACTGTGGTGTCATTTGTCTCCTCGTTGACCCCTGACCACGGCATCGAAAACCCATGCGGGAAATAGCAGGGCAGCCTAACTGCTATTCGATGGAACACATGACAAGAACAGACGCCGGATGTTGACAGCATGCCGGAAGTCCCTCTCCGGAAAAAGGCGAAATCGGCATTCCCTACGCTACGAATGAGAACCCAGAGCCTTGAGAAATGGGATGCCGCGGCAGTGCGGTCGCGTACAGCGCCTTTTTTCTTTTTTTTTCTTTTTTTCACTGAGCGAGCCGTTTCTGGGCGCCTTTCTCCACTCCTCCTGTTAGGAAGTGACGTCACGCCAATCTCGTTTGCGCCGGAGCCTCCACAGCTACGGAATCAGCGCTGATGTTTAAAATTCGTTTATTAATATCTAAGCACTTTTTCGGACAAAACACTGGCCAAGCAGATTGCCAGCCGATGCCGATCATAGTGGCATTCGTTTCATCGGTGGATTTCTAGATGCCACCGTCACTTTAAACATGTTTATCGTCACCTCTGATGGACCACCTGATGGAACACCACTTTTTCCTCATTGCAGAAGTGCAGCAGCGACACAGTAAGAAGGGCGTAGCTATGGCTGCATTCCCGCTGTCGGCAGGTACGTAATTTTCGAAAGCAAAAAAAAAGAAAAAAAAAAGAAAAAGAAAGGCAAAAGTAAAGTGAAAAATGGTGAACTAAACTATGAACGCCTAGTGTCCATGTGCAGCCGTGGGTTTGAACCGTGCGCTTTCAAAATTACACCAGCTTTCCTGTGATTGTCTCTGAATATTTTCTTTATAGTGATGGCACCCAGGCGGCACACCAGTTTTGGTGCAGTATTGAACCAATTTGGGCTGCCAGGTTTGTCAATATCGGCACCATATGGGCTGTCAATATTGGTCCAATATGGGAAGTGCAACCAGGCTCCATATTGGACGAATATGGGCGGCCTACATTGGCAAGCCCATTTTGGCCATCTTGCGCCAATATTGCCGTAATAGCACCGAGTGAGTGAGTCCGCGTACGCGTAACAAACTATTATCCGGTATAATATCCACCACTAACACTGATATTACTTCCGTCTTGGCAATATGGACCCATGTTGCCCACATTTTTGCTCATTTACCGGCTCAAACTTGGGAACATGGGCCCCGTATTGCCAAGTTTGAACCAATATGAGAAAAATCCTGGAAGACGGGACCATATCGGACCCGTATTGCCAACGCCCAGCCAATAAGGGCTCAATATTTTGTGCAGACACTACATTTACTATACACAAAAATGATGATTTCTGCCATACAGACCTTAGTTACAGTAGGAGCATATTGAGGAACCCACCCCGCTATCAGGTTAAAAGCACAGTGCTTTCCAACCTTGGACACCCGTGTGACATCTTTCACTGACATGTCAACAAGCAGGCATAATCTGTGAGAATGTCACGACGAAAACAGCAGGTTGCACGGTAGTAGTGGTGCTGTGATTACATAAAACAGCGTGTTATGATAGGGCTTAAAGGGTGGCTAGACATGGCTGACAGCTCTTAGCCCCTAACACACAGAGAGAGAGACTCTTGCGCACGTGCGTTACCACTTTGCAGCACGTTGCACTTTCGTGGGGCTCATGCAGTTTTAGTTCACACCCACGCAAACCATTGTGGCAACATATGTGGTGTAAAGTAGAAGCTACACAATATTACTTTGAGGAACGCAGCAATCAAAGTGCAGCCAAGCATAGAAATCATAAGGAGAGAGGCTAGACGAAAAGGTGAGAGCAGAATTCGCTTGCGCGAATTCAACCTCCCCTTGTTATTTAACCAACCAACAACAACAACAAAAGGTGAGACAGAGCGAAAGAGGGAGAACCAAGAACGCGGTCCAAGCCAATGCATGATGGGAACGCAAGATGGTGAATTCCAGGTATCAGCTGCTTTACGTGCTTCAAGACGCACTCTTCGGCTTCACTGAAATGCTTTTGTCACAGTGCGACTGCTTTGAGTGCAATACGTCTAGACCTCTTCGGAAACGAACCTTACATCGCATAAACCGCGTAATTCTCACGAAGTATCGCTTGACGATGATGAGTATGAATGTAAACACCGTGACTGTGGTTTTCATGCATGGCGCAGTATTTTCAAACGTTTCAACTAACGGACTGCTTGGATATCCCGGTAACAGCGACGCGCTTCACAGACGATCGTCGTGATTGGCACACACTTCCCGTGCAGCAACCATTTGCAAAACTCCTGCACTGTAAAAGCTTTTCGCTGTAATGACAGCATGCGTGTGATACGCAAAGAATACAGAAATAAAAATGTCAGGCATGTTTACAACATGTTGTGATGGTCCGAACCACAAATATCTGCAACGGTAAATTAAACCGGTAAACGAGCGTACTATATTATTGCATCACAATGCAGTATGGTGCAAACCGTACACTGGAAGTGATTGTAGTAGAAGACAGGGAACAAGAAGCAAACCGTGCCTACGAATGTAAAGGTGACATAGCAGTCCGATTGTGCATGGCATAGTTCTTGCATTTGCATATGCGACTCTCTGCAGATAACTTTTTCACACATCGCATTGCTACAGTTCTTGATGCAGGTATGGCGGACTTTTGTTGACTTCATGGTGGTTGGGCTACTACAAATACTGGCCATCTAACATACATCAAACAAAAGAAGTGCTGCTTCTCTGTGATGTGACAACAAATAAAAGGTAATGTAGTAAGAAACTTGCAATTGACATATTTTATCATCTTCCTTCTTATTGTTCGCCAACCTACAAAACAATGCTATAGAAATTATTGTGGTGATATCAAAATCATTGATTGCAGACTACATGGAGCGTCATCTGTATCAAGTGCGAATCACTCACTCACCACTGTTGTAGGCAGTAAGCTGTTGTAAGCAATTTGTCTGCATCATCCAAGAAGCGGTTCTGATGAAATTACAGGCTACATCCTGTATCACGCACAGATGAAGCTTGTACTCCAAATATAGTTTGAGTGTATACTATACAATGCATATTTGATACATAATTTTATTTCCAGAGTACACTGTGATATGCAAAGGCTCTGTTGTGGAAGAGGCTAAGCCATAAACTATGTGAGTTGTGTGTCGCTAAATTAGTCGTCAGATGAGTAACGCTCTTTGTGGCGCATTTAACCTAACCTTGTCAACTCTCTACGTGGTGCAACGTAGTTACCATTACAGTAGTACATACATGAAGCACTGAGAAAGGTTGCATGAATGGAAATGGCCGGAGGTATCTAGTCTCCTGCTTTGCAACAAGCTTACATTTTCCTGCAGCTAGTGAACTTCCAGTATTTTATATCCTTTGCACGTTACTGCTTTGCATTATCATTCTGACAGTAACATATGATTAATGTCATTCTAGTCATTCACAGGACCATGTCAGTGACTGTTGGTGCATGTCAAAACATGTTTCAAGAACATTTACATTTTTGTAATTCAAAGCTTATGCACATGCATAATCATGAGCCATACCTATAACTGATGCGAATGTTTTTTACCACTGATTTCTCGAAAAGTCTGGTTCTTTGTGAAAATAGACCTGAAAATAGGATCATAGCTGACCCGGTTGCAAGTAGTCCGGAGAATGACCCACCACATCATCATCCCATTTATGTGTGTGTGTGTGTGTGCAAGTAGTCCACGGTTGTGTTGTTCACATCCGATGGAAAAACACAAAACCTGTTTTGTTGGTTTAATGTTTCCATGCACCTTCCAGCTAGCTGGCTTTCTCGTCTAGCCCACATTTCTGTTCTCTTTCTTTTCTTTATTTTTTTTTTATCGCACTACACTAGTGAGTTGAGTTTCTGTTTAGAATGTCTCTCCATGTATACATTCAATCTTCTGGTAGCGAACATTTTCAGTGCCTTTCCTATCAGCTAGCACGGCACTTGTTTCCTTTCGGAGCACGGTAGAGGAGAGCTTCCTAGCAGTTTCACTATGAATGCCGCTCCAAGCTGATGTTGCTTTGTTTTTCGTCTGGTGCTGGAGTTGCGACGCTGGCGTATGTGTCGTGTGCTGCAACTTGGCGAACTGTAATAGGCTAAGTAAACGGGTAGAAATCCAGCGAACCGGTAAGAAAGCATGGAGGGAATTGCCTCAGGACGAGAGCCGCCGATATTTCGAACGGAGACTGTTCTTCTTCTGGGCACCGCCCTCGTCATTGGCCTGGTATTTAAAGGGTTAGCTACGACGTGTTAAAGGGTCATCCGAATTGTGGGTCAACAGCACGGCGGGAAGAAAGTGTCCGTTCAGGCTTCTGTGGCCAAATTATTAATTTTCTTCTGCCAGAAGCACAGTAGAGCAATGCAATTTGAATTACTGCTTACCACATTGCCGCCAGTGGTACAACAACTGTATTTTGCATATGGTAGGTTAAAGGGGTGGTGCACACATTTTTGGTAATTTTACTTAACTTCTTTCAGAGGCACAGTGGAGCAATGTAATTTGAATTACTATTTACGCTTTGATGTGAGTGGTATAATATCGCATTGTTGCACATTGGGGTTTAAAGGGGCGGTACACACGCTGTTCGGAATTTTATTCAACTTCTACCTGAACCGCAGCAGAGCAATACAATTTGAATTACTGTTTACCGCTTTTGTGCCATTGGTACAACCACCGGCATATTGCAGTTTAAAGGGGCGGTGCACAGGCTTTTAGGAATTTTTCAACTTCTACTTGATGCGCAGCAGAGCAATGTAATTTGAAACGCTGTTTAACACTTGGGTGCCAATGGTGCAAGCACGGGCACAACTGGCAGTTTAAAAAGGCGGCGCACACGATTTTACGAATTGTACTTAATTTCTACCAGAAACACAGCGCTGCAATGTATTACTGTTTACCACATGGGTGCCAGTGGTGCAGCCACTACATATTGTAGTCTAAAAGGCAGGTGCACACAGTTTTATGCATGTCATTTAACTTCTTCCAGAGGCACAGGCGAGCAACGTAATTTGAATTACTATTGACGCTTGCAGAAGCAGCACAGTCCTTTACAACGAACGAAACCGCTTCAATCATGGTGTCAAAGACATATTATCAACGACTTATTCTATGCCATTCTACTGGGATTGTAACAGAAACCACAAAAATATACGGAAAAGGCCGAAGCTGAGCCCTTTAAAACGGACGAAACCCCCTACTCGTTATGCCAAAGACATATTATGAACGAGTTATGTCATGCCATTGTAGTCGCATTGTAACAGAGGCGGCCACAAAATACGGAAAAGGCGGCAGCAGGGCCTTTTAACGTGCGAAATCCGTTTAATCTGGTTTGAAAGTCATATTATGAAGACATATGCCATGGCATTCCACTGGGAACGTAACAGAGGCCACCGCAAGATTCTAAAATGACGGCAGCTGAGCCCTATATAACGATCAAAATCCATTTGATCATGGTGCGAAAGTCATAAAATAATGAGATAACTGATCATATCATAATATTAGTTATGGCATGCCATTTCACTGGGATTGCAACACAGGGGAACGCAAAATTCAAGACAGCCAGCAGCAGACCCTTTTAAAACGAGCAAAATATCTTTATTCATGGTGCCAAAGTCATATTATGAACGACTTATGTCATGCCATTCCACTGGTCTTGTAACAGATGCGGCCGCAAAATTCGAAAAAGGTGTGTGTAATGTGATTCGAAAATCACATTACACCATTGCCCATCATTCGACATCAAACTCAACATCACCTCATTGCCCATCACTCGACATCAAACTCAACTTCACATCACATCATTGCCCATCACTCAACATGAAACTCAACATCACATCACACCACTGCTCATCACATCATTCTGAGTGACGTTATAGTGAATGATGCCGGTGACGGCCATCATGAGTACAGTCACCGTCCAATGATCGCCAGACCGGTCGTGCGCAAGAACTCCCCAAGAAGACGAAGGCCTTTGCATCTGGTAGGCAAGGTTCGATCACGGTCTGAGAATCTTCGCGAGGTTGAACGCCCTTTTGTCAATACGTTTGTCTTGATCCGAGATGCATTATAGCAGAAGCAGTTTTTCTAATTCCTCCCTACCATAAGCGTACTGGAGTAGCCAGCCCAATGTAGTGTTGGGTCAACATCTCCACATCTTTCTTTTTACCTGCCTTCCAGAAGCAGCCATACGCTCTTAAAAGTGAACTTCACCGCATAGCGCGCTCCTAGCCAACCGTCTCGAGTGACACCGTTCTCTGCCCTGATTTCCTGGAAATGGGAGGCGTACGACATTTTTGTGACAATTATGAACTGGATAAATGTTACAAAAAAGCGTACGCGCCCCGTTTTCAACAAATCAGGGGAAAGAACAATACCATTCTAAATGACAGTTTGCAAGGTGCGTGCTATGCGGTGTAGTTCATTTTTAAGAGTGTAGTCGTGGCAAAGGTGGAAAGTGTTTAATGCCCTTCCATTTATAGCGCGAGAAAGAAGTCACCTTATCATCCATCTATCTTTAATGAAAGTGTGCAATTCGTCGCCGACAATGACATAAACCAGTCTGATCGACGATACACATTCGTCCAGCGTGTACCGTATGCGTTCAATGAAATATTTGCTGAACAATCTCGTCCACTTATTTTCATTTTCTTTTGCATACCTCTTTACACTCCAACTTTCATAGCATTATCTTTCTCTTTCCATTCACTTTCTTCCACGGGAACCATTAACCAGACGTCCATAAAGTGATTACCGGTGTCATATTCATTAAGTTCACTTGTCTTTGATGTTATGCTTGCTATTGCTCATTTGACTAATTCGCGAAATTAATTGATTTATCGTAAAATAAATTCCGATACAGATAATTTCCGCGCATCTGCGTTGGTTGTGTGCTTACATATCGTTTGATCTTCTTCATCCCCTGTCAAAGAGTTCATAAATTAAAGTAGCACTAGAGTGGCTGCGTGAGGTCAAAACCAGTCAGTACACGGCCATCGGCTAGCGCGGAGCTCTTTGTCGTCCAGTGACAAAACCAGATTTAAGTGTCAAAGCGCTTCACCTCCAAGACGCCGATGACGCGGACAAGAAAAATACGGACGACAGTCGTCTCATTAGATTTGTCACAGACGCTACCACCACCACCACGACAGGGGACGATCCACGCGCCGACTCCCCATCGTCTCCAATCACCCTTGCGTCTGATGACCGCCGCGAGTGCCATTCACTGGTTTTGCTTGATAACCGAAATTCAATATCGCTGGCTTCTTTGAGAACTCCACCGCGCACCAACAACCGCATTGCGACCCCGTCTTTCCCTTCGACGATCATGAATTCTCTCCTCTCATATCCTGTCGCCGATTACAAAGGGCCAACTAAAATGGTCCATGAGGAGAAGCGGGTAGTTATATGTCTCATGCAAACGACGCCCAGTAAACGCGTTGCATGTCAATGGAAAAATCGATGCAGAGGGAAGGCCACTGGGAGAGCTTGACGCGCAGCCAACGACCGAGGACCACCCTAAGATGCACTTACGACCATGGTCGTAACCCTCCACGCATGAAGTTGGACGTCCTTCTTTATAGAACAATCCTTATTGCTGTTCCAGAGGCGTGATTGTGCCAGCCGTACTCGTGGTAGCGATCTGAATAAGAGCGCAAACAAAGCGTGATTGTACATAACAAGAATGTCTACAGGCTGGTCCCCACCTATCTCTTTAGGAGGACGCAGTCAGGTTGCATCGAAGAGAAACATGCAACCATCTTCGCTAGTAGGTATCACATAGAAGATAATGCTTTAAGGTTGTGTCTTGAATTTGCGATTCTAAAACATCCATTCTATGATAATGCTGAGAAACTTGAGGAATTTTTCCCTTTCCCATTGTTCTCGTGTGCCCCACACTGAAAGGTGCAGTCAATTGACGCCGCCACGAAAAGTACCTTCGACGCTGCCTTCGGACATGCACTCCCTCTGTCAACCAAAACGCAGCAGAATAGGAATCAGCATGAAAATCAAAGCTGCCATATACAAGAAGAAAGAGATCTCATACATGGAGATTCCGGATATCCAAGTGCGGTGAACCCAGTGATGTGACACTTGTGTGACAGTGCACTGGGAACGGATTATAACGTGATTGTAATTGAATGTATTTGTTCCAAATGAAAAAAAAAACGGCTTTGTCATTTATTGAACAGAAAAAAGTGTTTGTCAAGTTCAGTTTGTGAAGTGGGACTCTACAGGAACTTGTGGTCTCTGTGTTGGCCAGCGTGGACAAGTTTGCCGTGTGCGAAAATAACAAGGAAGAAAGTGCTCCCGCAAGGAGGCGGAACCTCGTAAGACAAGGAGGTCAACGAAGGTCAACGCGGGGGAAAGAAAGGTAAAACAAGAGAGGGGTCACTTCCTCCTCTCCCCGCATCTTCCATGCGCTTTTCTTTGCGACAATCGAGCAGGCGGGGATAAAGCGGACATTTTACAAATTTTTTACAGCTATTTCTGTTGCGATACTGTTGTACGAAAAAAAAAGTGAGATTCGCTTTTGAATTCTCAAAGTTCAATTTGAAAAATAACTTTCCCACAATTAAAACTTGTCCAAAGCCTTCCAGAGTGTGGCAAAAGTTTCCAGAACGTAATTTCCGAAAGTCACAGTCATCCGGCGCGTACGTCGCTACGGCGGGCTGCAGTCCAGTGATGTGATTGCCCCGCTAGTTGCGCCATACAGCCAATCCTGCTACATCCCACTACATTGTCGCAAAATACCAGGAATCCGCGCCAGGCCTGCCCAAACATACACTTGCGCTGTTAAATGGCGAAGGCAAGCCTCCAGCTGAGACCCTCTGCTTGTTTAGCACGTGTCTAGTCAGTGCGTAGCGCAAGTCATCACGGGACAGTAGTCGCGTGCCCTATTTGTACAGTTTCGCTTCTGTTTTGCAGTTTTTAGTCCGGCATCCTGCTGTTAGGAAACCCTTTCCTGACATGTGTTGTTTAAAGCGTGAAACTGCTTATGAGTTTGTCTCCTACCTGTTGGGGCCAGGAAATAGTAAAGCGATAGAGATAAGATCACTGTCACGCTTTCTTTCATTTTTGAAGTCATTGCTGTTTCCGTGCTGTGTTTCCGCTACTTATGGCAGATGTCACATGACGTCCCTAACACGGTAACGCGAAAGATTTGCGAGAATGCTTCTAATATGCGATCAATTCATTGGTGTTGTGAACGAGAAACTTGAAATACATATTGGTCATGCTCAGCCTATGGGATTCTAGCACTATATGAAAGCACAGTTCGCAAATTGAGTGCGAAAATGACTAAAAAAGGTGTCATAGTGTTAAGAGCACACATAGTACTTTTTCAGCGGGAAGCTTTCGCATTTTCTCTGACTATTTCGGCAAATATTATCTTTGGCATTGTGACTGCAAGATATCGGCAGAGAATGAGTAATGAGAAAATATTCGCAGTTATCTATTCTATTCTATCTATTGTTTATTGTACGTCACCTGGGATTTTCGAATTTTGACTCCGCTCTGTCGCTGTTACGAACACTGGTCTAATTTTCGTCATTACAGGTAACCTGCTTCAACTGATTCCAGTACATGACAATCGCTACAAGGAGATGGGCTTCTGGTTCGGTGACCACAGTATATAGTGTGCACGTGATGATGCAGCATATCTGCTCAAAAGCACCGTTTTGTTGCTTGAAAAGGTTTTTTTTTTCTGCTGCAGTAGGTTCTCTAAAATGGCTTGGGTCAATCACATCACTGCAGTGCTGATGAGAAACATCCTCATTTAACCTTATTTCATTCACGGCAGCAAATACCATCTCAGTTTAAACCCCTGAATTAAGGTATCCATTTTCTGCCGAAGGGATAGAACTTATGAAATTATATTATTATCTGATAATGTGGTATTGTGTTCCTGTAACTCTTCATAATTTCACTCTTAGCTTTACTTGCAGAAGTCGGGAGAGGCCCACATGGATCCTACCACCATCCATCACACAGGAGATACAGAGATACACACAGATGCATATTTCTGCATTATTCTCTGTTTTGACCGAAGGGTTCATGGTCGGCATCCTGCATGGAGGACACAGCGGCATTGCTGGTCGCCACCTTATTTACCGTTAACGTTGTGTACAGTCCTGAAACTGAACTGATTAACTGTTACTTTAACATGGAATCACCGTTTATAGCTTATACAGATTGAAACTTTGCACAAATATAATAATCTACATCGATTAAGGACTACTACAGTTGCCATAACTAGTTGCTGTGCTTCATTAATTTTCAGGTAATGCCAATTCCAGGTAATTTAAACCTTGAGCAGGTAGTCCAGGTGTTTCAATTTAAAGGTCAGGTATGCCGATATCCCAAATAGTCGAAACGGTTGTGATATTCTGAAACCCCACATCCAGCTCTCCCCAAAATACACCTTCATTAGCCGAGTTCGGTACAGTACCATGTAAAAAAAAAAAAAATAGTTAATTCATTCCGAAGCACACACCGGCGCAGCCATTTCTATGACGTAGATACACCCGAACGGGCATTGTGAGACGTGTACGCGCCTTCGTACTTGTCAGTGGATTCCAGCTACAACTTTTCGTGGCTTCACGTATCTGTGCTTGAAGATGGCGGACAGCCGGGTTCCACTGGTTCCGTGATAAGTAAAGAGTGCAGCTGCTGCGAACTCATTCGTGAACCAACCTCTGTGCGATGTTGTGACTGGAATTCGTCGTTTGTGTTTTGTGATGAGCACGTACAATTTGTACCAAGTCGCGTCTGTGTTAGCCCCTTTACAGCACTTGCCCATTGTAGAGACTGACGTTTCGACTGACGTTTTAGCGAGAAAATGCCGACAGTGTTTTATTCTTACAGAAAAAAATCGTGCTATGTATTTGAGAAACCGCATACTGCTACGGGACAAGTTATGCGTACGATTTATCAATGTGGAACACCGTCCACGATGGTATGGTACGACGAGCGACGTAAAACGAAACACAAATCACATTTTAAACTTTTTGTGGGATTCTGTGCATTTTTCCAGAAGCTTTCCCCGAATCACACACTCCCATGTCACGCTCCGTTGTGTGGCACGCTACAAACTACTGCATTTCATGTCTAACATCTGGATATTGTTTCTAATGAGCACCGTTGCACAAAAACATGCACACGAAAGCTCCAGAAGCCATGTGGTTGCACACTATGCAAACGTAAAAGAAGTACCAGAGCACATATTGCCACTTAGCAAAGGAGTTTCTAGAAATTTGGGTTGTGAAGAGTTAGGGCATAGCATAGATCCTAGAAATCAAATTAGTTCGTGGAAGCAATGCGTTAGCATACCCATTCCACATGAAGCACAATTATATATGCTTGGACATATATTATCTATTTAATCTTCTGAACCATATGTGTGGCTGCATACGAAATTATTTTTTATGCGCATGCTCTACCTTCCTTGTCCTACATGTGCACACGAATAACAGTAAATATATGTGAAGTGGCAAAAAGCAATGCTAGACTCTACCATCATTGTGCCCCTTTAACTTTTCCACATTTATGTCTAATGCTAATGTCTAATGGTCTATGTGTAACAGGGAATATCTCACTAGAAAAGACGACAGTTGTGCATTGTTTGGCAAGCAAATAAATACCGTGATTTACATTTTCCATCAATCAACAACGTTGTGACCTGGTGCAAATATTAATGTCAACAAGGAAAGTACTTACAAATTATTCCTATGTACTCAAATGCAGATATGATAATTCTCTTTTTGTACCTCAACACAGTACAGTTTCAAAATTAACAAACTGCACTGCATCAGCAATCTTAAAGTATCTCAAGAGGGGAATCACATAAAGCTCCAATAATAGGCTGGGCAATGAAAGCTCCAAAAGACAAAGTAGTTCAAGAAAAATCTGAATAATCGGTTGCCATTGTGTTATGTACTACTATGCAGAGTTCATGAATGGAACATGTTACCTCATTGCATTACCTCCATGTGAGCACTAGAACAGGCAGCTTTCCAGGTTGCTCTTTTCGTGTTTTTCTATGGTCTTTTTGTTTTTGTTTTTTCTTGCAATAGCAAACATTGCCATAGTGAAACACAAGCAGTCGAGGACAGGATGAGTCATGTACAATGCGACTGCTAGCTCTCAACTGATATATTTATTAGAAGACTCTGGAATATACCCATATACGCTGTTAAGCAAATGACAATTTAACCAACAGAATAACAGACAAGAAAAAAAAAAGTTATATATCATCCGCCTCTCCTCATTCTATTTCACAGGCACTCCTAGTATCATTCTGAGTGTGCCTGTGCATCCCATTTGAGAAAACGTATCTCGGACAGAACCAAATCCAAAAACGAACTGCTTACACATGCGACTGCCTTGGATTTCTCTAACCACTTGTTGTTGAAATTCCGCCTTGAACTCTGTGTCCTGCAAATTTAGGCAGCATCCAGAGTCCCTGCAATGTGTTGCCATGTTTCTCGGGGCATCAAAAGTCTGTCCTTGGCTGCCAGTGTTTCACTATGGCTCTCAGATACAAACTTCCTCATTTCAACACAGTGGGAAACACAGATATGCAAATAGCATATCTGTTGTTTGCACTGTACATACCCGCCATATAAAGGATCATAGCGGTACTACACCTTGTCCGATAATGTCAGGAACACACACACGCACAAAAAAAAACTAGATTTGAAACCACTCTTAAGTCGTAGTATTAGTATTTGTGTGAAGCTACGCAATTCCTGTCCTGCAAATAATTGAAACCATATGTTTCATCTACCAGCGTGATGATCCCCTGAAAAGCAATTCTCACTTGGCTAGAAGTACCGGTTCTGAGACGAATCCCAGACATGTGTAGCCATCAGGGAGGAATACCAAGGGTCGCGGTAGAAAAGACAAACACACACGGGCTATGTTCTCACTGTGTATCAGCTGCTCTGGCTACTAAGAAGAACATTTTAAATTAATATAACATGGCTTGACACGATACGCCGGCGAAAGCTAAGAAATACAATTAATAGTTAAATGTACAATACATAAACACTTGCCAAAACATGACAGTTTCCTTCCTGCATTCATGCGCTACCATTCACCCCACTTAAAGTGTGTACTGAATTTTTTGATAGCATTACACGCTCGTTTGACAAAACTTGAACCAGATTACACAGCACACGATAGAGTAGAGTGAACATAATGCGCAGCTTTCCATTCACGCTTAATGGCCGCAGCAGTAATGCATGAAGGCCTCTGCTAAGTTGTGTTTTGAAACACCACTTTCTGTTTGCCATGTCTGAATGAAACGTGCTTGACCTGACCTTAACCGTTCCGAGTCTGGAACACACAAAGAGAAAAACGCAACACACGCCACAACATTAACAGACAGGCAAATGAGCTGTGGCGAGCTCCACCAAAGTGCAAAGTTGGGGTAGTTGGTGTGACATTACTAGTTTAGGCTGCCAAGGGGGACGTCGGACAAAGTAGGAGACACGACAACAGAAACAGCTTACTCTCAACTGACGAAATTTAATGCAAGGAACAAAAACATCAGAACTACAAGATATGATGACGTCAACAGCAATGACAGCAGGGTTAGCACACTCAAACGGCGATATCACGATCTCTGCGACTGTCAGTTAGATAACCACTGTTTTACTGTTTTACTGTGTACTGTTAGATAACTGTTTTACTCAATTCCACACGTCCAACTCCTACAGTCAGTGGAGGATATCATCGAGCGCTCGGGAGGAGTACGGTTCCAGAATAATGCGGGAGTCTCCATTTCGACGTTCATGGAGCTACTCACGGTTTATCTATCTTCGACCGTAGTGCAAAACTCTGGACAGTTCTACATTCAGAAGAAAGGAACTCCCATCGGCTCGTGTGTTTCACCGGTTTTATGCGAAATATTCCTGGCCGCTGTGGACAATCAGGTCTACGAAACATTGAAGGATAGGTGCATCTATAGGATTTTTCGCTACGTGGATGATTACTTAATTTTTTTCACAGATTCGGATTCCTCGAGGATGGATACACACTATATTTTAGATCTATTCAAAGCCAACGCCAGGGGCCTCGATTTTACCTTCGAACTGCCTGTGAAAGGTTGCATTCAGTTTTTGGACATTAGAATGGTTGATTCTGTGTTTCACAAATGCTGGTCCTACCACTCGAGGTCCAGGAAGGCCGTGCTCCCTTTTAGTTCTTGCCATACCAAAATTGTCAAGAGGGGCATTGTTCGAACCATGTTGCGCTCTGCGCTCAACAAGTCTTGTGAACATGAGATGCAGCACAGCTTCCAAGCACAGCTGGGGAAGTTGGCAGCTGGTGGATACCCGGACACCCTCATCCAATCTGTGTCAGAAACCCTCATCACCGAGATGCGGCAGGCCTCGACCACAGAGAGGAGGCGGCCCGAAGGAAGACCAGTCTGCATTCCTTATGTACATAAAATTTCGCACAACATCAAGAAAGTAGCCGAAAGACATGGTGTCCCAGTGGTCCTGTCCGCTCCGGTGAAGCTACAACAGCTGTGCTCCAGAGTCAATAACCCCAAG
Source organism: Ornithodoros turicata (assembly GCF_037126465.1). Classification (NCBI taxonomy): domain Eukaryota; kingdom Metazoa; phylum Arthropoda; class Arachnida; order Ixodida; family Argasidae; genus Ornithodoros; species Ornithodoros turicata. The sequence continues at coordinate 49,067,276 of NC_088202.1, read as the reverse complement.
CCACGCCGGGGTTGTGAAGTCAAGCATAAGAGGCCTTTCGTAAAATGCGACACATCTTTGGTTTATAAAATCCCTTTGACCTGCGGCAAGTACTATATAGGGCAGACTGGAAGGTGCCTTAATGTTAGGTTACTTGAACATGCGGCTGCACTAAAAAACACGCCCAGTGGTCACCTTGCACTACATGTAAGGGATTGCGGTTGTACACCGTTATTTGACCGCACGTGCACGCTTGCCAAGCATCCCAATCAGACAGTGAGGGAGATACACGAGGCCTTCAACATTTTTCAGCATGGTCCCGAGTGTGTTAGCTCCCCTTCAATAGCCTTGTCTTCTGCGGAATGTGGTTATCTAACTGACAGTCGCAGAGATCGTGATATCGCCGTTTGAGTGTGCTAACCCTGCTGTCATTGCTGTTGACGTCATCATATCTTGTAGTTCTGATGTTTTTGTTCCTTGCATTAAATTTCGTCAGTTGAGAGTAAGCTGTTTCTGTTGTCGTGTCTCCTACTTTGTCCGACGTCCCCCTTGGCAGCCTAAACTAGTAAAGCGAGCTCCACCTTGGGACAAAGTCAACAAGTCAAGAGTCAAGAGTGCCTGAAATGTAACATCTCTGACTGGTAGCAGGACGGTCCACGTTCAATTCCTTGTGCTAGCACTGACTGGATTTTTCATGAATTATTTGTTGAAGTTTCCATGTGCTTGAGAACATGAACCATCCGTCAACCACTGTATCCTCATGAGGTGATGAGGCTTTGTCATCCCAAAGAGGCTGCCTCGCTTGCATGCGTCCTTACGGTTGCTCACCACTGCAGAAAAAAAAAGAAAAAGATAAAAGATTTAATGACAAGAAATGGATAGTCATGTTTACTTTCTAATGACTGTACGCAACATAAAGAAGACGTTCGCACAGAAGGCTGTACTTCTTACGGTCTAACATCAAGTTACAAAATTCCAGAATATATAAGACATGTTGTAAGGTAGACAGCAAGTAGAGCGAGGGTTGCTACACATATACAAATAAAAATACAAGCATAGTATAATAAAATAAAAGAGGGTACGACGCCATCAGTTTCAAACAGACAAGGGATGAGTTGTGTAGCATAATACATGAATGACCATGGCGGCCAGATACGTATAAAGCCATTCACTGACGACATATTCAGGGAAACGGTGCTTCAGTGTCTTGTCAACTCATCCATTGCCGGCTTTAAAAAGATGGAGTTGTACCCCCTTTTTATTGTATTATATATGGTTGCATATTCATTTTCATGTCTGTACAAACCCTCGCTCTCTACCTTACAGCATGTTTTATATATTCTGGGATTTTGTAAGTTCATGTTAGACATTAACAAGAGCAGCCTTGTGCATGAAAGTCTCGTCTCGTTAAAATTTAGATGTTCTCAACAGTCTTCTTTCTGTTGTGAATCTCTATCGCAGCATATACCTCCGTATTGCTGTTCTACGTACTGTGACTTTGCAGTAAGATGCAGTAAGATATGGACTTTGGATAAAAAGACACAGCACTGATGAGGTATCTTTGCCTATCGAACAATATGCATGCATGCAGTATGCGTACAATATTTGTGCACTGGACCCACTAAAAATGTAATGAATGTGGCATTGCCCACAATAATGCACCAAGTTCAACAAAAGCATTGTAGAATCCAGGTATTTTAGCTTACATGTCAATCCAGTGCCACATCCAGTGCGAAGTTGTGACAAATAAATAGTGCCCATTTTTCTTAACTCTCAGAACACAGACAGTGAATTAATAAGAGTAGACTATGTTAACATGAATTCTGGGCTATTCTTCAACCATAAATTCACAGATAGTAAAGGCACCTTCCTCAATGGATGTTGATGAAAGTGAAAATTCTAAAACGTTATCAGAGACGGCATCAGTTTCTGCGTGTCAGAAATGATTGTATGCCCAACAGTAATCCAGCTAACAGTAACAAAAATGTGCAAACGGTAAATTAAGTGAACTAATGTAACGTACCTTCTATATCAACCAGTGAAGCTTGTACTACCCCATAGAGAGGAACCAGTGTCCAGACAGCAAAAGTGCTTGAACTGGGAGATAGGGCTAATCGGAATGGCGACCTTTGTTTTCCACCCTGAAAGCACAGGTTGTAACTTTGAGGGCAGATTTAAGAGTGGTGTCAAGGTGTCTGCATCAGAGCGCACATGAAAAGGGGAACATAGGTGAATACTCAAATTATAACATCACATTGTCATACCTGTTGGTGGCAGGTAGACTGGAACTGCAGGCAACGTGTCAGCAATTTCTTCATACAGCGGATGCAAGCCGGATCCTGCTTCATTTCCGCCTTCAGCATGCATCTGTGGTAATTCAGAAGTGAGATTATCAGTACTATTGTGTCGTTAATCGTGGTTATATCAGAGTAAGCGCAGTAGGACAGCTGCACAATCGATTCATCAAGCTTGCTATTTTTATATCTGAACCTCGACTTACCTTTTTGTTCTCGTTTTTTGCCTTGATCCTCCGTGGCACTTTCAAAATTCGTGTGTCCGGCACCTCAGATTTTCATCAGACGATCTCGTGCCGATACTCGAAATTGCCTCTGGGATCACCTCCTTCTTTTTTTTTTAAGGAATAGCAAGTCTGCTCCTGCCTGGCTGACCTTTCTTTTTGCCTGCCTTTTCTTTTTCGTAATAAACATATCCGCCCCCCCCCCCCGTGATAACATTCGTGCACGAAATCCTTGGAGTGGAGCTTAGCAGGCACCGCTGTCGCTGTCAGTCAAGAGCCTCGCACTGCTTGATCTTTTGGCAGCGTATAATAGGTAACACATGAATGCTCCGATGAATTGTTCTAACAGCGTAGCACCGTCGCATTTTCGACAACTTCGCCGTGGCATATCACATATCATATCGCTCTAGCCCATAAAGGCAGGGTCAAAACAAGGAAGTGCACTATCGAAACGACGCCGTGCCAAAAAAATATTCACATGCTTTGTTTCCGGCTTAGCAATAACATAACAGCTATTCGCTTATGTACGATGCACAGAGGACGAAACGAAAGAAGCCAAGCGGCCAAGCCAAGAGTTCATGCCAAGCCAAAGACAGATAAACCAAGAGCAGTGACGTCGGTGCGCCAGTCCGCAGGGTTTGCCGACGGTCTGACTGGCGGGCGTGGGAACTAAAACAAAATGTTTTCTAAAAAAACTACGAATGGTTGGACCAAGATATTTCGCACACATATTCAGTGTTCGCTAATGAACACACAGCGCGAGTATCGCTAAGTTCTGCGGAACTTCAAAATCGGCTATTCTGACCTTTAAAGACCACAGCGTGTGTAACCTAGTCGCTGCATCCTACTGCTGCCATCTTGTCCCAAAGGAGCGCTAATTGTTAAAGCAATACAAGTCTCTAATCTTAAGCCTATAGTTTGTAACCATTTGGACTTGTCAGAAATGCAAAATTAATACCTTTTGGAATAAATTGTGTCTTTCTGCTGTATGTTCTAACTGCCACTACACCTTGATGTAAGTGATCAAACGGAATTTATATTTGTATGTTCAGGTCAAGAACTGGTGCAGTTAGCGAGTACAGCAGGGAAACGGAATTTATTGCAATGGTGCTTCGTTTTGCTGCATTTTTTGTGTGTGGGGTGGAATGTCCCCCCAATTCCCGAGGCTTCAAGTGACTCCCCCCATGGGGTCACTTGATGCCCGTAGAAGTCAAAACAGATCCATGCCAGTGGGAGTCAAATGACTCCTCTTGATGGCATCAAATGACCCCCCTGCCTTGATGGAGACATGGCTCCAGGACGGGAAGTCATCATGATCCCCCATGGGGAGCGAACTTATCTTGGCGAACCCTGTAGTTATGCTATTACACCCTTGGTTTGGGGTGAACAGCCCTACGTGTGTCTGGTCTCTTCTGTCTCTCGTTCTCGCTGGCGTGGCTCTTGGAACCCGAAGTGGGACGATAATTCCCACAAGATGAACAGTAATTTTACGCGAGTGGTTGTGGACGGTTCATTGTTGCCTCCAAAATAAACGCAGAATTAGTTGACAGCTGGTGTTGTCATCGCTTCTCGAGTTTCATTTATCCAGTGTTGTACCCGCTACCAAAACTAAGTAACAAAATACCGTTACCCGCTACTACACAGAAAAGTAGCGCAATACTGGCGTCGCTACAAATTTGAAAACGTAAGGAGCTATCGCTGCCGCTACCAAATAAAAGTAAAGCAAATACTCTGTCGCGACTTATCCGCAACCGTATACTAATCCGTATACCGCTTACCGCATCTTGCAGGTAAATCTCAGATGTCTGTCTCAGCAGGTATCCATTAACAAAACACAAGTGGCAGCCACTGTATGTACAGCATGAAAACCAAACAGTCTTCGATTGGGCTGCACTTTGTGAACTAGTGTGAACGGTGCAAGTTCCCGCATTCGGTTGAGCGGAGGTGCAGCATTTTCACTACACTCGACCATTCGATTGGAAAAAAGTGCCGCGGGAGCGCAGCAGCAGTTCACGAAAGTGCTGCACCTTATCAGATGCCCGTGCAACGTTTCGTGCATAGCAGAGCAGACGACGTGAATAGGGTAGCTCTGTGGTTTTTGGCGATGTTTTATCATCGAGCAAGAGCATGCTGACATTAAATTTCGTTAAGATGGACCTGTTTTTACCCCTCGCGTCAATATATGAACAATAACCGCTCAGAAAATTCCGATGCAGTGCAGACTGCTGTGAGAAACTATCCTAGGCTTAGAAGGGTGGAAAATTCAGCGAACCGGTAAGGAAATATGGAGGGAAGTGCCCCAGGACGAGAGCCACCGATATTTCGAACAGAGATTGTTGTTCTTCTGTGCACCGTCTTCATCATTGGCATGGTATTTAAAGGGTTAGGGATGACGTGTTCAAGGTACCACAACACTGTGTTACGAATATATGTGTTAAAAAAAATGTGCTTTGGAAATTTTCCCACTTAACCACTAACTGCCTTATCTTTCGAAATGTTCGCCTATGCCTGCCTGTCGTCCTGTTCGTGCCCTTCATTGTGAACTCCACATTTTTGTAACCGGTCTGGTGCGAAGATGCTTTCATTCACGTAATCCCTTACCCACTCTAACAAAGCGTCCCGTTCACATCGGTCGTAAAAAATCGACCTTTTGTTCCCCCGGGCTGTTGACCAATAATTCCCATGAACCTTTAACATGTCATCCCTAACCCTTAAAATACCATGTCAATTATGAGAACGGTGCCAAGAAGAAGAACAGTCTCTGTTCGAAATATCGGCGGCTGTCGTCCTGGGGCACTTCCCGTCATCTCTGATCCTTCCACTTCTATTGCATTGGGCTCAATGTACTTTGCAGGAGAGCAGCACCTGTCGTGCACTTTGTTTGCACTCCTTTACACTGCTTCTTGCACTTTTTCACGAATCGAAGACAGCTACAATGTTCTTGCATCCCTTTGGGACTTCGAAGCATTTGTGTTGTACCATAACGACTTCAGTCAACTTGTTCGATTACATAAATATGCTCAAATATTCTGGTATGTCTTTTTCATAAATATCAAGTGAAAAGTTCCACGAACGATATGCAGGGTGTTCCTCTTAACTAAAGAAGTAATTTTTAAAAATATAAAAATCACTCTTTCCGAGTATTAACCAAAGGCGATGTACTGTACGCCTAAAGGTCCACCTTAAGAGGGCACAGGCAAGCTTATGTGTCGATGCATTAACTAAGTTCCGTTAATTAATTGACCCAATGAGAACATCGACTCCCTTGGGGTCACCGGTAACATTGCCGTTTTCGGAACAAAAATCGAGACAGTTATAGCGCGAGGAAAGGGCCTAGAAACAAGACGATCTGGCGGTCGTTTTTCGACGCTCAAGTAGAAGCGCTCCCGTTTTCTTTTCCTTTGTATGCGGGCGAGCGCTCCTGCGGAGACCCTGTAGTTTAGCGGCACTGCTGTCACAGATACTGTCAGTTGAGATACCATTGCTTGCTTTATGTGGAATCCTAAGACCACAGTTCACGAATCCGAAATGACATCACGAAGTCGATCAAATTCACACAATTTGATATGCGTGTGGCACCTGACGAGCTGCACAGGTTATCGTAAGCCTAAGCAGCTACCAACACATCTTCACTGACTGTTTACGTGTACAAAGCTGAACCAAAATTGAACAAATTCTACGGTAAACAAACCGTAATTTGGAGAGGCGCAAATGGAGAAAAGAGGAGCGCCTCTCGTTGATGCTCGTGTAAAAAGGAGCTTCCCAGCTCAAAACCGACTTTGGTATAAAAACTCTTCTCATTATTTTCTACCATTCATTGAAATTGTTCTGCCGACTGCTCTTCATGCATGCATGCAATCACCGGTCTAGCGACGAAGATGTAATTGCTTCTCACCAGCTCTTGCCCCGGGGGAGTATGCGATACGATCTTTTGTTCAGGAAAATTTAACCGTGCTGGATTTGTTAAAGTGGAATCGATAGTGGCAGCAGCATAGCCCTCGATTCTAATGAAAGGCGGAATTCCCGAGCGTGTGCCCATGAAACGTTTCGTGAGCGAGAAGGAAGGTGAACGACTCGCACATCGTGTCACAGTGTTCACAATGATGGTATTTATTTTTTTTAATAATTGGGGGTTTACGTCGCGAGACAACTGAGGATGGTATTTACTGTTGTGCAGCTATAAAAGGAGGAGTGTCATCACACCTAGAGTGACGTACGAACTGCTCCGCGGGGTATTATTGTCAGTTATGTCCACTTACCAAATGCCTCATGACACACTGGGCTAAACACTAGGTTCCACAATGGGCTAAAATTGACGTTTATTTATTTTCTATTGTAAATCAACCTCGCTCAAAGAGAGTACGCAAAATAACGTTCTCGGTGCTTCCACGAATTTTCGAAAGAAAAATGTACAGTACCGGATTCTCCAAGAGTAGGCGGCGCTGCCAGATACCTGGCGTCTCTAAACAACAGCGTGAGCACCTTTCCGGTCTTCGCACTCCGCCCAACATTGGAAGACTGCCATTTATAGACTACCAGCAGATGTCTTTAGACGCAATGTTGCCAGATTTGTGGTAAATTGCACACACTGTGACGTCGTACTTCAGAAAATTATAAATTAATTTTATGATACTTCCGGGTCTCATAGGGAAACAAAATTTCGGACAATCCAATGTAAGGCACGTGGATTGCAACGGCAGAGATTCTGAATGCATTCTGAAGATTCTGAATAGTATATGAGATTTAGTCTGCGACGGCACATGAATGCACTTATTCAATTCACGGAACGGCAGCTAAAGAAGTGTGCACCATACGAGACCAGCAGACTCCGCACAAAGTTTCTGGTCATATAGCTCGCGTATGAAACCGGAGCAAATACATCTAACCATGCAACACCAATATCATGCGTAAAAGGTTGAAGGACAAAGAACAGTAATAGCTGTCAGTTATAAGACATAGTGGAGGAACACGCAGAAAACATGGACAGGACTGGAGCAGAAATACATTTAGATCCGGAAGGACACGTGAACTCGAAAATAGACTAGTACTTAATATTACGCATTTTCTAAAAAGTAAGCAGGAATTGAACTCACAAGCTTCATTGCCTGCCGAAGGTTTAGCTGGCAACGATGTCCATGGATCTATCATAGTCACTCCTACCACATTGCACACGCTCGGACGTGCGCAATCGTGTAGGAGAGACTATGACGGATTCATGGCAGTCTGATCTCGTACGGGCTGCTTGGTGTAAGGAAGAATCCAAGAAAAGAACCGGCTGCCAAGAAACTTTTTCCGTGCATAGATGGCATTGGCGACTTTCAGCACCCTGTCACGAGTGACTATTTTCCATAAAAAGTACTGATTGACGTTATGTACTAATTGTGCTCCCTGTACAGATTGTCAGGTATTCTTCTTTTTGTTTGTCCATTCCAGTAGCGTTCCAAGAGGGTTCACAGCACAGCAAACAAATGAATCCAAGGCTGTGGAACCCCACCTATTTGGAATATAAAAAGACTGACACTTTTCCCTTCTAAGCTTAACACAAACTCTGACACAGCACACATTCGTTGGGTTTCCAACAAAGATGATTTATCGCATCTACTCGCATTAATAACGTACTCTTCTTACCAAACAAAAAGAAACCTAATAGGAAACCGATTTAGGCAGTCAAGGTGTACACAACTACGTGTATGCCAAAACATTCGAGTTGGATTACCCGGAACAATGTGCACCACTTATGCGAATAAATACGGTATTTGTGCCTTGTATGCCTTCTCCTCTCTGTTTCCTTCTTTCTTCGTGACGAATGAATTTTCTCTCTCGCCCATGGTTCAGTATGTTAAAGAGTGTATCAACAATAATGAAATTATAAATGACGACGTCATTGGGTGCTTCACAGCGTAAACTTGTTACTCTTTCATGGACACGTGTGTGCGCACGGCACTCACTGAATATTCAGACGAGAAGCGATAAAAGAGATAATAATAAAGAGATAATAAATAGTATGAAGTACAATCCAGCTGCTCTTTTTATAAAATATAAAAAAAAATTACATGGAACGAAATACCACTAATTTTATGGAACAGGCTTTCGTGCGGAGGCCGCACATCTTCGGCTTGATGAAGCGCGGCCTGAATATTTCATTGAATATTGAGCAAACTTCGGCAATTAGGAGGAACATTTGAAATATTGAAAACAATAGAAGAACCTTAACTCCAAAGAAGCAATGATAATGCACTTGGCGGAATTCAAAGGGACATATCAGGAGTCTGAAGAAATAATGACATTTGTGTGGGAAATGCACGAGTACGAGTATTCAGAAAAGAGAAAGAGGTCCTTGTCATTTGGTTAAGCACACACTGTCCAGAGGAACTCGAAGATTTGTTCCACACAAAAGAAGAAAGAAACGGGGGAGAAGAAGACATGCGAGAAAGGAATTTCCGGGAAATGAATTATCTTGCTTGTAAGTCGGTGCGTGTGTTTTGCCTTCCCGGAACTTGTGGACTATACTGTAGAGGCGTAGACGGTTCAGGACTCGGTGAACCCACTTGCGGAGTGTTGCATAAGCGCAGATTGCTCACGAAATAATCGTCAGTATATTCGTAAATGAATCCGTAGATTCGTAAATGAGTTAGAGCTGTTTGAAACCAATGAACATAAATCACTCCCTCAATTCGGGGTACTATGGGATACAACACTGCATCACTATGGCAAACGGCTCTACCGACGTTGATCATGTACAGTGTGAAAGGCGGTGTTCATGTGGCACTGCTGCAGCCGACGAATATTCTTTGGTGGGATACGAATCGGTGGAGACTCGCATATCTGCTATGCATCATGTCCGCTGCCAAGCACCAAGTTCCTTTTGATCTAACGACCGAATAAAAAGGAACGGCGAAGACCACTCACACGACCAAGAACACGTCGTGGACACTAATGATATTGATGTGAACTCAGGAACCTAGCGCGTCATTGCCGTGATTTGTATTCATAACTGCATAACTGCTTCTGCCGGGAAAAGACTCCTACTTATGCCTCCGATGACGAGCTTTGCGTGCACGTAGTGTGGAATGGTCTGCCTCTGCCTCTGCCTCGGGCTCCGGCCCCCGAGAGACGGAGACAGACCCTTAACGGAACAGTTTCGAAGCTATTGTGTCATTTTTCTCCGCGTTGACCACTGACCACCGCATCGAAAATCCCCAGCGAGATGCTGGACAAATACATGACAAGAGCAGGCGCCAGATGTTGAGAGTGTGTCGGAATCCCCTCTCTAAAGAAACGCGAAAACGTCTTTAGACCAGTTCCAACATACAGCGCTTCGCTTTATAGCGCTAGAAAATAGCTACCAAATGCGGCGCTGTTTTTCCGATTGCCGTTCTCACATACGACCGAGCACAGAGCGCTATCCTGCTGCAGTTACGGGATATATCGTTGCGACGTGATGCACCGTACTACCGTGGTTGTTTACTGTCCGCGTCGGGTATCCGCAGCATGAAGGCGGATGACACTTTCGATTCTGTGATCGCAATACCAAGCTATACTAACCAAACAAGCATGCATTGGCATAGGAAGCTCGTAGCCATTTTCATGTCGTCGTCGCCGTAGCCTTTCCGCTTTCCTCTTTCGAGCGATCGAAAGAAAAACAAACCCCAGCTTTCAGACGTCACGGCTGAAAGAAGCTCACGATTGGTTAACGCAGACTCACCGTCCAAAATAGCGCTAGAATAGTTGGCCGGGGCTTTATTTCGGCATAAGTGGTTTTATAGCGGTTGACAACATTGCGAGGAGGAAAATATAGCGCAATTTTATAGCGCTATGTAGGAAAGCGCTATATATAGGAACCTGCATTTACACCACCAACCAGAGCACGGCCTTGAGAGAAAGGGATTTCGCGGCGGTGCGGCCTTCTGGACAGCGCATTTCTTCTCTGAGGGAGGCTTTCTTCTGATTCTCTCGTTCATTGGCGTCATAGCAGCATCCACAGCAGGCCTTCGTGTGTGACGCTCTGTCACGTGGGGCGCAGGTCTGATAGTATCTCGGAGGTGTTGATGTAGCCGTGTCGCGTCACGCTGCCTGGAGGAGAGGGGACCCTCACTCTCACCATGCGCACTCTGCCAACACCACCTAGATAGAGAGAGCCTGCACATTGCCTCCTCTCTCTCCTTCGCTACGTGGACATATATAGTCAGAATTCGTCTACTACTGCGATTCACCGTTCTGCGAATTCCAGAACCCACAAATGATTGCGGCTCACCTGGAACCAGCAGACATGAATATTTAGACAAAAGTGCAAGACGCTTTCTGGAAAATCACTTTTGAGAAAAATCGAGACCGTTTTGCGTTTTATTCCCACGTTCTCCCATTTAGTACGCAGGGACGTTCAATCATAGCTCGCAGACGAGAGTGGTTCTTCTCCATGGTCAGGACCGCTGAAAGCACTTTCGTGATTGGCTACGGCCGTTGAAAACACGATCCTGATTGGCTGACTCTTAATCGTTACGTCAAGTCGACGAGCACGCATGCTATCTGTATCTAGGTGGTGTTGACCCTGCCCCTTGTTTGTTCCTTTATTGTGGCACCGGCTCTGAATTTAAAACGATTGGAAGGACCAAAGAGATTTATCAGATTCGAAGGTTGTCACGATAACGCCGCTAACATGGAATGCCGAGCTCCTGATTCCTACGAAGTGGCTGACATCACGTTGCTGATCTTTGATTTGACAGCTTCCTCTACAAAAGTGTAGTTTTCGTAGAGCGCGTCCGATGTGCTGAAACTCACTAACGTGTGCATGTTTCCGATTCCGCGTTAGCCCCAAGAAGCAACTGTGGGTACGAGCGGCGTACAGACGTGGACTGATGGAGAGGGGAGAGCAGGAAAGGGTGTGCATTGGCGTACGACTCCAGGGAAAGCTGTGCCGATATTCGTCTGGAAAGTCCGCCGGAAAACCTATGAAAAATCATTACTCAGCCGAGCCGGTGGTAGGACTCGAACACATCACCTCCTACTCTTCCGCACCACCTTGGCTACCACAAACGAGCGGACGCGTTTACCCACTCGACTATGTCGTTGGTCGCTCAGTGTCTCCACAGCGCATCTCACGTGGTGTCGTCCACGTCGTCTGGCAACACGGCAGCGGCGGACTTAGGCTGGTTGTGGAGGAGCATTCGCACAAGTATCGACTTCGGGGATGTGCCACCATTGCTGTGGGAGATGCGGATGCAATGGCAAAAGTTAGGAACATGAGCGGCGTGCTGCGCCTATTTCGTGGCGTTTTTGGCATTTCCTGCGGGTATTTTGGGGATGTTGCCAGATTTTGGGGGATTAGGCGGTGCGACGGTGCGTGCCGCCATTACACTTGGCCAGTTGTTCAGAAATACCCAAGAACCAGCACAGGCTTCAACAAGAAGTGAACGCCTTTGCAGATGAAATCCGTGTCTCTGCTCTATGGCAATCTGTGATCGGGTTTGCCGCTGCGCCACACGCAAATCATGCACGGTTCCGCTGCAGAGACCACAGTTCGTCGGCCGCAAAGCTATCGTATTTCGTACGCATTTGGCAGTGCGCCAAACAGTACAGTGAAATTTTATGCAGGAATTGTGCCATGAGTATTTTCCTGCGGATCTTTGCTAGGTGACGCATGATACGATGGGCCTCAAGCCACCATTCCACTTCATTCCAATGCACTGCTATTCGTTCCAAAGCTTTACAATGCAGCTTGTCAGGCTGATTCGGCGAAGGGATGAAATACAAGGGTGTCTGCCTGTCTTTATTAAAGCAGGGGCGTCCGAAGGTGGGGCATAGTACGACAGCTGGGCACCCCTCTCCTTTCATGCACGGGAATTGGACTCAGGCTGCCTGGTATTTTCACAAAGAGATTTTTACAGAATCTGCAGGATTCATTAGTTCGAACTTTGCTCACTGGGGTAACGTGTCTTAGGTACAAAAGAAAATATATTGCTTCGCGGAAACATATTCACTGGTACCGGCACTGTGGCTTTGACTGAAGCTTATGCTATATTGTCCATACAGAGAGAATAGCGACTACCATATGAACAAAATGCCACAAGTGGAGACATCGGTAGAGTCATCTGCACTGCGTGCCCACGTGTCGTTCTATTGCGCCATGTTTCTGTACATAGAACGTACTTAGTGTACCAGTGCTTCGAATATCAGCTCGTCCTCCTTATGCAATAACCACTGCACAACCATAATTGTGAGAACGGGACTTGGATGGCATTGTCTACGTTAAAGGGACAGCTTCTTCTCCGAGCGTCAAATCGTAGATTCTTGTGACTACGTGTAGTATTCTCAAATTTACTAAACCACTTCTTCAGTTTATTTTTTGGCTTCAGTTGTGTAATTTGTAATCGGGACAAACATCATTAAAATCACGCGGCCCGAAATTCCCGCGCATACGTCGCGACGCATATTCGACTTCAGTGCTACGATATTGTGACAATAGGGCGTTCCTTTCACAATAAGCCTGTTCGACCTACCGTCGGCTGCATTTTCACGTGACCTCAACAATGTGAATGATTTGCTGAGGTCGCTCCTGCCGCAGAATTCTTCACGTCCCGCTGAGTAAAATACTAGACGAGACACTGGCGAGGACGATCACACGTGGCTACGCTATAAGAGCGTCACGGGAACGTCACGGGAGCTAATGTGGAGATTCTCCAACTTGCTCCCTCCTCCCGTGGGTCCGTCCACTGCCGGTTATCAGAACAAAGTACGAAGAACTGTGAAAATATGTTGATTTCGAGCAAAAGGGTTCGCAAGAGAGTTGTTTGGAGTCAACTGCTCTTGCCGGACATATTTACTCTAATTACCGTAGGAAGGAGCTTTCCCTTTGAGTAAACACGCTGCCAATCCCCCGCTGTATAAGAGAAAACACCGTTGGCCATGGGCATTAGGGCAGAGCCCGCGGCTGAAATGAATTGGCGTCAACGAAATTGAATCTCGTGGGAAACCTCCTCACGAGCTCCATGCCCCACTTCTGTAATCGGAAGGCTGATTCAGCAGCAGCTGTTGCATTTCATCAGAAAGCATCATGCGACCCATCGATATTTCAGCGGGTGTTCCTGACATAGTGTCCCGCGTTGTTTTCGAAATCTCCCCAGCTCATTATCATATAAGCTGACCCAAAGGAGCGAGAACTCTTTGCCAGATGTCGAGAAGTTGGTGTGGACGAGCAGAAATTGGCGGAGACCTATCTCTCATCACCAAAAGATTTTTTCGTCATTCCTTTTGACTGGACCCGCAGGGATACGACTGTTATCTCTTTTAAGTCATTGAGCAAGGTTTGCAAACAGAAATTCAGAAGTTCGTCAAAATCGACAAGTGTTGTTGCACCGTACGCGTGCCCCTGTCACACGCCGCCTCTTTTACCTTTCTTTTTCCTTTTGTTCTTTTTCTGTCAATAAATCCCCCCCCCTCCCTTTGACTGCCGCGTCCACCAGCACTTCGCGAAAGTGACATTCGCCTAGGAATGAGCTTTGGAAACTCATTCGGTTTTGCCAAAGTACGAATTGCCAAAAATGTGGAAGTTGGAGAGTAGTGTGTGTGTGTTTATCATTATCTTCTTTTATTTGAAAAATTATATTTACGGGTTTACCCGTAAATATAATTTTTCAAATAAAAGAAGATAATTTTTCAAATAAAAGAAGATAATGATAAACACACACACACTACTCTCCAACTTCCACATTTTTCTTCGTTTGTCTCTCTCCTGAGACCACCTCCGTCTTCACTTTCTCACGGTCCACTGGTCACCTTTGTACTCCGCACCCGTGTCCTCATTCCGTCGCCATAACCCCCCCCTTTTTATCCTTAATTCCTCGAACGTCACCAACAAGTGTTCTCGTTTCCTGTGTATAAGCCCTTGGGCTCGCGTTGTTTCGCTTCTGATACCCCTGCTTTTGTATTTATGTTCTTGTGATTTTTATCTGTTGTTTGCATCCTTTCCATCAACCTGTTACCCTCTCATGCCAGAACTCCCCCTTCAGCTGTATATATGTGCCTGTACCATGTTTACATTTTTGTAACCTGAAGAAGTGCAGTCTCGTGCACGAAAGTCTTGTTTACCATGTGTAAATAAATAAGTTGTTCCTACCGTTTAATATCACTCTTTGATTTACTCACCACCGGCAACTTGACATCGCCTATTAAAAACCTCAACGTTAAATAGTTCTCGACAATTAAATAGTTGTAGACAAAAGAACAAAAACAAAATTAAGAGTTATCTGCCGATACGTGTTACACAAGTTTGTCAATTGTTGACGTTAAAGACGACGAATTCACATAACTTGCATACTACTCTTGTTCCCAGTCGGCTAGTTTATTTCTGAATTGTGCTTTGAGCACTCATATCTTCATGGGAAGCTACGGTGCTGAGAAGCTAGCGCTTCCACGATGTTTTTCAATAGTGTTTTTAAGTAAAGAGAGAAAACAAACAAATAGAAATTGGACCAGTATCCTCTATAATATAATGCACTCCTAATAATATGTTGATCGTCACTGTCATCATTTACACGAATGAGTTTTTTCTCTCTCTATCTCTCTCTCGCTGTGTTAGCACTAGATCCTCCATTTTGTGCAGCCCTGTGGATCGATGGTGGAACCGACTGGGCGTGGTGAGGTACTCGTGCTGGTGAAGGATATTCAATGCCTTGGTTGTATTTTTTAATCTCATTTGCCCTGGAAGCCCCACATGACATATACTAAACTGTTGCAAGCATGTGGTGCTCTTATTAGGGGTCGATTTCTATATCCAATATTAATAATCTGCACTTTCTCGTTTTTGAATATTATTTGATGTACTGAGTAGGATCATGAGGAAACACTTACTTGTAAGTATTGACTACTTGTCTAGCACAGCACCTTAAAGACTAGGGCTGTCCTAACAGTAATTTCAGAATCGAAGCTAATTGTTATATACCCGAAGCCAATCTAAGCGAATAGTTGGATAACTGTACTGAATACACATACAACATTTTACGGATAAATAGCATGTGCACGTTATATGTGCATATGGATCGCTGCATGAAGCAGCACTCACTCACTTTATTTGGTGTTTGTGCAGCTACGGAACTATTTGAATATATTGCGTTTGGGACAGACATCGCTTCGATTCAAAATTCGAATATAAATTTCATACTCGATTCGGAGCTGGAATCGAATAAGCTATTATTCGTTTCGGCATTCGAAAAATCCGGATATTCGGATCTATCGCAACTATCTATCCCTCATCCTGGCTCCTTATCGATATCTGGGTCCTTAAACGAAGCGATTGCTGCCGACGTAAATTTCACTTCAGTAATCCGCACCAGTTGATTTGCATTAGCACGTCACTTTAATGTTCAGCGCTCTTCAAATGTGTACGGTAAACGACTTCTGGGCCATCACGGTGCAATTAAGCAGAGCTCTTTCCCGCTACCCATTATCACATCTAACAACTTTAAACTAGCCGTGCTCAGAGGGGCGCGAAGGGACAGCCTTCGTCAGAGGAGTGATATTTTACTCGATAATGCAGTAACTAGCCAAATCTTCACATGCGACTGCGTTTACACTAGCTCTCATGACGATCTACATAGCAGCTTTTGAGTACACGCACGGACCAGTACGAGCGGGGTTTGATACGGCATATAACACGTTGCTAGTAATCGGCAGATCCTGTGTGAGTAAAACGTGCATAGCATGCATGGGCTAGCTGAAGCTAGTGCGATTTGAAGAAATATACAGGGTGTCCACCGTAACTATAGAAGTAATTTTTAAAAATAGAAAAATCGCTTTTTCCCAGTTTTAACCAATGGCGATGTACTGTACGCCTAAATGCCCACCTTAAGAGGGCACGGGCAAGCTTCTGTGTCGATGCATTAATGAAGTTTGGTTAATTAACTTTTTAATTATCAACTATACAAGATTAACCCAATGAGAACGTCGAATCCCTTGGGGTCACTGATAACATTACCGTTTTCAGAAGAAAAACCGAGAGAGTTATAGCGCGAGGAAAGGGCCTGGAAATAAAGCGATCTGGTGGGCGTTTTTCGACGCTCAAGTAGAAGCGCTCCCGTTTTCCTTTCCCTGTATGCTGGGGAGGGAAAACACTGTCGCAGATTGCATGGGGACAAATTGGTGCAACAGCTATTTCCCACCCCCGCACACACAGGAAATGAAAACGGGAGCGCTTCTACTTGACCGTCGAAAAATGACCACCAGAGCACCTTATTTCCAGGCCCGTTCCTCGCGCTATAACTGCCTCAATTTTTGTTCTGAAAACGGTAACGTTACCAGTCACCCAAAGGGATCCGATGTTCTCATTGGGTCAATCTTCTATCGTTGATAATTAAAAAGTTATTTAACGAGAGTTAATTAATGCAACGTCGCAGAAGCTTGCCTGAGCCATCTTAAGGTGGGCCTATATGTCTAGAGTATATTGCCATTGGTTAAAACTGGGAAAAAGTGATTTTTCTGTTTTTAAAAATTACTTCTATAGTTACGGTGGACACCCTGTATGTGATACGTGTACGTGTATCACTATGGTACATGTGGATTTTGCACAACTAATCGTATGATTGAGATAAATATATTTTGGTATGGTACCAATCTGAACAAGTGAGCTTAAGCTCGAAGATATAATGGCAAACAATCCTCTGTGTTCAGACAGCCCAACACTTGGCGTTCAGCGCAACGAAGCGTGCCACATGTTGTCGGCATCTGCAAGGAACGCCACTGGGTAAATTGCTTCCGTCATTGCAGAAGGAAGGCTCCTTGGCTTCTGCAATGACAATTCATCGGTCAAGTGTCACATTACCGTCTTATTGTGCCTGCTTCCAATTTACCAACGGGAACAAACTGTCTTCTATCCCACACAAAAAACAGACTACGACTTCCTGGCACGTGTCCGTGAAGTCATAGTGGCTAATACGCGTGGTCCCTGATATGGGTTCAGACGCTAGTTTCCAACTTTTAAAGTAGAAAATTATAATTATATGCTACATATAATTTCCAAAGAAGAACTTGAGGAAAGTTTAAAGGGGTCGCGACATTTCGTCTCATGTTATTCTGGATAAATGCAAAATGCAATTATTCGCATCGATGTGAACCTGCATTCCAAGTGTTACATCAATGGAAGTAATACACACGTAGAAAACCGGAACCGCGAAGACCGAAACTCATGCGCCTCTGACGTAACGGCAGACGTCTCCGCCAGTGAGGAAGCGCGAAAGAGGTCACGTGATACTGCAATGGCCGGAGCTCTGATGTCAGAGCTTGACGACTACGTGTGTCATGGGTTCAAGGATCTCAAAGTACGACACCTAGAAAAAGTTTCCCCCCCCCCGCTTTATACTCTAGTGTGCAATATAATGTGTGAATGATCTAATATACCCTCTCTATCAAAGTGTCAGGGTGCCTTACAGAAGACTACGCAAAGAGATAAAATAGCGAAAGGAGATACGGCTCATTTTGCGGGACACACGAAGAAAGGGCGGAACATAAATAGGTGACATAAATGCCTGCTACCTGCCAAAGTCACGCTTAGTGCCGTCGTACGGTGACCAGACGCCCCGTTTGAGAGTGTGAGTGGGAATCTATGTATTTTGACAGGAAAAGTCCGTTTGAGAGGGACGATCCTGCCGCCCTGTCTCTTTTCGCTCGCTGAAGCTACATGTCTCTACATGCCTCATGTCGAACAGTTTCGGAATCAGTACGAAGCGATGAAAGTGAGACCGAAACGGTGTCGCGTAGCATTTTTAACGCACATATTTATTTATGATGATACCTCAAGGGACCAAAGGGCGTTACATGAGGGAGGGAACAGTATGTACAGACAAGTGAAAGATCAATGTCGGCGAATTGAAACAGTGTAAAGTAACAGCATATCATAAACGTATACACTTTTATGAGCTACAATTCATTACTGCGCCCTTTGTTGCATCAACGAGTATCTTCTTTTGCGCGGAGATGTGTGTTCATAAACTTTCGCACTGCTGAGTTTAGTCCCCTTGTGCGACCTCGTTTCGCCAAGCTTCCGTCATTGTCCAGAAATGGCGACAAAGACGTGTGCGAGTTTTGAACGACCTTCTCGGTATTTTATTTTACGGAATTATTATTACGGAATATTATTTTCCACCTGCAGCTCAACCTCGCAGCAGAATATACTAGAGGAAGCTGCGAGGCTGGTTCCTCTAGAATGCATCGTTGTAACAGTGTCTGCTCTCTTTCCCTCCTTTCGCTAGTAGCAGAGGTACAGCGCAACCACAAATTTACTGCAGTGGAAAAAAATAAAAAATACGTATTACTAAGTTTAAATTACAGATCTCTATTAAACGTTTAAACGTCGAAACGTTTAAACGTGTTCTGTTAAATATACGTTCGACAGCACGTATACGTATTTAAACGTTTTCCCAGGATACGCTTAAACGTTTTCGTTTGCATAAACGTACAGCGGCACTTGTACGTATATAAACGTTTTCCTAGGAAACGTTTAATCGTTTCCTTTTACATAAAAGGTCTCACAGTACGAATACGTACGTAAACGTCTCTACAGGAAACGTTCTTTTTTTTTTTCTTTTTTGGTTACTATACGCGATAGATCACATGTTCGTTAAGCACGGTCCATTATTGTTCGTTATTTGTATATGTTACGATGACCACGAGGGTGATATTATTATAAGGAAGAAGTGAACTGCATTTTTTTTCTTTCCTCCTCTAAACACTACGGCTTACTTCCCTTGAGAGACAGTGCATGGTATCGTTAAAGTGGCATGCTACTTTGTCTCCCTCATTTGTGATCGTCTTATGTTTAATAAAGAACAGACACAGCGTAGGGTGCATTTTATTCCGTTTCTTGGTGGTTAATAGAGCGTTGCCACGACCCCCGTTCGCACCGTACACCGAACTCCGCTCCGCGTGCACTCATGGCATTGGAATCGCTGACACTTCGAAAACGGAGCTTTTTCTCATCGGCATCGTCCGGCAGAATTACAATTCTGGCTGTTATCCTCTTCTCCATCCCAATATGTTCATAACGGGAGGTGTACGGCTCTTCGTGGGAATTTGCGTCAGTGCATGACGCCACAAAAGTCTTGCTCGTCCCTTTTTTCGCACTCTGGCGCAAGAATGGCATACAGTGATTGGTTCTTAACGCGTAATTGGCAAATGTTCTGGTTTTAGAGTGCAATAGTGGGAACCAGTAGGAAAGAGCAGGTTACATGATTCAGGCTAAAGTAGTCGCTCAAGGAGACAATCGTCCGCGTTTGTCTTTTCACCAAAATACTACTCGCGTAAAGAAGATAAATACGGAATTCTTAGTATAAACTACCCAAAAGATTCAAACGTCATCACCGCCGTTACGAGCTCGACATGTTACAAACTGTAGTGAAACACGTCGGTTCATAATGAAATGTACGACGAAAATGAACACAAATAGGGTTGCTTAAAAGGCAAATATGAAATGAAGTAATAAGCTACTTATAAGACAGTAAGAAACTGGCGTAGTTGGTAATTGCTGATGGGAACCATGAACGCGCCAGGCATTACAGGGACAGAGACAAAAGTTGTCCCCGTTATGCCTGGCGCGTCCATGTTTCTCATTAATAAAGATTAGAAGTTGCTTAAATAGATATCCGTTTCGAAAGGCGTTGCGTTTCTCCTTGACATAACGTTCCACCGCTTCATTTTAACAAAACGTTTAAACGTTTCGCATTAAACAAAACGTTTAAACGTTGCATAAGGAAACGTTTTTCAGACTATACGTGAATCTAAACGGCGTATAAAACGTTTAAAGGGAAACGTTTTAAACGAAAATCGGAAAAACGTGTTAGATCCCGAGCCCTAGGTTAAATACTGTTACCTTTTTTCCTAAGTTCAACAGAGTACTGCCTATCACGAACAAAATCGGTCGGAGTATTACTCAGTGCATCAGCTGCCTCAGCTATAGCCTGAATAAGTTTTATGTTATTACTTGTGTGTGTGTGGCGGGATGGGGAACGATTGTCCAGTTCCCCTTTCCGGTTCCCGATCCTTCCGCTTCGTTGATCGCTGTTCCTGTAATCACATGAGGTGCACGAGTATGGCCTATGCAGCAATCACTCGCTGTACTGCGATTTCTGGGGTACCACAAGACCACAATTCAGTGCACTGGTCCATTGATATTCGTGCCAAGGCCGTGCTACGCTCGTATCATGTGAGACAATACACATAAGAGAAATCAGAGAATACACGTTGAAATTTTCCGCTCAATCAACCGGAGTCATTTTCAAAGTGGGATAGATGCGTCGACCGGTTAGCTGCATCCCCTCTGAACGGACGTCTGAAATCACCTCAGCAGTAGTTGCGCAACGTACTTCTCGACAGACACGTGTCGCGGGTTGTAACTTGAGTCGAAATGAAGCAGCCCTACACTACCAGGACCGACAGAAAGAAGAAACACTGCAACGTGTCTTCTTTGTGTCCTTCCCGCTAGTGTAGACCTGAGTCATTTCGACTCAAGCACTTACCAACCCACAATCCGCGACATGTGTCTGTCGAGAAGTACGTTGCGAAACTACTGGCTGAGGCGGCATTTCGAGTATATACCAGCCAGCTCAGTTTCTATTAAGTACTTCAGTTTCCTGTACAAAACACGCTCATAAAGATTCATGAACCAAGTGGTACACAGCGTAGCGCTTGTGGGAGCTTGTGAGATGATGGCTGTTGTAGAATGCGTTGTTAGTAGTGGTTACATGCTTTGTTATCGGGAAATCTGTTAAACATCAGAAGCGCACATGCGCACATATTACGCATTTTACCGTTTATGTAGTACGTTTTAGAGGACATCTAAGGCAAAACTTGTGGAAACGACATTCCGACGTTCTGGATGCAATGAAAGGAAGGCAAAATGGTGTAACACAATGTAATATTTCGTAAATTCAACTGATTTAATACGCACCGTAACGCGTTATTCACTTTATACTTCGCGTTTGTACGTGGTTTACAAGGTTTGCATCTCGCACTGCTCGGTTACATGCTTCATGCCAGCCCTCTAATGACTTTCACATGCACGTAGCTAAAGGAAGTTCGCGATGGAGTTTGAATGCTGAATCTTGCAGTCCTTTGCAAAATGCTTTCAAAACACGAAGTCTGTTGCAACTAAACATTTATCCGTTCAAAACTACAGCGCGCATTGCAAACGACTTCGGAATACGACTTGTTCCTCGAGAGAGGGGGAGCACCACGGTACAATATTCATTCCCTCGTGCTCCGTAAATAAAGGAACAATCCACCCTTCTAGCGTACTTCGCTGCCTGCCAATAATACCCGTTCCAATCAATCCAGGAGAAACACCTCAGAGCTTTTTCATTTCCCGGAGACATGTTTTTTTTTTTTTTAAGAGAAAACGGACGTGCTGAGGATGGAAGAACATAACTCTTCTCCGAGTTTACAAAATGACGACATTTTTCGTGTGGCTCGAAGTAACGCTGCGGAGACTCGGAAATTTCTTCAGCCCGCTTGCCCAACATCCGAAAGCCATCGCCATGAGCGAAGTGTCTTATTTTCTCGAGTTAGCCAAGGGGATATTTGCATACTGTAGAGCCTGGTCGCAGGCAGCAACAAATGGGAGCAATGTATGAATTCTGCGTGTTTGATGTACTCGTTGAAGATATCAGGCCTTGCCTTTGGATATTTTTAGTATTGATCTTGTGCCTGTTATGATTTCGACAGGTTTTGTGTAAGATCATTCGGATTGTTTTTATTAAGAGAAACATTGTTCGCAGTGCAGCGGTTTTCTCCGTCCACATCTTTCTGAACGGTTTCACCCAAGATTCGTCTGCCCCATGTTCTCTCGCTGCCGCTTCTAGCGTAGTAGAATCTGCCCCGACTCCTCCATAATTTGCAGAAACTCGTGCATTTGAATGGAAAATGCTGTCGGAGTTCCCTCGTGCTCACGTTGTTTAGTTGACAAGCCTACGTGATTAAAAGGAACCAAGTGCGCGAAGGTAGCGCTGCACGCTGAAAACGTCATACATCATTCGTAAGTGGATACAGTTAGTATAAGCATCAGCGCATCAGATCGATTGTTTCAAAATATCCTTACTGTATGATCGAAACTTTCACAGTTGACACCGGTTTTTCGAGCAGATAAAGTTCAATATAGCCTCCCTGTACTCAATTTAAGTTTAACAAGTACGCGTGGCGCAACGCTGTGGCGAAGACAATGTCGAGAAACGGAACCTGTATGCGCGACCAAGTGAGAACTTTCAATTGACACTGAAAGCTGTCATAAACAAGCCATAAGTATCACAAATGCCACATCGAACTTATATAAAAGGAGTAATTTGGGGACGTGTCGTTTGCGATTAAAAAACGCATTCTATACGTATCACAATGTTATGTTGGCTGACCGAAGTTTTTGCGAAGTTCTCTGCAGGCGTCACTCAAATGCCAAGAAGCGCAAGTGCGCAAACTAGTGGGAATGTTTTAGTTAACGCCACCACTTTCTTGCCACGCGGGATTTCATGTCGACGATCTGCGATTTTACGCGATTTGAAAGAATTCACGGCTTTCCGATCGTTAATGTGGAAATTTCATGTACCGTATTGGCGTTACGATTTTGGTGTAGGTTTACATTGATTAACTTAGGGTAATCAATTTAATTGCCAGTTATTAACCTAATCCAATTAAAAAATATAAACTTAATTAGATTAAATTAAAAGTCATCTAAGTACATTCTGCGCCCAAAACCTCGCGGGCCTCTCCGATGGGGACAGCCCCCAAAATGTGTACGATGCCACGGGAGCTCAATTCTGACGCCAGTTAAGAAACGAGCACCACGCTCCAGTAAAAAATTCGAGGCAATCTTTGCCAGGAATGTGCCAAACCAGCAAACGGACATCCAAGTAATTAGAAGGAGGTACCGCATGCAGGTGTTAATTACGTTAAAGGAGCTAGAGCTCAGGGAAGCTCATATATTTTTTCTCCCTCTCTCTCTCTCTGGCAGCGGCGTGATATGCAACGGATTTTTAAAAAAATGAGCTCCTGCGAATGAACGACGAGCGCAGGTGACCTGCAGCGCATGCGCGAGGCCTCTGTTCCGCGCACCTTTCAAAAATCCGCCACCCTTGAAAAGAGGATGTCAGAGAATGAAGGAAGGCGGAGGGTACGTCGTGACGTAGCCTGTTCCCCTGGCAGTTGACTCGTGACGTTGATCGGCGCAGCTAAAGTGGGTATAAGCAGCACGTGAGCTGAGAAGAAGAAAAAAGCGTTAGCGGAGAGAGGCCAAGCGTTAAGCGGAACCACGGAACTTACCTCGAGAGACCTGAAACGCGAAACTTCGCCCGCAGTTTCACCGCGATTTTGGGTAAGTAACTACTTTTGTCAAGTATACAGGGGAGAATTTTGGTGCACTTAGGGCGTATTCCAAATTATGTAGCATGCAGCTCTTCACCAAACGGAATGGTACAGTTCATTTTGCTTTCATTGGAACGGTAACATCATAATTTCGCAGTTGCCGAGAAGTTGGCGAAGTCAATCTTCTTTGGAAGCGCGTTCGGTAATACAACTCATTTTCGCCTACTAGACTGGACATGTTTTTACTGATTTGCAAATACATAAAATTCGTGCTGTGGGCGACACGTTAACTGACACTTTATATGCATGATGCCAGTAGGGCTCTTTGCCTATCAGTTGAAAAATATAAGCTGTTTTCGTTTACGCGTAATACATAGCGGAATTGGCAAGATACCTCACATTAACAAAGTGTCAACTAGCGTAGAACGGAACTCAAATCCAAGATTTATCGCTACTTCGCACTGACCTTCTCAGCATAGAGGGCGAGAAAAAAAAAAGAACCAGGTCTATTTTCTTCCCTGTTTCCCGTATTTGTGTCGTAGAAATAGAACATAATTCACATGCCTTTGATCACATAATACCGACCCGAAGTCGGACGTAGCCCTCCACGCTCTTTTCCGTTCTTTTCAAAGAGAGACGACAAGGATTGTGCTTGTATGAAGCAACATTGACCTGGGTTGTTTGCGAAGGGAATTCAGATATACAGTATAACGCTCGAAGCGATATTTTTAGTTTCGCTTCAAAACGAAACAGGCTTTGAGGACGCAGCGTACCCCAAAGACTGACCGTCCTTTAGATCTTAAAGAGGCGCTAAAATGCAAAAACAACTTGCTCTCAAATGAAAGTCCGTGTGTCAATTAGTACAGTTCAAACAAAATTAGTTCACACAACGCTACCGTTTGGAAGAAAAACGCAAAGAAAACAGAGCCGTCCTTGGCGGCAACGAATGAGATCCACAAGAGGCAAAGATTGGCAGCATCCAATGAGACAGCAGGAGAAGCGGGCGCATACCTATCGTGAGTGTGTGGATTGGAACGGGTCCGATCGTAGTGTTCCGTAAGTGCGCGGCATCAAGCGCACTGCTGCATTTTTCAATCGCGGTTCACTGAATGGTAGCCCCCAACAGTTTTCGCGAATGTTCCACTGGCAACATTTATCTTCACGTTCCTTCGGACTGCGATGCCAGGCCGCTTCACAACGCGCACTTGAGTTTTTCACCGGGACTGCTCCATGGCGTGGCACGCGCGTGCTCGCGCATCTTGGACTAAAAGCACCAATGCACGAGCTGAAGCGTCGCCCACTGCTTAGCGCCGAAGCACAAAAGAGTCCGGTATAGTTTTGATTGTAGCTTCGTAACGGAATCAAAGCTTTGAATTATGATAACAAGTACGAAATTAACATAGCGTGTAACGTAATTTGAAGTGAACTTCTTTTTGCATTTTAGTGCCCCTTTAAGAGACGAGCCTGAACGCAAGTCTGGAAATCGTACAGTCGGTTTCAACGTAACAAAGACAATACTGTCACATCTCCTTACCTGTATTTGATTCTGAGAGTCCGTTGTGTCGAAAGAAACGCGGGAATAGGATTTCTTCGGTTCACAGGTGCAAATACCGACAGCGCCGTGCGGGCACGTGGTGATACCATTGCGTCGTGACTTTAAAGGGGCCAAGAAACGATTTTCGCGAATGGACCTTTTTTCACAATGGCCTATGCGCATGCGCATGACCTTGAGGCGCCGGAGAGGATTATCTCCATCTTCACTAGATGGCGCACTATGGGGCACGACAGAAGTGGGGACCAGTGGGGAGACCGCACGAACGGCGCGAGCTTGTCGGCCCCACTCCGGACCGGTTTTGGTCCTTTGTGCTTCCCATTTGGATTTGTTTTGATGCGCGCCGACCATAGTTCGTTGGACAGCCGCTAGGATACGACGCGTATGTGAAAAAGGTATATTCCGAGTACTGTGCCGGAAGCGGTTCTCACGATCCTGCACTATCATAAACAGAACGACTTTTAACCGAATTCAGTGCACCGGGGGCGCAGTTATCACGCCAAAAAAGCGGGCCGTGACCACCGGATACATACATCCGAAGTCACCAACATCCAGTCGTCTCACTCAATTTAATAATTGAGCTCGTGGGGGCAAGAAAGGGACAAGTCGACTCATCCCCTTTTTAGTATTTTTGTTGCAATTACATCTACGTACCAGTATGCACCTGCCAAAGAAAATTTAGGACTGTATTGCAATTTGCTGACCCGGTACAGGAGGGAAACAAACGGGGAATGCATGTGTGTCAATGGGATGGACAGTCAGATCGGGTCCCTTTTCTACGCACGCATACAAATGGTGCAGCCTAAATTTTGCTATGATGCGGAAATGAACTTCGGCTTCCACTCGAAAAACACGTTCTTCCTACATCACGTGACCGTGTCAGCGGTGCTATTGAGTATTGTAATCGGAAAAACGCGTGCACTATGCTAATAAGTCGTATTGTGCTGGTCATCTTAGGACATCATTTTCAAGAGTGTGCTCGTTTAGCACCACAATGAGCCCGATCATAGCTGCTCCGCTGCACACGGGTCACTTCATCCTACCTGGCATCACCATTTCTCAGCCACCAAGTTCTGGCTCGTGAGAATTGTTTTTTTTTTCTGCACCACAACCCTGTGCATGCGGTGTTATATTGGAAAGGGCGATAAGTTATGTTCCCGGGTTTTGTTCAGTTTCTGCTAAATCACACGCCCCAAAACGATGCTAACAGGACATGCATGTAGAGCAGACACGTACATATCTGTCACACATTTTGCATTCGCGTTATTCGAGGAAACCAGGCTGCAATTACTTGACCAAATATTCGTTTGAAGTTTTCTCGGTTTGGCATTTCTCGACATATCACCTTATTGCATCCACGGGTTCAATTGTGGACGACCGGGAGCACACACCCTGCGGGACAACGTGGGTATATAATTTCGGTCCATCAAACGACGCTGTCGTATATCTGCCGTCGAAATCAGTAGAAATGTTGTGAAACGCAAATTGTCAGCGATGGAGGAAGACATGGAGGAGCGATGGAGGAAGGTGGATGCGACGCACCCAGCGTCAAGGAATGGTTCCGTACGCAGCCGATCCAAAAAGGCCACCGACAGAGGCATTTTCTGACGAAGAAGAAGCTCAGTGAGGACCATGCCGACTATCGACGGCTACATTACACTTCCGGTAGGCTTCTGTGTCAACGATTAGACACGATCTTATCTGCAGGTCAAATTAAAACATACTTCATGACGAAATTTGCAAGTTTGCTTGCAAATTTTGCAGTTTGCTAGCAAAGAAACCGTCCGCCAATCGGCAACATCCCCTGTGTTTGACGCCACGGCCAGTTCGCTTCGCTGGCAGGTCGTAGCAGCCGCCGTTCAGCGCTGTGATTAATATCGAATATTTTCGCTGTTTGAACGATTCTCAACCGGATATTTCACAGGGTGCATACTTTAGTACAGAGGAACAAATTGAAAATGGTTGTAGGCTTGTCAAATATCATTCTGTGGTTCCTTTAATGGAGTTGCTGGTATTATAGTGTTATGATTTTTGCGCGCAGCCATAAAAATCGCGCACTGCCTATTTGAGCAGGAGCCGACAGTAAAAGTACCTAATCGTTCAGTTGTAAAACCTGTCGCGTTCCGTCATACAGCTTTGATAGATTTCGTTTGTGTGTAGATAGTTCTGATTAAATGGTGTTGTGACGCCTCCAGGCTTTGGAGAAGACGGAGCACAAAGGGGTGGGAAACGCTAACGTGGGCACCCGGAGAGGCAGAGAGACTCAGCACAAAAGAAACAACAAACATTTAATGTGGCAAATGCGATGCGCGATGTAGACGATGGAAATGCTCAGACAGATCTACTATTGCGTTCCCTAACCCAAAAGAGGACCCCGGCACGGTGACAAAGTCAGTGCTCTCACCGAGTGCGTCGTTTCTCGCTACACAGCAATGAATCCTTGATTCGGGGCGAGATTCCCGTCCGAAGCGTAGGAGCCGATGATTCGCTGTAGCAAGGATCCCGGCGTCGACAAAAGATGGGACGCTTCACCAAGAATTCTCAGTCCTGGGTTGTGACGTCTTTCGAATTATAGGGCGGTGGCCGATGCAGGAGAAAACTACAGCAACTTACTGACTGCTGAACCTCGGTTCTGGCGATCAGTCGCAGCCGTTTCTATGCTTCCTTTTCGTGTCCGAACCAACCGCCCACTGCCTCTTTTCTCCCTTTTCGCGGGCTTTTCTTTTTGCTCTTTATTTTTAGACACTCTTCGTGGACGCTGTGTTGAAACCGGACACCGGAAACACCCGAAAGCATGTGGCCGAACGTTTGCCGGACGAGTCCTCATGGCCCCCTTGGCACTGCAACTTCGCGCAAGGCGGGTCGTATCGTATTACAGTTGCCTCCCTCGGGAATGCCATTTCACTTCTTACAGAAGAAATCCTCAAACCGTCACAGTGTCATAGAAGCCCAATAAAAGCACTAATACACGATGCAAGTAATCAGGTGTATGGCGCAATGCGTCCCTGCAAGGAGAGCTAGTATATTCGTTCTTTTGACTGCAGCCATGATTTCTTCACTTTTAATGAAGAATGTATTCTACAAATAGGAAGTAAGGTCAGCCTTCTCTGAAGCATGCTTCCACTGCAGCGGCATAGTGTACGCAGGAGAAACCATCACGTGATACGTGTCACGATCTCTTGGCAACAGTATAATGCGCAGAGTCAACCCGGAGGACGTCGTCTTCCAGAGACACTGAAATTGCCACAACCTCAGCTGACTGAACGCCAATTGATCTACAAGCGGAGCCTGTGGCGGTTGTGCTTCGAATAGAACAGCTGCTCCCAGGATGATATCGAAGAACTTAGAAGAACATTTTCCAGCAGTAGAAATTCTACGAGCAAGAAAACACGCACTTAATTCGAGCAATTTTCTGGCCAAGCAAGCCATTAAACTTCAACACCCAGTCACGTGCGGAACGCCATTAGCCAACATTTACCCCGACGGAAAATCACTCAAGGAGACGGCAACGCCCCAGTGCATCACGAGGGGCGTCACTAGAGAAGAGACGGCACACCTAATGAAGTTAAGAACTGTAAGTGCTAAGATGAAGTCGCCGGTGTCACAGGCAGATATGAAGGTGGGCCAGCAGTTCTTGCGGCGATAAAGAGACACTAGAACACAGCCTGCTGCATTGGGAGAAATATGAACATCAGAACTCCTCTAGAATGAAAGACTCCGGCCACAGGACACCCGCCCTGCAAACACTAATATGCCCAACTGGACCACTGTGAAAGCACCGGAAGTGTGAAGGAAAGTGTCCGTATACGGGCCTCCTAAGAGCGAGAAGGGAGAATGCATGTCCTGTACCTAGAGCGCTCGGTAAAGGGCTGGCCCCTTCCTGAATAGAAGGAACAACATCGCAGCAAACTACATGTGAAGGGGTTGGCGTGTTTTGGGGCCTCTCCTTGTGTTTCGTGTGTTCTCCGCCCACTTTTCTTTTTAAATAAAACGTTCTTTCACAGCAGGGGGTTGGGGGTATTCATGCAGGCAGGCCGCTCCTTTCAAACGTTACGTCACGTTATCTGTTCCATAAATAACTTTTTCGACACGTCGCTGAAGGAACCGATATTAGAGTTTCATACAAGCAGCTTCTTTCTTTGACTCGAAGCACAACGTTATTCCGTACCGCGACAAATGCATGGCTTCGCCGCGATTCTTCACGAGCTCCCGCGCAATTACCAATAAATAGGAATTAGAATAACGGTGCCGTGGTGTTACACGTAAGGTTTGTCTGCATATAGTATGGCGACATGTTGTACGTGCAGCAGGATAGGACTGCGAATAATTTCGACCACCCGGGGTACTTTTGACGTGACCGGAAATCTCTGGCACCCGGTGCTGGGAGCAATGTTCACCTTCCCCACATTACCAACCGTGTCGCGGTACGATGTTCAAAGGAAATCGTGTCGCGTCGTTTCTGTGAGATCCCGGGATACTGAAACTGTTTTCACGTGCCGTCACGTGATGTGTGGCAACTCGACATAATAACGATAACGAATGGTATGTTCAGTTCAGCATCGGACTGTTGATTGTCGTGGTGGTGGATCGCAAATCATGCAAATCACCAGAAAACTCCTGCATTACCAATACCAAGGTGTGGCTGATGCAACATTCGCGGCGCCTTGCTGGTACGTTTTTCTTTTTTCTTTTTTTTTGTCGCTTGTGATATGTGGTATCCTATGAGTGACATCGAGTTGATGCATGGACACACCTAACGCATACTGCATATATAACATCATTGAACTAGGCGAATATTTAACTAATTACACGAATTTTGTTGGTTCTGTTTCGCCGTCTAGCAAGAGCAGCATGGCATGCTGTTGAGAGCCTACAGCGATGTCATAAATTAGTGTAACAAATTTGTCACGTTGTGCCACTGCTGGCGTACAATAATTGACGCCTATGTTTTCTTCAAAAGGCACGTTTCAATCAATAGAGACTAAGAATGAAACTTCGATCCGAAGAGGCACCAGCTGGTAAACTTATTTGAAAGTTCCTCGAGAAAGTTCGAAAATGCAAAGAAGAAAACCATGAATATCTGCAGTGCATGGCTACAGTGTAAAAAGAAAGTGAAGAGTGGACCAAAAGTCAAGTAACACACTGAAAAAGAAAAAAAAAAGAGTGCACCGGCGGTGTGCCAAGCTTACTGCGCCGAATATTTTAACGTGAAAGTTTAAAAGGGAGAATGCAGGTGCCTCGCGACCTGTGCAAATTACGGCTGTCAACGAGCACGCTACGTGTTAAAATGATTAGTGTGACCATAACTCACATCTACAGTTATGTTGAGTGAGAGACAGATGGCATAACCACAACCTGCGGAGATGATTCGTGCAATTCTAATGATTCTTAGGATGGAATTGTAGGGGTACGATGCAAGTCGTTGCTCGCTCTGCAACGACTACACGTATATATACGATACACGCAATATCCACGTTGCTTCTTATTAAGAGGACACGGAAAACATAGCACTTCTAATGCTGTCACCTCCTTTTCCTGGCGTAACTCACGTACCAGAATTACAGAACGCCCAAGAGGACTTAGCCTACTCTCATCCGATAATCTCAATGTTTCCATTTCCTGCAGTAATGGTGCACGTTGCTGTGACAGCGGAAAGAAGTGAGAAAAAGAAGAGAAAGCGCCAGCGAGGTGCATCCCAGGTTGTTGAGCTAAACAAGCTTACTTGCCGCTTCGCGCTCATTTTCTTTCTATTTGCGACAGATGCTTCACCGCTCACGAGCACGGAGACGTCCATCACGCTACCCCAGGATATTCGCTGGGCCATGCAATGAACTTCGGTCAGGTCTACTTGCTCTGGTAATCCTGACTGATTGGTTGGGGGGATACTCGTGTGCGGAAGGGCTAGGCAGAAGCGAGGCTTACAAGGCTCTTGTATATGTGTTGTTTCTATTCGTCTATGAACTCTGGGTTTTAGGTGGCGAGACAATTGTAAACACGAGCGAATGGTCTGTAAGTGCAATGGTCATGAGCTGGTCCGTCAGAGGAATAAGATGTGCCTATACAAGCGCTGTTTAACATGCACAGATATGTAACCCCATGGTACCCTTCGCGTATCTAACGTCCTTCTCTCTCGACAATGTCTATGTGCAGCCAGTGCCATGCCTGCTATGTACGAACACGCAACCTTGGAGTCATCAAGCGGACACGTGAACTGTAACGGATAAGTCAGGTTAACGGTTGTACCATCCACGTACACTTGGTATACCGTGATATCTTCTAAAAATCCTGCTGCAACGGAATTTCGTATCCTTAGCTAGACCACGCCGTATAAATGCAAGGCATTTCATTTTCGTTTTTCGAGGGCTTTCATTTTCCTGCAGGTGCGCCCGGTCATAAAATATTCGATTCGAAAGATTCGATTTCGAGGCAGTTTCGAAAATTTTCAGACCTAATACACTTGCGCTTCATCGCGATCAAAGTAAAAAGTTACTCCACGCATGCATGGGCTACGTTGCACTTTCACGGATCTAACCTTGTCAGAGACGTGGAGCGAGCCCCTGAATCCAAGGACGCACGCCGCGTCTTCAATAAGTCAAAATTGAGTATGACGGAAGATGTAGCTGCTCCGCGGTAAATCAAAGAACGCCGCTTGGACAATGTCTTCGGCAACATTTCGTGTTGCAGACGGTCGTAAAAATTGTGACCGAAGCGTTTACGTCGGAGGAGAGACAACGTTAAAGATGAGCTATGTGCCGACTAGCTTGTTGAAATGATGCCGTTAGTTTTCTTCGCTCTTGTGGAAGCGGTCTCGCTCAACGAAGAGCGTTCTAGCATGAACGAAATGGAAGCAAGATCTCTAAAACATCCTTGGTTAGAACAATCCACAAATATCTTGGCATAAGGAAGGTCAGTATAGGTTCCTCGATTCTTTCAGCCGGTCAGAAAGAGTAGCGTACCATGTGCTTTCAATATGTTTGGACATCTTTCTCGGCTAGAGGAGGGCAGCGTTCGAAACAACCGTGACTGGGGACACAACAGCGTTTCTCTGTTCTTTTTCTTTTTCTGTTACGTTTCTACGTATTTGTAACGCGAGTCGATGAATCGAGAACGAGTGCTAATAGGTGCGCTTCTCGTGAGGCTTGGCATTTTTTCGAGATTACATAATAGCTGCGGGAAATGCCGTCATTATTCTTTAGGCTGATTCACAATTCGTTTAGGCTGATTCACAATACAGCTACAAGCTGAGGCCGCTGCGTACGGCGTCTTACGTGTATCTTTGTCCCATACTGAAGGATGTTCCGTTGCAATGAGTCGCTGTCAGCGGACTTAACACGCAAGCGCAACCGTAAACGCAGCAGTGTGAATCGGGCTTAAGTTCGAAAATAGGATGAATATTTCTAGCGACTAGAACAACGCGCGTGTTGTAAGAATCCATAAAAAATTCAAACAAACAAAAAACATATAATTCAAACATTCCGTTCCATGTGCTCGACTTTTGTGGTCTCCTCACATTTGTCTGCGTAAAATGTATAATCCAGCGTTGTTATAGTTGTTCCGAATTTATCCAATCCATCTAAATGCGGCTACGCTTGGCAGCTGAGTCAATTCATATATCCATCTACTACAACTGCGCACAACATTATATACTGTCTTCACGTTGTGTGAGCGTATAATCTTGAAACACAGAAACAGCCTTCTGAACCACCAAGTGAATAGGACAAAAAAAAAAAAAAGAAGAAAGAAAGGCATATCTGAATGCCACTGGAAATTACAGCAGTCCACTCCGCAACAAGCTGTCATTTCGAGAAAATATTCACTGTACGGTCTGTCTTTTTCCGGCTGCTCGCTCCCGTTCCGTAAGTCACAGCCCATGTCAGCGTTAGCTGTCTACAAAAGCTATGCTTCGGAAAACGGTTCACAAAAATAAATGAACCTAGCAACGAATCGACCGCCTTTTTTCATTACTTTCGCTGTTCTGCCCACATGGTCAATGTTATTACACGCTTTCATTCCCACCGGTGACATTACTTTTCTGCTTTTTCTAATGTAAGCAGTTCCTTTGTGGGCTTTTTGCAGCTCCCTGTGTCAGCTTTGTGTTGGCATCACGCTTCCGAGCAAAATTTGTCGGGACGTGTTCGACGTGTTGTTTGTCCCGGGCCATGAGCTTTGTGCTCGTGACGTCTAACAATTCCGACGGTAGACGATGCGTAAAGGATACAGGCAGCTGCGTCGATTGATAACATAATTGCAACATATCAAAATGGAACGGAAAGGTCGTGCTTAACGTATTTAGATTAGATAATCTAGTACAGGCAGATTAATGATAGCATATATGAAGTATAGCATAGCTCCCATTGTCTTCAAGACCAAGACGAAGATCACGTGTAGCGGTCTCATTACGCAGTTAAAAAAGACGGGCAAATACCTGGCAGCAATGCTGCGAAATCTTACATTTTGCCAAATCTTACCTTGCCATCTTTTCGTTATCAAATCTTACCTGTTTCCCTTACGGTGGCCTGTAGAATATGTCATCCGTAATAATGACGGTATCCCCAGCCTTTTCTTTCTTTTTTTTTTGTGTTTAAACTGCTATTTCCCGTAGTAATTTACAGTACCATACAGTGTTTCTGAATGTCTACTGTAGCTGATCAGTAACAGCAAAAAACAGACACCATTGCTTTCGATCCCACGGAAAAAATGTGGGGATGGGCTGTTAACCCATTCTGTGCCGAATTTTTCTACAGCGAGGGAAAACCTCAAAATTTTGTTTCTGGGCTTCTCAAGACGTAAGGAACTCGGGAAAAAAGTTTCAAGAGTTTTGCGCTGTTTATTATAGCAACTGACATATGATTCCTGTGGGAGTCATTAGTCAAAAAAGGTGTTCCTCTCCATTAGACCTGTGTACCGATGTCACTTTGACCGGCGGCGGCGGCGGCGCGCGAGGGCGTAAACACGTAAGCCGTGCACAAGCGTACGCAAGCGCTGGTGGCCTGCGACGTGTAAACCAACGGTGTATACTGCCTAGACTACAGTCGAAACCACATCCTAAAAGGTTCCACTTTTTATCTTTAAAAAAAAAGCACTAACCTAACAAATTTATCACAAACATTGTATCACATTCTGACTAGAACAAGCCGTGAAAACCCGTAATATGTTTACAGTAACATGGTTGCACACGCGTAGTACCCTCAGAGGGAATTTTTACAGAGGGCATAGTCGTCATGCACAAAAATCAACCCGGCCAGCGTTGGGAGGAGGGGTAACGGCCCCCTTGCCCTCCTTCGCGGTGCCCATAGGGATCAACCTAACACCCTCACGAATGAATGAAGACAACAATAACAATAATGACAGTATAAGAGCCACAAAGCTCGAGCGTTTTCTAAACGTCTCCTTTTACCAATGTTTTGCATTCATTCAGTAACGGTGAGAAGATTTTCATGTACCAAGATACTCGCTTATCGAAGGGCTTATCTACATCCTTCTCTTTTGCGTTTGTCAGGCAATCCTCACAGAAGCATCAGAGCTGATCTTCCGCTTCTTGTCACCGTATTGCAAAACTAAGGTGCCAAAGTAACGCCACACCGCGCTCGTCTTAAATGTACTTGAGTTCTTATCAACAGAGAACAACGACACGCGCTTCAAAAACCGAGATCCAGTATCTGATGCCATGACAGTTCAACACTCGCGAGGCCAAGACCGGCATTAGTGCGCGAAACCACTTTGAGCTTCCTGCTCCGCAGCGGAGCAGCGGAACCGATCGGAACACGGAACGCGCGCGGGCTATCGGCGCGCCGGGGTGGCGCAGCGGCGCCGTCAGTGCGCGGAGAAAACGCTGCGGCGGCGGCGCGGCGCGGCGCGGCGGCGCACAGGTCTACCCTCCAAAAAACAGACGAACCGACGAATCGAAGCACACTGTATTCACCGCTACTCCAGTTTTATAGCCTTAACCCGAAATTTTATTGTACACAAAAATCACTGTTAGCTGTCCTAACCAGAGGTATTTTGGCTGTCGAAGACACATGCAAACAGCGCGCGCTTCGCTGACCCAATCAGCTCTGAGGAAGACGAAGACGACACTCCAGTGCCATCTGCTCGTGGAATTATCAAGTATTATCCCTCCGTGAGCTTTGGTCACGGAGAACAAGAGTTTCGGTTTCGTTTGCGAAGCCTGATTTACAAAACTGTATTATGATTCCTGTAGGAGTCATTGGCCCAGAATGGGTAGGAATCCTGTATTATGTATAGTTGCTCATGTTCGAATATCTTAACTGTGAAATTCATCCTGCATGCACTATACCATGCTGCATGGTATTACCTCGAGACCATCCGCCATCTTGATTTGAAAGTGTCTGCGTCAACAAGGTAATGTAAGCCACTTCAAAGGAATCAGGCGATTGACTTAACATGTTTTTCGAAGTGTTATGGTTAAGACCTTCCGATCTGCCAAAACCCGCTATTTATCCCTAAAGCCATGAACCTGAACGTATGTGTGTCACCATACACGATCACTAGGACGATTCCTCTTCGTCTGTGTGGTCTTCAATTCTGGCGATGCAGAGAATGGGTTTGTAAATATCGTAGTAGGAGATGTAGAGACGAAGAGACTAATCAGATACCTGTGGCACAGTGATTATGGAAGGCCGCCACTCATCAGCATAGACCCAGACTTTTCGTTCGTGCTCCCTTCCTCGGTCCATGGAGACCTTAATCAACCGGTTTCGTCTGAAGGTCCCATACAGCCGTTGCTTGCTACACCCCCCCCCCCCCATGGTCGGAAAAGCTGCCTCCCCAAACTGCTCCATCTGCGGTGTTGTGGAAGATGCGCATTTTGATGTCCTGCGTACGATACACTGAAGCTCGTCGCCTTCTACAGTCGGAGCTGGCAGCAGTGGACGGCTGTCTGCTCAGAGTTTCAAAAGGACTTGGGCCCTGGAATCACAGTGTCAGACACCAGGCGTTCTTCGCCATAGTGAAATTTTTCCGGGACATTGATGCAGACAACAAGTTTTGAGCCTATGTGTGTTTTGTGGATTTTGCTGTTCGACTTTTTGCGTGTTTGCGCGTTCTGTGACATCTCAGTGTGTGTGTGTACTTGCTTTCTGTCGGAATCACCACCACCACTAATCATCATCATCAGCAGCAGCAGCATCGCCATCATCCTGCTCACCTTCATTGGCATCATAATTCCAGGAGTTTTCCACCAAAGGAACTGGTGCAAGTGATGTGGAGTTGTGGGCCTCACACTAGTGAAGCCAAAATCTCCATTTTATTTTTTTCTTAAAACCAAACCAAACCTAGGAGGTGTAGTCCATGCAGCGCACACTATAAAGCTTGGCTCACACTGCTGTTTTTCATTGCGTGCAGACACATGCATGCATATACGTACGACATAAGTAATCTGCTGGACTGTAAACAAACATGCGGGCACCGCAAGTGTCAGCCAATGCGAGCTTTTCACGAATCGTTATGGTGGAAAGTTTGAAGTCCACGTTTGAGTTCAACGTAACGCAAAGTGCAGTTAGTTTGGGTGTAATTAAAGCGTTAAAGTGTAATTAACCCTGCATTTTTCTTTCCTGCAACCTCCATGCACTGCATGTTTGCTGCGGCCATAGCGAAATCCATATCACAAGAGAAGGAGAAGCGCTTCAGCACGCAAGCGTAGTAGGCGGCGATTGGTTCTCGCTTGCGGCTAGATGCGTGCGTGGTAGAAAGTTCAGCTCGAGCGAACGTCTTGCGTTCTGGAGCCATTCCTGTGCTTGCTAGAAACGACTCGTTCATACAATCCGATGACTGTGGAGGTCGTAACGTATATGGGAAGGCCACCTCGAGTTCTTTTTCTACCTTGACGCGAACAAGAAATTCGCGTTTGACCAGCACAAACTGAAATATTGGTTGATTGTTTCATTAAGTGCGATGAGACAAATATAAGTGCACGAGCGGTACCATTTCCTGTACTTTTTTAGATTACATTAGATAAGAAGTAGGGAAAAAAATGGAACCGTAGGTCGCACTGGTGCGACCTACGGTTCCATAAGGCCTGATTTGTGAAAGCATTGAGTCATTTAAAATATTACTTCAGCACGTATGTCATTGAGGTAGTTGACCAGGGCACACAGCACAGCGTTGTTCGTGCTGCTTTAACCAGCTCCCCATGTACGTTCTCAACACGAAAAGGTCGGTTGTCAAATTTAGCAAGAGAGTTCTTCAGTGTTTGCCTACTAGAGTCGAAGCGTCGGCACGTGACCAGCACGTGCTCCGTGCTCTCCACGGTTCCGCAAGTTGAACAGTTCGGCGATCCAACGACACCTATCTTATGGAGGAATGCTGCAGCAACGGGACGTTGAGTCGCAGGCGATGGATGACGGACTCTAACGGCCTTTGCATTTTCATTGGGAGGCGGCAGGTGCATTCGGGGTCGATTCGGGCGAGGAACGAGTAATTCATGACGTCGCTTGTCCACATGGTTTTAGAGAGGCGATTACGTAGGGAGCCGAGGAAGTACTTTGCGTCAGGTTGCGTGAAGTAGATTTTATGAGTAGTTCTGATATATATGGTGAGCAATTCGAGCAGCCTGGTCCGCCTTCTCATTTCCACTGATACCGCAGTGCCCTGGGATCCACTTGATGATGATGTTGTGACCTTTTGTTTCTGCAGAGTTGTATGCTGGGATAACACTGTAGACGACCGGCGCAAGCGAGGATTTTATCGAACCCTGCATTGCTTTGAGGCCAGATTTTGAGTCAGAGAAAATAAGCCATAAAGTCGGGGTTTCTTTTGACGCTATGCGTAGGACAGCTTCCTAAATTGTGTAGAGCTCTGCAGCAGTTAAGGACCTCCTGTAAGACAGACGGATCGCACGGTGCTCTCCCGAGGACGGAACGACGAATGCGCATGCCGACAACTCTTGTAATGTGGACGCATCTGTAAATATCTGCTGGAGTTCGGAGTACTGAGCAACCACATCCCGCGCGAGCTGCATTACAACAGACCCTGGAGTGTCCTGTACTTCTTATTTTTGCTCTCGTCAAAAGCGCAATGGTTTCGCCTGCAAATGTTGTCATCATTGTTGCACTAAAAACCTGCTGTCTGCCGAGTGTTCTGGCCATGACCCAAGCAAACACAGCAGGTATGATACACGAGTCATCAAGCACGCCAGCGAACTGCTTAAAGACTCCTTGTCGCAGGATAAGCGTTTCCCTTTCTACCCTCGAATGTTTCCCCGCGTTGATGAAAAACAAGTCGACGTCCTTTACGGGAGCGAAATCTGCGTCTCCCTGTATTGTCTAAGCAAGGCTACTGAATGACGTGTCGCTACTCTTCGCGCGCAGGTGCGTCGTTCTAGTGTGTCTTTCCTCCTTTCTTTTTTTCCCTTAATAAACATATACCCTCCCCCCCCCCTTCGCAGGTACAGTATCAGATAAGGTAATTGCGTGGATATTACCTACTGATTGTTCATTTTCACTCTCTGCAGGAACAGAGCTGCAAGCGAGTCTGTCTCGGACGGCACACGCACAGATGAAAAATGGGGTGGCGGGACCCCCACAGCGGAAGTGCAGGGGAAAATCTAGTACATGTCACCTGTACAAGTTGACTCGTCCCGAAGTATAGAGAAATCACAAAATGTCTGTCAGTTGGGTTTCTTCAAGAAACCGCAGCAGCACTTCGAATACAGTCGCTTGTTGCTGAGCTAGCCAAGGAGCCTTTCTTCGAGCCGTTCTTGTATTTTCAACAGTCAAGTACACATGTATTGCATGCCGTCGAGTGGCTATTGCACTGCCTTTCTTCGAACTCTGTAGCGGAATGTAGGGCGTTAAACCAGAAACAATGCGGTTCCTTTCTCGTCAGAATTGCAAGCGAGTCAGCCTGTAAAGCGTGCTTTGCCTGCATGGTGACGGTGTTTACAGAACCAAAACAGATTTACGGAACCATGACTTGCGAAAAGGCCATCTGCAGGAAAAGCTCAACTAACGAGAGAGTAACGGAAGCAAACTCCTATTTCTTCGTGTTCAGTTTAGTCATTATACTCTTTTTCTTTCTTTTATTTTTATTTTTTTCAGGTGTAACTAGTGTGTTAACCTGAAGGACCTCCGAAGCTGAGAGATACGTACATGCTTCTACTGTAGTTGTCATTTGCGATGTCGGTCGATGTGTGTCTTGCATACATGCTTTGCTAGGTGTAAAGGAAAGACAATGCTAGAAATGTGCTTGAGCATGAAAATATCAGTGCGCAATATGAAAAGCAGCGTTATCTAACTTAACCGGCGACTCAGTAGTCACAGAGTAGAGCTGTGCGAATATTAAAGCTAAAGCGAATATTAAAGCTGTGTCATTTTAAAACCGAAGCAAATACGAAAATAATAGATAAATTCCCGCAGCGAATAGTTCCTGAAGCGAAAAGCTACACAGCCGAACATACATGCAGCATATGTACCGACATAAAGCATAAATACGTGACACACGCACACGTATATTCGCATGGGGCAACACTCACCTTGCTGCCCTCTCTTCTGGCGTTATCCGGCTTACGGGTGCAGATTCCAAACTATTCGAATATATACAGGGTGTCCACGCTAAGTGTGAACAGATTTTTTAAAAATATATA
Source organism: Ornithodoros turicata (assembly GCF_037126465.1). Taxonomy (NCBI): domain Eukaryota; kingdom Metazoa; phylum Arthropoda; class Arachnida; order Ixodida; family Argasidae; genus Ornithodoros; species Ornithodoros turicata. The sequence continues at coordinate 49,027,295 of NC_088202.1, read as the reverse complement.
TAACACTTTTTCCAAGATGAAATCAATTGCAATATAGCATATGCTAAAGGGCGCTCCCTAGCAGGGCATTAGCAAAGTCCAGAGGCAATGTCTTAATTAACTTTCATTAATTAACTTTTTAATTATAAAAGCTACAAAGTTGTCCCAATGAGAACATCTCTTTCGGTCACCTGATATCGTAGCCGTTTTCAAAACAAAAATCCGTTCGATAGATCGCCCGCAAAAAATTCGTGAAGGAACGCCATTTTTTCTTTATTTTGTTCATTGCGCTTCTTAGAAGACGCGTCTTTCTTTCACCCCCAATGTGAGAGGCAGAAAGAGCACACTATCGCCTCTCGCGTCCTGGAAAAAGATTAAAAGGAAACAGAAAATGCAACCCAAGATAAGGCCAGTTCCGATAGAGTCACCCGATACATTTGTTTTTGTTTTGTTTCCGCAAGTTAAAGCTCATCTTCGACGCATGAGGCGGCACTGTGCTCCTTCCCCCTCTCCCGTTGGGGATGAAGGAAATACGCGTCTTCTAAGAAGCGCAATGAATAAAATAAAGAAAAAAATGGCGTTCCTTCACGTATTTTTTGCGGGTGATCTATCGAACGGATTTTTGTTATCAAAACAGCTACGATATCAGGTGACCGAAAGGAACAGATGTTCTCATTGGGACAACTTTGTAGCTTTTATAATTAAAAAGTTAATTAATGAAAGTTAATTAAGACATTGCCTTTGGACTTTGCTAATGCCCTGCTAGGGAGTGCCCTTCAGCATATGCTATATTGCAATTGATTTCATCTTGGAAAAAGTGTTATATATTTTTTTTAAAAATCTGTTCACACTTAGCGTGGACACCCTGTATACAGACAGGATAGTTGGTAACCAGTCAGGATGTAAAGCAGCAGCAGAACAAGACACAGCATCAAGCACGAACCATTAATCGTGATAACGCCGACAAGTGCCCCACAGATTTCCTTTCCGTAACTCTATGTCTAAGCTGTGTTTGAAGTTAAACTTGTTAGTTGAGAGTCAGCATTTCCTTGAGTTTGAAGAAAGTTGCTTCGCGGCGCTAACACGGAATCAAGCAAGCAAACAAAAGTTTGAGGAACGCACAATACGAAGAGGACAACACAAGGCTCAGAAACTTCAGAAACACGAAAATCCTTGTCCAATGTAAAGATGATCTCCCTCGCATCCTCCTCGAATCCACAAACACTGCCACTTTCCCACGTGTTGCTAGCCAGCGTTCCATTGTCATTGCCCCAGGTCTTGTTGACTCCCTACTTCTCACTTAGTTCGCACTTTTCATTTCATTTTTTTTTCTATTTTGAACTTTATTAATGTTTATTTTAGTTTACAACATCAGCCCCAAAGTTTCAAGTTTCAACCTCCATAGCTACCGAAAACTTGTACGACAGGCACGGTTCTCGCTTCTTCTTTTCTGACCTTTAGCAGGTCTGTCTCCTATCCGCGTAGCACCGGTGTCGTGTTATACTGCGTTGGGGAAATTTATTGCGTTAACTTCTCAGTTGCCACGTATTCTCTAAACAACCAGCACAATTATTCGAGGCCCTCCTGAGCATACTAAACACGAACAAAAGGAACGACATGGGGAAGAAAACGGTGAAAAAAAAAAAAAAAAAAGTACGTTTCGGTGACTTTCTGGCTGCGTTTGACTGCTACGTTTGCCAGCTTTGCCGGAGACAACGATATTCCACTCTCCCTTTTCCCCGTCACCCTGTTGTTCGCTTCTTCTGACTGTACCTTGTGTATTAAAGATTCGTTGCAGGTTTGAGTCTTGTGTTATCCTCATATTCTTGTGGGTTCCTCAAACTGGCTTACACCATTCTAATTTCCTCATCGAGTATATTGGGTTTGGAAGAGACGTCGCTTTGATTCAAGACTGGAAAATATAATTCCATATTTGATTCAAAAGTCGAATAGAATACAATCACTGTCAACCCTTGATTTATCAACGCTCGATTCAGGAATTCCCTGCATCCCCTTATCCCTTATGGAATTCCCCTTATCAACGGTGCCCTCTGGGACAAGACTTTTCCCCTTTCCCCATTGCAAATCACGATTCATGAATCCCTAGATTTATGAACGATTTTTCCAGCAGCACTAACCGTTCATAAATTGAGGGTAGACTGTTTTGGCCTCGGTATCCGAAAGACTAATATTCGCACAGCCATATCGCAGACCGAATAGCAATATTTTTGTACTTTTCTGCTCAAATTGTAGATTGATTGCACATATGCTACATGTACATTATAAACGCTTAAAATATCAAGGAACAGTAAACGTGTCAACGTTATCGAAATGAGAAATAGCGGTAGCAGTAATTAGAGCAACAATACCCGCCTCTAGGAGCATGTACACTTTAATATACCTGCTCCGTTGAACCAAGTAAGAAATAGTATATGTGTCATGTGAAAAAAATGAACCCCTCCTTATTGCTATTCGGCATCAAGCGCATCTTGAGAAAATTTGAGGCGTTCTGAGACCACCTGAAAAGGCATTCCATAAGAACCAAGCACACCAGAGGACAAGTCAATTTTAGCGACATGGTCTGCCTTTCGAGCATTCCGTTTTTTTTCGAGCACCAGCATCTTTATTTTTCTCTTATTTCTGCACTTAGTCTTCGTCTTCGCTCTTTTATTTTCTGCAATTCCTACCGATAACATAACGCTAACCTGATATACGACCGGTCAAGTCTTTGAAAAGAGACAACCGCGCGACGCCGATCGTTAATTTTAAGGGGAACATCGTTATTTCGGCGCCACAGACGACCCGGAAACACAGAGGGTCGCGCAAACAGTAAGATAGAATAAGAAAGAGAAGAAAAGAAAAACGGAGAAGATGAAGTATAAATAAAGTTTGCGTTCTGTGGATGTGCTGCAACTCGTCGAAGCAACAGAGTTGCCGAGAGATAGTTCGCGACTGCAATCCGCCATTTGAGAAAAAGATGGCGACGCATGCGCGTGACGGTTGCGGGTCTTAGCGGGAATTTGCCAGAGCAAATTGGTAGGCACGTGGAACAGAAGCTAACACCCGAAGTAGGGCCAGTGGGGCGCTGGAACGGACAGCACTGACCCGAAAGCAGAGCCCGACCCGATCAGGGTCAGTCACGGATTTCTTTTTGAAGTCTGAGAACGTGACCCACACTAGGAAACCGGAGCCTGCAGGCTAGATTCTGACCCCACAGTTCTTTTGTCTTTGGGCGCGCACTGGGCTCCGGTCTAGACCCAGGACACTTCCTCAACTTTTGCCTCATCTCTTTGTTGCATATTTTTGGCCCCCAATCTGGTACAGAGGTGTTCCGCGTGAAGCAGATTTCTCAACAGATTTTGTTCAATTGCTGTGGTACCTTACTACCTGCATTCAGCAACACAAAGGCAATACGGACTGTTGTAATTTCATTCCCTGACAGTACACGAATATCATTTCATCAGGCGATATCACACACACACACACACAAAAACAGACAAAATTGCCCTTTCTCGTCTACTGACACTGAACACACCTTTGTTTACCTGCTACCCCGCGCCTTTTTTTTCTTCCTGGCATTGAAAGCTGCCGGGCACGACTGCAATCATGCAAAACTGCAGAAGGTCGACCAACGTTTATTGTCCCCAACGTTGATAAACCGTACAGTTAAATGTGTATCCTAGCAGGAGAGCAAAAACCGTCGTACACTGTCTATGCCACTGCGCTTAACATCTGAATGGCAAAATACGGTTTATGCAGTTCCTCATCGGCAGTTGCATAAAAAGTGGCAAGTGCTTTAAAAAGTCGCACATCACTGTTATTTGGAAGCTCGCTGACATCAATGTTACAACTGTATTCCTCCGTCGTATGTCGAAATCGCTTCTTCGCTTGCCGTGAAAGCGGCAGATCCGGCGCACGCAAGAGGTCCCATATTTGCTCGCGGCTGGGGCACAGAAAACTGCTTGCGATCTTCTTCGACCTCGCGATGAAAGAATCAGTGTCGACGGTGTTTCTTCTGGGGGCTCCACAGTCTTTATATTTGAACCAAAATTGCCTTCCATATGAATCGTGAATACGAATAGAAAATAGCCGCGCGCTACGCTCATGTCTACCACTTTATTTTTCGGGTTGGCCGCACGGCCGCGCCAATCTTTCCTCAAATAGCGGATTGTAGTCGCATGTAACCACAGGATCGCAGAGAAAATATTGTGTCCCCTTTTTTTGATCACAGTCGTTCGTGATACGTCGCGTGCGAAGAAAAATACCATACGCACGTGTGGGTATATAGAGGGTTTCCACCGTAACTATAGAAGTAATTTTTAAAAATAGAAAAATCATTTTCTCCCAGTGTTAACCAATGGCGATGTACTCTACGCTTAAGGGCCCACTTTAAGAGGGCACAGGCAAACACAGGCACAGGCACAGGCAAAGAGGAAAAACACTGTCGCAGGGGGGACAGATTGCATGGGGACAGACTGGTTCGACAGCTATTTCGCACCCCCGCATGCACAGGAAATGAAAACGGGAGCGCTTGTACTTGAGCGTCGAAAAATGACCACCAGAGCACCTTATTTCCAGGCTCTTTCCTCGCGCTATAACTGCCTCGATTTTTGTTCTGAAAACGGTAACGTTACCAGTGACCCCAAGGGATCCGATGTTCTTATTGGGTCAATCTTCTATCGTTGATAATTAAAAAGTTAATTAACGAAAGCTAATAAATGCATCGTCACAGAAGCTTGCCTTAGCCGTCTTAAGGTGGGCCTTTAGGCGTAGAGTACATTGACATTGGTTACAACTGGGAAAAAGTGATTTTTCCATTTTTAAAAATTACTTCTATAGTTACGGTGGACACCCTGTATGTACGCTAAGTAAACCAACGTGTTCAGCTAGATATACAGTCTGCGATCGTGGAACAACAACAACAACAAATAAATCGTAACTATGACATGCGGGATTCACCGCAGGACAGCAGTACACTATACCCCATCGTGGAATGTCGCGTGTCTCCGTAACAAAAGCGTCGGATAGTAGCACGGATTGTAGGTCACGAAGAGTCAGTCAATGAACACAAATCCAGCATATTGCTGAGCAGAAGCGAAATTCTTGACACGGCTGCTATTTGCTTTGGGCGCAATAATGTCAGGCCTTGCTGTTATAGCTGTCAAATTGCCAGCCTCAGAGTACAGCAGCTTGTATTTGGCATCGAGGATTTCTTCATTGCCTAGGTCACGGTCTATTTCAATACAAAGACACATATGTCACTGGATGTGCTGGGAGGAAAGGTAATTAGATGGCTTGGCAGCGGTAGGTGCCGGAAGATACATAGAACAATAACATCCTGCAGATGCTGGGAGTGAGCGCGACGGTATTACCCGTGGACTTGCCTTGTGGACGCGCTCCAGGAACATTCCCGAACTGGAACTGTTGACAACCGGTTAGAGGCGCACCTTCCTCGATCATGACGCCATTATTTTACCGTCTATGTCCTGCTGGATGCAAAGACCCCGCCAGAACGTCGACACTATTGTTAAGTTCTCGCGCACTTCCATAATTAGTGTGCATGTTAATTTTCTTTCACTTTCCTACTAACGTTGTCCGCATACCATGTCTCTTACCCTTCATGACTTCGTGGTTGTCCGAGGTCACATCCTTTAATCTATATGGGGGCGAACACGTAATGAAATGCAAAGTGACGGCTGCGACGGTTGGTTTCGAATTATTGATCCCTGAAAGACACATATGCTATCGATCATTAAAAGAATTCCACAGCTAGAACATACGAATAATTCTCCGTTTATTTCTCTCTTCTACTTCCTCTTTCTTTCTCTCTTCCCCCCCCCCCCCCCCATCTTTTTGCCAGTTCGGCGCCTCTTTCAAACTCCATCCTTGCAAACATCTAGGTCCAATCAATTTACGGAGGCGTGGCCAGCGGAAGAACGTGGCACTGGGACGGAAAGAGACATGAAAAAGGCGGCAGTTCCTCGTTAGGTTTGAAGCTGGTCAACAAATGAGACTTGAAATATACGACGTAATGACGATGTTTCGTCACACTCTGAGGGAGGCGAATGGTTAGTGTTATTAACTATACGCGTTCGGTACGGGGGAGGGGGGAGTTCGAAAAGTTCCCTGCAGAACTCCGTCACTCCAGTTCCACGGCGTTCTCGTCTCTACTCGTGCATGTATTTCAATATGTATTTTATACAGAGGGTGCGTCACGTAAGACTGACCAGAATTTTACTAAATTCGCGATTTGTTGTTCTTTCGGAAAAGTCGTTGAATATATCTATTCCCTATGGGGCCTACTCACAGGGTGATGTATCAGTACAGCCGTTAATTAACTTTCATTATTAATCTTCATAATTAGGAAAATAGGTTGACACCGCAATTGCAAACTTGTAGAGCACAACCCCAAGGAGTGTATAGTCCGCTAGAATCGAAACTGCAGCGCTTTTTGTGGCCTAGTAAAAAATGTGCGAAAATGCACTATTTTCGAGCGTTGTGCGAGTTCTGCGTTCTGCCTTCGTCAGGAGCATCGACAAGCTAGTGGTGGCGAAGTACGTCAGCTACTTTACTCTCTACAGTCCTCTACTGTCGATCGTTGGGAATGCCCACGATGAGCTCTTATATGCTATCGCTTTTCAATCTGCACAACGATTTCTGCTGTAATTTTTTGTTTTGTTCAAACCTGGTAGAACGTACTTGTTTATCGAGCAGCGGAATCAGTGTTTTGATTGTTGTTATCGGCGTGGTTTTTGGAATGAATGGCAGTTTTATTGCATGACATTTCTCAGGTGAAATCGCGAACTGTGTCTCGGGGGACTGTTGTGACAAAATCAAAGGCGGATTTTGGTAATAATGTAGGCTGAGAAGCGACATCACTATTCTCCCTCACACTCACTCCTCGGGACAAAGCGAGGTGTTCCGTGCTTTGAGGAACAGCCTCGTGTCTTTTGGGACAGGGTGACGCCGAGATGGGGATAGGAGAAAGTGAAAATAATAATAATAATAATAATAATAATAATAATAATAATAATAATAATAATAATAATAATAATAATAATAATTCGGGGCTTTACGTCGCGAGACAACTGTGATCATGAGCGACGGCACAGTGGTCGGGTCTGTGGAATAATTTTGCCTACACGGGTTCTTTAACGTGTGCCGAAATCTGGACACACGGCACACCACATTTAACGTCCCTCCTGGAAGACGGCGCGTCTGAGCAACTGTAACCCTGTATACCACACATAATATGCATTTTAACATATTATTATGTATTTATGTCATTCCTTCGGGATTTCTAGTGTAGCCGCCATCGGCAATGCCTCTTCAAGACGCACGGATTTAGCCCGCGCGAAATAAAGATCAGTTGGAACCAGGTTCGCAACCAGAACAGTCCTCGGCTCATTTCTTTACGCCCACTCCAACAAGTGGTGACCCGAACGTTCCATTGCCTTTCACTGGTACAACACCATGTCTACGGGAGACACTACTCCTGCCCCTGCAGATCGGTCTTCTGTTTCAACTGTGAGCGCAGTTACGGAAAGGAAGGGACACTCGGAGACCCGTTACCACCGTCTGCAATGGTTTTATCTCGATTGACCAAAAACGCGCTCTTCCGCCTGTTCACTCTCCCGTGCAACGGTTAGCATCCACTTCCTCCTCTATTTACAATATGCTCCCGGGCGGGCCTGCGGTACTTTCGTCATTGTAAGCTCCTAGTAAGTAGAGACGCTGTGCGGGACGTACTATATCTCTCCTGTTGCGGAGCCGGAGTGTGAAAGCCCTTGCGATACCATCGCACGATCGACAATGCCACTGTAGCATTGAGAAAGCTGATCGACTAGCAAATGAAGCCCATCATGAACTCCGACGCCTCGAAGCTGACGTTGACAACATGTCCCTGGGCTTGGGGAAGGACAAAAGACAGTACACAAAAGCGAACAGCAAAGCGGCGTTCCTTTCCCCTAGCTGATGTCTTCATATTATATATTTGTACCTGCTATATTAAAACTTTCATTGTTGATTTGACTCTTGTCTTGTGCTGTTAATTTTTGTGTGTTTTGTCTTTTGTCCTTCCGCCAAGCTCAGGGACATGTTGCCAACGAAAAGTATACACCAGCTGGCTTCCATTTTACTTCTATGTTGAAAGCTGACTTGTTTCCCAAAGGATTAAGCTCCTATATCATCTCTATACGTATCATCTCTCAGCTTCGTACTCCTGCCTGGATATCTTCTTTCTTCCTAAAGCAAATCCTTCCTTCCTACATCGCAAATCCTAGACCTACACTCTTGCTTTCCTTGCTCCCTTTCCGTTCCCCGCTTTGCGAGGCCAACTGTGTCAAGTGGTCTCACTATCACCGTTCTCCAGGGGCGGATCCAGACCCTCGGTTTGGGGGGGGGGGGTTTCTTTGTCGGAGCTCCTAGTGGGGGAGGGGAGAGAGGGAAATTCAATGTATAAACTGACGTTCTCGTGGGGCGATCGCCCCCCCCCACACACACACACCTTGGATCCGTCACTGCCGTTCTCTAAGGAAGCCCCGCAGGCTCAAAGATAGCCGTTGTAGCTCATAGGTTTCAGTTATAGGCAATACGCTATTTTTTATGCGAACCGTATTCATTTATCAGTAACTTAACACGCAAGGCGAATCAAATGGACATTCCGGACAGTCGATGGCACGGGTTACAGTGATGCTACTGATGTCCCTCATTCGCCACTGGAAGCCAAGGACATATAGTAGACACTAAACGGAAACATGTATCAGATAGGTACATACCAACTAATCGTTATGGCTAAATTATTTTCCATTGAGTCGTACACCCTGCGTGCTCCTCGTAGTAGCCGTCAGATTCGGTTGATGAGCCCACTTAAGTTATCCGCGAAGTTGTCCCAGCTCTTACAAACCGATGTAGGTGTTGTCATACCTTCTTGATGAGTTGATGAGCTGTGGTATTCACCTGTATTTGCATTGCTGTACAGTGTATTATTGAAAAGTAGAGTCGAGCTAATCTCATTATCATATCTCTCGTTGTGCCGCTCTTTCGTTTTTCACATAAATCTATCTATCCACTTCGAGTCTGTATGTTACAGACGTCCTGATCTCCACTAGCAGTTTCTGTCGTCACATAGTGCCGCAATTGCGCTTAAGTAAAGCGTATAGCATTCTTTTCAAGGCTGAACCTTCCATCCCCGTCACACACAAAAAAAGACATTATTATGCTTCTGCTATCCATTATTACGACTCATTATAAACCAGATTATTCAACATAATGAAGCTCATTGTAGGCGACTAACGAATATTTGGAACGGAGAAAGACAAAGGATAGGCACGATCAAACGAGCGTGCAGAATTAATTTGGGTGCTCGTTACTACTAATGGACGGGAACGACATCACACGGAGTGTATAATAACCAACACATCCGTACGAATCCTAAAACAGGTAGATGTATACATATGTAGGGTACAATCATAATACTCAACTTAAGGGTAGCATCACACAAAACTTGATGCATTGCAATTCATCAAACAAAGTATTCCGGGTGTACCAACATGATCAAAGCACTGTCGAAAGGTTAAAGCAGCTGGTGAAAAGTTGCGGAAATGACTCCTGAACTTATAAACTACCCGAAGCACAGAAGAAATATTACTTCCGGTAATTAATCATCTGAATAACGACGTGTCACTTTCTAATTAATGCGACTCCGAAATATGAGATTTATGTGTGAACGGCATGCCGTGTCGCCCAAACGGATATCTTCCCTCTACATGCATTGTACCTACATAGCTAGATGATCAAAATTAGGGTACGCATTATGCAACGTGGAGGGAGGGTAGGACCGATCATTGTGAGGACAGGAAAATACACCGTTAATCTGCCGTTTACATTGCAAGGAACAACATGACTTCATTTACCTTAGCTGCAAATGATCGCTAAGCACTATTTGGAAAGAAAATGCAGCCCCGCTGACAACTGAAAGCCGGCCTTTTTTTATTTCAAGGCGGCACTACACAACTCGAGAGAATGTGCATTTATATAAAATGTCATATGGGACGTGATGTCCTTTCTTCAGAGTGAGACCCCGTCTTCTGTTCCAAACTGAAAATGAAGTTGGTTTAAAAAATAAATATTCTGCTGCCTTTTTACTTTCCTATACTTACCCATTTGTTTATTGTTTTATACACCCTTACACACACACACGGACGCACGTCGCATTTTCATTTAAAGGGGTTCGGAGACTTTCATAGATGTTGCTCATTACGTCATGGACGCGTTGTATTGCACGCCAGAGGAAAAAAATTATATGTCGTACTTCCCGAGATACAAGCCTTCGAACGCACTCCCGACCAAAGCGCAGACGTCACAGACCTCAGAGTTGCATGCATTCCCATTGGCAGCCGTAAGTACGTGACCTTTGGTGCGCTGCCTCACTGGGAGGCGGCGAGGGCTGTGATGTCAGAGCCGCATGAGTTTCGGTATTCGCTCATGTTGCCCATGTTCACCATCATCATCTTTGAATAAAGTTCTTGTTGTTGGTATTCGCGGTGCCCATTGTCTCCGTTTCTATTACTCTCTTCGCTGTGAAACTTTCAATGCAGGATCATACTGATGCAAATGACCATCTTTTACGTTTATCTGGGATGACCTGTCGCAATCCCTTGAAGAACTGAATGTTTGGCGAACTTCACGTTCACAAGGGATTCACTCAGATTCCTCCCTCCATTGGTGGCACTTTTGTACAAGTCATCAAAACAAAGAAAAGCATTACCGTGTGGAGAAGATAGCTCTATTTTCTGATACAAAATTTGTCTCCGTAAACGCAGCATATTTTCGTCATAGAAGGGTGCAAAATTGGTAATGTGCCGAACAGGGCGTTTTCTGAATTCGTATCCCCCAAAAAAGGAAAAACACACACACACCGAATCTGTTCATATTTGGAAGTTGTTGTGTTTATTCATCTTATACATCGTATACATTTCATGGATTGTTTTCATCTGAAGAATATTTATTTATGAAGCACGAAGAGCGTTCACTATAATTTTCCATCACTTTTCCATCACAGCGGTAATGCTCCAGGCTGCAATATTCATCTACGCAACGCACAATTTCATTCACTTTCCAGAACCCGTAGAAGTCATGCGGGCTTTGTAGGCGTAGCGTCATCGTTGGCTGAGACGCTACGTAGCAGAACATTTATACCAGACATGCTGTTCATACTTCGGAACTATATTATGTCGTGCCCTTTGCGATGGATACGCATCTGTTGTGTAAGTGTATGTAAATGGATACCCATCTGTCGTATAAGTTCAACCATCAAAGAAGAATGTCTCTCTCTCCTACAAAGGGCCATATAATGTCCGCTTGAATAGGAATTCACATGCGATATTTATGACTTCGTAATAAGTGCCTCGGCGGCAAGCGCAATATCCAGTTTAAATGGTCTTTGTCGACACATGCTCGGTGATACGACGGGCGGAAGGAAATAATCCAGCTTAACTGCTCCTTTCACATAAGTGGAATGCAGCTTGGGTCCCGCACGTTTTGAATAGCGGACAACTGAGTTGAAAAAAGTGAGTTTATGAAATGTTAATTTCATCAACCGTAGTTGATTGCAAAACCACGCTTCGTCGCCTTGGAATAGTGACGAGCCCACATAGACGAAACCGAAACACAAGTTTCAATATTGAAAACAAAATTAACCGGAGGGGTTCCTGAAACGAACGAACGCTGTCGTTCGGCCTAGTGCTTACGCACAAAAGCAAAGTATCATATATCCTGCAGGGTGCACGAAGTCCTTTTTGATTTCGTCGAGTAAATCGCCCCTGGCAACTGCTCCGTATGTAACGTGCTGGGCCGGAGGGTTAACGATATGAGGGGCACGAGGTCCCAAGGGTAATGTTGCGCTACTGGAGTCGTGTGAGCGCATATTCTGGTTCCAGGAAGAAGTGGCGGACAGCTGCTACGGTTACTTTTTCTACAGGGCCCATTTAGAACTTGTGATGACAATGTGTACTTATGGAGATACGATATGGAAATATGTTCTTATGCAAAAACGGGACGTGGATAAACTTGCTAGATGCAAGAGAAACTGGTTCCATTCTTACATTCCGAGGCCAGTAGGCTGTACTGACACTCGCTGGGAATGACTAGAATAAGACATCTTTCCGGTCCTGAAGGAAGGTAAGCCGCGCCAACGATGCAAAAGTATTAGACATTGAGGGGATAACGAAGACATCACGGCAAAAATAATCTAGCTAGGCGTTAGCGCAAACCGTCAAGATGCTGAATAAAGTAAGTAAATTGAATGTTATACACATTGCCCGGCGCGGATAAAGGAAAAATAAATGTAGAAGGGGTCCAAGTTGGGGGCGTTGACCTTATGTACCAGAAATCAACAACGATAAAGTATAATATTATCAAGAAATAGTTATTGGGATTTGATTTACACATGAGATGAGTCAGCCTACATTTGTATGACGACATGGTGCGCGTGCCATAACGGTATGACTGGATAATTTCGACTACCTGGGGTTCATTAACATGCACCCGAGGTCTTCGACTGACAGCACAGGGGTGCCCTCCAATATATTGCTCCATAGACGAAAGCATGCTGGGCGAACGCAGTACACTTGGACAGGTCATTGTCACACGTCACAGCAAACGCCAACGCACACGAGACCTCAAAGATGGCCGCGTCCGTGATCCGCAGCCCAACCGTTTGCAAACAACGCGTTTGCTGTTTCTGTATGCCTGGTAATTCTTTTTATCCGATAATCTCGCAGTAGAACGCGCAGTTTTGTACATGGGGCCTCGTACAGTTGACCACTTCCAAAGATGTGATGACGACCCCGCGTTAAGACGCACTGAGCCGATGCGATGTACTTAAACCAAGGAGAAATAGGCTACCATGTCGTGGAAGAAGCACCGCGTATAGTTTACGCTGGCAAAATACGTTCCTCTCTTGGCTTTATGGCGACGAGAATATGTCGGCAAACGCTAGTACGACATGTAAACAAAGTCATCTCACCTCCACTTTGGCTATGACGTGCGACCAGGACAAGATGACAGGTTTGCCACAAGCGACCGCTTGAGGGTAGTTAAAAAAATGGCGGACACAAGTCACCCCTGTGACTCCCGGTGCTGAAAGAAATATTTACTTGCGGCACATCGCTACCGTCCTCTGTCACCGCAAAGCACATCGATATGTTTGAGGCATTTGCCTTAAAAGTACTTTTGGGGACACGGTTAGCTAAAATCGGGTGTCAGTACTTCGCCGCCCCATGTTACCTCGGTTGCGCTTGAAAGTGCTACACTTTCAAGCGCAACCGAGCGAAACCATAACGAAACCATAACGTTTCCCTCAACCTCAAGCGAAACCATAACATTTCCCACTGCTGTCACCAAACGGTGCACAATCACATAAACTGTGAAAGTTATGAAACAAATTATAGTTGCAGAGAATTATGCAATTGTAACTTCGAGGAACGGCTATGGTGTAAAGAAAGAGATCTAACGGCAGGGATTCCCACTTTTACAATTATATCAAACGTGGAGTGCTTTTAATTAATAGACAACTTGTGAGGGGCAAAGTGAAAAAGGGGCCAAGTGGAAAATCGTCAGTTGATTTTGTTCCCACTAACTCTCACTAGAACTCTATAGACATCTTATCAAAACTGAATATTTATTAGTGGCGTGTCCCTCTATCGACTGATGACAAATGACTTCAAACCTTGATGGACCGTGGCCCGCAAGACCACATCATTTTACGGCAACTCCTTATGTCCTTTTCAAATAAAGTGTTTAATGTCTCTGTAAGAGAGTGTATACACTTTCCACTTTGCTCCTTATTATTTGCCTCTTTGCCACCCCCCACCTCTCCCCATAAGGGAAACTCAGAAATTTTGATTATCTTGCAACAATTTTTATAAAATATATTTAATAACCCACACTATGGCACAGTAATGGTGTTTTGCCAAAAGATCAAAGACTCTTTTAAGTGTAGAATTTTACATGCCCATGCGCATTAACATTCTACAAAAATTTTTACGTTAGTATGAGAAGTTTACGTTAGTTAGTATAACCACTTTTCCCACCTTTCGCTTACATCCACGCCGAGGGGCTGACAGGAGAAAGAAAACATATCGAACAAATGTAGCCAGCGCTCGAAAAAAGAAAGTGAAATAATTTCAGACATGCCCAATCTAACGAGCTGAGAAGGGCTCTTTTTCCCATAACAATCTATTGCTCAGGCTATCACTGAGAGGCTTTGTTCCTATATAGTCTTCCTTTCTGAGATGAAGCTAATAAACTATAATCGTCACGAACATAGGGCCCAAAAGACTGGCAATGAAATTGGAAATAACTTTTCGGCACGACGTTGAGAGAATGGAACTGAATCGTTGCTTCCAGTGCGCCATGTCCGACAGTGAGAACGCTTCAGAAAGCTGATGTAATAAAGCAGAGCCTGACAAGGAGGAGTTTGGAAAGCGTCCACAGTGCTATACTTGTGCTGCCATCGTCCTCTACTGCTGTCAACTTTCTTCGTTCATCGTCACTACATATACTTGTTGTTGTCTGTTTTCCTGTCTGTATTGTTTATTTTTCTTTTCCAGACGTGCCTTCAGAGTGGCGAAGGTGTTTTTCTTCTTGATGCGCACGCTCCTAACAAAACAAACCACAACAAAAACCTTATTTTGAGGATGATGATCGGGCTCCTTCATCGCCACGGGCGACACTCTACCCTATGTTTGACCACCCGACACAGAACATGGTTCCCACAGCTGCGTTTCCACAGCTGCGTTTTGGTCCTACAGACCACACAGGAGTGGCTGTATATACGAAGCTCGCATCGTATGTTTTTTTGCTATATTTACACTCATGTCATCACAAACCCGGAAAACAGAAACTCGCCGATAACATATTCTCTCTGATGTCAAAGCTTCATACTTAATCCAAATATTCAATATTTTATTAGGTTTCCAACTACGTTATCAGTGAATTACACAGAATAAAGTTTTAGGTATCGTACTTTACAGATCCTCCTGCAGATGTATTGTATTTTCACTCGGAGAAACTAACTTGATCTTAGACATGCCTCCGAGAACATACGTGTGCAAATGATTACAAAACGCAATATTGCATAGCACCGGCGCGCTCAAAGAAGGCGGTCTCCTCTACCGAACAACGAGAAGAAGACGAAGTAGAAAGAAGCACAGAACATTATTCTATGTGTAATCGTACCAGAGGCCTTTCTCCCCGGAGATACTTCATGAGATATCCTGATTCTCGGAGACAACAACAGAAGAAACTCCTATATCATTATTCATCTCCGTATGCACTACCCCATCCAAATGCTCCCAAAGGGATTTCTAGAAGCTGCATTTCTTCAGCACATTATTTTTCTTTCACTTCGTCCCTCTTTCTCCGCAAAGAAGATTATAATTGTATTCTCTCGCAAACAGAGCCATTCATTTCATCGGGGCTCCCCCATTTTCGACCTCAGTTCCACAATCAAGTGATTTTTGTTTATGACACAGTTGTCTCCGTATGGGATATATAGTCGTAATGGACGTAGCGTTTGCTTGCATAATGGCGGTGCAACAAAGAAGTAAGACAGGCATGAAAGTGGGCTTTGCATAACCCGCTCCTGAAGTTGGTGTGGTACACTGTTGAATCGCAGACAGCGAGACGGATTAGATGAGCTCGGAGATATCTTTTTAGAGTAGGAAAGAACGTGTGATCCGAAGGTATCAAGCCTGGACATGACATGTCATTGACAGATGTTGAAAAATGCCCACCGCGTACTTCTTGGAATTATATTGACCTCTTGTTGTGTGAAAGTGTATTGACGTTTTATTTAACCTGCGTTGAAAAGCAACACGTGACCATCATGGGCCACATCTGTAGGATCATCCAGGAAAATGCTCAATGTCATTCGCAATGGCTTAATTTGCCTGTGCTTTCAACGCGTCCACCTCTGAGCAGGTACCGTCTGCAGTTAGAAAGGCATACGCAGCAGTGGCATTTCCTTCCTAAGAGAAAACAGCTACTGTGCACTGTTTTCTCGTGGACGTCGCCATATTAAAAGCGCAGCACCGTCTAGCCGGGGGAGCACGTTGAAACACATTTCCGCACAAGCCAGAGAGAAGGAAAGCACACGTGCGGTGTGCTTTCTCCCTGGTATCGCTTCCCTCCTCTCTGACTTGTGCTGGCCCCAAAAAGCTGACTGTCAGGATAGCTAGAAAACTGTATATATATATATATATTGCTCGCTAGAGGAAACAGAGCGGTACAGAACATGGAAGGGCAGACAAAACAAAGCAAATTCTAAGTTCCTGTAAGGATGGTCTAAGCTATAGGGATGCATGGTACAAGGAAATGCTCTATAGGATGGGACGAGCACAATGATTGCCCACGTCACGCTCTCGGTTTCCTCTAGTATGCATCATTGCCAGCCTGCCTGCACTCTTTTGCTCCTTTCGATATATTGCATGTATTGCGAGCTTCCGCAAATTCGAGAGTCCGGCTTGCGTCTGAGTCAGAACGAGGGGTGAAGTGTCTCAGCTTGATTCGGTTACGCATACAACCAACGGTGAAGTGAGGAACTGCTTGGAGCGTTAACTCACCACCTAGATAATGTCTCTGCTTCTAACTGCTTTTGGTTTGAGACATTCAGTAGGTTCACCGAAAATCAAACTTGCGCGGTGAGATGGCTATTTGCATCACGCTCTTTCTTTTTGTTTTGCGGAATAGCAAGTCGACCTACGGTTTGGCTGCCCTTTCCTGCCTTTTTTTTTCGATGTTCTAATGAGAATCCCCCCCCCCTCGCATGGCAAATTGCGCACTGCAAGTGCACTTGCTTGGATTCGCCATGCCACGTGGACCCACCCCTATACGCAGCACCACAAGAACTAGAGAACGCGGGTCACCAGCGGATAACCGTCCTCTTCTTCCCGACGACCAGCCGGACCTTGGCGGCTCGGACAATAACGGGGTCGCATCGTGACCTACTGGTTTTGGGACACTATGACGTGAGACAACGAAAGCTTCAGCCCGTTCCTAGACACTATTTGGACCGGAGCTGACGTCTCGACTTGTATGTATACAATCACCTATTGTGACATCAGTTTCCGGAATGTAATGTACTCAAGCGCGGGATTCTGAGGACTCCTGCATTTGCTGCCATCTTCTCTTCAACATCTAATTAAACGTTGTTTTGTTACCTAAGAGGTTATTCTGTCTGATTCTCTGAGAGGCCCACCACGACGTCTCCAACGGCCCCAAGAGACACTCCTCCACCGGCTGCGCCTCAACTTGGCATACACGCCACCAGTCCAGCGCACGATGGGGAGGCAGATCTCGGCCCTCTGCGACGTTTGCGACGTGGTTGCGAACACGTCGCACCGCCTGCTGACCTGCCCCAAGTACACCAACCATCGCGCCACCCTTTCCCGCTGCCTCGAGCGCTTCGGGCACAACCAACTGACACTGGCCGCACTTCTTGGCCCTGCGTCACAACACCAATAATGGGCCGTCACAAGTGCTTTATTGCACTTTCTGAAGAGCACTGGCCTGTCTCCCAGCTCTGAGATGCGCGCTCCAGGAGTCCCACCCCACTTTTTCTTTCTTTATTTTTTTTTAAATGGAATAGCATGCCGACCTTGGTCTGGCAGACCTTTCCTTCTAATAAATGTATATCCCCCCCTCCCCTGAGCGGCACGGAACAAGAAAGGACAGACAAAGCAAACTGAGACCAGCTCCCGTGACATAGTGGCTCGGATGGTTGCTTTCCACGCGGAGACTAGGAGGTGACGCGGGTTCGAAACCCTGCACCGGCTGTGCTGTGTGAGGTTTTCTCTAGGTTCTCCCGCATACTTTCCAGACTGACGTCGGCACAGTTCCCCCTGAAGTCAGTCGAGGACGCATACGCCCCCCCCCCCCGTCCCTGACTCCTTCCTGCAGTCCTCTCTCTATCTGTAAACGTCTGTATGCCGCTCATATCATATAGACACAGATGCTTCGCGGCGCAAACACGGAATGAAAAGCAAAACAAAGCAAAAAATGAGTGCCCGCCTGCGCGCTGCTCATGAGCCCCAACAAGGCAAAAACAAACAACAAGGTTATTTGATGATGATGATTGTGAAGTTTCATCGGCAGGGGTGATACCCTACCCCATTTGTGGGGACGGCCGAAACAGCTGTTGCTGTTTCCCTTCATATACGCGTTCTATAATGTTCGCCGAGCAGAGAGACTAAGCAGTGCATGTCTGCTCTTCGTTCGTAGGGCGAGGGTAATAGTATTTTTTAAATGTGTTATGGGTAAGTAATGGACTTGTCGAATCCAAGTTTGCAATACAAAGAAACAGGATTTGCTCATTTTTGTCCGTCCTTCCGTGTTCCGTGGCTCTCGGTTTACTCTAGTAAGCAATATATGCACCGTTTTCGAGCCATCGCCACACCCAGCGCTTTTGCAGCCAGAACAAGCCAGAGAGGAGGAAAGCGATATCCGGGAAGACGCGCACTGCCCGCGTGCGTTCCTTCTCGAGCTTGTTCGGTAAACTGTTTTCAACATACTCCCCCGGCTATACGACGCTGCGCTTTCACTATGGCGGCGTTCACGAGAAAACAGTGCCTGATGTCTATGTTTTCTATGGAAGGAAGGAAATGCCACTGCTGAAGATGCCTTTCTAGCTGCACATGCTACGTGCTCCGAGGTGGACGTCCTGAAAGCACTGGTAAGTTAAGCTATTGCGAATGATACTGACAATTTCCCTCGATGATTCTATACTGGTGTGCCCACGATGGTCACGTGTTGCTTTTCAACACAACTTAAATAAACCATTAATACACTTTCACACAACAAGAGCTCAACATATCTAAGTGGTACGCACCCATCAATAATATGTGAATAACTCCGGCAATAAAAATCTATTGTTTTTCAACAGAGCATTTATAGGCTATATTGAGACATTTCAACAGAATCTCCATGTCATGGCCACGTGTTGCTTTTGAACACAGGTTAAATACAAAATGAATACGGTTTCACACAACATGAGCTCAACAGAATTCCAAGAGGTACGCGGTGGCTAGTTATCAACACCTGTCTATAGCTCCGGCAATAGAAATTCTGGGGGTTTTCAACACAAAATTTCTTGCCTAGAGTGAGACAGTTCAACATAATTTCTACAGCAGATTTCAGTTTCACACTAAGCAGCCCCAAAATGTGTCATATAAATCTATTTTATGCGAAGATACATGAGAATAGCCAGATTAAGGGAGCCGTCACTAGGTACCCCTCTGCGATATCCTAAGAGTCCCTAGACATTCTGGATATATCCCCGGGGATCAGCAAGGATATAGTATTATCTTGCACAGTCACGGCATACAGGTGATTGCCTGTGTGCATGCATATGTGCGTGTAAAGAAATGCTCTTAAATACTTCAACTGCAGTATCCGGAGAAAACTGTCTAGCGTCCAATTCCCCCTCTTTTGAGCTATACGTGCTGTTGTGCTATTCGCAATCGCTGGCGCAGATCGCATTATGCGGTGAAGTTCTGTTTTTAAAGCGTAGCTGTAAAATGTGCAACATTATTGTTGACGCAGGCCACGGGAGGCGGAAATTACGAGGTGACATGAACCATAAAGTGGAAACCGTGCTAGCGATACGTCATCATCTGCCAAAGCACCTCAACAACGTCAAAAACTGTACGCTCTGCTGATTCTCTGGGCTTGTGGGACATCTCTATCTAATGAAACCTCGGAAGCAAGCTCTAGGGATAGGACGAGCGGCACCGATGTCGCCCATCAACCAAGCCTTACGCCCTTCCCCTTGCCTAGAAACTCGCTCTTGTTAGAGGACGATATTTCATCCGAGCTGCCATGGCCCGGGAAATGCTTATATACGAGACAGGAAACCCAGTATGCAATTTAGATTCTGTTGAATGCGATGCATTTAAACCACAGTAATTTAAATTATGCTTCAGGACGCGGGTGATATGCGCGTGGCGTGAAAAATGTCCTCTTGAAACGACGGGACATGATCACAAGCGTAACTCGCAACCGGCGTAATGCAATGAATGTATACTATGTGCTGTGATGTAACGCCAGAGCGCCGGCCGCAGCAAACTCTTAATGATGGTGTAACGCAACGGTCATTAAATGTCTGAGAGTTAACGTGGCACGACAACCTGCACGAAAAGTTCGAAACCTAGTTCTGTTATTTGTAGCAGCATCAGCCTCGAGAGGAGTCAAGGCGGGATGGGCAAGTAGGGTGCCTCAATACTAGCTCCCCCTGCACACAGAGGGAGCTAGTATTCAGCCACCCTATGGCAAGCAGCTCCTGGCGCCCCCTTCTGCAGAAGGTTGTGTGAGACAATGTCCGCGTGTAAGTTGAGGGTTGGCTAATTAAGTGTAGCTGCAAAAGTTAAAAATATCCTTTTGACAACTATTCTCATAATTGTGACAGTGGCGCAATTCGGAAGCTGTTGCCGTGTAGGACGATACATTGATGACACGTTTTCTTTTCTTTTTTTTGTGTGTGTATGTGTGTTTTTCTTAGCGTAAATCGAAATTTACGCGCGGGGCGCAATCGCAATCTCAGGAAGCCGTGCTAAACTTTCAATGTACCGTAATCCTGACCACCTCCACATTGGCTTCAGTCCGGCTACGGAGAGCGGGAACAACTTGGGCGTTAGATATTGGGTTTATTTATGTCTTATCTACGTACAATACTTCTGCCGTCTTAGTAAAGCATCAATCGGATATACAAAATATGAATATACTGCAGAAGAATAGGGACTTTACACGAATGAAAACGCAACAATACACGCATTGTGTCATTTTAGAGGGCAACGCACAGAATGCTCATATGCGGTAAACATGGAATGATATAACACGCAGTCACTTGGCACCCGCCACATCCAGTGTACTTTACTGGTCATGTTCTTTCATAGTATCGCTCTCGAGTAGCTGGTCTCACGCTAAGTGGGGATCATATCTCTATATTTTTCATGTGGGGAGATATATTGACATTTCGAGCACGCATATTTTGCTTTACCACCGCTACCGACATCCTCATCAGCATCATCATTATCCTTACTATTGCCACAACATGCAGTACACCACCACCAGTACACGACCCATGCCAGTAGTCTGAATTAGAAGATTTACATTCTTAAAAATATGCTCTTCGTTAACTTTGCTAGAGCTTGTAGCAAGGTCATGCGTCTGATGACCTGATAAATAGCGTATGTCTGTTGATACAACAGGACTGATATAAGACCAGCAAATATGACGCGTAGCAGTCTGGGTACCCGGGAATGACTATCCTATGTCCTACCGAAACCCTCGTACGTCATCCAAGTAAAGATTTATTAGCATGCTGCTCGCGGATAGAACAGTATACCACTGTGGATACCATCAACAACAAATAAATCGTGACTATGACCTGGGGTGACCTGGATACCACTAATTCAAAGCTTCACGTGAAGGTCATTGGATTTCACTTTTGACCCAACTGAATTCGGTACGCCCGCTAGAAAACCCGTACACGCAACCCCTTGTGAAGAACAGGTTAACTTCCTTACTGGTACCCTCGAAGCAAGCCGAACAGACTTACGGTGACTGCATTGAAACAATTAACAAAGCATGTCCAGTTCTCATTCAGACGTTTACCTACCGCTCACGCCTTTCATCTGGTCTCAAGCAGCTTTTTATGTCATGCTGTTATTTTGTGCCTCTCTTTCGGTGCTTGTCGGAATTTTATGGAGATTTCACGAAACTAAAACTAGGCACCCCAGTTACAAGATCTTTGCTTTCTGCTGGAACGTGCGTTGAATAATGTCAGTACCTTTCTCTACGTGGTCGGCGCGATCACCCCTGACACCATATCGGAAGGCATATCGCTCGGCACTAAAGCGAGAGCAACCAACAAACCATAGCATGAAAGAACATCAGTTCTCTCATGTTAAACCATAGCATGAGCGCCATTTTTGTTGGTCGCTCGCAGAAGGACAGACAGGTCATATTGAGGAACGGGTACACCGCGCTCTAAGATGTCGTCCCTGTGCAGCCATTTCCTGAGCGTTATGAAGAGGCTTGGATTGTGAGGACACCACTATGTCAGTTTATTTCGGCACGCTTACTCCGTCAAAGAATGTGCGTGGGAGTGTCTGTTCGCTTTTGTATTCATCCATTACGACACATTCACGCCGGTGATTCTATGCGTTGCTTATGCAAATGGGCCACCGACACATCCGAAACTCACACTGCTCACGTGTCTGTTGTACGCTGCCGTACTGCCGTGTCCAGAATACGACGCCTACTTATAGTGCGATATTTGCGGAAAGCATTGGAACTTCGCGTTGAAGAGCAGAATGATAATGCATTCGGCACGTGGAGGCATTACAAATGTCATCCACGTGTTCCGCGGTGTTCAGTTGTCCCTTAATCTCAATCCTTTCATGACTCTTGGAGAGCTAACATGGCTATATAAATAAGGCAAGTATGAATATGCGCATCGTAGAAACGACACGTTGATTGTGCAACCCGTGACGTCATCAGTAGTTTCTCCATGATGGGACGTGATGTCACCGTAAAGCACACGTGTGCTGTCCCTGAATACGTTTCAGTGAAACCTCCCAAGAAGAGCGCTTGTGTGCGCGGCGCATGCGTGTGCGTGCGTGTGTATGTGTTCGTGCGTGTGCGTGGGAGGGATATTGAGGTCATTGTCACACTCTCTCAAGGTAGCAAACCACCCGCAACTTTAAGGCCTTGTGTCTGCCTCGTAAGCGTTGTCCTATTCTGTATCACACTCGCTTTGCTATTAGGCATAACACGATACGTGTGGAAGCAGTGCACAAAGCATAAAGGCAGGTAGACGACGACATCTCGCGCCACTAACACCCCCGTGAATACAAACACAACGGAGTGATAGCTCTGTTCACCAACAGTGGGTGAAGGCATGTCGTGTCCCAAGCAGCACGCCAATATTGGTCCAATATTGGACCCATATGGGCTGCCAAGATTGCCAATATTGGCCCAATATGGGCTGCCAATATTGGACCAATATGGGGAGTGCAACCAGGCTCCATATTGGACCAATATGGGCTGCCCATATTGGCAAGCCCATTTTGCGCCAATATTGCCAATATTTCTGTGATAACACCTACGGAGAGCCCGTGTAATAATAAAGCATTATGCAGTATAATATTCACTACTTTTGTATGATTTTTGCTTTTTTATTTCTGCGGATCTAATTAATCCACGTTCACATCACTGCAAAAAAAAAAAAGAACGAAAAAAAAAGGAAAGAAACACGGCATTGCCCAAACTCACAAAAAAAAACGAAGAACAGCTGCTACGCCCGCGCTGAAGATCACAAGCAGTCCCACAGAACTGCCAATACCTAAGATCCCTCAGAAGCCTTCATTGGGATCGCAATATTCTGTGGACTAACAGTTTCCACACCCGCTCCGAGAATACAAAGCAGCGAAACACTTTCGTGGCGGTGACGGACACACGCCAGAGCAATTTACACTGCTTGCAGCAACTTGAAATCACCTAACTTTACAGAATAACCATCCCTTCTTATCAAACATTGTGTTTTTTACTTGACCTGCCGCAATTTCGTTACCATTACAGCACCCAGCGACATTTTAGCCCTATGAAACGTCCGTTCGGGCTGTCGCGCATGCGCATTAGTTGTAGGACGCGTGATTACGCTCAAACAACTCGCTTACTCACAGTCGGCTCGACCGATTGGCATTGGCATCGCGAAGGAAGATGGCGGCGACTTTCAAGACGTGGAATGTTGAGGTGTCGAACTCTAGCGAACTTTACGTTGGGAATGCCAAGTACGTTGACTGTTTCGAACAATGTGTATCATCTGCGGGAAGTTGTTGAATGTAACGATGTAGTGAATAGGGTATTTCACACGCTTCAACGTTCAATCTTGCCGTGCTGCTTGGGCATTTGTGCAACACGGCTACGTACCCTGTTCAGTCAATATGGGGTGTACGCGTGCAATATGGGGCCCATATTCCCAAGATTTTCCCAATATTGGCTCAAAGTGGGCAATATGGGGCCCATATTGCCAGGATTTTCCCCATATTGGCTGAAACTGGGCAATATGGGGCCCATATTGCCCATTTTCAGCCAATATGGGGAAAATCTTGGCGAAACGGGTCCCATATTGGACCGTATCGCCAATGACCAGCCAATATGG
This sequence comes from Ornithodoros turicata, assembly GCF_037126465.1. Lineage (NCBI taxonomy): Eukaryota > Metazoa > Arthropoda > Arachnida > Ixodida > Argasidae > Ornithodoros > Ornithodoros turicata. The sequence continues at coordinate 49,003,093 of NC_088202.1, read as the reverse complement.
GTCCAATATTGTGTGCTGCTTGGGGTGTGTCACGTTTGAATCAATCATGTGAGATTAACAAGCACTAATGGACGGACATGCTTCTGCCGTTTTCCCATACCGTCGAGACGTTGCGAACAGTTACGTGCGCGCCCAAAGGATAAAGGAACACGTCGATGGTAGTCGATACGATTTGTCCGCAGTCTTTCTATGTGCCAGGTGTAAAAGTCTTCGGAAAAGTACATTAGAAAGTCGCAAGTAAAGTGTCCTAGTAACAACCTCTTACCGTTAGACAACAGCAGCTAGGCAGTATATTTAATCATGGCAGGGGCAGTGAACGCGGATGCGTATATAGCGCGACAGGTGCGCTGTTAAACAATATACGGTAGGGTATTGTGGGCCGTCAACGAGATGTGTATGTGACCATGAGCTTCGACCAGGGCCATACCGTTCGTTCACATCGCCATTGTTAACAAGCAGCATAACCGTGTTTAGTCCGTCGTTTTACCGTACCTGCGTCCGTGATTTATATGTAACGGGTACGATGGCCATTTACACCACCTGCTCTCATCTGAGAAAGTGTTAATTCACTTGGAATTCAACGTCCTGTCGGTCACTGGCATACGCCACAGGGGTTCCACCTGCTCTTCCGTATTCCATGCAAATTCGTGTGCAAGTGCAATTTCGTGTTTCAACAGCACAATGGTTCAATGAAAGCTTTGAAAGATCAGCAGTTTCCTTACGCCCTCCATCTTAATAAGGCAAGCAAGGCGTCTTCACGTGTGAACATAATGCCATCTTACACTGCACCAAGCTTTGAACATCCGTCTGAAAGGTTTCCTGGTCTTAGGAAACGGCACAACCTGAGGCGCTGTCCGGAAATTAACAGGGCGCGCCGTACAGCGTACGACACACTAATCTTTTCCATATTTATATTTCTATTCATTTGTCTGCGCGAGGAGTGTTCGAAAGTGATAGCAAGGTATATAAAGGCGAAATGTGAAACTTTAGCGTTTTCATTGTTTCAACGTTTCACGTAACCTCTTCCGATACTGCACCCTCTAAAGGTGCGTCCTCAGTATGCCGATCGGACTTGCCGATTGGCATAGTTAGCCGCAGCACACAAAGAAAGCTGATCGGCCTTGCTGACGGCATAGTGAGGACCAGGGTGTCGAACCGAAACGTTTTTCGTTCCGGTTCCATCATAAACGGTCCGGTACCGGTTCTGCTCCGGAGCAAAAAAATAACGGTTCATACCGGTTTTAACCGGTTCGGCTTCTGGTGGACATATTCATTCCCAGAAAAAAAAAATCAATGCTGCAAAATGTAAACCCGTTTATATGCATACATCGTATTTAATATTAATAGGCAGCTGTGAAATTGGTAGCTCCTGGTTCCTGTAGGTGACTGTCTGTTCAAATAGGCTTTCTCTCTTCTTGAAGCGCATGATACAGACGGACTTGTTTGTCGTGATGTCATTCGTGAAGTACTTTCTTGCTGGATTGGTGCGATCGCGTCCCATCCGATAACCTGTTGCTGCTTGCTCGCCAGCAAGCACTAGCGCACGAGTACGACGCAAATCGAGGAACATCTTCACTCACAAACGCGCTCGACGGCTCCGTGCCCTGTCCACAAAAGAGGCGCCACTTCGCACGCGCTTGCCTCGCGGATACGTACATGTATTCAACTTCGATGCTCTCAAACAAGGAACACGTTGCGCGAGATTACCGATAGAGACGAAGCCGTTTCGCAGCACCCTTGAGTCGCACATTGGTAGAGAGTCACAACCGGTCACATGTACATCTAAGTCTATGTGCGCGAACGATAAAACGTTACAAAGGGAGCCTAAGGGTCATAGTATACCGACATACATTGCACCGTAACAGTAACCCTCGTAAAGTATCCATGACATGACTTCAGAACACATAACGCCAATTTTATTCGCCTACTCGTAGTCCAAACCGGCGAAGTTTTCGCTTGGACCGAAAACCGTTAAATAAATTTTTCGGTTTCCCTCCAGAGCGAAAAAAACGTATGCGGTTTCGATTCCGTTCCGGTTCGCACCAAAATAGCGTTTTTTTTTTCGGTTTTCGGTTCCGGTTTTCGATTCGCTCCGACACCCTGACGACGCACCTTGACACTTTGCATGAACAGATACTCAGTCGTCATTGGTCATCTTATCAGCCTCTAAATTGTGCGTCGAAGCATTGCAATGTGCGAAGGCAACAAGCTTCGCTCTAGTCGTGATCGGCGTCATTGCAGCGTTTAGCTGTGTTGCAACACCAGAGCGTAATGTCTTGCTCCAGTGGATCCTTTCTTTCTTCTTTCAATCAATCCATCGATCCTTCCTGTAAATTCGACTTTTAGGAAAGTTACATGCAAACTTCAGTACGGGGCCGGCTTCTTAATATCACGTGCCTAAATGAGACTACACAATCCTTGCACAAATCGGCCTCCATTCTACCTACTGTCTCCTCTCTATAGGACGCCACGACCCTTAGACGCCCATTTGCCCTTAGGCATAGTCAATCCTCCGTAGATCAACGATCCGTTAGCAGCAGGTGGGGGGGGGGGATATGTTTGTCAAGAAAGAGAAAAAAAGGGAGGAATTAGCAGCAGCATTCCTGTGCGAGCTATGGGAAATGCTTGAACGCCGAATGTCAACTTGTGGAACACCGAGAATGAGGGCACCTACTGGAGTACAGCGACGTTTCACGTCTAGCCGATTGTCCTTGAAGAGGCGTCGTGGGTAGGCTTCGACAAACCACCCCACGTAGAGATGATGTGCTGGGACTGGTGAAACACGCAAAGGCAACTGGCGCTTTGCGCCCTGGTGCACTTTCTGAAAGACATTGGGGCTGTGGCCATTCCACCGAGAATCCGCGTTCATACTATCTGAAGAAGGTGAACAGTGTTTTGTTTGACATACACACCAAGTGTTCTGGAGCAGCTGGCTGCACTGCCGCAACTACGTCCCCATTCTTCTAAACTATCTTTTGTCTCTATTACTACAACATAATATAAACTCCCAATTTGGGAAGAATAAGAAGGGTAAATATGGACGAGAAAGGTAAACATGATTATTAGCCCCGAGAAGGGCTAATAACACGCAGGGAAAAGGACGTGAATATTGTACCGGCGTCATTCTCTAAGCAGAAAGTAAGACTCGATGGCGAGATGTCACTACGAGGACACTTTAACCGTATGTTACACATTTTAAAGCGCGGTGCAACAGTAACACGAATCATCTCAATTTGATTCCGCCTCAGCTTGTCGCTAAGCTTATTTACAACCGCGCCTTTTTAATATTCTTGCCTGCAACCTGAACTTCACTTCTGCTTCTTTTTCGTTTTGTTTTTATTTGTCGTTTGAGCTATCTTTACAGAGGACTTGCAAACCAGGATCTTCAGTTGCTCAGGTGCTGTACTATATATACCAATATCTGGTAACGGGGTAGTCGGTATTGATCCATGTGGTAAATGCAGCATAAACACACACAGACACGGGACACAGGCGATAGCACAACGGCGAACTCTGAATGAACTGGCAAGTTTATTCACATTGCGTTACAGAACTTACCTGGGTAGACCCGGCAGCAGGGAGTAGCTACTCTCCCCGTTCCAAAACCTACCCGATGACGTCACGACCCTCGTTCAAAAACCGGGTCGCCTACGCAAGTGTAGATAGGCGAGATCGACTCGGGCTACTGCCTATCAGATGGAGGTAGCTAAGAGTAGTGACGTCAGAGCTGTCGTCTGCTTTTGCTGCTGCTCGTCTCGGCTGCATCATGGAGGCCGCTGAGAAATTCCAGTGCAGATTTTACGACCTGATGTTTTCATGAGAGCAGCATGCACGGAACCATACATAATAACAAACGTCAGCTCATTGCATGCGAAGGTCGAAAAACTACTCCTATGCGTTTTACAGCTAACTGCGGATCAGAACAGCGTTACAGTTTCTCGGAATGCGCGGTAAATACCCCTAATTCACTGCGTGAATACTTTACGGACTCACGCAGATTACCTCACACCTAAGTCAATAAGGTCACAGCAAAGTGAAGCAGCGGTCAGAGGTTGTGATGTCTAGGAGCACAAATGTCACAGTCGTCTGCTCTCGCCATGTCGAGGATCGTACGCGCGCCCGTTCCACAACCATCTCGATGATCGCCTACCTTATTGGTCACATGGTACAACTTTGGCACGTGACCAACTCCTACTCGGGAGTTTGTTTTGGAACGCAGCAGTAGTTATAACCGGCAAAACAAGGACAACCTCAGTGGCGTAATTATCACATCTTTCCTAGGCTGCCTGAATACTAGCTCGCACTGTGTAGAGTCACCCCTTGTAGAAGCGAATGCCGCCAAGGCGCCATATTGACTCACACACTTACCATGCATGAATGCTGTGTACCGATTTCGCCAAATTTTTGGAACTTCCTTTGCTACGAATTTACTCAACTCTAAAATGCAGTGTGTCGCTAAGCGTACGCTACACTTTTGTGAGCGTATCGCGAGCTGTGCGTGAGAGTCAATATGGCGGAATTTCATTGCAGACGACGCGGTTGTCTTCACCTATGCAGAAGGAGCCAGCATTGAGGCCCCTATGTTTTCCTTCAAGAAAAAGGTATCTCCTCCCTGAAGGCCGATAGACGGTTTGCCGACTTCGTCCGTTGCCACCCCCCCCCCCCCTTCGTCTCTAAAAAAAGCTTTATAAATATCCTTATCTAACTGGTTGCAAAATGTGGCTTCAATCATCGTCTTATGGAACAAGGGAATGTACCCGCACAATCTCCATTAAAGCTGCCCAATGCGGGTACTGCACTGAACTGAGGCTGCGTGGCCACTTATACTAATATTCACAAACCTGTGTTCTTTATGTACTTTTCCATAGGTAAGCAGAATGCAATATACCATCTCCGTGGGGGCAGTTCACTCAACTGGGTTTGTGGTTTACCTAGCTGACGTCAGCTGTTGCTACAGTACTCGTGTTTATTTAACTGAGACCGGCCTCGGCGGATCAGTTGGTAGCGTGTTCACCTACTGATCCCAGAGTTGCGGGTTCGAACCCAGCCGAGGGCACCAGCAACGTAGTTGCAGTGTACAAGTTGCTTTGAGACGCCGTCTGCCGCGAGAGACGTTAGATACGGTGCACAGTGTGTGGAGATTTCAGCGCACGTTAAAGAACCCTCAGGTGGGCAAAATTAATCCACAGACCAACCACTGTGGCGTCGCTCATGATCATAGTTGTCTCGTGACGTAACGCCACGAATTATTATTATTATTTAACTGTGCTATGTGAGTAAGCTTGTCAGTGGAGGTTTCGCAGTTGTGCTGTCGCCTGTGTCTTTTTATGCTGCGTCTACCACATGATTCTGTGTCATAATCACGCCAATTTACCTAACTTATTTGCGCAACATACATGGTATGCATCAATCCATTTAAATAAGCCGCTTGCATCTGGCAGCGCTGTCGAGTCTACGCCGTGAAAGCTACATACTTTACCAATTAATTGCTGTTTGGTCCTTCCCCTTCAGAGGCCCTTCCGTCTATGCAACGATATCTCTGTGCTGACAGGATGAAGAATGATTAATGAAAAACATAGCACATCTTCCCAGCAAGTACTTGCTTGGTTGGAAGCTGTGGCTTGCCGATGAGGCTCTCGCGCAGCATGGGTGGCGGATAAGAAAGCGACACATTAGCTATACAGCGTAGCGTTGACGCTAGAGCCACAGGAGGGATTGTAGCATCTAAACAGCTTAGTACGGTAGTCAGTGAATATATCAACAACGCAAAAAGAAAATAAGCGCGTCGAAGCACTCACGCACTGTCTTGTTCATACGACCACAGTTTTTTGTGGAATTGAGGTCAGCACATACCAAATTGTGAGGAAGATCTCGCAACCAAGATACTAACTGTGTCTACTCACTACTCACTACAACTAACTCATCCTGTGATGCGGACAAAAGAGGCTCTTTGGATACTAGTCACGTACAGGGTACAGTAGGTACGTATGTTCTCACCTGATGATGCACTGTGAGGCATACTCAGAATATGCTTACTCGAACACGACATCGCTCTGCTACGGCTGATGCGCATTTCCAGAAATGTGTGCAGCTCAATTCACAAATGACTCTGGACAACGCCCAACAAAGGCGTCATGAACACCTTTATACATAAGCTCCTTCTCTTCCATAGTCTATGCAAGAGCAAGTAGCAAAAGTGCCACCGTCGTTCTGTCAAAATTGGAAACTCCCGAAAAAATAGCTACATTGAAGGGTAGCTTTGTGAAGAGAATGGAATTTAACAATGAGCCCTTACGTTTTCCGTGAAGGGCTCTTGTCGTATATGTGGAAGGAGTTCGAAGTACCTCAGATTGGAATACTTTGAAGAATGAGCGTGTAGGATACAATGTTCACAATTTTTTATAAGTCCCAAATGTCGCCACACCAGCATTGGACAGCTGTTTCGGCCTTATTGGGCCTTCATCAGCAATGCGTAGGTGGGCGACGTTTGAGCGAGTGGCGTCGGAAGGTCACGTGGAACGTGATGTCCTCCCGTCAGGGTGAGAAACTCACCTCTGAAAGCCCATTGCGAAGCCAGTAAAGTATTACGTGAAAAAAATAGCATAGGCTCTTTGGCCAGCCAAAGAGCCTATGCTATTTTTGTCACTTAAAGGGAGGGTCCGCAACGGTTGTGCACAAAATTAAGTGAAAGTTGATTTCAGCAGAGACCACCCCCCAGATGCTGACAACAGCCTCCGTTTCGTATAAATGTGCGCGTATAATTTATAAACAGCGAAAACGATAAAGCGAAACCGAAACTATGAGAGCAGGCGGTGGCATCGAAATCGAGGAGCGCCACGCCGTGACGTCAGTCGCGAGATTCGTCTGCCGTGATTCCCATGTGTTGTATTGCATTGAAGACGCCAGGAAGCAAGTTACGCTCAACGTGCAGTCATGGAAACCGACTCTGCATCAGAATAGAACTCCACGGGACTTCAGCCCGATTCAGACGTGTATTCTAATGAGGAGAATGACTTGACCGCCACCATAAACCACAACGACTCGCCGTATTCGACGGACCCTGTACCAGTGCGCGCGTCGCTTGAAACCGAGGCCTCGGACCCATACACTGAAGACTGTCGAACTCGGAGTAACTAATGATGAGTTTCTAATAGGTTGTCGCACATTCTTATACAGGGTGTCCCAGAAAACGTGTCATTGAATTATAATAAAAAAAACTACACCAACTAGAGCCATGCGGTCAATGGCATTTGTTCTTACTGGGTTTTTGCCACCTCCTCATATGAATGTCGTGTAACGTGAGTTTAATTATGTAAATTTTTGCGAGCTTAAGTCGGAAATTTGCCTAGTAAAGGTAACTTTGTAACCCCGCCAATGTGAAGAGCGTGTCTAATTTAGTCAAATTAATGATAATTGACAGGGATATTCAGGAGCTATCCCATCGGAGAAAATAGTCGAACATCATACTCTACGGAGGTCGCACAGAATAGCGCACGATGTATTTTTCAGCGCAATCTTAGTCAGTCCGACGAAAGGAGGTTGGAAACCCAGCCCTCCCCGACATCGCAGAAAGAGATAAAACAGGCACGGCTTCCCAGACAGAACATTTTCTCCTGTGGACGTCCGAAACAGATCCCAAGGTCCATCTCCGGAAATCTATATCCGTCGGATATCACTGGGAGCCTCATAGATGAACGTCCCAGGATCTGTATCCACAGGATGTCCGGTCGCGGCTGTTTCATGAATTGTCCGAGTTAGATCCCTGTCGGGATGTTACACGGATCATTTATTGCGGGAGAGAGAGAAAAGGGTGGCAATGTAGCACTGGTAAGTTTGACTTTCGATGTACCAGCTGAATGTCTCTAACCAAAACCAGTAGGAAACACGGACGTTGTCTTGATAGCGAGTTAATACACCGAGCAATTTCTCACTTCGTTGTTGTATGCGTGCGTAATTGAATTAAGCTTAGACAATTCACCCATCATTTTGATTCACAGGCGAGAAGGTATCTGGAATATGGGGATGCTCGCGAGACAAGCAGTATATGGTATCTGTTCTTTCTTTGGAAGGAAATGGCACTGCCTTTCAAAGTGAGCTTCTGGGACTGGGTGGTCCTGTCGGAGGTTTTGTATATATATATTTTTTTCTGATTAAAACGCTGCGTGCATTCTCCGTCATGTCATGCACGAGAAACAAAGATGAGCAACAGAAATTAAAAAGTGCGTAGGTGGGGATTTAAAAAAATGTGGCAGGCAGAAAAATGCTGATTTCTACGAAAACTGAGGATAAATGTATCTCCTCTACTGATGTTTGTATATCCACACAACGTGTGCATGTACATAAGTAGGTCCGTGCAATGTCCAGACATCTCCATGTAACATCCTGTGAGGACAAACGACGGATATATGTGGGAAGTCCGAACCGTGGCCACTCGGAGATGTGGGGGACGTCCGTAGGAAAAATGTCTGTCTCCCAGGGAGATCCGAATTTCCGTGAAGGGATATCCGCAGGAACACCCCGGGAGGTTTTGTTCTGTTTGGGTTATCATGTCCGACTTTCGCTGGGATTTTGCTTTCCCTCTCCCAATTTTAGGAACTGTTACTTTTTCTACTATCACTCTGTGGGCTGGCTTCGGAACCTCCTTTCGTCGCACTGAGAGCGATTGCGCTCAAAACGTCATCGCGTGCTATTGTCCGGTGCTCCGAAAAGCATGATATTCGGCTATTTTTTTCCGATGGAATAGCTCGTGAATATCACTGTAATTTATCATGCATTTGAGTGTATTCGGCACGCTCTTCATATTGGTGGGGTAAAAAAGTGACCTTTACTTGGCAAATTTCCGAGTTCAGTTCGCACTATATTTACATAATTAAACTTGGAGTAATGACATTCACATTAGGAGGTGGCAAAAACTAATAAGAACAAATGCTGTTGACCGCATGATTCTAGGTGGCGTAGTTTTTTTATTATAATTCAATGACACGTTTTCTGGGATACCCTGTATAAGGGCCACGGGTGCACGCGTAATATGAAACATGTTGCAGGTGCACATGCGGTCGGTGCATCCCGCAGGTGCCCGCAGGTGCCACTCCGAGTTCCCGCATTAGCCGTCTTTTCGTGTCAAACATTCCTGGCTCAAAATGATGAGAACATATCGTTCTCGAGCTGGTCTTCTTCCACTTGATTTTGCGCAGCGCCGTTTCCCACTCCAAACGACGTTGTTTGGCCGTCGGAAACTGGAAATATGCTACGTCTGTTGTTGTATCCGACCTGTTGCCACAACTGATTATACAGCATGTCTTACCGGCCATCGTGGTGGGTGTAAGATCAGTGTGCGACGTAACGAACACAATTGCTACGGAAAATTTCCTTCGGCAAAACTGCCAAAACACACAGCAAAGCAAGGCGGACGGCGCGGGATATCTCGCGACTTACATCACGCTCGGTGTTGCTTGCGGAAAAGCGCTCGTGGCTCGCACTACCCTGTCACCGAGCGCGTCATAGAAAAAAATCATTTTTATCAAGTTTGACTCAGTTTTCGAAGGAGATATTTTACAGGCATGGTCGTTGATGGCTAAAGGTGACGAATATTCGAAAATCTCGGAAGGGACCTTATGCGGATTCTCCCTTTAATCAGCCAAAGAGCCTATGCTATTTTTTTCACTTAATCAGCCAAAGAGCCTATGCTATTTTTTTCACTTAATACTTTACTGGCTTCGCAATGGGCTTTCAGAGGTGAGTTTCTCACCCTGACGGGAGGACATCACGTTCCACGTGACCTTCCGACGCCACTCGCTCAAACGTCGCCCACCTACGCATTGCTGATGAAGGCCCAATAAGGCCGAAACAGCTGTCCAATGCTGGTGTGGCGACGTTTGGGACTTATAAACATATGTTCAACGTGCAGCCAAAGAGCCTATGCTATTTTTTTCACTTAATGTTCACAATTGGTTGTGTATACCGGTCTTGTGATAAGTGTTTAGAGGTTGTATATTTTGTGCAGGGAAGGATAACTGACGTATTTTCCTTACCGTTTCCATTTTCGTTAATGCTATATTTTCGTTTCCGTTATCTGTTTCTGATACCAGTTTTTAATTTCGTTTGCGTTACGTTTCCGTTACTGTTTCCGGTAATGGAACGACTGTTACAGAGCTGCGGGAGGACAGCCCGTCCGGCTCTGTCAGCACCTTGTTTTGCCCAAGTGCTGCTTCGGTGTCACGCGTACATACTACACAAGGAATTTTACGTCGGTGGGATGCTCACATCTTGCAATATTTTTAAAGAAGTGTAGGAACATGTCTTCAGTCAGACTTCTGTCTTCAGACACCCTTAATCCAGCAACCCAAGATAGGCGTAACGTTTATCTAATATCGCATTCATAGGCGGACGCTCTTAGTTGTAAACAATACTGCCATAGACGCGGTGAAATGAAGAAAGTAAAAAATAGAAAAATCATAAAATCATATGCTGTCATCCTCGTGTTATGGTGGAGTACAGTGCGTGGAGTCTATGTTGTGTAAGTCTCATATCTTGATGTCATGTAGGTAGGTAATGTCACGGGTAGGCAAGCGAGTGATGCTCCCCCGATATCCAATACTGTGCTTTGTTTCCATGCTGTCGTGTAGTATTTGGAGCATTACAGGGAATGAAGAATTACAGGGAAAATGAAAAGTCACTGAGATGTCATCTCACAACAGTAATAGCCATTACCCGAATTCAATACCAGACGATAATTTTCGTCTCCGTTGCTGTTTCCGGTAATGGAGGATAGTGGTATGCGTTTCCGTTTCCGTTATCGTTACCATCTCCAATTTCGGTAATATACCGTTTCTGTTTCCGTTACCATTACCGTTACCCTTCCCTGATTTTGAGTGACAAGTTCAGTTATAAGTAAAGCAGGTGTGTTGTTCTGTCTCGTGCGTTGTTATGTGCTACTTGGCTATGTTCTACAGATACCAACTGCCCCATTCTGCAAGATTGAGCACAAATACAGTCTTTTCTTGAAGCACCGACGGGTAAGCTTCTACTACATAATGCAAAGCGGGAGCAGTCTAACCGTACCATACTGGTTTCTTTCATAACAGGTAGCAGAAAGTTGCCATGTGACATATTGCTTATTGCACGACTAATTTAGCCATCGTCTGTCACACGTCCTAAACATCCCAGATGTATCCTTATTTAGCATTTGTAATTTTAGAGAGTGATACAAAACAATAGTGTGGATAGCTGTAGACACCATGTGGTACCCGAAAGCGTTCCTGATGGCATAGCACAAATAGTTTATACAGGGTTTCCCAGAAAACGTGTCATTGAATTATAATAAAAAACTGCACCACCTAGAGTCATGCGGTCAACGGCATTTGTTCTTACTATGTTTTGCTATGTGCTGTTCTTACTATGTCTTACTATGTGCTTACTATGTGTTGTTCTTACTATTTGTTTTGCCACCTCCTCTTGTGAATGTCGTGTAACGTAAGTTTAATTATGTAAATTTTTGCGAGCTTAAGTCGGAAATTTGCCTAGTAAAGGTCACTTTTTTACCCCACCAATGTGAAGAGCGTGTCTAATTTAGTCCAATTAATGATAATTGACAGGGATATTCAGCAGCTATCCCATCGGAAAAAATAGCCGAACATCATGCTCTACTGAGGTCGCACGGAATAGCGCACGGTGAATTTTTCAGCGCAATCTTTGTCAGTCCGACGAAAGGAGGTTGGAAACACAGCCCTCCCCGACATCGCAGAAAAAGATAAAACAGGCACGGCTTATCACGTCCGACTTTCGCTGGGATAATGCTTTCCCTCTCCCAATTTCAGGAACTGTTACTTTTTCTACTATCACTCTGTGGGCTGGCTTCGGAACCTCCTTTCGTCGCACTGAGAGCGATTGCGCTCAAAAAGTCATCGCGCGCTATGGTCCGGTGCTCCGAAAAGCATGATATTCGGCTATTATTTCCGATGGGATAGCTCGTGAATATCACTGTGAATTATCATGAATTTGAGTGAATTTGGCACGCTCTTCATATTGGTGGGGTAAAAAAGTGACCTTTACTAGGCAAATTTCCGAGTTCAGTTCACAAATATTTACATAATTAAACTTGGAGTACATGACATTCACATTAGGAGGTGGCAAGAACAAATGCTGTTGACCGCATGATTCTAGGTGGCGTAGTTTTTTTTTTTTAATTATAATTCAATGACACGTTTTCTGGGACACCCTGTATATGCTGCCTTTCCACGTGAAAGGTAGACGATTCTGTTTATCCTCTTGCATACAGATTGATCCTTATACTGACGACTCACTGTTCTCATGCATCCCAATAATCTGTAAGATTACAGAAGAAGGTTTTCTTGGGTTTGCTAGGGTTGCAGTAGTACAAGTGAGTGATCAAGGAAATAAGCCACGCCCACATCTGACAGGCACCCTTGTTCCTGTTACAGAGTGCTGGACAAAATTTTCGGAACACGCCCCGGCGCATTCCTTCCTCAGAGTGACGCCCTAGCAGCGAATGGTACAGGTTGGGACAAAAGTTTACGGAACACGCGAGCGGCGTATTTTTTCATCGGTGCGACACCCTAGCGGCTGGCGGAAGCGGGTGAGTTCACTGTTTCAGAGGGGTGGAAGCGTGCGCTGTTAGCGACACACAGCGGTAGCTACCGGTTCCCGGACACACCCGAGCGACACCGGAACCCCCACTGTGTGTCGCTAACAGCGCATGCTTCCACCCCTCCGAAGCAGTGAACTCACCCGCTTCCGCCAGCCGCTAGGGTGTCGCACCGAAGAAAAAATACGCCGCTTGCTTGTTCCGTAAACTTTTGTCCCAACCTGTACCGTACGGACTTGCAAACAGGTGACTAATGGGTTACCTAGGCACCTGTCTGTAAGTAAGTCCACAAGGTCCTATTCGCTGCTAGCGTGTCACTCTCAAGAAAGAGTGAGTGTTTTCAGTAAACTTTTATCCTCCATTGTACTACACCGTATAATACGTTGCACAGCACTACCTAATCAGGCTGCGGCATAATTGTGGTCATGCTCTTCTCAGAGATCACCGTTGTCCCAAATCCTCGGAACAGCCATCACCCGCATGAAACGGAAAATTCCTATCTCTTCGATTACGAAAGAATCGTCGGCACTAGCACCTCTTGTGATACATCCCTCCATATTTTAGAAAGGATACGAGAACTTCTCGACTTCGCATTGTTTCGCTGCCTTCTGTAAGATATGTTTTCCTCAGGCGCGCCGAGAATTCCCTCAGGCATGCCATGAGCCACCCATGCGGAGCGAGAACCTCTCTATGGTGAAAGCGCATGACGCTAAATTCTGTTTTCATCTGAGGCTTCCGTCTGGGAAGCAAAATTGGAAAAGACGGGAAACGTATTTGTACTTCAGCTGTAAAAGGATTTCTGGGGAAGTTGCTGCCTCAATATTCCTGGCGATACTGGCGTGCCATTCTATCCGAGCGCGCATGCATCCAAAAATGAAATCGGCTCAAGAAATAGTCTCGTGAAGGAATCGTGTATTGCTTTTCTCTTTGTATAGCATTCAGCGCCTCCAGCATTCGCAAATATTTTATTGTTTCAATTTGCGAATGGTATCGAATCATTCTGAGCGTTACGCAAAAGTTATCGCATGTAAACAATTACTGAATACTGCGAAGGAAGATCTTTTTCTCCAAATTTGCATAAGCGACAGTATTTTTTAAACATACTTATATGTTAAAGGTTCGTGTTTGTGGCGCATTCAGTTTACAACAGCTATAGTTGTAACAATGAAGTAACAGCAACTGATGCTTCTTATTAGACTTAATATGCTTATGTTGACGTCAGTTATATTAGTACCAGAATAACTCAATAGTGAGGAAATGAGGACAGGCTTCGTTATTCTTGCTCCCAAGAATAACGGTACAGCGAACTCAAAGGTGTTTGTGATTCAAGAAAGTACTAACTTTGCCCGTGTTTCTCAGCGCACGTTTTTTTCATCGTTGTTGAAAGCAGCACTCAACACACAGACAGAAAAGAACACGAGCGACACAGACAACTGCCCCAAATGAGGACCTTTCATATTTTTTCCTGAGTTCGGCAGCGCTACTGAAGCTTCGGCTAAAACACAAAAGAAATGGCACGAAGTCATATCCTAGTGTGCGACCCTATAGCCTACGTGTTTTTTCTTTTCTCCATATTTTGCGTTTCTGCGGCAACACAGATGATGCTGATGATGCTGGATAGAGAAAAAATGGGAAGGTGAGCCACGACTAAATCGAAATGGCTACCCCAGTACATCTACTTAGAGCAAAAAAGAAAAAAAAAGAAAGGAAAAGGGCAATGGCGGTAAGGAGAAAAGTTTCGTCGGTGAATGAAAACGACAAGCCACAGTCAAGCAGAGAGTCAAACACTGTGTAAGTCACAACATAGTGTACTTGACCGATCTTCGTTCTCCGAAGGGAAAGACGAAATGATGCTACCCTGAGAAGCTGGTGAGTGACGAAAACTCATATGCATTGAATGTCGAGGGAGTCCAAAAACGATATTACAATAAACTGATGCCGCGAAACGCACTTGGTATTTATTACAGCTCACCCAATAGCAGAATGTACTGAAAATTCGCGTATATGGGGGCGCTGGCAGGTGCCTTACGAGTCTGGTGCTTAATATCACACAGCCTCCAATGAGGACAATCACATTGATCTACCCGTCCACTCATGGGGTCCGCACACTTTTATCTTTGATATTGTCCACCCATTTATGCGGGTTGTGTAGTCTGAACCTCCACATTAAGGTTGTTTAGAGCCAGTTTATTAGGTTAGGTTAGGTCCCGCTTAGGTTGTTAGGTTAACCTGGTTCTCGGCTATTTTATGCGTCAGTAATCCGAAACTATTTCCTACAGGCCTAAACTGGAAGACGCCGCAAATTAAATGTAGAAGTCATTCGGTTATCCTGGCCAAATGTGCGTATGCAGAACGCATTTTATCGCACTAGTTACGAGATTGGGTCGCGAAATACTAATCCAATGAGCATGGAATTCAACTGCCTTATCGTTGCGTCCACGTAGTAATTTCTGTCTGTGCGGTTCAGACGGGTAGGTGCTTTTCTGTCTGGTGCAGGTAAACGCAACTGAAGCATCTGTGCACTCTTTTAGGGTTCTGTACATCGATGGTGTTCGAACTTTTGACGCAGAGAATAAGCTCGTGTTGGCTGAAATACACGATGTAATGCATACATGCTCAGAGGACCCGGCCTCTACATTAGTCCGTGCCACCTTGGCGTTCTTCTCGGCGTTCGGTCACCTTCATTTTGAATTGCAATGCATTACTGTCCCGCTGTGATACGATCCCAAGCAAATCAGAAGGCCAGCTTCGCCATCCTCACATTTACATTACAACAGCGCGAGGACGTTATGCCTCCCGCTAATAAAGCTGAGGAGAGACGTATCGTTTGGTTTCTTCCCCTGCGTATGAGGGTCAGTGCAGTCAAAGCACCCTTTACAGGATATATCATATATCGGCAGACGCAAGCTTTCGTAGACTTCTTATTTGTAGACTTGCATTACTCCGCATTAAGAATAATATTTCGTGGTTTTACGCCGTGAACCACCTGTGACCCCCTCGATCAACAACACAGTCATCATACCGTGGATTAGCTTCATCCTCCCCTGGCGTTCTTGCACCGAAAGTATTAGCACAATATCCCTGGCGGGGAATGACCTGTCTAAGCAACATGTGCCGCGCCACTATCATGCGTTCTAGGCCAGATAATAATAAGCGAACAGGATGTCTACGTGATCCATCTAGATCGAAAAAAAAAAGTTTTAGATTGCGCGTCGCAATTTTAGCGTACCTTATAAAGGAGGCGTACGGCGGCAGCAAACGAAGGCAAAGTGAGAGAATTCTAGAATGGGGGTTTCGTAGCGCTGTCAAGCGGTGCCTACAGTATTCATTTTGTATACGAAATTTATCTAATTTGCAAAATATAAGTATGATTACCAAATATCGTTGTCCAGTTTCTGTTACGCTTATCGATGTGTGTTTCCTTCTAGCTGTCTAGTTGTCTTTCCCTCTAGCAACATATCGCGTGCGCGCGAGGGCGACACGATTCACATTGGGGCGAGCTTGGGTACCCAGGCTACTTTCTAAAAATAGCGTGCGCAGGAAAAACCAGAGCAGGGATTGCTTTCTGCGCACCCACCACTCCCAATACCAGTGGGGCCCCAAGACCCACTTTGAGTACCCTATCCTAGCGCTCTCAAGTGAATCGCAGAAGAGGGATGAGCTCCAAATGGGAAAAAGCTTCCACCTCCCTGACAGTTGGTGAAGATCGTTCACGAAGAGAGAATCCGTCAAGTCGGTCCGACAATTTTGTGTCTCAGGTCAATCACCGACGACGACAGCACCTGACATTTTTTTTGTTTTTGTCGTTTCCGCTTTGAGCTCTTCCAGAGTGGAATATACATGTGAATCGGGAAAATTATTCGACTAGAAACTCGATCTTACGTGTAGAAAAATTTGGTTTTTGAATCGTGATTAATCGCCTTTAGAAAAAAGTTGCTTTCGATTTTGAATGCCTGACAGTCAATTCTGCAACGTGAGAGTCACAGCAACAAATTACTCTGAGCCACACAGTCACTTCTATGCATTTCTACCTCAGTACCTTCCCCATTTAAAATAAAATTTACTCGTTAATCTAAGCTCCATAAGCGAAATCCAGAAAGTAATAAATCCGAGGAGCGTTACGCGCGCAATGCGATCAATCTACTCAGTCTAGTGATGCAAAAAGTACGGCAGAGACGTTATGTGAACTATTTTCAGTATAGCCCAAGAGATGGCTCGATAGTTCGTCACGAAGAAAATTGGTCCTGGACACGTTGAAAAATGAAGACCCGAGACAGAGGAACGCGAGACCTTTTTCAAGTGGAGTGACGTATCCGTATTGATCTCTTTTCAAATTTCGTAGTACATGCGAGGTGTGTTTTACAACAAAATTTGGCGCGGTAATTCAGTATGCAACTATATTTTAACGGAAACGCCAGCAATCGGCGAGAGAAAAACAGCGTATAGTTGCTTAAAACATCTGACTGGGCTTGTTGGTACATGCTGGTACATGTACAGGGCTTGTTGGCGCATGTGGACGTGCATATCTGGGACAGACCGGCAGGGGCGTGAAGGTGAGGTTGCGGGAGCACCCATGTGCAATCCCAGCCAGATTAGGAATGCTGTCGCAACATGTCGCCTCGTGTTGCTCCAATACTTCCTACGACGACACTTTGATTAAAGGCAAGTTTCGGGAAGCTAGGACAGAGAAATTCGGGAAGCTTTCCTGATAGAAGAGAGAGGGGAGGAATGCGTGATCATGGCCTCAATAAACTTATCTGAAAGGGAAATAGTTTCTCCGGGATGAATAAAAGCACGTACTAGTCCTAATAAAAAGTTGCTGTTAGTGCGCTAACCATGTGTGTTTGTCCTCGTCAGAAAGGGAAAGAGGGTTTCTCAGGGATGTATCAAAGCACGTATTAGACCTAATAAAACAAAAGTTATTGTTGTTGTTAGTGCGCTAACCGTGTGTGTTCGTGCTTGTCTGTTGAGCGCAACTTTCTGCAGTGTATAGTTGGCCGCAGACGGCCAGGCTAAGCATGTGAACAGAAGATGTTCGACGTCAAATTGCATCATCACGTAAATGTCAATTGCGGCATGAAAAATTTGCCTTGGTGTCTTGATTGAAAATGGTATAAAAGGCTGGCCCGGGTAAATGTAATCTTCGATAGGCAGCAATCCATATTTAGAAGAGAACATTGAACAAAATATTGTTGCGTTCAAAAACAGAATGTGTTGTGAATCTACTGAAATGAATATGTTTGTGTTCAAGGTCACAACTTCCAGGGTCTTCGGAAAAAGAATATTATGCCAACGGTTGTGGCCTGTCAACTGACCCTGCAGCACATCTGTACCCGCCACCGACACCGAACTCAAGTATAAACTGATGCTTCAGTGTGTGGAGGTAGGTCGTCTGCTGCATTTTGCATCCCAGAGGAAGGAGTTGAGCACCGAGTCAAGCTCCCTGTCATGGCGTAGGCCGAGGCATTTTCGATACTGACTGCTTTGAGACATGCCTCTTGGTCGGCGCCCAGGGTTTGGACGATCTTGACCAGGAGTAAAGTGGGTCTTGAGGCACTCGCCTCTTACTCCGATAAAGTCTTCATTGACATCACCACCATGATCATCGGCTTGCACTCCGAACTTGTGTCCCTGGATCGCTGCGTGTTGTTCCACTGGATTCCGAGCCATGTCGGACTTCCTGGCAATGGTCGTGCTGATGCTCTGGCTCGGCGTGCCCGGCTTGCTGTCCTTCCCCTGACGTTCTCTATGTGCCAGCTGAAAAGCTTTCAATAGGAAGTTATCCGCACGAATACCTTCCTGCGATTCATTGGTCCGCTAATGGCCGGTGTTGTGCATGGCCGCATGCTGCGTAACGAGGAGACATTGCTTCATGGGCTGCGGCTGAACGTGGCATGGACTTCACTCTTCCCGTTCAAGATGAGCCAACCGCCTTCTCCTCTATGCCTCGCATGTCATGTAGAAGCAGATGTGCGACACATCCTCTTCGCATGTCTGCGGTAGGAAGGACACCATCTGGGCTACCCAGAACTTTCCCTCTCAGTGCTACTTGGTCCTACTGAGTACGCAGAGGTCACAACTGCGCTGTTACGGTTCCTTCAGGATGCTGGGCTCTTGGACACTCTCTGATATCTCTAAGATGCCTGCCTGAACAGCGACTACTGCAGGAACAGTCTTCGTCGATATTACTGTATAGTTTTCTATGGTTTTTGTTTGTTTTTGGACTAGCAATCCTCTTCTATGCCCCATATATCCCCCCCCCCCCCGAACTTCAATTCCGAGTTCACTCTACGTCGCATCTACCACTCCCGTACCATGCATTACAAATTTGCCAAACCTTCCAAAAACCAAAAGATCACATGGCTTGAGGCACAGAAGGAGGGCATGAGAATACGTTGTCAATTTTTGAGCGTAAAATTATTATGCAAGCTAGCTGGTGTAAACTTAACGTGGGCACCTTGCACCTTCGAACCCCTCAACAACATATTCTCACGTTTCCTGTCTTGCCGAGACGGCAGTATTTACCCCCTCCCTTTCCTCCTTACCTATCTGTCCCTCCTACATTCTAGAATAAAGCTTCACTGCTGGTTTGAGTCCTGTCCTGTGTTGTACGTTTGTTTGTTGCCCACGTCACATCGTCAATGTTGCTCTCATGCAGGTTCGGTGGTTGCCGTGATGCGCGCAACAATTAGTTTCCAACTACGTCAGCCATTTATACACGACCCCAATATACTTTTTCACGACCTCATTTTAAGCCTTACACAAGCAATGACATACACTAATCAATGATGTGATCGTTATCTCCTTCTGCATCAATAAGGGGACGGCGTGAAGAACAAGTGGAAAGTACACTTTCTGTTTGAGTTTCCCGTTAGAGCCCAGAGTTCGTGCACGTCATCGGGTTACACCGAAAACAGAGTAAGAAGCCTTTCTTCACGGTGTTTGGACTCCCTTCAAGGCGTAAAGCCTGAGCGCTAAAAAAGAGCGCAGTCGCGCAAGCACTTAACGACGTGTATTTAGAAAGCGTCAGATTTCCTCAATACGCTTGTCGGTAGAAATTCTAGAACCTTAATAAATAGTGTCTACTGCTTTTTCTAGTGTGTCCGGAGAGTAAAGCTACCGTACTTGAAGGGATTAGTGTTTTTAAGTTGTACGAACTCTTGCTGTTACTGAGCGCTCTGAAACAGGGATAGTAAACTTCTGAGCACTGTTTCACAAAACATATTTGAAGGATAAGATGTGATGAGATGTCGTACACGGAAAATCATACACATTGATTTATTACGTAGTGACATGCGACTAGGGGAACCACTAATGGAACGACTAGTTGGACCTTTGTGTGTTTTATAGGCTGATTGTACTCTGCGCAACTAGAAACAAGATTAAAGTGCATCTTGTTCCTGGTTGCACACAGTATGTTACCGTTGCCTCACGATTTGTGATGCGTTTGGGCATCTCTGTGTTCCGCCATGTGCAGATAGAGTGTGACTGTGTCCGTCTTTGCATCCAACTATCGTCATAAAGCAAGACAAAACGAAGAAGCGCTTGCAATTTTCTCCAATTCGGCTCATGTGGCGTCTTTGCAGACAAATACGGTTATAAATTGTTCCACAAGAAGTATGTAGCACCAACTGAAAAATGAGAGTTCAAACGCCATCCTTAGGCGTCGTTTTCTCAATAGTTATGGCGAAGCAATTCCTTACTGCAGAATGATTTAAGACACTCTACACTTGAACTATCATCACCAAGAAGCTTTCGACAGAAAAGACGACGAAACAGAGAAATGTGTCAACAGTGCATATTGCCGTGTTGGAATACCACTCATTATTCAAATTTCTCAAGTGTCATAGACAGACAACGACTACTGGAGGAGGAGTCTCCACACTTTCATGTGGAGGAGTTATGACGATACGGGGTCACTGTGCAACAACTTCAGATACTGCGTGACTGTCGAAAGATGGCGCGACAGAAGTAACAAAAGTCACTTAATTATCTGCATTGCCTTACCACCAGCTTCGTCATACTCAATTACCAGCCAAATCGAAATCATTGATGCTATGTTGTTTCTTTCTTTCTTTTTTATCACACATTCATTTATCCACTGCAGTGTTTAACCTGAGCCATACACATGACCAGAATTCAGGGACACCTCCTTTGATGCAGGTTCTGCCTGATAGCAGAAGAACATGTAAGAGAGCCAACTTGAAAGAAAAGTACGAGGTGAGGAGGGAGGAAGATGGAAAGAGGTGTGGGCAGACGGGAAAGGGAATTTGTACATCAGATATCGTGCGCGGAGCTAGGATATCAGCAGCGATTGCCTAACGCAGAATGAAACCGTGATGAATCAGCTCTGATAACTTTTGCCAAGCTTTTCTTTGCTGTACTGCTGCTCAGAAGTCTGGGTTCCTACTCGTAGCGTGTGGAACGGGATGATTAGCACTCGTAAGGCTGGTCAATATCTGTTTTTGTTCTCTCTGTGGGGAATGGGGATGCCGTCAACGATGAGAAATGTGCGTCCTGGGGCGACCTCTAAGGGAACTGCCGGTATACAGGGTGTCCCAGAAAACGTGTCATTGAATTATAATAAAAAAACTACACCACCTAGGGTCATGCGGTCGATGGCATTTGTTCTTAGTGGGTTTTTACCACCTCCTCATGTGAATGTCGTGTAACGTAAGTTTAATTATGTAAATTTTTGCGAGCTTAAGTCGGAAATTTGCCTAGTAAAGGTCACTTTTTTACCCCACCAATGTGAAGAGCGTGTCTAATTTAGTCAAATTAATGATAATTGACAGGGATATTCAGGAGCTATCCCATCGGAAAAAATCGCCGAACATCATGCTCTACAGAGGTCGCACACAATAGCGCACGATGAATTTTTCAGCGCAATCTTTGTCAGTCCGACGAAAGGAGGTTGGAAAGCCAGCCCTAACCGACATCGCAGAAAGAGATAAAACAGGCACGGCTTATCACGTTCGACTTTCGCTAGGATAATGCTTTCCCTCTCCCAATTTTAGGAACAGTTACTTTTTCTACTATCACTCTGTGGGCTGGCTTGATTTGAGTGAATTCGGCACGCTCTTCATATTGATGGGGTAAAAAAGTGACCTTTACTTGGAAAAATTTCCGAGTTCAGTCCGCAAATATTTACATAATTAAACTTGGAGTACGTGACATTCACATTAGGAGGTGGCAAAAACCTAATAAGAACAAATGCTGTTAACCGCATGATTCTAGGTGGCGTAGTTTTTTTTTATTATAATTCAATGACACGTTTTCTGGGACACCCTGTATGTGTGACAGCGTCGGAGGAAAACCTGAGAAATTACCCTACATTATGGTGATAAAAAATTATGCTCTATAAGCTACGAAGACGAATTCAGTAACTGCTGTTCAGTTTGTTATTTGCACCTTGTTACTCCGTTATCACTGTATCATATAGTCTCTTCCCGCCACCATCGAGAGTTTGTCGGTTACAAAAACCCTCCCCTAAAAAATAAAAATAAACAAACAAACAAGCAGAAAAGTGCTTATTTTCAGAACATCTATAGGTGGCAGCAGGGTCACGTTCGACACAAAAGGTGATTGGTAAACCAACACCTCCTATAGATAGCGGTGGGCCTACGCGCTTACGTCACCTTTGGAGGCCTGTCCAGCTATGCTATCTGCTTCGAGCTTTCTTCTCGTTCGCTCTTTCATTTACTTCATAGCAGCATCCGCAATAGTAACATCGGGCCTTCCTCTGTGACGCAGGGCGCGGGCCTTCTCCTTATGTTGGAGCTGTTGGGTAAACTCTGCTCAAATAAGTCCGGGAAACCGAGAAAAAGGAAGAAAGGTGCAATCGCAAACTGTGGTGATAAGATGGTAGGGAGCAACGGAAGTCATATCAAAGTTTCCTTTCATCGCACCAAGTGTAGAGTCGCGCAAACGTCCGTGATGTTTCCCGCAGATAATAGCCATTCTTCTGGAATTGTTACGGGCGTCTAATTCGCTTTATTGTGAACACGATAGACAACGGAAATTGATGTTCCCAGGCTGGAACACGTAGAAGGGACAAATACATACAAAGCCTCAAGTGCCTAAGAACAATGAATGAAGAAAGAAGGAAGTCACTGAAAAGGTTAGCCAGCTGCAGGACTCGAACCCACATCTTCTGGATTGCTGGTCCAGGGCTATACCAATTGAGCTAAGCTAACACGCCTCTCCAATGACTTCCTGGGCCGGCAATTCAGAAGATGTGGGTTCGAGTCCTACAGCTGGCCAACCTTTTCAGATAGACAATTTTACCAAACCGTTCATAACGTGGCTTTCCTGAACCAATCTGTGGATAAGGTTCTGAGTCTTACATAACTACAAATTGGCACCGGCAAGTATGATAACCTTACAAACGGTCTGCTAAAACTAATATTGCGCTTGTTATTGATAACGTGAAATAAGAGAATTCGACTAGCAAGCAACGACAGTCCTCGCAGTCCCATATGAAGACACTTTGTAATAATGGAGACGCGGTAAATAAAAACACGGATGCAAGTACAAGTTTTCTCACCCGTCGGAAGCACTGTGATTTTTAATCCGCAGTCTCCGTGGGACGTGCATGACTTGACATGACAGTTTGATTAAAATGCATGGGAAGGCTTGTGAGTGCGAACAAGGCTTCCTAGGCGAACAAAGCAGGTACTTCCCATAACGATGTAGTAGATTCGGATGTAATGAAAAGTGGTCTACCTTTCACATACTAGTCATGTTATATCATAGTGCCTAACAACAGGCCATCCAGGAAGAAAATTGTGACGCTCTTGCCTTGCCGTAATCTCAAAACCATTGATGGCTAGTAGTTAACTACATGTAGTTAAACTACCTGCTTGTAGTTTAAAGTAGTTATCAACTACTTGCAGAAAAGTAGTGGCAACTACTAGTTAAACTACTATTTCGAGTAGTTAACTACAGTAGTTAGGTTACTGCAGGCGCCAACTACTTCCGATTTTTCCGCAAGCTTTACGGCACGACTGTTCTTCCGACTTTTACCTTGAGCTATACTTGTTTGATGAGAACAGAGGTGCAATTGTGCCGTGCATGCGTACTATATCTTCACTTTTATCACTGCTTGTGGTTCATATTTAAGCGAACGAGAACACTATAGAATGGGTTTGGTGTTGATGGACAACGTTAATAAGTAGTTATAGATGTAATTAAAATACATTGCAGTAATTAAAGAAGTAGTTTTAACTACCTCCTCTGAAAAGTAGTTGAACTACTAGTTAAACTACTCCATCGCGAAGTAGTTTGTAGTTATAGTTAAACTACTCTAGAAGTGGCCATCACTGCTCAAAACTCTCTTCATAGAAAAGAAGAAACGCATGACCTTTAGATCGAACCAGGGAACACGAAACTAGAATCGACATCTGCATCACTGAACCACCAGCCCAGAATGTTGTCATCGTGAGGGACCAAGACGCAACCGCTTTGGAACGCACACTCAGCAGCCGTTACTTCTTTGGCCGTGTAAAAAAAAAAGAAGAAGAAGAAAAACAAATAAAAAAGCTGGGGCATACTACTGTGCCACGAAAAGAACCGTAGAAGACAGGTTTTGTCGGCACACTTCCCCTGAAGTCGGCCCAGGACGCATACTAACCCCCCTGTCCCCCACTCCTTCCTGCTGTACTCTCTGCATCTGTTCACGTCTGTACGCCGCTCATAGCCACAGTTGCTTCGCGGCGCTAACACGGAATTAAAAAAAAGAAGACAGGTTCACCTTTCTAGCCTGACATGAACGCTTTCGAAGAGGAAGATACTTTCTGGGCAACAAATGTCTCGAAATACAAGCACAAAGGCACGCCAATGTATTTGAAACGGCGAAAATTAGTACCACACACACAAAAAAAAAAAAGAAAAAAGAAAAAGAAACGACGCCCTTGCGTTTCATTTCAGTTGTACACCATCGTGGGACCTCTCATAGAAGTACCTAGTGTTGACACGTGTTTCTATAGCTCAGGGCCTACGAATATTCCAAGTGAAATGCATAGCCTCATTGAACGGTAGCGTGTACGCCGTTCAAGTCAACTTGAGGAGGGTGTGTCGTGCAATTCTGGAAATAATTGAAATATCAGAATCACGTAAAAATCTGTTCATATGGCGAGGGTAATCCGCAGCGCTTCCAATTGAAA
Organism: Ornithodoros turicata; assembly: GCF_037126465.1. Taxonomy (NCBI): domain Eukaryota; kingdom Metazoa; phylum Arthropoda; class Arachnida; order Ixodida; family Argasidae; genus Ornithodoros; species Ornithodoros turicata. Next base: position 48,978,325 of record NC_088202.1, on the reverse strand, counting down.
ATGACGACCTGGATTGCGATGAAACTAGAGTGAGTGATATACTAGTATATATGTACTGGGGGCGTCACTTGAGACTGACCAGAATTGTATTAAATTCGTGGTTAGGTTTTCTTTCCAAAAAGTCGTTGAATATATCTATTCCAGACGGGGCCTACTCAATGGTGGTGGTGTATCACTAATTAATGCAACCGTAGATTACGTTTATAATGAATCTTCACAATTCCTGAAAACAAGTTGAATGCGCAATTCCAGATTTGTAGAGCACAACCCTGAGAAGTCTAGTAAGCAAGAATCGAAACAGTAGCACTTTGCTGCGCCCTTAAAAAATATGCGAAAATGCACTATCGTCGAGCGTTGCGCGAGTTCGGCGGCCGCTTTTTCCTGTCGCTCTCTCACTGTTAACCTTTGACAACACTGACATCACGCTGTTTATCAAAACATGGGGCACCCCGGCTTCCTAACGTCCTGGTAGATATCGTTGTTTTTCTTTTGTTAAAATCTGGTAGAACGTACCAGGGATGGGCAGTATTTAAATACATTGTATTTAAAATATAAATGCATGTATTTAAAATAGGTATTTAAATACAGGCAAGAAGAAGGTATTTATATTTATATTTAAATACCGTTTTAGCCGTGTTTATATTTAAAATACACTTAAATACACATATCTCTTCCTCCAGTATTTGTGGGCTTCTCTCGAGTTCCACATGGTTAGCCTCCAGGGATGACAGGTATCTTGGTTAGGTTAGAGGCTACAGGTCACTCATCCTGTGTGTTTGGGGCTTTCCGTCCTTCTAGAAAACAGCACAATGTGCGAATGAGGGCATCGCCAACCCCATTGCTTGTCTTGGAAGCGGGGAGAGAAATGAGAACACCAATCCACCACTTGTGGAAAAGCTTTCTGCGCATGCGCAGCACAGCTGTACTCTCGTTACCGCGGCCCCCGTTTCGCTGTTCTTTTTGGTTGAAAACTAGGCGTAAGAATGAGCGTTCTGCTTTGTTAGATTGGTGGTTGATTACAGCAGTACAACATGCCAGTGAATTGTGTAGCCTATGGCTGTGCAAACTATTACCGCGGAGGGACATGCGGTATCTTGGGTTTCTACCGATTTCCGTCCGCGAAGCTCTATCCTCAGAATAGACCCTCGTGATTCGTGACCCTCTTGCGTCACTTGACAAAGCCTGGTGTCTAACCGTTAGCGGCAATTCTACTCAGTCATTCACTGGGAACTCAAGAGAATGGCTGCAGCGCACTAGACAGTTTTTGACGGGGAGTTTTTCACTGTCGTCGCTGAAGATGGAAAGTCGATGAACATAAGCAGAGGAGGCAAGCAAGCTGGCGTATACGATTGAACGGAAACATCTCCTTGAGTTCGAGGAGCAGCGGGCGGAGGGGACTGGACAGGGCAGACAGGGGAAAGGAACCGACAACGACGACTCAAAACTAGCAAATGAACAAATGAACACTTTATTCAAGATAGAGAAAGTGGAAGGAGCGATAACGAGTTCATTAGCTGGTTTCGAGTCGTTGTCGGTTCTTGTCCAGTGTCCGCCCTGTCTAGTACCCCTCTCGCTGCTCCTGAAATTATAACACCCTCCTGAAAACATGAAACGCTCTGAAATTATCACACTGCGTCACGGAAAAATAATGAAATATGTGGGCATTGTGTGCAGCAGACATGCATCCACAGGTGGCTCCATTTATACACTAATTTAAAAGAATAATGTGCCTGAACGGCTCAAAGTATTTACGGAAGTAGTTAGAGTATTTAAATACTGCCTCAATGTATTTATGTTTTGTATTTATATACTTTCATCATAAAGTATTTATAGGCAGTATTTAAATACATGAAAACATGTAGTATTTTGTATTTATATTTAAATACCCAAAAAGTGTATTTATGCCCATCCCTGGAACATACACACTTATCGAGCAGCAGAATCGGTGATTTTATTTTTGTTATCTCCGAGGTAATACATTGGTAGTTTTATTGACTGACATTTATCACATCAAATCGCAAACTGCCTTGGGCAGTGTTGAGCAGATCGAACGAGATAATGACGGAAAGAAAATCAAAGACGGCATGCTTTATGATAACGTAGACTGAGAAACGGCATCACTAATTCTCCTCACGCTTACTTCTGGGGAGAAAGCGGGATGTTCCATGATTTCAGGAACAACCTGATGTCAGTTGAAAAGGAGTGACACCGAGACGGGGAGAGGAGATATTGGCCGCACCAACTGTGCGGCTGTGCGGCCGCGGAACTGTGCAGAACGAGGATCCCTGTAACGGTGAACTAAGTCGGAGTGCAATGGAAATTCATTTGTTATTCACACATTCAGTGCACAGGCGATCGCAGAGCATTTCCGCAACTAAATCAGACCGAACAGCATGCAGTATGACATAGAGCCAGTACGGCATTATTAAGCCAAAACTCTGACGCTCTCGCCCTGCAGTTACTCTCATAGCTCCCACTTAAAATAAAATAAAATAAAATAAAAAAATAATATATATATATATAAAGAACTAAGCAGAAAACACATCGAACCACAGACCTTGAAAGCTATAACCAACATCCCCACCAGTGGGCCAACACCGCCCGTTGCTATCACCTTGACGTGATACAGACGCTACAGACGCTTCGCAGGCCACACTGAGCTTCTCAACACTTCTTTTGTCGTGGGAACAACATTGCAGCGGCCACAGTTCCTCACAAAGTTGCAAAGCGTAAGAGACAACTTCGCGTTTCATGTCTGACATGGGCATTTTCTGCAGCACCCATTGTTTTGGCCAAGTAAGAGAAAAATAGCACGCCAATGCATTCTGCCACGAAGCCAACACGGCGAAAATAAGTCCTCCAGGAACAAAACTGTGACGTTCTTGCGCTTCCACTCCACTTCTCCGCCATCGAAGGACCTCTCACAGCAACACCCATGTGCGGGCATTTCTTTCTAAGGCTCAGTGTCAACAGATATTCTAACAAAACCAGATGGAATGCATTGCTTCAATAGAGGGCAGCGAGTACGCCGGTCAAGCCAACTTTAAGAAGCTGTGCCCGGCACTTCTGGGAATGCTTTGGGAGGTTATCATCAGTGTTTGCAGTATAATTACGTGAACACGCACTGTTGTGTTGTCAGATGTTCTTAAAACCGAATCGCAATTGTCGATAAACAAAAAGTCTACTGCTAAAATTTTCTCAAATACGTTAACACAAACGAATTCATCGAACAGCGGCATCTTAGTAATTAATATGACAAGAGATTACACTTCAAAATTCGTGTTCCACCCGCGGGCGCATAATGTGCCAATCATGCTCTCAAAAGTCTATATAACTCAAGAATTGAAGTCAAAAACAGTTACTAAATCTAAATATGCAGCGAAAAGTTCAACGGACGCGTAAGGGTAACTTCCCTGCTGCACACCGCCGCAACGCAGAGAAGCCACTTTGACTGTTTCCGAAATTTGGCATCTGGGCCAAGTTTGCACCACAAGGGAACCGCAGACAATTGAGTGACTCTGGCACTTCTTCCAAATGTTGAATCTAGTGGTACCCTACAACGCATATCCACGGGAGTATTACGGTGCATCCTACATTATCAGAGATATTAAGCGATGAAATCGTCTCCTGCGTGAAAATACCCATACCTCCCATGTATTAACGGTCCGAAAAGCGGGAAGTCGGGGGAACCAAAGGCATTTCATGTATAATGATATTTTTCGTTTGTATAAGCTTAGAATAGGTGTCACAACGTGTATTTTCGGGAATATTACGATGCCTTGGATAGAGCAGCTGCTACAGCACTTTTCTATTGTCTTGGCGGCAAGTTTCACTCAATGGCCGCGAAAGGGCGCAAGGCGTCGCTGTCCACGAAAGCTGGGAATGACTTGTGCTCGATACATGCAAAGCACGAGAATCTACTACACTGATGACCGCACAAAGTGGTTGGCTTGGTCTTCCGATGCGTTACTCCACGGGACTGCTATACTTGTTGCGAAGCACGATATCCACGATATCGAAGTCCATTTGCCATATGTGAATGTATGAATGTGAACGTAACTGAACAATTCTAGTTATGGACAATTTGTTACAAAAAATTGAGCAACTTTCATTGCGAGGAGTAATGTCTTACTGTCTTAACGTTCTGGTCAGAGAAATAAATGTACACGCATTAGAGCATGTGGCAAGAGAAATGGAATAGGTTTTGGAGCGGAAACCATCGCAGAGACCGTATATCAAGCAGGCATGAATACATGTCATATTTCGAAACGTTGTTGTTGCGTAGAAACCTATATTAAACTTGTGCGTGAACGTAGCACATAAAACGATGAAGGATGGAAGTTACTGAAAAGGTTAGCCACCTGTAGGACTCGAACCCACATCTTCTGCATTACCGGTCCAGGGCTCTACCAACTGAGCTAAGCTAACAACCCCTCCCCAGCGACTTCCAGTGGCGCGTCATCTGAAGGGACAAATCAACCACTCTCTCTCACTCACTCCTCTTTCACTCTTACATTTTTCTCACTCATACACACAATCATATGACGGGATCGACGCAAGCGGCAACTGTTGAACATCAGAGAATGGTAATCCACAAGATGTGGGTTGGAGTCCTACAGCTGGCTAACCTTATCAGTGACTTCCATCTTTCATCGTCAATTTCTTAGGCTTTGTATGTATTTGTCCTTTCTATGTGTTCCAGTCTCAGAACATCAGTTCTCTCATGTAGCACATAATGTTTTGTCTCGTGTAGGGCTAATGTCAGAAGTCTAATCGGCAAAATAAATAGTCAATAATAATCAGTCAAATAGTCAAAATAGTCAGTCTTTAATAAAAAAAAATAAAGTTAAATAAGTCTAATCCACGATGTTACTTGTTCGTTATGCTTGGCTGCAGATAAAAATAACGCAACCTTTACCGCAGTTTCTATTTTACTACGAAGGCATAGCGTTGAGTTTAGAATACTTTCTATTACTCCAAGAGGGCATTTGGGTACTCACCAGGGTAGTACTTGAGAATGATATCCCCAGCGCCGACAGCTGTGTGGTTGTCTGCGTGTGGTGCATCCATAGCGCTGCGGATGGGCTCACAGCGCGCTAGGCGACTTAGGGCATCCGTGGTGCTACCAGCCTCAAACACGGGCACCGTCCCAGAGAGGCAGGCACACTGGCCCGAATCCGGCTCACAGCGCGCCTTCATCGGACACGCGGGAACACAGGGGCGGGGCCGACCACGGCAGCCGCCTGGAGGAGGAGAAAGAAAACACGTTCAAGCAATACGGCGCGAACGCAAACCGTCTACAATGTTGTTTACGAACCCGATTCGGGAAACACTGGGGAGTTTCAGTGAATCGTTTTCACCGAAACGAGTCACGAACGGTTTTACCGCTGCTCAAACAGACGATTACGTTCCGGTCACTTCCTCTTCTCGTTGGTCACCCACGATATTTTAGAGGGTGACCAATGAGTACTGCTTGTAACCGCTGATCCAGTTACACACAGGAATGAGAGGTAATAGAAAAATGTTCAAGACCGGCAAAAGACTGAATCTACCAGCCTTAATGCAACAACAGTCATCTGACTTCGCTACAGCTGTGCGTAACAAATTCTCTTTCCGTCTCTGTCTTCTGCTTCTTTTTTTTTCTTTTTCTTATTGGAAGCTTTCACGAGCATCGTGTGCTTCCAGGTACCCTGCTCCAAAACTCTCCATCAAACGAGCTCCATCTACGAAACCCCTGGCGCTGGTACTCACTGGCTTTTTCGTGAGTTACTTAACTATAAACTGTTCGCCGGATAAGGAGACACGGAGCCATAAAGGGGCGATATGTGACATTTAACATGGCCCGAATCACTGTCGCATCTGTCGGGCTGCCCATCAGGAGTCATTTTTCTTCTATTCTCATTGCGCAATCAAAGTTACAAAAACAGCAGCCTCGGACGGCTGACACGATCATCGCGTGACGTCGAAAAAAATTCCTTGTGCCTGTCTTCCATGTTTCTTCCTTCTCAGCTAACGCGCTGCTGACATCCGCTTGAGCTACATCTGTCTACGTCACGATTCACGTGCCGGGGACCACGTTGCGTCACGACGTTTCCTCGTTCTTCGACAGGTTCTTTCCAAGGGTAGAGAATCTTTGAAAGGTGGGCTGAACACACGACTAGCGCGCCTGCTGAAATGCCGTCCGTAGTTCTGTCGCAGGAGCAAAAAAAAAAGAAGGAAAAAAAAGGAAGAAAGAAAGAAAGAAAAAAGACAAATGCGGGGGGGGGGGGGCACCTCGGTGCTCTTTCAAATGAGCTGCGACGATCTTCGGTATCAGACCCGGGAATAGGAATCAACCCTTTGCGAATGCATAAAGACGGTACTGGTCGGCAAGGTATCAAGACGTAGACAAACGGGAGCGGAATATATTACCACTGACAACGCGCCACCACGAATACGCGTATCATAAGCTGCGCTTACATGAATGCGACAAAAGCGTAGACTATCGACTTATCCGAACAAACCCTCTCTTACAGGACCACGTCAGCAAATCCACCGGTCTGAATAGGTACTACGAGGAGGTGCGATAACTCGGTACGATACCCTTCTGACGCATTCATGTAACCACGGCCATTGAGGATTCAGATGTCTCTACAGAAGTGTCATGACGCAATGATACGTTTGTTAGTTTATCAGTGTGCTAGCTTGTCTGACTAGTTTTCTCGGTAGTCTGTTGCGTTCCGTACTTGCCGATCTGCGTAATAAATTATACTGACGAAAAAAAAATGTGACGCGAATATTGGAATGACAATATTTGACATGGTGCATCAATGACAGGATACTGTTCGAAGTAAAAACACTCAGACCTTAAGCTCACGCCGCTCTCCGAATAAAGATCATGTTGATCCTTTCTTCAGCCATTTCATCCTGCCTGAGTCATTTCAATACCTTTGGTTCCACGCCATCTTCATCGATGCATGCATCTGTGCGTGTGCACGAGTCACTGACAAGTGACTCCCTTTCTTAACCCCTTCGCAAACAGTTTTATGTATGTGCGCCGAATCTGTCCAATGATGCGGAGGAACTAGAACAGTGTCTATGCGACTCTGTTCGTCAGTTCATAGGAAATGCATGAAAGCATAATTCCGGTAGGCAGACGTTTTGAAGAAACATTGAAAAAGTAATTGTTGAACATTGCAGAACGAAACATAAACGACGGAAAGATATACAGTCGACCCCCGTTTATCCGGACGGTGCCGTTCCCGGCGAATTCGTCCGGATACCGGGGCATCCGGATAAATGAAACGATCGAATAGGAGCGTCCTAGAGCAATGTTTAATTAAAACACAGAAATCTCGTCAATGACAGCTGTTACATAGTAGAGTAGGCACTCGATTCCTGCAAACTTTTGCTAATTGCATAGAGTTGAGCCACGCTGTTGCGCTGCTCAAAGAATGTCGGAGCCTTGTTTCTCACCGGCGTCATCGGCACCGTCTTGCTGCACATCATCGGAGGCAACAGCAGCAATCACGCCGTCATCAGTCATAGCTGCACACGCGTCATCATCCTTATCAACGTCAACGTAGTCAGAAACCGCAGCATCATCTACGGCAGTCGCAGTGAGCCTCTGCATCAGGGATCGCAGTTCAGCTAGGGGAATCTCTTCGTCGGCCAACGGGCCGTAAGCAGCAGGACCTCGGGTTAGAGTTTTCCCCTCTAGAACCGGACAGTTGCTCGAGATATTTCCAAATGACTCGACTGGTCAACGTGACCAAACGCACACAAATAGAAAAGGGGGTAATCGTGCACGGTTGCCTCCCCTACGGAGCAATTTAGGTCCCTGACGTGTGACGGGAATAACCCCAACACAACGAAAAGGGTGACGAAGCGGGGTCAGCGTCTCCTCTTACTCACGGTAGTCCGGATATCTGAAGCTGAATTACAAGAATTTTCGACTTTCGTTCCCTGGAATTCTTGTCCGAGTCCGGAAGCTGAAGTCCGGATAAACGAGAACAAAATACATGGAGGAAAATCCGTTCCCATGCCTTTTGTCCGGATACCGCGGGATCCGGATAAATGAAGTCTGGATAAACGGGGGTCGACTGTATTTGAAAATCCAATGTGACGACTACAGGCGTCGACGCGACTGCTGGTCAAGATCATATATCCATATGCATTATGTTTGTTTTGACAAATACAGGGTGTTCAAAATTAAGCTTTCACTAGCACTTTATAAATAGGCGAATAACAGAAAACTGGTGCTATTTTTCTGTTCCTTGAGTAGGAAACAGGTGCTACATAATTAGCAGCACCTGTTTCTCGCACAAGTAGCGTAAAGTTATCATCCGGTTTCCTGTTACCGCTGTGTTAGCGTAGCGCTCGTGAAAGGTTAATTTTGAACACCCTGTAAATTCGAAACGTACACCGTGAATACGATTGTCGTATTCACGTCAACATTCTTCTGAGTAAAACAGATAAGGTAGGGGATTTCACAACCCGCCGTGCAATGCTAGCTCAGGTTCATCTTTATTCCATTTTGTCCATATATGTGTTTGTATATTAATTTGTCCATATCACTCCTATTATATACCATACGAGGTAGGCGCTGCGAGTTCATCACGAGCCGAAGCCCAACGACTGGCTGTTGTATGAAGTCCCACTTTTGTAAGAACCGTTTTATAAGAGGGACCAATTACGAAATCTACGTCACTCTTGTGTTCCTTACAAAAACTGATCGATATTTCATTTTAATGCCCTTTCTATGCGAAACGCTTCGGCGTCAACTTCTGAATGCTTCGAATAGTTTCAGCTTTCCCTCCGTTCTGCTTCGAAACACTAGAATATCATGATGTGGAATTTGATATACGGCTTCTATTGACTAGTTTCACAACGTCGCGCCCGACCCTTACGTTGAGTTGAATATACTTATTAGGATGTATAACACATTGTCATTTTCACATTTGTTGTGTACAATGATATAATCACATGTGTTTCGAAAATGAACTCCACCTGACTTGCTTCAAAATAAAAAGAACGTAGTTAAAAATAAATAATAATTAAATAATTGGGAGTAGATTTACACGCAAGGTGGAAAGGAAAATGATCGTTCATTTCACATGTACATTAATGCTTACGTCGGATGACTACGTTTTGCGCAGTAGCATCAAATACCACTTCCTATTGATTAATGCAATGCGTTGGGAGCTAGGCCTAGCAACGCCCTGCGCTCAAAGCTCTTCTGACATTTCTGAACACCATCGGACTTCGATCGTTATTGTGAAGGGGCTCGTTATTTTATTCCCCACATTCCCACCAGCAATGGGGTAGAGTATCGCCTGTGGCGATGAACCTCTCCACTCTCCAAAGTCAAAAATAAAGTTGTTGTTGGAAGCTAGGGCACTGGGAAGAAGATTAGCTATCACCATTGATGTATTACAAAACCGCTAGGGACAGATAAGTGCATCACTGTTCGTTCTCCTCCTTTCTCTTATCTGGTGCTTTAATTTTGCGGTGTGGAAGCAATTCTGCGAAGAAGTTGGTGACAAGTGTTGTAAGGCACAATCTGGAGCCTGAGCAGGGCTCTTAACAAAATTTGTAAAATGTCCTGCAAAGATATACGGTCCTACCAACAATCCTTGAGGTGCGCGCAGGAGAGATTGATACCGTTTGATATGCGGAAGATACCGGCTAAGGACATAGAGTCGACCCCAGCTTTGTCTCTTGGTGCGCTTCCTTAGGGATATTGGTGCCGTGGTATCCTTTTAAACATGTCAAGCTCTGTAGTGCTCCTCGAAAGATGAGAACAGTCTCTGTTCAAACTATAGGCATCTCTCGTCCTGCGGCCCTTCTCTTAACACACCATACCGGTCCGCAGGATTTTCTACCTTTCCACATTAAAAACACAGCAATATGTAGGAATAGCTTCATTTACTCGTATCGTAAGTAGGATGTTATCAACGTGACGGTTACGTTACGGCTTACGATGGACTAACCTGGCAAGGAATTTCGCCTAAGAGAGCGACCGAAAAGCGAGACTTAAACGACCATGGAAGGGCTCGAAAAGATATGCAAGGAGTTGTAGACGGGTTGGGTAGAAGGAGTTGCAAGGCGTGGGATACATATTCGCACTTCGAAAAAGTATTAGTTCAGCGCGAAATTCTGATGCGCAAGATATTTTCCAATCTCGCGGGTCAGAAGAGCTCCTTCCCACGGCTGCCAGTGTGTGACGTCACGTCGCTCACCCAATACTATGGCACGGATCTTCTTTCTCGTTCTTCCTGTTTGTGTTTGACGCATCCCGAGCCGCGTCTCACGCAAAGCAGTAGACCGGTCGCTTCGCTCCCGCACTATAGCAGACGAGTAGTGGCGGCCAATAAAGCTGCTTGAATGAGATGACATCACAACGCGCCAGTAGGAGCTGGGAAAGTTTCGTGCTGCCGCGCGCAGTCTTTTAAACTAATTTTCTCAAGAAAAGCGCGTTTCCGAAGGGAAATGTTATGCGTGACAGGTCCTGGTGGTAGTATGTGAATATCACTCGGTAAAAAAAATATGTTCTAGGGGTCTTTATCGATCCTATAAGAGCGTTACGTTTTGCAGGATCATCCTGTGTCACCCGTTGTTTTAGACATTTGTCTCTCACCGCACAGAATGTCACATGTTCATGTTACATCATCACGTGACCGGTCTGTTGTTGCACATTCGCTTACCCAGCGGCGCATCAAGGTGCCTTCTGCACCGCAAGGAGCAGGATGCTTTTCTGCACCACGGAGAATGTGGCTAAACTCCGTGCGTCATGGTGCATGCGTAAGCAACAGAGTATGTAAATCGATTGGATTGGACGAATGGAAGAAAAGTAAGGAATATGATAGGCAGCTATTCCAGAGTAGAGTTCGTTGTTGGGCTAGTTGGTGCATATCAGTAATACCCGTCTCAGATGGGAACGATAAATGCCATTTCAATGCTCGGCGAATGCTGCTGGAAATGGCATTTACCGTGCCCATCTCTCTGGGGTGTAAGTTAATGAGCGGAAAACGGTAAAGAAGAGCGCGTGAGAAGTGGACAGGACGAGCGCAAACTGTCAACTGTTTTTATTTGTCTTTAGCAGAACAAAATGACGGAGAGAGGGTTAAGTGACAACATGATGTAGATCAAGACTGGATCTGGTTAACAACAAAACGGTTGTTATATTGGTGACACATCCTGTTAAGAAAATTCTCTTCGTTGCCGTGTAGAAGTAATGATTCTTGGCCTACACATTGTTTATCTAGTCTTTTGATATTGCCACGAATCATCATCGCGAAACTTCCAGGGCAGGCATGAAACGGTACATCTCATCCCGGCACATCCTGAAGAAGAAGCAAGAAGCTTCCAGACACATCGCCTGCTCTCGTGCAAACGCACGTGCTGTTTCTAGACTTTTCGGCGCGACCCCGAGAAGACGGCGGCCATCGCAAATTACCCTGTTCCTTCTAACGTGAAAGACGTTCGAGGCTTTCTTGGCCTTTGCGCCAACTACCGACGGTTAATTCCGAACTTTTCAAGAATTGCGTCACCCCTGAATGCCCTCACGAAGGACGGGTCCACGTTTATCTGGAGTGAAGCCCAGCAACAGGCGTTTGATGAATTGAAAACGCGTCTACAGACCGCACCCGTGCTTGCCCACTTCGATCCAAACGCCGAAACAGAAATGCACACCGACCCAAGCAACGATGGTCTAGGAGCCGTGCTCGTTCAACTGTACGACGGCGTCGAACGTGTCATCGCTTACACAAGCAGAACGCTAACCAAGGCAGAGAAGAACTATTCGACGACCGAAAAAGAAGGCCTTGCACTCATATGGGCCATCACAAAGTTGCGTCCCTACCTGTACGAACAGCCGTTCAAGGTGGTAACAGACCACCATTCTCTGTGCTGGCTGGCTGGTTTAAGGGACCCCTCAGGACGCCTAGCGAGATTGTACCTCCGATTACAGGAGTGTAACGTAACCGTCACTTACAAGTCAGGAAGAAAACACAACGACGCCGACTGCCTGTCCCGAGCACCACTCCAGCGACAGGACAACAGCCTCGAGGACGACGACGCCTTCCTCGGTCTAATGAGCGCGACTGCCATGTCTACCAAGCAGTACAACGACCCCTAATTGAAGACACTCGTCGACTATCTGCAGGGCCGCGCCGACAATGTTCCTCCCATCTTCAGAAGATCACTCCCAAGTTTTTCCCTACGTAATGGTGTCCTCTACAAAGAAAACCAGCACCACAAGGCGCTACGTGGCTTCTCGTTGTGCCTGGGGACATGCGCATCGAGATTCTTGAATCCTGCCACGACGAACCGTCATCAGGCCATTTGGGATACAGCCGGACACTGGCTCGAATAAGGGAAAAGTGCTACTGGCCAAGACCGTACACCACTACGTAAGGACGTGCCGGGAATGCCAACGACGAAAAACGCCGCCGGTACGACCTTCTGGGTACCTTCAGCCAATCGCACGGCCGTCGGCGCCGTTCGAGCAGATTGGGATGGATCTACTCGGGCTCTTCCCACGTTCGTCTTCCGGAAATCGTTGGATAATCGTCGCTACCGGACTACCTGACACGCTACGCTGAGACTAAGGCACTTCCACAGAGCACAGCAACAGAAGTGGCGAAGTTCTTCATCGAAAACATCGTACTTCAGCACGGAGCTCCGACCGCCTTAATCACCGATAGGGGAACGGCATTTACAAGCAGGCTAACACAAGAAATCCTTCGACTCAGCCGCACCGCTCACCAGAGGACAACGGCGTACCATCCGCAGACGAACGGGCTCACCGAACGCCTAACCAAAACCCTTGCCGACATGATTTCGATGTACGTCGACGTCGAGCACAAGACATGGGACGAAATACTGCCTTACGTCACGTTCGCCTATAACACGGCTGTCCAGGAAACAACGGGATTCACACCGTTCCGCCTTGCACACGGCCATGACGCATCGACTATGCTGCACGGGAGGCTGCCCCACGAACCCAGTGACGTGGAAAACGACGCTCTGGACTTCACACAGCGAGCAGAAGAAGCCCGCCAGCTGGCCAGACTACACATTGGTCAACAACAACGCGTCGATGAAAGAAGATACAATTTGCGCCGACGAGACGTACGCTTCAGTCCAGGCGACTTGGTATGGGTTTGGACGCCGATTCGACGACGAGGCCCGAGCGAGAAGCTACTGAAGCGGTACTTCGGTCCCTACAAAGTACTTCGACGCATTGGAGACCTGGATTACGAAGTGGTACCTGAGGGCAGCGTTCCCTCTCGACGACCCCCGAGGACTGAAATAGTTCACGTCATTCGACTCAAGCCGTACTAGAGCAGGTAGCGCTGAACACTGGCTGGAAGGAGACAACATGACAAAAAAAAAAAGGAGGAGAAACGGCATCGAGACGATGCCACGTCTACGGAGGGAGCAATGCCACAAATCATCATCGCGAAACTTCCAAGGCAGGCACGAAACGGTACATCTCATCCCGGCGCATGCTGAAGAAGAAGCAAGAAGCTTCCAGACACATCGCCTGCTCTCTGGCAAACGCACGTGCTGTTTCTAGACTTTTCGGCGCGACGCTTAAATGCTTGTGCGCTCCAAGCTGGAGCATTCATTCTTTGGACTAGTCGTGTTCAGAGAGCTATCACTCTTGTGTTTTGCTACCAAGTAGTCTAATAAACCGTTCGCTGTTTATTCGACGACTCGCCGACCCATTTCGCTTCGTGACAATATGATACGCTTCTATACGGACGTAAAAGACAACGTAAAAGAGAAATAGTAGAAGCGTATCCTATCAGGAGACTAGATAAACAATGTGTGAGCCAAGAATCCATGTTTTTACAATGCAACGAAGGGACTTTTTTAAACTGGATTTGTCACCACGATAACAGCCTTCTGTTGTTAACCAGATCCAGTCTTGATCTAGATCATGTTATGGCTCAACTCTCTCTCCAACTTTATCCTAGCAAAGGCCAAATGAAGACATTTGACAGTTTGCGCTCGTCCCGGCCACTTCTCTCGTTTTCGTCTTTTGCGTTTTGTGCTCATTACCTTAGTGAGCTACTCCACAGCACAAACGATGGCCGCTCAAAGACCAAGTTGGGAAGGTTGACGAGGGGCCACAGGAAAAAAAGCGCGAGAGCATCAAAGCGAATCAGGCGAGTTCCACATTCTTCCAGCCATACCGCCTGGCGACAAAACTTGACGGACCTCAATGTCTCGTGCGGAATCCCTATTGCCTGCCATGTGGATGCTACGTGCTGAGTACTTTGAAGACAGAGAAAGACTGGTTGTTCAGCGTACTGAAACCGTCTGTAGGTCGCTAGGGGCTTTAACTGGCGTTCACACAAAACTAGGATATGCTTGACATACTCAACAACTCCACACATAGAGCAGATGGGGAGGCCTCTTTCCTTTTGTTTAGTGCCTACAGGGCACTGCAGGGGACTTTCAGCGGGAGTCGCAACGAATTGAGGAGCCATGTGAGAGGTACACCGAGAATTTCACTAAGAGAAAGTTGGCATTCACCGCAGGTTAGTATGCGTCCTGGGCTGACTTCAGAGGGAACTGTGCAGACAGTCATCCGGAAAGCCTTGCGGAAATCCCAGGGAAAGCCTCAGACTGCACAGTCGGTGGCAGGATTCGAACTCATCACCTACCTCCACTTTTCAGCATAACCTTGGAGTAACCACCGACGACCGAATGGTTTTACGCAGTCGGTCATGCCACTCGTATGTGTCAAGAATGAGCGTCTCCTGATGAGGGTCCCAAATTGACGCCGGGTATTCCAGTTATAAAACCCCAACAGGGGTTTCATATTGCATTGGCTTCAGATTCACAGGGACAAGGAAGGAGTACGCTCCGTAAGTAAGTTGTTGTGCAACGGAAAAGTCCCAGTGCGTAAAATGTCGTGCGCGCTGACGTATCATGGTCCTATTCGCCGGAGCACCAACCGATCCATGTGCGGACGGCATAAAGGTAAACAGTGAGGGGTTACACCATACGCTTCGCTTCAAGTGTTTGGCGTGTTCCTCAACGGTACTACGGTAAATGCATGCTGTGTTTCTGACTGGATTTCGTCACTCTGTTGCTATTTTTATTCTCGTAACACGCACGGCTTCGTTGATGGTGGAATGAAGCGATTAACAGATTAAAGGACACTGGCAGGCGAGAAACAGCATAGTTATCTGCAGGAGCCAGATTGATCCAAACTACTTTCTATGTCAGAGAAACAAACATTTGATGACCGATAGAAACAAATTAGAGGCGGAAGCGGTTAAAACGATGCGTGAAAAACATGTCAAAGCGTCAAGAAGGTCTGAAGCGGGTTGGTGTTACCAGCCTGTGCGGTCCAAGTTCTCTCACGTCCGCCCAGTATGTCTTCCCGAGTATCGGTGGTGGTGGTGGTGCTGGTGATGACGATGATGGAAAAGCTTCGCGTAGCCGGCCACACTTAGGCGGGTAACGTCACGACTATCGCTGGGGGAGGGCAGTGTGTCCAGTGAAATAAATAAACGTCATTTTGTGTAAAATGGCGAAATGACCCCGCAACACACAGACGGAAGCGTTTGCTTGGGCAGTGATATGATCCGTCATGGCAAATTTCAATTGATTTTGGGGATAGTTGTCACGGTTCCTGAGATGCGCGATTGCTTGGTTCGTTTTTTTTATTTAAAGAGAGAAACAACACGGTGCTGAGAAAAAAAAAGAATCAGGCCTGCCGCCGACGAATTGATCGTACGAACCTCGTCCATCAGACGAAAAAAAGTAGGTTACAATATATAAAGGAGGTTGAGAGATCGTTTGTTTTTCAATAAATCAATCTGCCCGGGTCTCGGAAACTTTAAAACACGTTCGTCAGTAACCGATACGTCTTCCAGACCGCAAATTTTCCATTGAACGTTCAAAACTTCACTGAGCACAAAAGAGTAACGTGTGGTATAAAGTGAGGGCTTCTTCTCATCAATTCGCCATGTCTCTCGAAGGGAAGAAGGAACTTCATGCTGCTCACTTCATTTGATTGGTCTGCTCTCCGAGGAGACCTTTAAGTTATTGAAGCTGCCGTGATATATAACATGCAAAGAAGAAAGTTGTGTTCGACGAAAAAAAAAAAGTCTGAAGCGTCATTACTATAAGAAGGTGAAATTTTAATGAATGTAAAGGGAAAAACCAACTTCTGAAAGCTCCGTGCTTGCATAGATTTCAAATGCTCACTAATAGGTGTTTTGTGTAACTGTTCACTGACCTGAATATATGAACTGATCTAGAACTTAAAAGCAGTCTAGAAATGGTTAGTAAACTTCATGTAATTCCCATACATCAGACAGCCATTTTCACAAATTAGCGATGTGGACTTTCTGCTGCGTATGATCTGTATACATTTTGGTGTTTGTTTCTAGCCACATGATTGGCGTGTGACGACTCACGAGCATAATTTCGGGAACAGTTACGCACCGTGGGTTAATTTAGTTCTTCTGCAGACGTTGTAATGTATGCGGCCCGCACTGGGAACAGGGTTCGAGTGAGGCGAACATATTTCATATCCAACCACATGGAAAAGAACAAAGAGGACAAATCAAAGAACACTGAAATATGATAGTGAACGGAAGATGACGAAGGAAATACACCCAACGCTTCTGTAAACGACATCTTCGCCACGTTGCTAACAAGCGGGACACTTTCAAGGAAAGCTATAGAAAGGAAGTTTAAAGGATCTAGGACAGTCGAAATCCGTCCTGGGAATCGAACTGATCATACCAGAGGCAAAAAGAACGAACGAAAGGAAAGAAAACTAAGCATAAGTCAAAGAAAGTATGCCGATGAAATTTGAAAATTGTTCCATGGTGAAGAATGATGCCCATGATCAATAATTATTTCTGAAGTGAGCGTTTTATGCACCGTTTGATGTCATTGAAATGAGTCCTGTGAATACGGATGTGCCCTGTAAGGTTTGGTTGGGAGACGAAACGAGTTTCGTAACGACAGTGTTGTAGAAAGCTTAGATTGTACAACGAGTCAGTGAATGCACTCTGATGAATGCAACTGCGATGCTACGATTTTGTTCGGCTTACGTATAGGACATCAAGTATTCCAACGACACAAGTACGAGAAGATGTAAAGGGCGATGTAAGCAGCCGTGGCGTCAACTTCGTGTCTCCCCTTTGTTGTTTATTGCTGCATTCAACAATATGTAAAGCGTGTTGGCTGAGTAACACGGTAACAAACGCGACGAAACACGTCCTCTGTCTGTCCGTGTTTCTTCGCGTTTGTTATCATGTTATAAGGTATTGTACTTTTTCGAATGAGGTCGCATATTTCGTTTTACTGGCAGCTGCACGCATGACACAACGAAAGGATGACCACTGAAAAAACGAGCTTCTACTCAACATCGCACGAGGCGTACCAATGACGTTCCGACCTGAAGAACCTCTCCGACCGGAAATATCGTTCACATTCGCACGGTCACATTCATCCTTATCCAGCTAGTGTGGGCCTTAGAGAAAGTGCATTGTCTCGTTACTATCCATCTGGACAACGTAGCCTCCATCAAGGAAAGCGAAATAAGTAAAAAAAGAAAAGAAAAAAAAAGAAGCTCGAGCGGGAATAATGAGGTAACCCATCCGTAAGTTGTTGCATGCCGCCTGAAATAGGTTGTGCTTATGGAGGAGGAGGATCCTCCATCCCATCCTGCTTGAGTACATTACGCGCAACGACCTCCGCGCTGATTGCTTCTGCTGGACTATAAAAACATATCACCTGTTGCGCTTTAGTTGCGTCCGTTGGATAAGAAGAAGAAATGCGCTGCGTCATGGAAGGCAATGTTATTACGTAACCTCACCCGAAACAAGTCGATATTCTGCGATCTTTTTTTTTTCTTTTTGTGCTGTTTTCTCTCTCAGTAGGTGACGACTGTGCTATAGTATAGGGAGGCATGTGGGTAGTTGGCATTGTGCACATGATGTTTGTTAAAAACAACATTTGCCATCTGTTTGTTCTCAGACCATGAGCCCCGTTTACATAGCGGTGTTTGGTCTTAAAGGTCAGCTCCAGGGAAAATTCATTGTCACAGATCACAACAAAAGCGGCGAGGCACAAAGCTTGGTGCCTACCGAATGTGTTCCAAAATAGTTTTGACAAATACCCTGTAGCTACGGAGAAATCGATTTTTGGGTTTGCCGTCCAATCGCCTGCTAAAACCAGTGACGTCACGGTTACCTTTCGCTTTGGCTGTTTCTGGCTTGTTTACTTGCTCGCGGTTTCGCAGTCGCCAGCAATCGTCAGGCTGAAAGTGATATCGAGAGTCGCAAGTAGATACAAGCACCACGAGCAGCGTTCTCTTCGTCTAAACTTGATCATCATTGTTTTCCTTCGGGTGGTCAGTACACAGAACTTCAGGTACCACCTAGTGAGAGATGTGGTGTGAGAGAATTGTCAGAATGTCTTGCTCCTCGCCGAGCGAGCAGCATCAAAGATGTTTCGTACCAAGTTACCAGTTGATTTTGTGCGTGATTGGGTGGTACGAAACCAGTGGTAGAGTGCACTTAACTTAGCAACCGAACATATCAAGGCGACAGCCGTGTGTGCTCGAAGCATTTTTTTATCAAAATGTTAACGAGGTCGTGCACCTGACGGCCGATTTGGACTCGAAAAGTCGCTGAAAAGGGATGCTGCACCTGCCTTGTTCGATGACGACAAAGAGGATAGCACCAAAGAACCGAAGTTACAAGTAAGTGTCCGCACGAACTTGCACTATGGCTTGCACACAATATGAACATGTAAACGACAAATATGGGGCTGCTGAGCCCTATAGTCCGCGGTTGTATGTAAAACTGCACAGTTTCTCGGAGAAGTTGGTTCCGAAATTACATTAATTTGAAGAAGCCTGAGCCTGGGCACAGAGAAGACGAAACAGTCACAGCAGCTGAAATCAGCAACAACTGGAGGGTTCCTTTTCCCAACCATGGAACGGCCCCATATCCAACTTACATTCCATGGCAGCATTATTGTTCCTCTTTAAAGTCAGGCTCTGTGTGTGAGTGCTGTGTGTTCAAGTTGTAATGTAAGGTTATCACGTTCCACAAATTCCATTGTGTTCTAGTCCACTGAAGTTGACTCCAGGAACCGGCAGGCCTTCAAAGGGTGCTCAAGTACATTGACCAACAAGGGATGACAGCCAGCATGCTCATCACCGATACTCACAATTAGATTAAGTCCTTCATGAAAAACAATAATCCATCTGTGAATCATCGCTTCGACGTGCTGCACGTTGCAAGATGTAATAAGCCACATTTCCTTTGTAGTGTACACTGTCATAACACACATGTGCAGTCCAGCTTGTGTATGTTGTTTGACAACATATTTCCTGTTAGAAGGGGTAAATTTGAGGGCAAGCATTGCTGTTAACACTATTGATCACATGTGTAGCTTAAATGTGTAGATGTTTTTTGCACATTTTTAGCTGTGTTAGCCACAACCGGTATAATCTCTGCTTCTCCTTGCTCAGCCCCAGGAAACAGATACATGCAGCAGCACTGGTGAAGCAACATCCAGTGCTACAAAAACGGGGCCCAGCATTGTAAGCCACCTCTACTGGTGCGCATGGACAAGCAACGATAATGGGAAGTTGGTCCTGGCAAAGTGACGATATTATCATGGATATTTGGATCACGGTGTTGCTTCACATATTCATGAGAATCAAGGTCTTCATGCAAGATGTGAACAGCGAGACATTGGAAAGCAGCTTTGGCTCTATGAAGGTGATTTGCAATATTTCAAGCTAGCAGGGGTTACTCAGCAACCGCCCTGCATTCCTCGCTTACAGGGACTGAAACATTCGAACACTTGGAGGTGAGAGTGGATGTACGTCCTCTTCTGAAGGACATCCTGTCATTGCCTGCACTACAAGTTTCCTTGCCTCAATGCTGTTTCTCGGTCATGTATCTAAGACATCAGAGCACAACTTCAACCTTATCTGTGTGCCACATGTTGTATCTACAGGGTGTCCCAGAAAACGTGTTATTGAATTATAATAAAAAAACTACGCCACCTAGAATAATGCGGTCAACGGCATTTGTTCTTATTAGGCTTTTGCCACCTTGTAAAGTTAATGTCATGTACCCCAAGTTTAATTATGCAAATATTTGCAAACTGAACTCAGAAATTTGCCAAGGGAAGGTCACTTTTTTACCCCACCAATATGAAGAGCGTGCCGAATTCACTCAAATTCACGATAATTGACAGTGATATTCACGAGCTATCCCATTGGAAAAAATAGCCGAATATCATGCTTTTCGGGGCACCGGACCATATGGCGATGTCTTTCTGAGCGCAACCGCTCTCAGTCCGACGAAAGGAGGTTCCGAAGCCAGCCCACAGAGTCATAGTAGAAAAAGTAACAGTTCCTAAAATTGGGAGAGGGAAAGCATTATCCCAGCGAAAGTCGGACGTGAGAAGCCGTGCCTGTGTTACCTTTTTCTGCGATGTCGGGGTGGGCTGCGTTTCCTACCTCCTTTCGTAGGACTGACACAGATTGCGCTGAAAAATACATCGTGCGCTATTCTGTGCGACCTCCGTAGAGCATGATGTTCGGCTATTTTTTCCGATGGGATAGCTCCTGAATATCCCTGTCAATTATCATTAAATTGAGTAAATTAGACACGCTCTTCACATTGGTGGGGTAAAAAAGTGACCTTTACTAGGCAAATTTCCGACTTAAGCTCGCAAAAATTTACATAATTAAACTTACCGTCACACGACATTCACACGAGGAGGTGGCAAAAACCCAGTAAGAACAAATACCGTTGACCGCATGACTCTAGCTGGTGTAGTTTTTTTATTATAATTCAATGACACGTTTTCTGGGACACCCTGTATGCAAGAATAATGCATGCGGGACAACAACTGACATATGAAACTGCTTTGTTCCTTTACTGCGCAGGCAAGGTTCTGTCTGTTCTAGGCATCCTAACAATGCTAATTTTCATATTAGGCTATGTGCAAGAGCTTACTGGAGCTGTGCTCAATCTCTGTGTGTGGTGGCTGTTCATGAGACCCTGACCAGAAGCAAGAGGCTATTCCAGCTCACAACAAGAGATACAGTGAATGAGTCATTAAAACACTGGCGACGGCTTGGGTAATTCGTTTTTTTTTTTTTTCTTTTGCGTTTTCTTTCTCACTATAGCTGTTACTCCATAAACACCACCATCATATTCCAAGAACGTCCCGAAATGCTTTGTCAAATGTTTGAAGATAACATTGGTAAGCACTAGTAGCACTGTCATGGTGGTCAGTTTCCTGCACGCAAATTCATCACTTCCATGTTGGTGAGTGTACTTATGTACTTCTGCTGTTGCAATTGCTGTTCTGTACTTCTCTTCATGGAAAGCTCCAGGCAAGCGCAAACATTTAGCATTTGCTCTGCACGCTGTCTATCGTATCTGGAACAGCATTAGCGAAGTTTTATTATCATTTATTGTTTTCACACAAGCGCAAACCAAAAAATGACCCCACAAATGGGTAGCGCTTAAGGTTCGCAAGCTTTCTTAGCTGACCTGGTTTGTTCTGCGCTTCAGTTTTCTTCTGCTTGCACAGCTGTCTCATTTGCATTGATATTTAATAATGCGCGAATAAATGGCCGTCACGTGAAAATGAAAGCGTGTGGTTTCCCGGTACCACGTCATCGTCCCGTTTATTAAGCAGTGTAAGGAAGAAGCAAGGCCGTCAAGGCGTTGCTTCCTACTGTTACGCCTTCTTTGGAGATCATCATTCAACTTCACTGAAAAATCCAATCTTCGCTTTGCGTTCTCGAGACCAGGTCTGCCTCTCTCGGAGCAGAATTCCAGACCCTTCTCCACGCTTCGGCTGAACAACTGAGAGACCAGCTGCGCTCGCATTTTCTTTTGTGTGTGCAGTGTGTGTGGTTTGATATGAGAAAATGTTAGCTTAGGGCAAACACTCAACACTTGAAGTTGCCTTGAGTTCCGTAAGTGGAAGCTCTCAAACATATCCTGTGTCATTCCACAATGCATGTGACATGTGTCGTTCTATTCCGCCATCTTCTTGTACACAGAAAGTTGCTGCTATACGAATCTTTCGAACTTAAGCTAGGCCCCTTATGTGGCGACTGACATCGGACGCACCTGAATATCAGCACAGTTCCCGGTAAGGATGGCCCAGAATGGACAATCCCCCATATCCACATGCCGCCACAGCGGCAGGGAGATCGCTCGGCACTAAAATGCGCCCAAGCAACCAAAGAGAAACCAAATACGACGCATTCGTTTCATTTAAGTTTTAAGTGTCGTGTTGGCATCTCCTACCTCATGTAAACGTCTGTAGGAAACCAGTTATGCATACTTTCTCCTCATTGTCAAGCATCCACTTCCATGTGGGTTGTACAAGTAGCGTAGTCAAGGGGTGTTTCAGGCGTTCGAACCTCCCCGAAGTCGAACCTTTGGTAGTGCCTTTGGAAAAGGGACAAATGGGGTGAAATTCAACTCAGCATGTAAATTTTCCGTAGAATCGATCTCAAAATAGTTATCTGGCCACTTTAATTGGTGGTACAACCACACGTGTGAGGAGCAACAGAGCAGCGCACAGAAAAGAAACACATCTATGCGATGAGTAATATCAGGTCGTGCGTTTTAACGTCCCTGTTTGAAGTGGCTGATTCGTGCAACATGGTGATATCAGTCAACGGCTCCAGTGGTTCCGCCGCTCCAGCACGACAACCCACATTTGCGGAGGAAAAAAATACCGTTATTTACAGCTTGCCTTTAAAGAAAATGAGGCCAACATGAATCTGATGGCGCGTGGCGAACGCGCACGTCAACGATTCAACAGGCTAAGAGGCTCGTAAATTAATTAGCCGAAGCAAGCTACAGCTATCAATGGAGCCTGCAGTGCAACACTGCAGACGTGCAGATGGCACTGTCATTGCAATAAAGAAAGAAAAGTTAGCGCTCGCTGCACAGCCCGGCGATGAAAACGAAGACCCACAAGGCAGGAATCGCGAAAGGCGTCGGCGCTTCCAGGTGTACCCTCTTCTCGTCGGCCTGGTGATTGTACCCCTATGTGCAGCCGTCGTTTGGTGTGTAATCAGCGGACATGTCATCGCCGGGCTTAGCCTAACAGCACCAGCGATACTCGCGTGCGTCTTCTTCGTCGCAAAGCTGTGGAAACGGAAGGACAATGCCGTTCACGGTGGCTTATGCACACCCCCGGCTACTGCTGCACGATGCGTTCAGCCACAAATTGGTAGCTCTACGCCATCAGTCACCGGTGCCACGGGGCAGGACGCCCTCTGTCCAACAACAGAAGGCGATCACTCCCCACGTCTGAAAGGCAAGCATCCAGTTTAGCCGTTGACACCTGACAAGCTGCAGTCTTTGTGATGTGGGGAGATGCAAGAGTTGCAAGGTCGCTGTACATCGTATGGACTGCACATTGTGTGTCAGGCCGACATTGGGCGCATTGTGAGTCGTTGGGACTAGCTGTGCCTACCCTCCCGCAATTCATACCTTATGGGTGCAGAATCGCCGTTTGTTTGCCGGAAGGACAATACAGGACCAAACTGTCTGACTTCTCTGAAGATGAGTAATC
The DNA here is from genome assembly GCF_037126465.1 of Ornithodoros turicata. NCBI lineage: Eukaryota > Metazoa > Arthropoda > Arachnida > Ixodida > Argasidae > Ornithodoros > Ornithodoros turicata. Next base: position 48,954,727 of record NC_088202.1, on the reverse strand, counting down.
TAACGAAACGTTTTTCTTAGCGTTCAATGGTTCGACAAAAGGTATAAGAAAACAAAAGGTAAACGACCTCCTGCTGTTGCTGCACATGTTCTGGCACTTCAAGTAACCAGTCACCATGAACAGGAAACCGAAGCACGTTGCTGCTTCCGTTGTCAGCAAGCTGGTCAACGTGAACAACGTCGTTTATGGTTTGGGTGCTATTCAACAATGGTTGGGTGAACACTGCTCTTCACTGATCCTGGTGCCAAGCTAACTTTTCCAAACTGAGTGATTAACTCCCACGTAGTTTAATGCCATCATGATCACTCCAGATCCAACATCCAGTATTCTTCTTCTTTTTGTTTTTCCAAAAGCTAAACAATGCTGTGTGCGCCGGAGTTTGGAAATAGAAGCCAAATACTCGTGTGCTTGCCCATAAGTAATTATGTGAAACATTCTCGACCTAAATGAAAACCTGTTTACAGCAAAACTTGTACCTGCACATGGAGGTTAAAGAAGCCATGTATATAAATAATATTTAAGGCTGATTACAAGAAGCGAGTCGAAACGATGTCTAGTAAACCATTATTCGAGCACACGCTGATGTACGGCAGCCGACGTTGGTAATGACTAATGAGTTCCAAATGTACAACACTCTCCTAAAGAAGTAAATGTCGAGCAACTATGACTTCTCTAATTTTGCACTTTTCTGCACCTCTTTACTCGGGTCATTCCGCACTAGGCTTTCGAAACTCGATTTATTCTGCCGTTAGACACCACCGGACTTAATTGTATAGAGACGGGACCTGTTACTCTCCTTTTATACTTTTTTGTCGAATATTACTCTCTTACACTGATTGCACGAACTTACTCTTGCGGGATCCCTCTTTCCTAGTGTAGTAGAAATCACCAGATCAACCATGTCCTATCAAAGGGTTTCTACAGTGACGGTAAAACCATCTCCTAGAATGAACCACTAGAGTCCTTGGGCCAACTCCAGACACAAGAAAACTTAATACAATACCCCTACAAAGCAAGCGAGCACAAAACGTGCTCAACGTTCCATAATGTGTCGAAGAAAAGAAGCAGTAACTTAAGCAGTAACATTTTAGTAATCGACCTCGTCGTCGTCACAGAGAGCTGCAGTTATTCTTTTTTCGCAACATTTGCCCACCGAAAGGAGCTACAGAGCTAGCTACTTTCATAGAGTGTAAAGGGCGAGGCTGAAATTTTTGCGTTTGCGTTTCCATCACAACTTGATTGTCATATTATAAATTTTATGGCTCCACGAGTTTTTGGCTCTAGAAGAATGAATCATGCAATGCCACTTGAGAAACAGAGTTAACGAAACTCGAGGCTCATATTTTCATTTTTCCAAAGCACAGCGGGGGATTGGAATAGGTTGCCCGAGTAAGCTGTCGCCATTGCAGATTACGATATCTTTTATACGTGGATTAATAAGATTATCCACACCTGGTCGGACCCATAACTGGGCCTGCAGTATAAACGAATAAAAAGTAAAAACTTTCAGACAGTAACAACACTGATCGTTTTGTACATCTTGCAGTTCGTAGTGTGGAACTTCTTACAAAGTTTTCTGCTTTGCGAGGGATGTACTTGATATGAGTCATAATGTAAAAACCCCGAGACTAGGGAACACGAAGGGACAGACAGAACACGTGTCTGTTCACGTGTCCCTGTTTACATTATGCATCATCTTCACCAGCTCGCTTGCTTCCTAGCCATTTTTTCATTGATATGAGTGTTACCCTTTCTCTGGGAGTGGTAGGGATTGGTTAAAAAGCGGGAGGAAGGCAAGAACGAACAGAATGGGGGAACGACGGGAGCTGGATCAGACGGAAGGATTGCGGAATGCGAACATGTAGATTTAGGCTAGAGGTAGGCTAACATTTCGCTGCTTGTTTCAGCTTTGTGTGTTTGTGTTCCTGTTGCTGGGGCTAGGGTTGAGAGAGGTCGGGTGTGAATTCCAGTGTGATCTGGGTGGAAAATTCTCCAGTAGTAGCCCTGGCGAGTCCGAATATGTTCATCTCTTCCGCTATACGCCGTTGTGACACTTACAATTATACACTTCAGTCGCATTTCATTCCACACTCTTTTTTTCATTAATCTTTCATTCATTTAATTTCATTTCACACTGGACACTGAATCCAGGAATGCGAGCTAAACTCTCGGTGGGAACCTGCTGTTTTTATCCATTTCGCTTGCTCGTACAGTGACTACTCTTTCGTCACAGTGGCTTGGTGGCTCATTTCTATCCATCACTCCATTTCACTCAGGGCTCTGAATCCTATAATCCTAGTTGGACTCTCCGTGGCAACCATCTATTTTTATACCTATCGCTTGCTCGTCCCATGATCACATTTCGTCCCTGTTACTTTGTGGCTTTGTTTAATGCGATAGCATTAGTGGACTGATTCCTCAGAAATTCCAAGTCCCTGTGCCGAAAACCTCACCATGGACGATAGATGGCGCCACCACTCTTCCGCTTTCCCGGTATACAGCTCGCTGGCGGCTATGCGTGTGTAGTAAAGCCTAGCACCTTGCGTGTCTGCTAATTGAACTTATCACGAGCGAGATTTAGTGTGCATCATTCGTGCGAGGTGTTTGCCACCGGCAACAGTCGACTTTGATTGTGATTGATTGTGACATTGTTGACACAAGGTTATTTGTGAACTTGACACGCTGAAGCGTACGTTACCGATTCTGTAAGACATATCAGAAATAGTATGCAATAGTTTTACTTTGCTAAGGGCCACAACCGCTGTAAAGGAAAAAAAAAAGATTCTGTAGTCGCATGGCGTCCACGGGACCCGCGCAGGGAGCTCGTTTATGCCCCCTAAAAGGATATGCAGACGGAAGGCGGACGATTGCCGTGTTGTGCGATCTTCATATACATATTTACATATACTCATTCATATACATATTTACCCTCAGGGCCGTGAGGCTATACAGAGGAGAATTGTTAACGTTTAACAATATAAGGTTAATATGAGCAGCATAAAGAAATATTTTTTTTACCAGCTCCTGTGGCATAGTGGTTAAGGTGATCGCTTTCCACGCTGAGATTGAGAGGTGACACGGGTTCGAATCCTGTCACCGGCTGTGCTGTCTGAGCTTTTCCGAAGACTTTCCAGACGAATGTCGGCACAGTTCCCCTTGAAGTCGGCCCAGGACGCACCCTAACCCCCCTCTCCCCCACTGCTTCCTGCTGTTCTCTCTCCATCTGTCCACGTCTGTACGCCGCTCATAGCCACAGTTGCTTCGCGGCGCTAACACGGAAGTAACAAAAAGAAATATTTAAAGTCCTCATGAACAAATTCCACAGATACGTGGAAGTAAAGAAAAAGAAAAATTTGTGCGGATTAGAGTAAACAATGGCAGCACAAGTGTGCAACGTGGAGATTGAGAAATGACTATGCAGCGAAATGGTCGCATGATCATTCCTTAAATTGCTTGGCGTCGGTTATGGAGATAGTGGCAGCACCGGGAAGGCAGTTCCATTCCAGCGATGTACGAGGCAGAAATGAATCCAATGAAATGACCTTCTCAAGCATAAGAAAATGTTCACTTTCTGCGAGTGGTCGGTACGAGCAGAGATGTATGTAGGCTGTTGGATTTTGTGAAACAAAGAGAGATGAGTTATTGTTCAGCGAGTGGAAAACAAAGGCAGATTGATGTTACGTTTCATAACAAGCTATGGAACACAGCAACAATATGCAATTCCATCCGCACCGCCAGTGTCACTGCGGTGACACTGGCGGTGCGGGTGTAATTACCGATCATGAATCGGGTTGCCCTGTTTTCGTACTGCTTCTACCGAGTTCGAGATTGTGCGGTGATCAGTATCCCACACGGAAGGTGCATATTCCAACTTTGGAAGTTCTAGAGATTTGAAGGACTATCATTCAGGAACCAACCGCGGCCTTGCGGTTCCTTCACTTTCATATCGGCCAATAACGTTGCGAGATCGTTATGTGTGCTATTAAAGGTACACATCGTGCGTCAAAGAAAAGTTTTTCATTGCGCCAAACCCCACAGCGCGTTATCCTGTGTAGCATTATTGCATCATAACGCATTGCGGTTGTGATCGTACATTGAACTGATATCTGCAACCCGTTATTTCTATGGACCACTTGATTTTGCTTTGGGCTCTGAATACAGGAATCCTACTTGTACTCTCTGTGGGAAACTCCTATTCTGATCCATAGCGATTGCTCGCCACGTGTCTAGCTTTTCGTTAGAATGGCTTTTTTTATCTATCTTTCCATTCGACTCCAGGAATTGTAATTCAGCCTCTGTATGCATTACGGGACAAGTCGACTTATCTCATTTTTTAGAATTTTTTTATTGAAATGACATCTACGTACCAGTATGTTGGTCTCAGAGAAAATTTAGGACCATATTGCAAATCGTCGACTCGCTACACGATGGTAAGAAACGAGAATTGCATGTGTCTCATTATGATGGGCAGTGAGATCGGGTCCCTTTTTCACACACGCATACAAATGGCGTAGCTTAAATTCGTGGTACCATGCGCGAATGAACTTACTGAACTTACTTACCACGAATGAATTCACTCGAAAAACACGTTTTTCCTACCTCACGTGAATGTGCCAGGATTGCTACTGAGCGTTCTAATAGAGAGAAAAAAAACATGTGCACTAAGCTAATAAGTCATATTATGGTGCTCATCTAGGACATTATTTTCAAGATTGTGTTCGTTTAGCAGGACAATGAGCCTGATCCAGGCTGCTCCACTACGCACAGGTAGCGTCACCCTACCTGGTATCACCACTGTTCAGCCATCAAAGTCTGGCTCGTGAGAGCTATTTTTCTCTGCACCAAAACCTTGTGCGTGCGGCCATACATGGAAAAGGGTATATGTCATACTCCTGGTTTTTGTTCACTTCTGCTAAGTCACACACCCAAAAACGATGCTATCAGGACATGCATGCATGACCTACATATATGTTACACATATTGGATTTGCGTTATTCGAGGAAACCCAGCTGCAATTACTTTACCAAATATTTACTTCAAGCTTTCTCAGTTTGGGATTTTTCGACTTATCCCCTTATTGCGTACAGAGGTAAAGAGACGGTCTCGTACAGATCGAGAGATTCCGAAACTTAGCTGAAATTATATTCAAGACTGCTACAGAAACACAGTCGCGAAGTTTCAACCAGAACAACGAAGTGGTTTTCGAGAAATTTGAAGGAATACGCCGTGACAGCAGACGACGGAAGTTGCAGCTGGATTCAACTCCCTCTCATGCAACGTCACATGTGACGTGGTTATGGTATTTATGGTGGCAGGTCGCCCATTGGGCGACCGAAGCGCAATGCACAATACAGTCGGAGGTGTATGCGCTTTGCGCTTGGAAGTTGTCACGCGCGACGTCGTAATGTCTGATAGCAAATTTAGCGATAGTGACGGGTCCCTGTCACTAAGCGGTGAAGATGAGCTCATCGACGCCGATCGATTGAAGAACGGGGACGTCGATGAACCTATACCTACTGACCCTTTGCCACAACAACGTGGTTAGCCAGTGAAAGTAGTGGATGATCCGGAATCGATTGACGGGTAAGATTCATCCATAAAAGCGCACTTTTTTGCGTATATATGTTCCGCCTGATCGTGACACCATTCTAACTTGTGCAAACATTGCAGGTGTGTGTGTAGCCACTGCTCGCCAATACCAGGATGTGTTGTGCGCACAATCCGGAACCTGTTTCGATCCGTCACGTACACGTGGTGTTGTATCCTCCAGAAAGATGTTGTAAGGTTTGTTTTTGTTGCGCAGCTTTTTATTTGCATATAAAAATGTGTGTTTCATGGTGCGTTATGCGAAATTTCAGACTTGGGCATTTCGTCACATGTATCACAGCTTGGATAGTCTGCCGAAGGAAGCTGCTCTCTCTATCCATTCCCGCAAGCGGCAGGAGGTTGTCACCGTGATAAGTGAAGGCTTTCCATTCATATCATTACACCTGGAGCAAATGACAAACTCAAGGATAAGTTGATCTACGTCAACGTCTTCAATTACCCCTGGCCTATCTGCACATCCCACATATCTGCATCAAAGACCATGCTTCTGCATCGAATAAGCCCTTATCATCATTGATGATTATAATATTTCTTATCAAAAATACCTAAACGAGCATTACGAATGTGCAAGATGGAACAGCCTTATTTTTGCTAATGTTATGGCAGTGTGTTCATGACTGTTCAACTGTTTAAATATCAAAATTACCTAGACGTCCATGACAAATTTGTAAGACGGAACAGCGGTTTGCAACTTCATGTCATGTTACACAGGTGTGTTCATGAGCCCATGCTCAGATTTTGATTCGATATCAGGGGTTGCACACTAACATGTTCAGCACGTTGAATATGAAAGATGTGGAAATGTTTAAAAAATATGAAAAACACCTAGACAAGCACGACAAATTTGTAAGATGGAACAGCGGTTTGCAACTGTTCGACATCTCGTCAGTCTTATTTTTGCTCATATTACACCGGTGTGTTCATGAGCCCATGCTGACTCAGATTTTGATTCGATATCAGGGGTTGCACACTAACATGTCCAGCACGTTGAATATGAAAGATGTGGAAATGTTTAAAAAATATGAAAAACACCTAGACGTGCACGACAAATTTGTAAAATGGAACAGCGGTTTGCAACTTGTCGACATCTCGTCAGTCCTATTTTTGCTCATATTACACCGGTGTGTTCATGAGCCCATGCTGACTCAGATTTTGATTCGATATCAGGGGTTGCACACTAACATGTCCAGCACGTTGAATATGAAAGATGTGGAAATGTTTAAAAAATATGAAAAACACCTAGACGTGCACGACAAATTTGTAAAATGGAACAGCGGTTTGCAACTTGTCGACATCTCGTCAGTCCTATTTTTGCTCATATTACACCGGTGTGTTCATGAGCCCATGCTGACTCAGATTTTGATTCGATATCAGGGGTTGCACACTAACATGTCCAGCACGTTGAATATGAAAGATGTGGAAATGTTTAAAAAATATGAAAAACACCTAGATGTGCACGACAAATTTGTAAGATGGAACAGCGGTTTGCAACTTGTCGACATCTCGTCAGTCCTATTTTTGCTCATATTACACCAGTGTGTTCATGAGCCCATGCTGACTCAGATTTTGATTCGATATCAGGGGTTGCACACTAACATGTCCAGCACGTTGAATATGAAAGATGTGGAAATGTTTAAAAAATATGAAAAACACCTAGACGTGCACGACAAATTTGTAAAATGGAACAGCGGTTTGCAACTTGTCGACATCTCGTCAGTCCTATTTTTGCTCATATTACACCGGTGTGTTCATGAGCCCATGCTGACTCAGATTTTGATTCGATATCAGGGGTTGCACACTAACATGTCCAGCACGTTGAATATGAAAGATGTGGAAATGTTTAAAAAATATGAAAAACACCTAGATGTGCACGACAAATTTGTAAGATGGAACAGCGGTTTGCAACTTGTCGACATCTCGTCAGTCCTATTTTTGCTCATATTACACCAGTGTGTTCATGAGCCCATGCTGACTCAGATTTTGATTCGATATCAGGGGTTGCACACTAACATGTTCAGCACGTTGAATATGAAAGATGTGGAAATGTTTAAAAAATATGAAAAAGACCTAGACGTGCACGACAAATTTGTAAGATGGAACAGCGGTTTTCAACTTGTCGACATGTCGTCAGTCTTATTTTTGCTCATGTTACACCGGTGTGTTCATGAGCCCATGCTGACTCAGATTTTGATTCGATATCAGGGGTTGCACACTAACATGTTCAGCACGTTGAATATGAAAGATGTGGAAATGTTTAAAAAATATGAAAAACACCTAGACGTGCACGACAAATTTGTAAGATGGAACAGCGGTTTGCAACTTGTCGACATGTCGTCAGTCTTATTTTTGCTCATGTTACACCGGTGTGTTCATGAGCCCATGCTGACTCAGATGTTGATTCGCTGTCAGCAGTTGCAAGCTAACATATTCCAGCACGTTGATTATAAAGGTTGCGGAAGTTGAGTGTTTATGTAGTCATATTTTATTGTCACTTATTGTAATGTACGTCCGCAGCACTGACCAATTGTGTTAAAATTGGGTTATTGGTATCGGGTAGTCATAATGATGTTCAGCAGCAAGCTCTGAGCAACCTGTCGTCCTGTCCTGTCAACAAGGTTGTCTTGTCTTTTGCTGCTTGAACATCATATAATCACAACACTGATTTGTGGATATAACTTACATATTTATATTATGCAATACTTTTCTCACATCAGCAATGTGCAGGGAAAAATTAAATAGAGCTGTGAAGCTTGCGAATTTGATTTGTTATATTTGTGACCCATTAATAGGTGTTGATTCTGGCACAGGAAGGAGTACCCCCCCCCCCCCACACACACACACACTCTCATCAGTTAGTGTCAGTTACTGAAGAGGTACAAGACAACATTATTGAGCATAGTTTGGCGATATACAGCTCCGGTAGGGATACATACTACTTTAGAGAGGGAGTATGCAAAGCAAACTGATGTAGCCTGCTGGATCAAGCACTTCCTTCTCGCAATACTACCGAGATACTGCCGTTTCGTGCGGTGCCGACAATTTCTGTACACGTCACTTTTGGATATTATCAACAAAGTAATACCTACCTTTCAATACTGCGTATCCCAGTTCTTTGGACACCGTTGCCGCTAACAGTTGACTGCGTGACGGCCGGTCGACAACTTTTAGTTTGAGCTGCGTCCGGCGCCGTCTCATACATATCGTGCTCGCAGAACGTCTCTTACCTTTATATGCATCGTGAACGAAACGTGCGGAGTACATGCACGCGTGTGACAATCAGACGCTTTGTTGAACATGCTTCGAGTATGTGACTCCCAACAGGTGCTTTTCTATATCCACTTTCGTCACATATCGTCGTCGAGAAAATAGTTGTTATACACCCGGGTTACGTTTCCACCACTTCCATACGGAATATTCTTTTCGCAGGTAAGACGAACTAGAAGTGCTCAAAATACCGAACGATACGAGACAAGTTAGTAAATAAGCGTCAACTGCCTGAGGTGGAGTCATCCACGTAAACTCCCGCTCGAAATGAAGATGCGAGACGTATTGACATTGTTGTTCGGCCACATTTTTCAATACGCGTCTTTCGTTTGACCAGACCAAATGCAGCAAATTTATTGCCGTCGCCGTGATCCTCGAGCACCTTTTGGAAGTAGTCTGCTCGTAGTAGTTGCGGAAGTAGTAGTTTGCTAGTCCCCTGAATACTTCTAGTTACAATGACTTTTTTTCTATCGATCATTTCATTCCACTCTGGACTCTGAAACCAGGAATTGTAGTTGTACTCTCGGTAGGAACCTTCTATTTTTATCGATATAGTTTGCTAGTTCCGTGCATACTTCTAGTTGCAATGACTCTTTTCTATTGATCATTTCATTCCACTCTGGACTCTGAAAGCTGGAATTGTAGTCGGACTCTCGGTGGGAACCTTCTATTTTGATCCATATCGCTTTCTCGTTCCGTGATTACTTTTAGTTACAATGACTTTTCTTCTGTCGATCGATCATTTCATTCCACTCTGGACTCTGAAACCAGGAATTGTAGTTGTACTCTCGGTAGGAACCTTCTATTTTTATCGATATAGTTTGCTAGTTCCGTGCATACTTCTAGTTGCAATGACTCTTTTCTATTGATCATTTCATTCCACTCTGGACTCTGAAAGCTGGAATTGTAGTCGGACTCTCGGTGGGAACCTTCTATTTTGATCCATATCGCTTTCTCGTTCCGTGATTACTTTTAGTTACAATGACTTTTCTTCTGTCGATCGATCATTTCATTCCACTCTGGACTCTGAAACCAGGAATTGTAGTTGTACTCTCGGTAGGAAGCTTCTATTTTTATCGATATAGTTTGCTAGTTCCGTGCATACTTCTAGTTGCAATGACTCTTTTCTATTGATCATTTCATTCCACTCTGGACTCTGAAAGCTGGAATTGTAGTCGGACTCTCGGTGGGAACCTTCTATTTTGATCCATATCGCTTTCTCGTTCCGTGATTACTTTTAGTTACAATGACTTTTCTTCTGTCGATCGATCATTTCATTCCACTCTGGGGTCAGAAACTAGGAATTGTAGTTGCACTCTCAGTGAGAACCTTGTATTTTTATAAATATAGCTTGCTCGTGTCGTGAATAATTTTAGTTCTTTAGAAAAAAATCTTCCCGGAAACAACACCGCAAGCGATGTTGCCCCGACGACCGTTTTACGGGCCGCGCATTCCAAGACGCGGCCCACCCGGGGGCGGACCGCGTTATCAAGGGGCCCTTCTCGAAATATGAAGGACCGGCTCCCTTTCGCCTCCCTCCACCGCGATAGATCGAAAGATCAATACGCGGATTTGAAGGGAGACCAGAGCATAATTTTAGTTACACTGTCTTTTATTGCATCGATTACTTCATTCCATTCTGGACTCTGAAACCAGGAATTGTAGTTGGATTCTCGTTGGGAAGATTCTATTTTATCCATATAGCTTGCTAGTCCCGTGAATATTTATAGTTACAATTACTTTTTTCTATCGACCATTTCATTCCATTCACGACCCTGGAATTATAGTTGGACTCACGGTGGGAACCTACTATTTTTATCCATATAGCTTGTTCGTCCCATGACTACTTTTAGTTACAAATAACTTTTTTCTATCGCTTATTTCAGTCCACTCTGGACAAGATAAAAAGAAGTCACCGTGACATAATGATGGGGTTGATAAACATGTCGAAATCGAAACAAATCGCACGGAGAACGTCGCCGTTTCATTAAAGGGGTTGGGACACCTTAAGAAATGTGGTTCATAACATCATGGACACATTGTACAGCACGCCAGAATACTGAGGAAAAAATAAATATTTTTCTACGCGTCGTACTTAGCGAAATACAAGTCCCCGAACTGAATCCCGAGCAATGTGCAGGCGTCACAGAGTTCAGAGTTGCTTCCATTCCATTCCATTGGGAGCCGTAAGGACGTGACTTCTCGTACGCCGCCTCATGGCGGCGGCGAGGGCAGTGATATCAGAGCTGCATGAGATTCGGTATCCACGGTGCCCATTTTCTCCGCTTCTATTACACTCTTCGCTTTGACGCTTTCGGTGCAAGTTCACATGCACGCCAGGAACCGTTTTCTGCGTTTTTCTAGGATAACGTGGGATGACCTGTCGCAATCCCTTTAAGCTGAGTTCCTTCACGTGGTTCACGGGTCCCTTCTGTTTAATAGGTACACAAATCAGTTAACGTCTTTATCCACGTTTGTGCCTTCATGAGCGTGCTCCCCCGTTCCGAGTCCACCACTGAGACAAAAGGAGCCTCCAACCCAAGGGATGCATCGTCTCGAAATTGCACGTCGTAATTATGTGCGGAATGTGTTGTTTGTTAGTTCGCATTAGCTTTGTGGAGAAACACGGCGTGTACCCGAGAGATACACGTATGCCTCACGGAAGACTCCGGTAGACATCTTTAGAAAAAGCGCTGAAAAAGATCGCGTTACCGGGAGACTGGAGTAGAACAACATCGTACAACTAATAATATGTTGGCAATTACATCAAATTATTCAGACATGAAATGCTAAACTCTAATGTGGGCCTCTTCTTACGTATTAATTTTTTACGCTATTAGTTCAAGTCTACCAAGTTGGATGCGCTGTTGTAGCACCTGACGCCATTTGATTGTGAACAGTGAGAGACCTATTTATTCACCAGCATCTTGCCGCCACGCAACGAGACAGGCAAAAGGAGTGGAGAGATTCAGCCGCGACATCGAACTTCAGCAGAGGGGGGGGGGGGGGTGCCATTTTTTTGTCGGTAAATACCGTACAACGGGAGGAGGGGGATTGTCGTGCTGTCCATTGCAGTGTATGTTAAGAGGTTCGTCACCAAATTGTATGCGCTCGTGAGACTCGCTCGTTATTAGGAATTAGAGAGCAGGTTCGTTTTGCAACCTCGGTCTTGGTTACAGTGTGATAGCAAGCGCAACGCATTGGGGTTGTATATGTAAACATCGACCTTTGAATAAATACAGTGTATGGAATGTCTTTTTTTAAGTAAAGGTTTTTTTAGTTATGTCAAACGGCAAATAACTTGGCGTCAGGCCGAAAACCAGTTGAAGTCGATCGTAGCCGAGACACACCGAAATGAGAGACCATGCAGGAAAGCTCTAATTGGCCGGCTGGAATGCATAATATCGCATTTTTATACGTACGTCCAGAGGTCCAGTCAATTTCATTTGCACTGTGCCCAGTGCTGTGTGAACTATCGCAAACTATTGATTCTACGGGGGCCTTTTACTGTTGGACCCTGCCACGCCTCGCTCCATTTTCTGCCCTGTCTTGGATAGGATGAAGTGGATTGTGAGGGACCGTATCAAATTCTTCAGACTTGAAAGCTGAGCACTGGGTACGGAGCGCTCTAATAATAGATGAGAAGTTGTCTACAGTATTGTCATGTGGCTTGTGATCTTCGTAACGCAGCTTTGATTGCTCATTTTAACTGTCGCTCAATCTTTGACGGCGTTGACGTATACGAGAAGCTCAAGTCGTAGGATTTTTACTTCGACTCTGCCGAATTCCAAACATTTTATGTCCGCATCACTCCTTCAGCCGCACACCGAACGCAATTGCCTTGAATTTCCGAACTGTTCGGTTGAAATCCAGACAGGTGTGCAACCCTGGGGTGAGTGGGGGGGGGGGGGGGCTGTAAGACAGTAAATGTGGAGAAAAGCAAGCTTTAGATCTAAATGCCGGCGCCGACCATGGCGGTGTCGGTTTCTACCGAATGGCCACTCCTTTAGAGCGCCACGACGCCTTTAGAGCGCAGAGAATACAAAATTCTCATCGCTAGCGTTAGGTTGCGTCATATCCCACGTGCGATCGCTCCCGAACGACACGTTCGCGCTACCGACGTGGATCGGAATAGTGCCCCGGAACTCCAAAGCGAGTTAACACTTAAACCTAGATTAAACTTCCCTAAAGTGCTAATCGTCCACCCTGTTTCGCCAATGCCAATAGCGATATTTTCGGTCAAACAGGGTCACATAGAGTAATTGATAACACAGGGATGACGATTAACATCAAGTTTAACAAAACGTAATCTCAGTTTAGTTGTTAACTGGCGTTGGTGAAACGGCGCCTTAAACCGGTAACGGGAGTTGGGCTCTTTGCTGCTATTTTGAGCTGGGCTATTTTGACAGATAATCTACGTCTTTTCGATTCTTTACGTGGCTGGCACTTTAGAAATTTCATGTAACGTTTCCGCGTTACGGAGCATAGCACGTTCGGGAGGAAAAAGCACAAAAATCTGCAGAGTCTTCGACGTCTACCGCTCCTCTCTCAATTTCGTCCCACCGCAATCAAACACGCTGGATCACCAGACACCAGAGGTGGGCATCCTCACGAGGGCAAATGAGGGTGAGGAAAATGTTTCGAGAGGGAGGTTGAGGTGAGGTGAGGAAAATTTTTAAGAAGGAGGTTGAGGTGAGGTGAGGAAAATTTTTTGACAAGGACTTTGAGGTGAGGTGAGTGAGGAAAAATTTCCGAAATTGAGATTGAGGTGAGGTGAGGTGACGAAAAATTTTTGAGAGGGAGGTTGAGGAAATGTGGAGCGGCTATTTTCAATTGCGCGATCTCTTAAAAGGGCACCGAGAGCCAGCTTTTTCTATTACCAGTGTAGCATAGGCTCTCTACACTAAAATGTGTTCGCTTTAAGCGCGTTAGTTCCAGACTTTCAGTCGAGTCAGATACATGATAGACGTGTCAGATCAGATACACGTACAAGTGAATATAGCTTATGTGTGCTTTATATGTATTTAGCTCAGATTTCAACACAATCAAACTAGTCAGTTGAGTCACATACATGATGTGAGACACATGGACAAGTCAGTAGCAAAGAGGCCTTGGCCTCGCAGTCCACAATGGTAGCAGATTGTTCAATGTAATTTGGAAACAATAAAGTCAAGTCAAAGTCAAAGTATAGTTACGTGTGCTTTGAGTGTTTAGATTTCAACAAAGCCAAACTAGTCAGTCTGTAAGCAGATGTCTTTCACGTATTATTTGGAACGATAGTACATGACAACCAATGGCCTTATCAGAGACTGATGTAAGAAATGGAGGCAACAACACGCGCTTTAAGTGCAATAAGCGCAAATAATGGCATATATTCCGTATTGCAACATCTTGAAGTTTTGAGCTTTTAGTACGGCAATGAAGTTAGGTGAAAACGCACAAGAGGTCTGTGTCTACATAAAGTAATTTAATTAGTAAGTCAACTCATAAGTCACTAGTAATCCGTACAGCACGTCTACCTGATCGCTTCAAAACAAGGGTCATGAAGAAAAGGTCCCCGAATTCCGGCTGCAAATGAATACGCCTGCTATTTAAATATTATTGATCGATAATATAAAGTCATAACCGACAAAAATGCAAAATGTACAAGTAATTCGAAGTATAGCTGCATAGCATACCGAAAACGACTTCCGCAGCTCCATTATCATTCTCGCTTGAGAGATACTTGATAAAAGCCATTCCTGCCTTGTCAGTATGAAAAACAACTCAAAATTGCTCAGTTTGTGCAACTTCTCTACCCATGAACCCGACGTCCAATTTTTACTGATCGTACATGTAGTGGATACTTGTTGGAAGAAGGACGAACCAAGCAAGGCAATGAATCTTAGCTCTGGGTACTTGCAACTTGTTGTCAGGAATCAACCAACGAAGCAGTAAAAAGCCAACTGCAACGTATACATCTACCCACTCCTAATACCTTTTTGATTCCGTGTTAGCACCACGAAGCAACTGTGGCTATGAGCAACGTCACTCCTAATTGAAAGAGCAATTGTGAAGTGAAAACGTTTTACAGAAACTGGTTAAGGTGAGCTCGACGAGGCAAAAATTATAACAAAGATGAATATATTTTAGAAAGAAGGTTGAGGTGAGGTGAGGAAGATACTTTCGAATGAAGGTTGAGGTGAGACCAATTTTTAAGAAAAAAATGAGGTGAGGTGAGGAAAAAGTGTTCTGAAAAATGTTGAGGTGAGGTGAGGAAGATACTTTAGAATGAAGGTTGAGTCGAGGACAATTTTTAAGAAAAAAATGAGGTGAGGTGAGGAAAAAGTGTTCTGAAAAATGTTGAGGTGAGGTGAGGAAAATAATTTTAAAAGCAGGTTGAGGTGAGGTGAGGAACAAAGTCCCCCAAAAAATGAGGTGAGGTGAGGAAAAACATCTGTGACGAAAATTGAGGTGAGGGCAAAGATCGTGAGGGCATTTGCCCACCTCTGCCAGGCACCGGCCGTCGTCGTCGCCAGCGAGAGGCTCTTCTGCTATTTCAGAATTGTCATCTATTACTGCAACTTACTATTCAAAGTTATCGGCTCAGTAACACAATTACCATCACTGAAGTCTCAAAAATAAATTTTGCGCCCTAAACCTCGCTGACATCTCCATCGAAGAAAGCCCCCGAAATTTTGTAAATGTTAGTACAAAAGCAGGCTGCGTCGGAGAGAAGTATGGGTTCGTTCATTGGATATGCCACCTACATGCACAGACACTGTGGATGTAGACTACAATATTGCAAAGAATGCATTAACTATATGCTTTTTTACATGATTTCTCAACCCATTTAACAAGCTGCTATGAACCCAATATTAAGGAAAGTTACTCCAAATTTCGTAGAAACTTCCGTGTCCTGAACCTGTCATGATTAGGCAAGGTCGTCGATTGTGTCGCAATTGACAGAACTCTACACAAAAGTTCCAGTGTATGCTTGAGCAATTGTCGTTCTATTCAGTGGTTCATGCTTCTGCCTCATGTTTTCTTTTCTGATCTTCTTTCCTCCAATAATCATCGCCAAGGCCTAGGCTGCTAATGGGGGATTAAAAAAATACCATCACCTGGGTAGAGAGACTTTGGGGCTTAATAGTTTCACACGTTCAATTTAACGGCACGAGACAGCTGAACGAGTCGCTCAGGCTAACGAAACGAGCAACTTTATCGATGCTTTGCGTGGTCACAATCTGTGCTCCTCGTGAAGCTACTTCATTGTGGTTATTTTGCACGTTGCCAGCGCTCACGTGTTGTCATGTCACCGCCCTGAGCGAAGAGCAGGCTGGCAGCGAGGCTGCATCTTCTCTGACCAATAGGACTGTTTCATTTGTTCCGATACCTCGCATTCTCATGCTCTCATACATGCTCATTGCGTTCCAATGTTCGTTCCCAGACTCGTTCGTCATCTTCTTTTCTTCCCGTCTCAATATATGGCTCGCTAGTCGTGTGAAAATAATTAACAAACATGTACGTCACTGTAAGGATAATCGTCGACGCGCAGCCTTACAGTCAGGCTTCATAAACAGTGCGAACAGCATTTCTTCCCAGACGGAACAACTTTACAAAATCTATCTGGTCCAGTTGGAAGGCATCCTGACGCCTAAAATAAAATAACTTCGCAGTGCAACAGTTTTCTAGTGAGCTTGAACAGAACGTCAATGAACTGTTTTAATTCCATGTTAGCACCGCGAAGCAAGAGAATGTTATGGAACTATTCGACAAACGACCTCAGAAAATACACAGAATCCTTTGCTCTTCCTTTCATTGCTACATCAACACTATGTCCGCAATGTACTATTAAAGAGAACAATTCGAACACTACTATATGCATCCATTTCGCCTTCGTTGTTCATCACAACACCCGTAGCTATCAAGACGGAGTGAAGTACACGGTCACAAGTCCTCACAAACGTTGCGGAGAGCGTTTCTTGGCGGACGGAAGAACTTTACAAAATCTGTCTCGTCCAGTTCAAAGACATCCTGACGCCATCACGTCCATGGGGCACAGTTAGCTGCTTGTGTGATCGCCCAAGCGAAGAATCACTCCGCCATCTTTCTTGGGCAGCTTCAACATCAGCGAGTCGTTACGAATAACGAAACAAAGAAACTTATCGAAGCCCTGCTGTGGCACAATCTTTGCTCCTCGTTTAGCTTCTTCGTTGAGGCTGTCGTGCTCGTAACGAGCCGTTACGTGTTGTGATGTCACCGCCCTGAACGAACCACAGCTGCCAACGAGGCTGCAATCTTCTCGACCAATGAGGTTATTTAATTTTGTTTGGATAGCTCGCATGGTTTGTCTATGGCTTGTCGTTGTCATTTCTTCGTCTTCTTCCTGGTCTTCATCTGCATCTTCTCGAGAATATCTCACAGCCCTCATGTAACCACTGGTGTAAATACGATGAAAGGGGGAGCATGTCATTTTGTACACAGTCTTGGAGCAATACATGTTCGTTTCTGCAGAAATTCCGTTTCTGCAAATCTCCAAATGAAGATGTTTCACATTCTAACGAGTGGGTAGACCCACTCGTTAGGCAAACGATCTGATTTGATCGTAACTGGACTGAGAGATTACGCCCCTGTCACTTTAACGAAAAGAGCGCATCATACACCACGTGCTCGAGCTCCCGAGTGCCTCGCGCCTCGTTAGATCATGAGCCATGTAGGCGATGAAGCCTGCGAGCACGCGAACACATTCGTTAGGCAGACACCACCGTCGGTCGTTATGCGAGCAAGAGATTACGCCTTTGTCCCGTTAACGAAAAAAGCGTGTCACGCGTCATGTGAAACGTGTCACATGTTCGTGTTAACGAGAGCTCCGCCCCTCGTTGGCTCGCGAACGTAGGAAGTGATTAAGCCCCGTGGCTTCCTATATATTTCTTCTTCCTACATCATCCTGAACACTTCCCACTGAGCGTCATTCGGCGCGAAACAAGTAACTACAAATGGTGTTCGTAGCAGATCCACAGCGTGTATGAGCGGAAACGACCCTTGTACTTCCTACGTAAACGGGGCAATCAGCGCCATTGCACAACCACAAACAACCCGCGTAGGCAGCGCCTGTTTTGTGGGTAAAAATGTTGATACCCAAATCCGAACGAAATCAGTCGTCAATATAAAATCGAGATGAGAGAAAAATACATTCTCAGGATGCCTAAATTGAGCGATACCCCTGTACCTCCATCTACACACGGACGCATGAACCAAGTTTGACCATAATCGATACCTAGCCTTTTCGCGCACTTCCAATAGGGGTCGTTGAATCTGGTTTCCGAGGGTACCTGAGGAGAAGCCCGCGGAATTTGTGGAATAAGATTTGCAAGAGTGCATATGCATGTGAAATCCCAGCATGCTGCATTGCGGGTACAGAGGCACTGTCACAACTGTGCATAGGTGGGCATTTTCCTGCGGCCTCACTCATCCGCACCTCACGAAGCACAGACTTTATTGGCCTCACTCACCGCCACAAAATTTTGCTCACCAGTAACTAAACCTCAGTCGCCTTCACCCTCACCTTCCATTTTGTATTTTGTCTTCACAAACCTCACCTCAGGGCATCCACATCGCGAGAGGCCTCACCATCCTCATCCTCACATGCCTTCACCTCATGAGGCTATTCACAACACTTATCTTCACCTCATGAGGTTCCTCATCCTCACGTGTCCTCCCCTCATGAGGTTCCTCATGTCCTCACTGCGCGTCACGTACTTTCGCCTAATGAGGACCCACATGGCCTCACGAGTCCTCATCGTCATCACGTGCCCTCACCTCGTTAATACCCCCATGGCCTGACGTGTCTTCAAGTCACTCGGAGGCACATGAGCCTCAAAAGAACTTTCCGTCATCTTCACATGATACATCGGCGTTGGACTACTGTGTTGGTAGTTGGTACTAATGATACTGCGCGGCATTAAACTGTTTATAGGGCTTCGTGCTGTGCTTGGATAAATTTGGTAACAGTTGCTACTGTCACAGTGAGGTTTAACGTTAGTGTTTGGCATCAGCAAAGAGGAGCCCGAACCCATCACCTCATCCGTGAGGCCCCTCACGAAAAGCCTCATGGCCTCATCCGTGAGGCTCCTCACAGAACACGTTGTACCCTCACGTATTGATGGCCTCACGACGACTGGCCTCATGAGGGCCCTCACGGTGGGCCTCATGAGGGACAATGCTCACGACTGTCCTCGTGAGCAACATTCAGCGTGGTCTGGCCTCACTCACCCTCACCTCATCGTCGTGAGGTGAGGGTGAGGCGTCTTCATGAGGATCCTCATGAGTGAGGACGCCCAGCTATGCAACTGTGTGGGCGCCTATAGACAATGGTGATGATGATACCAGAGAAAAATATGCAGATGTAGACCCCACTGCGTGAGAGGCCGGCTCCTCCAGAGCAACTATGTTTGCATGCAATGATGTTGCCTCCTCTATGACCACAAGAAAAGATACAGGTGAAAGTTGTGCAGTAAGTCTTCTATCGATTGCGTCCAGTGTTCTACAGAGCGCCTGCCGGATCATACGAAAGCGGTCCCATTTTATCAGGATATGCTGCGAATCTGCACTCCCGCCAGAGGTTGAGCGTATCGGAGAGGTTGATTGTATGAGGAAAAGCATTTGCGAATGAAACATTCAGTCTGAGGATGTGAAGCTTCTAATTGTCGGAGTATACGTGGTACCGGTGCTCGGAGCACGGGTGGTAATACACAGATTCATAGAGGTATGGAAGACAGGGTCTATTCTGTGAAGCAACCATGTCGCTGCCACCACTCTTGACCATTTATTTTCACGCAAGTGGTGCTGGATGTTGCGAAGCATACAATTTGCATTTTCGCCTGTGAAGGCGCCTGGTCATTTCGCCTTTTGCGTAAAATTGCGCTGGTGAGCATGATGCGCCTCCAGGTCAGCGGCACCAATACAGAATTACCAATTACCAACGGATTAAGCTGTGCCCTTCTGCTACGAGAATACAGCAACTTGTGACGATGACCTGCACAAAAACTGCAGGTCCACTTTTGTCATACACTGTACGAAGTGCTTTAAAGTCACTCTTTGAAGTGTTTAACGTTCTCCAGTCGGTGGGTATTGCTACACTGGCAATATTCCAAATTGTTTGATGATGAAACAAGCCTGAGCAATGGGCAACACGAATTAGACAAAAATATACCAGCAGCTAGCCTGCGTTTATGCTATATTATGAATTGACAATGGGCCTGTTGGCACACAAAGGCACGACAACCATTCAGAAGACAGGCAAGTGCCCAACTGAATGTTTAATGATCGTGCTTGCACGGGCACGAGATGTGTCGCAAAAGAGTGATGATGCTGATAGCAGCTCTGCTACAGAGGGAGGCCCCCCTCAGCGGAGTGGTCGCAGTGAGGACTGTCCGGATGGGGAAAGCCCAATGAATGTGGCGATGGTGAGACGTGCGCGGTATGGTAGACAGGTAACTCTCAAGGGGACGTAGAATGTCGGCGCAATGGGGGATGAAACGGCGGTAGAAATTAATGAGTTCCAAAAAATGACGAAGCTTGCATACCGAAGTTGGCTGGGGAAGATCCGTGACCGCCTTCACCTTGTCCGGGAGCGGGGTAATTCCTTTGGAGCAAATTCTGTGTCCAAGGAAATCTAGAGACGAGATTCCAAATTCGCCTTTGCTAGCGTTGATTATGATGCCGTGCTCGGGCAGTCGGGCGAAAATTGGCGAAAGTGGCTGTGATGCTCCTTGACGGAGTGTCTCGCTACGAGGATGTCATCGATGTAAGCGAAGACAAAAGGCAGGCCACGGGTGAAAGAATCGACGAACTGTTGAAAAGACTGTGCTGCATTTCGCAGACCAAAGGCATTCGAAGGAATTCAAAAAGCCCGAATTGTCTTTAATGGGTATATACACCGGCAGACAACAATACAACAACGAAAATGTTTGACGTGTCGAAACTCATTCGAGTTTCATTATCAGAATGACGTACCACAAGCTGCAGGCCCCTTCTAATGTAACAAGGGTGCGTAGCACTCCGGTAGGGGGCCGGGATGTCTATTGATAGCTTCTTTGCTGGTTACCTTTATCTTAACCCCGAACGACCCCCACGAGCTAAAATTTCTGGATTATCGAGACCTAATCTGTGTCCAGTTTTTACCGCGTGTTCACATTGTTCAGTTTGCTTCTTTGCGGCCTTGTCAACATCTCTTTTATGTTCCTTCATTCTAGTTTTTGTCCTTCTCCCGGTTTCCCCGATGTGCATCGCCGGGTATTTTTGGCATGATATTTTGTGGACGACGCCATGTTGATCGTTCAGTGTTGTCGTATCTTTTGGGTTGCTGAGCAGATTCCTGAGTGTGGGTTGAAGCTTGAAAGCAGTTTATCTGTTTACTTGAGCTAGTGTCCGACGTGTCTCTTCTGACACACCCTTTATGTAGGGAATGGTGACATATGTGGATCTTTCCGAGGTCTCTTCCGCTCTCTGCCTAGTACGTTCCATCCGTCGATAAGTGTCGTGAATAAATTGCTTAGGTTACCCTCTTCTCTGCAGGTTTCTGTTAATGTCACGTATATTGCTTCCAGTCTTTCTGTAGGGTCCGAGGTAATCTTGATGGAACGGGATAGCAGGGATCGTACCACAGCCTGCTTGTGCTCCAGAGGATGTTCCGACTTGTAGTGCAAAACCTTGCCAGTGTCACATGGTTTCTTGTTGTGTTCTCTGTTGTCTTCACGGCGCCATCTGCTCCTCTATGTATATCAACATCAAGGAATGCAATCATTCCTTCTGATTCCTCTTCACAAGTAAAACGAATGCTGGGATGTCGTTTAAGATATCGAAAAAAGCAGTCTTAAAACTTCTTGTACTAACCACAAACGTGTCGTCCACATATCGTCGATAAAACGTCACAAGCGGCCGTGTATTCTCCAGGGATTTGTCCTCCACATATTCCATAACCAGATTGGCAATGGTCATAGAAATAGGACTACCCATAGGGCACCCGTCTGCCTGCTTATACATCTTCCCTTAAAAAAAACAAAAAAAAAACGTTTGTTCCAAACATAGTTTTAGGAGGTCTAAGATGTCATCAACAGAAAGGGCTGTGGCCCTGTAAATTACAATCATTATGCAGCTGATCGCGTACTATCGTCAATGTTAAATCAATCGGCACATTAGTAAATAAAGAAACCACATCAAACGACATCATCACTTCGTCATCTGACACAGAGAGATCACGAACAAGCTCACAGAACTCAAGTGAATTACGTACAGAAAGACGGTTCTGAAATAACAGGTGTTCCAGGAGTTCCGCAAGGAATTTGGCTAAGTTATATGAAGGGGCGTCTATGAATAGGGCGTAATGGGCACCCATCCTTCTGCATTTTTGGAAGTGACTTCCAAAAGTGCACAAGGTCCGCAGCCGTGGGATTTAGAGCAGAGGTGACATGGTAGACTTTTGTCAGTTGAGACGTATCTCCTGCTAGTTTAAACTAGGCCTCAGCTTGTATGAACCACACAGCTGGGTTGCGGTCGAAAAATGGCGGTAGTTTGACGGCGACAGCAGCCACGGAAGCTGTTGGAGGGGCGGATCGGTCTTCATGCTCTCCCAGAGGCATTGAGGCTTGTGTATGAAGTCGATGAATGATAGGTGCGTTTGGAAGCGTCGGTTCACCAAATGTTGGGGCACAAAGGAACGACAACCGTTCAGAAGGCAGGCAAGTAATAAATAATGGTAATGATACTGTGATGTTACACGTAAGGTTTGTCTGCGCAGAATGCAAGTGCCCAACTGAATGTTTAATGATCGTGCTAGGCACGGGCACGAGGTGTGTCGCAAAAGACTGATGATTCTGATAGCAGCTCTGCTAAAGGCAATTTGCAAAAGTTCCAGAGAGCAGCGCGCGCCCTGGCAGGGCATGCCGGGAAATGCTGTGCAAAACGACAGCGAGAATGCATACACCAGTACGACGGCGACGACGATCGGAGACGATAGCAAATCGATGTCGTTTTGCACAGCATTTCCCGGCACGCCCTGCCAGGGTGCGCGCTGCTCCCTGGAACTTTTCAAATCCATCATCCATCAATACTCCATAAAGCTCGGCCTCCGTGGACTACGTCTTGTGTGACAGACCGATGGCATGGAGCACACTCGATCCTTGCACGACACAAGTTTAGGTTTACCTGGTGTCATTCGTCGATGCATCAGTGAAATTGTTTTACGTCTCCATGTGTTTTTCAATGACTTCCTGCATTAGTTTTGATTATATTTCCAGCATGTGTCAGAGTGTACTTCTGTTATTCCTTATTGTTATGTTTATTGTATCCACAGTACCAGAAAGGTAATGAAGAATACGCGAGGGACAAACCGGGATTTCCAGCGCTTCGTGCGCCGAGGTTTCGTGATGGAGTTGGATTATAATTCCATGTATGTGCCCACGCATGTGTCGCGTTGTCCGACGAGTGTAATGAAGGCATTCGTCTACTGCGCGAAGGGTGGGTGGTTCCCTCGATTCAAATGATGCCATGTAGGTGAAAATTGCGATTGGCAATCCGAGACATAGCTTGCCACTTTTTGACAAGACCAGTCAAATCTCAAACTTTCACTCGGGGAATGCTGCTCTACGGGAGTCAGCGATACTTTATACAAAACATTATACTGTGCAAAACTGTCAGCGATACTATATTTGAAGTAATGTACGCATATAGAAATAATTTGATGTTTCAGAAGGCCGGAGTTCTCTACAGATAAATTTGTACAAGTGAGTTTCTATAAGCGAATGTTTCTAAAAAAAAAAAAAACACACACACAGCGTAATGGTAGTCGCTTCTAATGTAGCCTAACGGGTAGTCATTACTGTTAGCCGCCGTGTGGCCGAAAGGCTAAAGGAACGAGATTATAAATGCATCACTCACCTTCGACGACTAATCCGTCTGAACGTAGGCACTTCAAGGTTCCTTCGTGTACCCTCCAAGAAAACGTGAGACACACCCCATCTGTGGGAGGTACGACGTTACCATGTCTGAGCCGCGTCGAATGTGAAAGTCTATGCGCTCCTTATCATTTATATCTAGCCCGTTAAACAAATCATTTAATTGGGAGAAGGAGTGTCCGTCGAGAACCAGTATCATCCTGGAATTTGGAGTGGGTGCAGGGACCATGTATACATGAGGTACAACAGCTGATTTGACTCGAAAAATATTTTTCTGATACGGAATATCGCTAGGTCAAGTGAAACTCGCTTTTGAAACTTGGCGGCGAAACACCAGTGATACGTTTAAGACAGAAATGTCAGGTAAACATTCGCATGCGGACGGCTAAACTGTGTGTGTCCGTACATCGTCCCGCTATGGGAGCCTCGTCACTCAGTCCGTTTTCTCCCTCGCCTGCTCGTTCCCCTCGCATCTTAACGCGAACTGGGTCATGGGAGCGAGACTCTCGAATATGATGCGTTCCCGACGATACGTTTTTACCCCCGTGCGTTATCTCAGTGTGGACTGGATACCACGTGTGCCGTGCGCTGACGTGCACGTTATGATGTGCACATCTCGCGGCGCTCATGAAGGAGCTGTTCGCCGCGGAATTTTGGAATGTCGTCGCTGCATGCTGTTCTGAAGCGAAAATTTGCTAAGATGCCAGCGCAGTGGAGCAAGTTGAAGAAGAGCAAAAAGAAACTGTACTTGGCTGCAGTGGTCACAGGTTATTTGGGACTTGTAATTTGAATTGGTTTTCGATTGACCATTTGAGAAAGATAGGCGGTTTCAAGAATGTTCGGTTCAACGTTTAGTACAATGGCTATTGAACATGACTAGGACGATATAGTTGAGATGAAATTATAGAGGACCATACAGGGATATTCCCAGGATTTTCATCTCGCAGCGTTCAATGTCGCCTCCGCGGGCTGAATACAGTTGCAGATGACCTACGAGTGTGGTGTCCAATAATTATTCGGCGTCCTCTTCGAAACGAAGCTGTAAATAAGGGTAACAGAGATGAGAGTAACAGACTGGCAGGGTAACTGACGCAGGCTAACAGACAGACAAGGATGGCCCCATACAATGTCATCTGCAGTGTCATCTCTTGCCTAGTAGCCAGCATTCTGAACGTTGAACCGAGCATGTTTGGAATCGCCTCTCTTTCTCAAATGGTCTATCAGAAAGCAATTACAATTACAAGTAACTTGCGAACATTGCAGGGAAGTATTCAATTTCATTATCAAGTTCCCAGACTCCGTAAAAAGTGCTTTTTTGCTCTTCCTCAACGTGCACCATAGTGCAAGTTGATGCATGATGCTAGCGAACTGAAGTTCGCTGGCATCTTAGCAAATTTCAAGCTTTATTCATCGCTTTAGATCAGCATACACCCGACGACACTCGAACATCCCGCCATGAACAGCTCCTGCGTAAGCGCCGCGAGATGTGCAAATCATAACGTGCATGTTAGCGCACGGCACACGTGGTATGCAGTACACGCTGAGATAACTCACGGAGGTAAAAACTTATCGTCGGGAACGCATCATATTCGAGAGTCTCTCTCCCATGGCCCAGTTCGCGTCAAGCTGCGAGGGGAACGAGCAGGCGCGGGAGAAAACGAACTGAGTGACAAGGCACCCATAGCGGGCGATGTGTGGACGCACACAGTTTAGCTGTCCGTGTGCGAATGTTTATCTGGCATTTCTGCCTCAAACATATCACTGGTGTCTCGCCACCAAGTTCTAAAAGTGAATTTCGTTTAACCAAGCGATACTCTGTACCAGAAAATACCAAATGCTGTACCAAATCAGCTGTTGTACCTCATCTAGACATGGTCTCTCCAAAACTAATCGCGGCACAGCTTCCTATGCAGTTGAGTGAGAACTTACGATCCGTTCCGAGCAGCATGTCGCCATATGAGGCAGGAAAAGAGCTCGGTAACGGAGGCATCACCACTACCACCGGCTCCAGAGAACCAAAGATCAAACTCGTCGCCCCAGCGGGCGGCTTCGTTCCCGCATTTGGCATACTCCGACTCATTTCCACGTAGAATACGTTCAAGTGCAGTTTACAGTTTTTTCGTAAGGGACTCGCCTTCAAAGCCAACAGAACGTAGACTGAGGAAAGGAGAAGAAGGACAGAGGAGAGGTAGAAACGGTGGGACAGAGAACTGTGATTGAAGATGGTGCAATAAGCTTCTCTGGTTAGAGAGTGGTAATGTTGAATATTTCTAGAGGTGTCGCCGTCTACATCGTCATCATCACTGTGATAGCTAACGAGCACGCGATATCACATTCTGTTTTCTTTTTCATCACGCTCTTCAGACATAAACCTACTGGCTATACTTTGTCCAAGTCTGCGTACTAGTTTTTATATGGTGCCGTGACCTGGATTCGAACCTGGGTTATTGCGGCCACAACACACTGGAGACCGTACCGAGTACCGAGAATGTATGGCAAATGGACGGAAACCACACGAGCGGACCTGCATGTATTTGCTGATGCCAGTCCACGTGCCTATGGAGTGGTGGCATACGTGGGATATCAAGACCATCGAGAATGCCGTACTGTGGACGGATTCAACCATCGCCTTGTCCTGGACAGGGATGGGCAGTATTTAAATATATTGTAATTAAAATACTATATAAAATATAAATACATGTATTTATATTTTCTATTTAAATACAGACTTGGAAAATGTATTTATAATTATATTTAAATAGCAATTTTCGAGTATTTATTCTTGTAAATACTTTATAAATACTCCTAAATACAGTATATACTGACTCATATCTTTAACTCGCCTCGCATTTGACCTTTCGGGAAGAAGCACGAGTTTGGGGTGCAGTTATGCCGTGTTTGCGCTAGCATGCGCATGCGACAAACCATTTTAGATGGCAAGTTTTTCACTGTTATTGCGGACAACGGTCGCGACTACCCAATTACCTTGTTGTACGAAGCGTCTTCGTCAAATTTAATACAAGCATTTGTTCATTGGCACCTGTGGAGACGCTGTTCTCCTATACGAATCTGATTGTACGGCCGAACAGAAGATGCCTAAAGATGCAGTCTTCGAGAAACTTCTAATATTAAAATCGCCGTGATAATCTAACAGATAAATGCTATTGTTCCTCGCTGATTTGTTCTTATGGTCATCGTTATTTCTGTAATTCCAGATGACATTTTCCTCACAGTATTTATGGTAGTAGTTACGGTATTTAAATACTGTATTTATATTTTATATCTAAATACTCATGTTCAAAAGTATTTATGAAAAGTATTTAAATACTCATTTTAACAAAGTATTTTGTATTTATATTAAAATACTCAAAAATTTATTTATGCCCATCCCTGGTCCTGGATAAAGGGCAATCCTGGACAACTAGTACGCAGACTTGGACAAAGTATAGCCAGTAGGTTTATGTCTGAAGAGCATGATGAAAAAAAAAAAGGAAAAACAGAATTTGATAGCGCGTGCTCGTTCGCTATCACAGTGATGATGACGATGATGTAGATGTCGACACCTCTAGAAATGTTCAACATTCCCCGGCCACCAATGGACGACTCAGCTGTCGCCCTTGCTCGGTGCTTCCAAGTGGGAGAGGTTCCTCGTTGCTATTCCTTTGATGACTCCCTTTGTAGTCCTGATTGTGCAGGACCTAACGCCGCCATCGGATCATCGGTTTATGGCCTCTACTTGCCCCACCTTCCATAGCAGTCGAGGCTTCTTGCTGCCCACCAGTACTACCTCGCCAACCTCGAACTCTTTACCACGTCGGGATGACGTCAGATGCGCCGATCGAAGTTCGCCGAGGTACTCTTTTCTCCAGGCAAGCCATAGTTCTCGTAACATCTCCTGTCGGGTCTTCCATACATCTGTGAGAGGCGCTATGCCTCGGTTTTCCACTGGCGGAAGTGCTGTCAGCCGTCGGCCTGTTAGAAACAACGCAGGTGACAAAAGTGTTGGCTCGTTCAACTCACTGTAAGTGTATGTCAGTGGTGCGCTTGTTGAAATACCGAGAATGTATGGCAAATGGACGGAAACCACACGAGCGGAGCTACATGTATTTGCCGATGCCAATCCACGTGCCTATGGCGCGATGGCATAAGCAGTCCTACACGTCCCTTTGGAAGCTAAATCGGCCCTCGTCCTTGCGAAGGCAAGGGTGCCACCTCTTAAAGCTCTAACTTTGCCGAGGTTGGAGCTCATGGCGGCAGTGGTAGCAGCAAGGCTACTCTCGCTTATAACGCGCAGTCTAGCGGATATCCAGACCGCGGATATCAATCATAGCCTTGTCCTGGATAAAGGGCAATCCTGACAAGTGGAAAGAGTTTGTAAAGACGAGAGTGCTACAAGTACGCGAGCACACATCACCGAGCCAGTGGCATCATTG
Source organism: Ornithodoros turicata (assembly GCF_037126465.1). Taxonomy (NCBI): domain Eukaryota; kingdom Metazoa; phylum Arthropoda; class Arachnida; order Ixodida; family Argasidae; genus Ornithodoros; species Ornithodoros turicata. The sequence continues at coordinate 48,926,487 of NC_088202.1, read as the reverse complement.
TCCTGTTGAAGATAACCCAGCGGACCTTCTCACGCGAGGTATTTCTGTGCAACAGCTACGCCGGCGAAGACTGTGGTGGAAGGGTCAAAGCTGGATCACTGAAGATGAACAAAAATGGCCGAAGAAAGAAGACGTCACGAGCGTTACCGTAAACGGTACAGAAGAGAAAGTTGTGTGCAAAGTTGCATCAGTTGACACACGATCAATAGAGCCTGTCACTGATGCTAAGAATTACAGTAGCATAACGAAGTTACACAGAGTGACGGCATGGGCGACGCGCTTCGTCTACAAATGCAGCGAAGCAACGAGGCTGACAGGTCAGTTAACGGCTGAAGAGATGTCAGCGGCTGCAAGGTATTGAATCAGAAGGGCCCAAGCGTCAAGCTTTGCACATGATCAAGAAAGGTTACGTAAGGGCATGCCCCTGAAGCGATCGAGACTGCTGTACCAGTATTCACCATACCTAGACGACAACGGGATAATGAGGCTCACCGGCAGGCTTCAGAAATCAAGATCGGCGTACGAAGAGAAGCACCCGGCCATCCTGCCAAATGACTCTTACTACACGGAGCTAATTGTGTGGCAAGCACACAGGACCGTCATGCACGCAGGGACGCACGATACCTTAATGGAAGTACGGAATAATTTCTGGATTTCAAGACGAAGACAGTTCGTAAACCGGGTGTTCCGAACCTGTACGGTATGCAAGCGTTTCGACGGTAGGCGTGGTTGTGAGGTTACGCCTCCCCTGCCTCAGGACCGTATCACGGAAGCAAGCCCTTTTTCTACCATTGGGGTAGATTTTGCAGGACCGCTGCTAGTAAAAGGACCGGGGAACCCGATGAAGTCTTATATAGCAGTGTTCACATGCGCCACAACGAGAGCAGTTCATTTAGAACTGGTAACCAACATGAAGACCGACAGTTTCCTGCGTTGCTTCAGAAGGTTTGCTTCGCGAAGAGGTCTGTGCAACACTGTCTACAGCGACAACGCCCCCACGTTCAAACACAGCAACAGAGAGCTGAAGAAGCTTTGGCACGTCATCAAGGGACAAGAAGTCGAAGACTATCTCGCCTGCAGTGGCATTAGATGGAAGTTCATCCCTGTCGCTGCTCACTGGTGGGGTGGTTTCTACGAGCACATGATACGATCCATCAAGCAAGCTATCAGGAAAACGATCGGAAGAAGGTTCCTTGAGTTCGACGAGGTAGCGACTATACTTACGGAAGTGGAGGCTGTCATAAATTCGAGACCACTGACATACACTTACAGTGAGTTCAACGAGCCAACACCTTTGTCACCTGCGTTGTTTCTAACAGGCCGACGGCTGACAGCACTTCCGCCAGTGGAAAACCGAGGCATAGCGCCTCTCACAGATGTATGGAAGACCCGTCAGGAGATGTTACGAGACCTATGGCTTGCCTGGAGAAAAGAGTACCTCGGCGAATCTTCGATCGGCGCATCTGACATCATCCCGACGTGGTATAAAGTCCGAGGTTGGCGAGATAGTACTGGTGGGCAGCAAGAAGCCTCGACTGCTATGAAAGGTGGGGCAAGTAGAGGCCATAAAACGAGGATCCGATGGCGGCTTAGGTCCTGCACAATCAGAACTACACAGGGCGTCATCAAAGGAATAGCAACGAGGAAGCTCTCCCACTTGGAAGCACCGAGCAAGGTCGACAGCTGAGTAGTCCATTGGTGGCCGGGGAATGTTGAATACTTCTAGAGGTGTCGCCATCTACATCGTCATCATCAGTGTGATAGCGAACAAGCACGCGATATCACATTCTGGCTGCGTTCCAATACCCCGGTTAGTCGACTGCCTAGCGGTCTAACCGGAAGTGCCGCCATGTTAAGTCTCGTTCCAAATCTCGCCAAGTCCGCTATTCAGTCGGCTACCGCCTAGTGCGCATCGATGCAGTCTAGTTATACGCCTTACCATCTGACGGCCGGGATGGAGACGCGCGTTGACGGTACCAGCGTGCCCGCTGTTTCTACTGGCTTTAAATGTAAAGTTGCACATAGTGGTATATTTTTTAAAACTGCGTAGAGAGTTGCAACACATGTTTAGTTGTGAAGGTGACAGTTTATGCACGATGTCCTACAAACTTAACGCATTCGAGTCCTGCTGCGCTTGCGCAGTACGCATTCCTTGCGTGAGCAACGAGATGGCGCCACAGGAGCTTCGGCTATGCAAGCCTGTTCCAATAGTGACAAGAAAAGGGGTCTACTCAGCTGCCTAGTCAGGCGGCTTCGCGGGCGTGAGGTATTGGAACGCAGCCTCTGTTTTCTTTTTCATCACGCTCTTCAGACATAAACCTACTGGCTATACTTTGTCCAAGTCTGCGTACTAGTTTTTATAGGTACACTCTGGGGCTGACAAAATCGCAGACAATAACGTACTCTGCCTTTAAAAAAGTGAGAAATCCTGCACTAATATACATCTATAGCTTACCCCAGCATGGTCGTGTCTCCATCATGTCTATCGGGCAGTCGGTGCTATTTTCCCTTAGGTGGCCCACGACTGCTCTGGAGCGAGTTTTCTGGCCAACTGGAAGTTTGTTTGCAACATTAATTTTCATACTGCGTAGGATGTAAACAATAAACGTCAGGAATCTCAATATTCGCATGTCTGCGTGATGCTCTATGAACAAAAGTATAGTAAAGTACCCATCTGCTTTTGCATGCATCGGGTAGCCGTTCTTGTTAATTACTAGGTTAGACTACTATAGTAGCGTTAACCTCGTATTCTGTATTTATTATGTTCACTCACTTATTTCTCCAGTGTCACAATTCCGATTGCAAGGCGACCACTCGGACCACGAAAAGAGCGAACAGCTGTTGGGACATGTCACGTAACACTCTTGTTCAGTCTGAAAATATACAAAGTGCACTGTGGCGTCGGTGAACGCACTCCAGAACTGGCTCTGGACTGAGTATGACACAATAATTGGCGGCGTGGGGAAAGACCTGTGTGGCTTTGCTCAGGTCAGGGAGCAGTATGTACCAATCTCAATACGCAACAACACATTATATATAGTTCTGAACTACACGACATGCTCATACACATGTAGGGGTAGAGGATCGTTCTACGAAAGATACCTCGTTGACATTTCAAAATAATGTTTGCAAGATCTCTCACTACCATTGGCCTATTACCTTAGGGAACTTTGTGAAAGAGATATGTTATCGTAAGGAACATGAACTGTTCCGTGGAGCCACACTATTTACCATAGCGACAAAAGGACGCAAAGTAACTGCTGTTGGCCTCACCTCAACACCTTGTCCAAGGACAAGCCAATCATAACCAGGAAGATGGGACAGTGCGTTAGTGAAATTGCCAAGGTGGCACCAGGACTTGTCCACAAAGACGCCATCTGATCTTTGACACTTGACTGCGCGCTTTCTTTGGCCAAAACCGCAATCAGCTCCCTGCAGAAGAAATAAAGAAAGAAGGAAGGAAAGCAAGTAGTGACCCTCTTCTAGGTGATTATCTCCACGTGTGACTATAGTACACAGAAAGTTCATGGCAGGAAGGGAAAAAATCTTATTTAGTATAGCGACATGTTGCACGTGACGCGTGTGCGGATAACTTCGGCCACCAGGGTTCTTTTGACGTGCACCGGAAATTTTCGACACACGATGTTGGAAGCAATGATTACCTCCCCCATATTGCTACCGTCCTCGGCCGGGATTGAACCCGGGATCTTGAGCTCAGCACGCCAACACGTTACCGACTGAGCTATCGAGGAGGGTCACCTGAAGAAGCTTCAGCTCTATCGGCAACGACCCTCCAATGGCCGAGTGCATGACCCAAAATCTTAACGGTCGATTGGGTGCGCTAGACACGGTACACCGGAAGCCAAGTTGTCAACGGTCGACTTACACTCACTATTCTCTAGTATTTCCAGTATCATGTGTACTGGACGTTAAAGAATCCGCAGCCATACCCTGAGATACGTGCAGCACGTAGCGAGACAAGCATGGGCGGACTCACCTTACGTGTAAATCTACTCCCAATTATTAGGAAGTTTAAATATACCGTCCATGAACTCTCGGCAAAGCTGGCATCGACGTCATCACTGCACTGTCTGCGTCGCTCTAACGCACGCAATAACGCAACACTCTCTCGAACTCACATCAAGGTCGCATGCTGACCACGACGAGAGTATCCACTTGTAGCAAGGCATATATGGACACGGTATTTCTTGGCTTAGCCCGTCAGGGCATGGTCGACCGCTCTCGCTTGCATTCTGTAAGATTTCTCTGCGTCGTACTTGGTTTCCTGCAAATAGTAAAAACATCTTCAAGACGCCCAGTAACGTCCGGCAAGTACTGCTTTTACTTATACACAGCAGTATAAGAGATGTGTTCAACTTCTTGCGCAGATAACTCGGCTTACAGATCTTCGTTAGGTCTATTAATAGTTGTTGTAACAAATTAATGACTGTTTGTGTATGTCAGTGGGGATGACAGGTCTCAGCTTATAAGAAGAGAGACTCTCTCTATGTCTTTTTTAATGTTCATTAGACGTTTCGGAGCGGGAAGTAATACCCACCAAACGTTTCGCAAACTTCGCAAGCAGAAGAATCCCAAGCAGACCATTCACTCATCTCGCAGTCGATAGGACATGGTACGGTGCATTCTTTCAGAAGCACGTCCTTGGGTGGCTTTTCCTCCTGCAGAACCCAGACATTTGTATAGCGTCACCAATAGAATATTAAATATTCACAAACGAAAGCCGCACTCTAAAAATCACTGACCTCCACATTACGTGGACCGCGCATACACGCATACAGCGCTCTCTTCAGAGCACACTGAAGCCACTTTCTTGTTACGGAACTTTCTGCGTCACGTCACGCTGTATTGTCTGCTCTGTTCTCGAGGCGTCTAGGCCTAGCTGCACGGGACCTTGTAAATCGTCATTATCAGCGATGACGAACGGGTTTGCATATCTCAATATCGCGTTCGCCTCAAGTCATCTGCTGCAAGGAACATCTGCATATTCTTAAGCGGTAACCGCGTACGATGATTTCTCGACGAAAGAACGGCCAACTTTCTCACCGGCACGAGAAGTCGGCGGAGAAACGGCGGGACGAACCGCATGCACACATTTCCCATGGAGGAAGGAAACACAGGAGCGGCCCTTCCAACTTTTTGCCATCGGGACGGGCGTGCCAGCTTCGCAATGCATTCTGGGATGCTCCTGTCTACCATGTGACCGCTCACATGACCCCAAGAGCATGCGCAGGCCAGCTGTCACAGCAGACGACGGGAGTCGTGATTGTCTTGCAGTTCAGGTATCTGCATGCATTGTGATGAACGCCGCACGTCCAGCTTTATTTGTGTGTGTTTGGAGGTTTACTCTTGGTTTACCCTTCTACTACAAGACCGGTCAGGGTCTGCAGGACAACCACGTAGGACTAGAAACATCATTCGTGGCAGCGATGATTGCGTGGCGACGTGGCCACGTTTTGTGTGTTTGTTGCTGAAGTGGTAAAGCATGCCAGTAATCAAATTTGTACAACGATGGAGCAAATCAATTGAATCTGCAGCTGTAGCATAGCGGCAACTTGCAAAGGAATGATTCAAGATGACTCTCTCACAGACGGGGGTACGAAACAACCGGTCAAGTACGTGCTTACGAATGAAACGTACGTATTCCCGTGGCAGAGCTGTTTTCTGTTGAACCACAGCCGCAACCGCGGTAAGAACACGTTAACACTTTGCAGTGGTGTTCACATTTTAAGAGTAGATGACTTTGGAAAAGCATAAAAGCACAAAAAGCAGCGCGACCAACAAAGCGTTGCCAAACCGAAACTTTAGAGAGGATCACGTGGTGGACAGGAAGTAATGGCGGTTTTGACAGGAGCGACCGCCAGAGGGGTCCCACGGAAATCTGTTCGAAACGGCCGCTCCTGTGTTTCCTTCCTCCATGACATTTCCACTGCGGGGGACGGTGGCGCACTAGCGGGCGTTTCGTTAGTCCGTGTTAAATTTTGACGTCAAATGAACTGATAAATATTTTGCTGCACATAGAAAAGTTATAGTGGCACACAGAAGAAGTTCTTGCGGTCAAAGCATATTCACAAAGGAATCGCTACAAATGCCCTCTCAGACAGCAGCCGGCAGGCGACAACATGCTACCCATTTCCGAGGTTGGTCATACGGGCATCCGAGATGCCCGCCACGTCCGCTCGTGGAGCGGTAGCGCGTGGAGCGGTCCTATTGGCTGCAGTCGAGCTGCCGCTTCCGCTCTTTGCCGGATTTCTCTGTCCACCGCTCTCGTCGAGAAATCGGTGCCATTTCCATTGCTCGCGTACGCTCACCGGAAAAACAGTGACGGTGGCCGGTTTTCCGTCGAGAATTCGTCGTATGCGGTTACCGCGTTAGTCGTTGAAGTGTCGCGTCTGTGTATCGGGAACTGTCTCGGCACGCACGCTTCGTACCGAGAGAGACGACGATAACTACTCCAACGGAAGCCCACGCACTTGCACTTCCGTTAAGGGTTAGCCCCGCACAAACAGAGCAATGTGCGGTCCACGTAGTGTAGATGTTAGAGTTCAAAACAGAACTTCAGCACATAGCATGCTCTGCGGCAATCACTCTACCGTATGATACTGTTATCGCTTCTGATTTCAGGGCAGATCAGGACACTTAACGCATATCCTAACTGCCGCAAAACGGCGACCGCCTACCATTTTCAAGAAATCGGAAAAGAGAACGATATGGGTTTGTGTTGCGGCCAGTTTTGGCCGTGTTGTGTGTTGAAGTTCTGCTTTTACAGTGCAGCCGAACTCTAACACAAGTGTAAAGGGTGTAGACCTCCCAGGAAAACATCTCGTGGGAATCGCATGAGCTTAGTTACGTTGTAAATGAAAAACAACAGGAAGGGAAGGCATTACGTTTTGGTAGACTTGCTAGACTGACACCTCAGGACTGCACGCGTTTCCGGTTTAGCGGTTAAGAGCTCACCTAGTAGCGATGAATGTGGGTTCAAGAACACGATGTGTTCATTACATACGGCTACATTTAAAAACCACATATAGGCGCCTTGCCCGATGCATGTGTCGTGGGTGTCGATGAAACATCCCATTCATTATCACCAAAACAAAGTTGTTATTGTTGCTGTGTCGTGAGTGTGGGCACGTATTTCTTCTGCATTACGCACGTACCTCATTGCAGTAGCGAAAATCAACCCGTAGTCCGTCAGGTTTCCGTACGCAGTAGATAAACATCCTTGCTAAACCTTTCCCACACGACGTATGTTTGTCTAGAATGCAGGATCCGTAGCTGTCAGTTTCCCAGTGGTGCTCGACACAGGCATCCGATTCCCACAGGTATGGACAAGAGTGCTCTGACGAAGGAAGACGGAGTACATGACGTGTCCTGTTGCGTACTGTAGCGTTCTTGCCCTGCATCACAAAGCAAGATTAAGGTAATTGGCATTCGTGACATGTGCTACTTGTTTAAGGTCTGAACCGTATTGCACAAGCTTAAAGGAGCATGGAAATGATCGGAATAAAATATGACGGGAGAAGTAGAAATTACGATTCTGAGCCCTGTGATACATATTCGCACAAAAAGATTGAGCGTAGCGCGCAATCCTAGCGCGCGAGGGAGCTTTGAACCTCGCAGCAGAAATGCCCCCTCACTCGGCTGCCTGCAGCTGACGTCATGTGGCCGCGCCGTCTTTTTCTTTCTGTTTTGCTATTTCTCCGGCGTCGCGGCGCCGGCAAGCAAACCGAGCAGGAGGTGTTGTTGTTCGTCGGACGTCGTGGAAAGGACAGGAGATGAACTGAACACTCTTTAGGCGACACGTCTGCTCTTCTTGATGAAAAGTTTTATGGAGTTGGAGCCTAAGCTCCGCCAGCTTCGATTTCGCTACACGAATGTACCGGAGGCTGGTGATGCTGATAAGTGTGAACGAACATTCGGATTGAAATATAGCGCTTCTTCTTGGGTACCAGTGTTTTCATTTGAAGAGGTCGTCGACAATCATGACTTCTCCGTGTTGTGGTCAACACTATCGGCTCTGAGCCGCATGGACACTGTCATCTCCGAGGCGAAAGAGCGGACCGTTGAATGCATAGCTGTGTAACATTGCGCTTACCACATCTTACCGCTCTTAAGCCATATCTTACTGATACCAGAAGCGCAACGTCTCCACAAGCACAACAACATGGATACCAAAATCAAGTCGGTAGAGTTCATCTGCTAGCGATCTGTGGGAAACCCCAAAACACATGGCCAAATAAGCCTTTTCTTTTTTGAATGGTCATACGCAGCGTACAACAATGGCACATGGAATAAATCTCCAACTGACAGGAATGTATTTAGTCGTATCATATATATGCTGCACACACAGACACAATCCTGTTGACTAATTAACGACACCTCAGCACAATCGGAACAGAAACCACAACCGCGTACGATCCACCTCAGCCCGGGACGTCATGGCAACACGGAGTCCTAGCCACACCTTTTACACTGCCCGCAGTCTTGTTTTATGCAAAACGTACGAGACAAATCATGTAAGAACGCAAGTGAATGTCAAACGCAAATAAATAGCAACAGCGTCTCAGTCGGTAAGTCGCCACGATTCCGAAGCTAGCAGACGATTCTGGCGGTGAGCGGACGCCTCCGGCACCCAATGAAGTGCTCGGCCGCCTGACGTCACCACACGCCAGACTCGGCTTGGGGGAGACTGTCGCCGCGTAGCGCATTCTTGCAAACTAATTTTCTCAAGAAATTCGCGCTTCTCGAAGGAAATATTTTGCGTGACAGTTTATGAAGGTAGTATGTTCATATCAAGCGGTGAAAAAAATATGTTCCAAATGATTCCCACGCTCCTTTAAAGGCACTTTCGAGGAGTGCTACTCCCCTTCCGGTGCGCGAAGAGATCTCCAGAGCTACCCTACGAATATTGCATGGCAGATCATTCGGGGGGGGGGGGGGGGGGCATGTGATTCACGTGACGTCTCACAGTGTACATTCATGAGCTGTTTCTAAATTTAAAAGTGGCACGACAGTGCATAATCATGAATCGGACACTTCAGATCAGAGCCGTCGCGATGACAAAGTCCGCCTGGGGCACGATCAGGGTGTCGGAGCGAACCGAAAACCAGAACCGAAAACCGAAAAAAAAAACGCTATTTTGGAGCGAACCGGAACGGAATCGAAACCGTATACGTTTTTTTTTTTCGCTCAGGAGGGAAACCGAAAAATTTATTTAACAGTTTTCGGTCCAAGCAAAAACTTCGCCGGTTTGGACTACGAGTAGGCGAATTAAACTGATGTCGTGCGTTCTGAAGTCATCTCATGGATACTTCACGAGGGTTACGGTTACGGTGCAATGTATGTCGATATACTATGGCCCTTAGGCTCCCTTTGTAACGTTTTATCGTTCGCGCATATATACTTACAGGTACATGTGACCGGTTGTGGCTCTCTACCAAAGTGCCGTAGTGTTCGTTTTAATTTCATCCGCCCAAACTCTCCTCAACTAAACAGCGACCCAAGGGGGGTGCGTAACGGCTTCTCTATCGGTAATGTCGCGCAACGCGTCCCTGGTTTGAGGTGCAGCGAAGTTGAATACATTTACGTATCCGCGAGGCAAGTGCGTGCGAAGTGGTGCCTCTTTTGTGGACAGAACACGAAGAAAAGAAAACGGAGCCGTCGAGCGCGTTTGTGAGTGAAGATCTTCCTCGATTTGCGTCGTACTCGTGCGGTAGTGCTTGCTAGCTAGGAAGCAGCAACTGACATTGGGATGGGATGCGATCGCTACAATCCAGCAAGAAAGTACTTTACGTATGACATCACAACAAACAAGTCCCTCTGTATCATGCGCTTCAAGAAAGGAGAAAGCCTATTTGAAGAGACAGTCACCTACAGGAACCAGGAGCTACCACTTTCACAGCTGCCTATTAATATCAAATACCATGTATGCGGAATAAACGGGTTTACATTTTGCAACATCGATTTTTTTTCTGCGAATCAATATGCCCACAAGAAGCGGAACCGGTTAAATCCGGTATGAACCGTTATTTTTTGCTCCGGAGCAGAACCGGTACCGAACCGTTTATGGTGGAACCGGAACGAAAACCGGAACGAAAAACGTTTCGGTTCGACACCATGGGCACGATGAACCTGAAGCGCTCCCCCCCCCCCCCCCCCCCGCGCTGTACTCAAGACATCACACCACCATGCCGAGGAAAATTTCCTCTGTTGAACATTCATACGTGCACAGGCTACTTACACACAACTGGCAACTTATTAGGATGCGTAATTGCAAGATGCAAAGGTCGCAAACACAAACGTAAGTTTTATTACTTTATTTACCCGCAACAAAATAAGTAGACACGGCCTCACAATTTCTTTGGGTGTTGGTGCCAATTATGCCGGCTGTCCCTTTATTGCCCACCGTGCTCTCCACGCTTTCCGTCTGGCGCCCCCTTAGGGTTGGCGCGGGGCGGCTGCCCCTCTCTCGCCTCCCCCCTCCCTCGGAACGGCTCTGCTTCAGATTGCCTAATAAATGTCGTATCGCAGTGCAGCGGAGGTCACCTGAAATTTTCATTATACTCTTTTTCGTTTCTTATTCTTTTTATTATATTCAACCCTCTTCCAAAGATGTTATTAAACGCGACAGTATTTCTCTAACGTACTTTTGAGGCCTCGGCGCAGACATGTCGCGTCACGCAGGATGGGGACAAAGATGGCCCACTCAACCACCCTGCCACCAGCAATGGGGTAGAGTATCGCCTGTGGCGATGAACCTCCCCACTCTCCAAAGCCAAAACAAAGTTGTTGTTGTTGTTGTTCAACCTCTCCGTCTTTTCCCAAGCAGCCCAATGTACTGAAAGTCGAGTGTAATAGGGGTGGACGGATAGGTGGAAGGCCTTGAACAGACTCGTGAAACTAAAAAACATTGACGCTTCCGAAAACATAATAAGCCAATCAGTTGATCCTTGTGAAGTGGCTGACACCTCTCTGGTCTGTGATTTGGCAGCTTTCTCTATCGTATGGCTTTCCAGAGGGCTTCCCATGTGCTAGTGTGAAGATGGTTCGGGAGAGCCGAGGGGAAAAGGTTTATTCCTGAGATGGCGGTGATAGCGTTCAACTCGAATGAATTTCCCGCGCGAGACAGGCGATGGCGATGAGTCTTCCCCACAGCTTCCCCCGGACGAAAAAGGCGCCATCCTGGCGATTACAGGAGCAACTCTAGGCAGGTACGACGGGCTTAATCCGGGTGACGTGGGCAGTCTCCGTTCCTCCATGACGACGGTCAAGTGGAGGAGCAACAGGTTCGACGACGTAGTTGACGTCTGAAACGCGCTTGACGAAGCGGTATGGACCGATGTAGCGGGAAATGAACTTTTCGCACAAGCCCGATTTGCGAAGGGGAACCCAGAGCCTGATTTGGTCGCCGACATGAAAGCTCACATCGCGGCGACTCTCGTCGTAGCGGCGTTTAGCATGCCGTTGACGCTTATAGGTCCGGTATCGAGCCAGTTGACGGCACTCCTCTGTGTGAGTCGTAGCGTCAGTGAGGGTATTATTCTGGTCAGTGTCGGGGGTGTAGGGGACCAAGGTGTCGATTGTGATCAGAGGATCCGGGCCGTAGACTAGACGGAAAGGGCTAAAGCCGGTGGCGGCTTGGACGGCGGAGTTATACACAAATGTAACGTACGGGAGAATGGAATTCCAGTTGTCACGACAGGCCGATATGTAGGAAGCGAGCATATCCGCTAGCGTATGATAGAATCTTTCGGGTAGGCCATTCGTCTGAGGATGGTACGCTGATGTTGGCGTGTGCACCACGGAAGAAGCGCGAAAAATGTCTTGCAGTAAGGTGGCCAAGAACGATATGCCGCGGTCACTCACAATGAGAAGGGGCGCGCGCCATGACGAAGCAAGATTCTGTTAATGAAGAAGTGGGCGATTTCTTGCGATGATCCAGAGGGCAGCGCAGCTGATTCAACGTACCGGGTAGCATGGTTGATCGCAACTATGACCCAGCGGTTTCCGCAGGGAGTTTGTGGGAGGGGGCCAAAGAGGTCAATGCCGATTCGTTCGAAAGGGTGCTGGGGCGGTTCAAGAGGAAGAAAAAGACCGGCAGGTGGTGGCGGGGAAGTTTTACGTCGCTGGCACGTAATGCAGGCGTTGACCTAACGTAGCACGGTGCTGTAGAGTCGGGGCCAAAAGTAGCATTTTCGGACTCTATTGTATGTTTTGAAGAAGCCAAGATGGCCGGCAGGGGCATCGTCATGAAGGGCTCGGAGCACCTGCTGACAAAGACTTTTGGAACAGCCAGGAGAAGGCGCGGACCATCAGGACAATAATTACGTTTGTTCAAGAGACCGTCCACTACAACAAAGTTCTTGCTTTGCCGGATAACCTTGCGATCCGTAGATGGACGGTCGCCAGTACGGTGAAGTAGCAGGTGAGAAAAGGCAGGATCTTTCATCTGCTCGGCACGTAGAAAAGCAGGGTCGAAAGAGGCCACGGAACAGGAATCGAGTGCGGACAAAACAAGGCCATTATCTTGGACAACAGAGGTCGTATGGGTCGTAGGTAGAACACGACGTTGCTGAATTTCGTGGCATCATCTCATGTGTTGTGCAGACTGATCCTTTCGTAGGTGTCGAGCCAGTCATCAACGTCGGAAGAATCCATCCCAGAAAAGGACGGCGAGTCGCGCTCCCTGAACGGAGGTGGTACGGCGACGACCGCTGGTTGGTGATCACCAGCAACCTTAGGCGGTAGCGCCATAGTTGACAATAGACGACCGAAGCGGAGTTCCAGGGCACAGGGGGTCGGAGCACTCCACCAGATGAGAAGACGGTTCGGGAGAGCAGAGGGGAAAAAGTTTATTCCGGAGATGGCGGTGATGGCGTTCAACTCGAATGAATTCACACGACATCAGGGGGAACTGTGCTGAAATTCGCCTGGAAAGACTGCCCGAAACCCAAGGAAAAACTCAGACATCACAGTCTGTGGTTAGGATTCGAACCAACAATCTCCCAGTCTTCAACACGACTTTGGCTATCGCCAACGACCGGACGCCTTCACACACTCGGCAATGCCGCTGGTCCCTCAATGTCTGCACAGCGCGTCTCGCGCGATGTCATCCACGTCGTCTGGTAACACGGACGCTGCGAAGTTACAGCGTATGCGGTGTGCTGCGGAGCATTCGCGCAAGTACATAGTTCGTACATGTGCCGCCATTGCTGCGTGAGATGCAGACGTGATGGCAGAAAATAAGAAACGTAAGCGGCGTGCGAGAAAGCGTGCCGCTTCAGAAATGGGCACAAAAGAGTAGAGTGACTTCAACAAGAAGTGAACGCGTTTGCCTGCGAAGCCTGTGTTCCTACACGAGGCCATGGCAACTTACGGTCGGATTTGCCGTTGCGCCGCAAGCAAATCATGCACGGTCACAGCGCAGGGACCGCCCTTCGTCTGCTCCAATGCTATCGCATTTCGTGCGCTACTGGCTACTGACCGTACAGATACCGTGTTGCAGACCCTACTGACTATTTGCATATTTAATACGTCTATTGTATTACAGTCGACAAGATAAGGTACACTTATTTGATTACATCTATTACGTACCCAAATGATGGCCCGCAATATAATATAGTTTGACGTTGGAGGTATGTTTGGTTTTGTGTCACCAATGCAGTTTCGGCTGGCTGTTCACGTTAATGTTGTTTTGAAGCAAAACCATGAACGAAACTGCAGTAAACTGTTCTCTCGCAGTTTGGACACCGGTCTGTGCCCAGCGCAAACAAACGGGCCCAAAGTATACTCAAAATAAAAATGGAGGAATACAATTTTCCAAATTATCCAGCGAGCGTTCTTATTATTATTTTTTAATGTGTTCTTTATAGACTTAGGTCCTATAGACGATGGCGCTAGGGTCTTTCTGAAAATAAGGGGCTGGTCACTCATCTATTGTACCTGAAGGGAGCCTTGTCCGGCGCTGTTGTGTTAACAACTCACGCACTGTTTCAAGTATGAGTGTAAGACAAGACAAGAGATCGGACTTTTCGGTTTTCATTTTTGGGAAATTCGACGTACCTTTCTTGTTTTTATTTTGCGCGCTAATTTTCTGTTTCTTTCGGTGAGTGCTAGGGAAGGAACGATATATCGATATTCTTATCGATATTTCATGCATGCAATGTTATCGACACTTTTAAATTCTCGATATTTATCGATAAAAATATCGATAACCACATCGATATAGATGTCGATACGCATGCTGATAGAAATATCAGTAATTCGGCGGCGCACAAACAGGACGTGAAAAAAGGAGCGCGCCAACGACCTTATTAACCAAACTTAACTTTTTTTTTCTCTCCCTCTTGATTTCGTTTTGCTTTGGCGATAAGGAAGGGTTGGGGAGACAATTAAACAACGCCGGCTGCACGTGGAGCAGCCATGGATCATTCGCTCACTTCTCTATTTGTATCTGTACTTATTGGCTTTGCACTGCGGCCTCCAGACGTGTGCTAACACCCTGGAACATTGATGAGACACACTGTTCGTGCCGACCCAAGAGCGTGTCACATCCCTACGCTGTGGCGGCCGTCCACAGCTGGGATTGTGGCATGCTTGACTTGTAAACACACACACACATATATGGATAATTTATTCATTTCAGTATCGATGCTCACAGTAAGCTTTTTACACTTTTTTGGTGTAATGTCTTGTCCCATGGCACATACTGCCGAATGAAGGGTGTTTGCTAAAACGTCTGTTAATACTGCTAAGTCTCATGTTGGAGCCTCTAAGCTTTACGTAACTATACATCTGCGAGGAGGATGCCCGAATTCATGCAGGTACTTGCGACGCAGTTCTTACGTACCGAACAAGACGTCCAGTCTGACCATTCCGAAACGACGCATTCACCAGGACAGCCAATCATACACTCTTCAACTTCAGGAGGTTTGCCGAGAGGGTCGCAATTCGAAGGGTCTAGTTCCTCGTGTGGCTGGCCGTTCAAGAGGGACATACACCTGGAACGCCGTAATAAAGGGATTATCATTAACATGATCACGTGCTTAAACTGCACTATTGCTGCGCTTATGCAGTTAAACTATTCCTGTACTACGCAGCAATATATGAGCATGCAACATTGAGGACGAAGTCCTCGACTTAATTAAAAAAAAAAGAAAAGGTTTAGGCCCCGTTATTGGTGTTGCTGGCGTTCAATTTACAATATCAGTAACGAACAAGGACAGGAATGTCAGATGTGATGCAAATACGCGTTATTTGCAAAGGTTATCGAATGAGAGAAAGTCTTCAATCATGCACGTGTGGGCTTTCTTTCATTTCATAACCTTTGCAAATAACGTCTAACCTTTAGTTAGCCATGCGCACTGTCTTCGACACTACAATAAATGATTTGCGTGCGGCATTTGAGTTGCTCGACGCAAAACACAAAAGAACAAGACACAAAAGTATTGAGGTGACAGCGTTTGGCACAGATTGATTTGATATCAATATTTCTTTCGCTGGCTGTGTATAGCTTGGCATTTCTTCGGCAGTGAACACGTGAAAGAATCAAGCAGCATGGTGTTATGCAAAAAGAAACATACAGAACGTTTCGACTGCGAACTCCCGGCATTCCACAGTGAAGCTTCTTGCTTGAGCTCTGTTGCCGACACCGTGTCCAACCTCCAGGAAGCCAAATGTTCCTTCCGCAGTGCACAATGCAGACGTCAGTTTCAGTTTGCTGTAATAAAAAAGAAAAGAAAAATGTTGTCTGAGAACTTCATTTCTCGCTTTCCTCGTCGTTTGCAGTCAAAATTGAAATGGTAAACAAGGTGTTACGAAACGGCACCTCACATATATGTTATGAATTGTTTCGTCCTCATGACAGCTTTCCGAACTTTCTGACGGGGATCGGGCTGAATGAACTGTTATATACTGATGTTATCCTATCATAATCATCCCTTTGAATTGTTCCGAGGGCCCTTGTCGGTAACGTGTTGGCTTGCTGAGCTCAAGATCGCGGGATTAAACCCGGCTGAGGACAGTAGCAATGTGGGAGAACTAAAAAATTGCTTCCCTCCTCTGCGTCGGAGATTTCCGGCGCACGTCAAAAGAACCCCAGGTGATGGAACGCAGTTCTACCCTGCGGCACGTGCAACATGTCGCTATGCAGACTTGTACACGTTACTAAAAAAAAGGAATTGATTACCGTTACCGTTACTTTGTACGAAAAAGTAATTTTTTACCGTTACAAATTACTTGCCGGAAAAAGTAATGAAGTAACGCCTTGAAAAGTAACGCGTTACTTTGCCAATTACTTTCGATATATGAGAAAACGATATAAAAAGAGATAGAAAAAATGATATCCACACACACAAAAAAAGGAAACTGAGCGTCGACATCGTTGTGATATCGACAGTATTCCGCACAAGACTGACAGGTGCTTATGGTCACAAGAGTGGCATCGGGGAGTGGAGGTTATCGGGGTCGAGAGTTCTGCGAAAAATGTGTCGAGAGGTTGAGAGTTTTGAGAGTTCTGTGAAAAGAGTCCCAACTGGAACTCCCACAAATGACTCATCAGGTTCACGGTACAACCTACAGTCCAAGTTACTGCATACAGGCCGGGTTACGGATAGATAGTACACATGAATGGGGAGAGGACAGTGGACTCAAAAATACACTACACGTGCGGAACACTGTGGCAATTGACCTCGGGGTCCTCGGGTAAGTAATTGTTGCGGGAAAAGTCCTAGATATGAAGACCGCTGCCTTGCACGGAACTTGCAGAGGGCAGTTGGTTTTGTCTTCTCGCGGCGGTGAATCATCCCATATATGTGTGTGTGCGTCGTCCCGAACAATGTGGATTCTTTAGTTTCCAAGTAATCGATTACTTGGTAATTGATTGATTAATTGATTAATTGACTGACAAGAACAGAAGGCAATGGAGGAGCCTTGACGGCGGACGACAGTCCCCCACCGTCATCAATTGTGCATGTGTGTATCAAATGACAGCCTACACAACACACATGTATAACGTTACCATGATCTTGCATTAACGTATCCTAATTGTGCCCGATGTTAAAAGACGACCATACATATTACGTAACGACACTGCTAAATGCATGTGCTGTCAACAGTTATTTCTGTGAGACGCAACAGGCACGAACATCGTAAAAATGAATTGTCTAGCAATGCTTGGCGTACTGTCAAAGTTTTGTGTTCGGGAATTTGAGGAGATCGGCAGCATTCTGCGGAAACGGTACGAGAAAGAGGAAGCTATCAAATCAATCATCAACAACGACTTCAAAGGAATCAGGTGATTGACTTATCATGTTTTCCGAAGCGTTATCGTTAAGACCTTCCGATAAGCTAAAACTCGCCATTAAAAACCATATCGTTGCCGTTTGATTTCGCTAGGACAAAATTTTTGCACTTTCGTGCCCCTTTAGTAAGGGGTTCTACAACACGAAAGTGAAGAAACGGCGAACTAATACTGAGTTTTAGCATATCGTACGCTATCGCCTTTGCACGTACGTAAGGGATAGCGTTGGTGGCCCTGCGCACGCGCAATACATAAACACAGATTTGGACATTGCGCAGAACCACAACGCTATCCCTCACGTACACAAAGACGAAAGCGTGCGATATTCTAAAACTCGCTAATAACCGTACCACCAGCGCAAAGGTGAAATAAGAGACGCAAACTGCGATTTCGTCCTAGCTTCAATATGTCGCATCATTTGCAAAGAAAATGTGTAACACGATATAAGGATCGAGTGTTATATAAGGATGAGTGAAACCCGAGACAGAAGAAGGGGCCCTTGGGCGGCTCCGAGCGAGGGAGCGTCGCAATCCTGCGGCGTGCGGCGTCAACGTCGGCGCTCACAAACGACACTGTGCCGCGTTTACTTATTCAACTCTAGCAACTCCGAGAAGTCTGCGATTTGCGAGCAACGTAGCGTAACGTGAGCCTTCGAAAGCATTTTTCGAACGGTGGGAGTTATGGCTGGTTCCCGCATACAGCGCTTTGCTCTAGAGGGCTGCGCTGTTTTTCGGATGAGATAGCATTTCCTAATGGGGTTGTGAATCATTTTTCAAACTTGTGAAGAAATAACGTTGTACACATTGCTTTTTATCTGCTAAACGTGTACATCAAAGCGCTATGTTTTTGCGATCCGGCGTTACGAAGCTATTGCACTCCGCAGGTCGCACGGTAGGCGAGCTCGCCCGTTTCTGGAATGACGTCTTATCGTGGAGAAAGTTTTTGGTTTCCATGACGACGCAGGCGGTTATAAAAGGATCCGGTCACCGCAGAACGGCCTTCGTTAGGGTGACCTTCTGCTACTTCGGGCAAGCGTGCACAGCTAAAACGTCATTTCCCGTCTGTCTGCCGACGCCTGTTAGCGCTGTTCGGCGCCACCGTCAGCAGTGGCTTGAAAATATCGCAGTTATAAAAAACCCAACGTGTTAAAAAGCCCTTCAGATGAGGAATATGGGACTTTCCGTGTCGAATCCATGGGCTACAACCAGAGTTATACGTAGCGCGTTACTAGTAATTGCGTTATTAGTAATCACTTACTTTTTTGAGTAATTTTTAACGTAATCAATTAATTTTGTGAGCAAGTAATTTTCCAAGTAATCTGATTACAATTTTCGGTAATCAATTACTGAGTAATCGATTACTTTGTTAACCTTCTGTCAACAATGGCAACCCTTTTCAGCAAACCAATCTGTTCTTCTGTTCCACCACGAGTTGGACTGAAGCAATGACGCAGAGGTCACTGTGACGGCCGTCTCTAGTCCACACGTGTTCCATGCACACCACAGTAATATCCCTTACAACCGCGACCTACTGGAGCAACAGTAAAATAGGTGACTGTATTTATAAATTGTGCGGGCTGAACATAACAAAACGAAGCGGATGTTTCGATGTTGTTTTAAATGTGTATATAAATCTGTAATAAACGCGTGTATGTGTTTCGTATGTTGCTTTCAAATGTATTTGTGAATTTCTCTTACCATGTATGTTGGTGTCTCATATTAGAATTTGCAACAAGAGCTGCATGGTTGCATTCACTGCAGGCTTGTTGGCTTTGCTATGGCCCACAATTTAAAAGTAACGGGAACAGTAACGCGTTACATTTTTAATCGGTAACGTATTACATTTTTGATGAAGTAATTTGTAACTGTAAATAATTACTTTTTGCGCAGTAGTAACAGTAATTGTAATCAATTAGTTTTTTCGAGTAACGTGTACATCTCTGACTACAAAATATTATATGGAGTCATGCATTTAGTACGTTGCATGTAGTATCTCAACCTCTTTAAACGCACTTTTGGGGCCTCGGTGTCCGCGTCGCCTCATACTGATTCGAGAAACTTCTGGAGAAATGTATCCATGAACATCACGCCCCTCCCCTAGAAAGCACGGTACCCCCCCCCCCCACACACACACAACCGAATTTGGGGGGAAATTACTGGTAGGGATATGTAGAAGGGCTGGAAGGCCTAGAGGAGATTTAGCTGATTGGGAGGTTCATTGTACCTTAAGCAGCGAAAAGACGCAGATGGACAGAAACACACAAAGCAACTGCTAACTCACGACTAAAGTTTATTCACACACACACACCCGATTTTTAAAGTCAACGTAAATAACAATAAAAGATAAACAGAAGATCAGTGAAAAACAAATGACAAATTCTTCTCACGTGGGAGGTGGAGCTACACGTTACTTTGCCCTAGATAATCAAGCTATAGGTTGATTATGTCCTGAAATTACTGATATCTCCAGTATGACAGCTACCCCCTTACAACCAGAAATGAAATATAGCCTATGGCCAATTTCGACACCTCAACCGAATCTGCTCAGAGAATGATAGTTTTACTAAACACACTCAACTAATGTCCTCGGACTTCCAAAAACGAAAAAAAAACTCCTTTGTTAGTCCTCCACTGTAGATAGAGCGTCTCTATTCACTCCCAAACACTAAAAGGACAACAATGAAGTAATTCTTGTCATTAGACACTCCGTAACACTCGTATAACTCATAAGCACTCTGTAACACTAATTACATTCTTAAACGGCATCTTAACATCCCTCATGGTGATGACAATCCCTCCCAAGGTCGCTTTTCGTATATCCAGTACTTTCCGTAACATTCCCACTACTTCTCGCATTACGCATAACACACCTGGTTTTCATGGGCCAGTTAAATTCCCAGCACTACCTGCGGCGTCGGCGCTGACATCTCCCACCATCTCCTGTATTGCTCACAGCATGTCCATCACCGAAACACACTCCGACGCCGTCTAGTTCAGAGCGCATGCAACGACTTTTCTTTGGCCATTCTGCTTGGTCCCGTACTGCACCCCAACCATTAGGCTATCACAACCGCTCTCCTCCGCTTTCTCAGAGCCTCAGAACTCATGAACAGCCTGTGACATTGTCACGTTGTTGTCCTCACTTTCCTTTTTCTTTCTTTTCCCTTCTTTATTTTTTAAGGAATAGTAAGCCGACCCTTTGCCTGGCTAACCTTTCTTTTTCTCCTTTTCTTTTTTAATAAAAATATACCCCCTCCTCCGATTCTTACCTTGCGGTGGCGCGCGCTATCAAACTTGTAAATTTGTTAATCCCATGTGCCATTGGGCGCAGCACAGTTTGTGACCTTATATGCACAATCCATTAGTGCCTCAAATGTAATTCATTCAATGTATGTTATCCAATATTCTGTAGCAAATATATTGTGAAAACCTCAAATGCCGTGGGAGAGAGATTCTATGGCCATCAATTCGATATTAGTAACAATTGCCAATCTCCCGTTTCTAAACACATCAATCTTCCTAACCACAACTTTGAAAACGACTTCAAAATTACCGACAGCATCAGACAAATTCAGCACCGACACGTATAAGTAAGGAATCCTATTTAATATCTAAACTGAAATCCCTTAAACGCTGCGGTCTCAATCTTAGACCTGATTACTTGCACCAATTGGTTGAACTTTTTAGGCATGCATCTTTGTCTAGCGGCTCATGACGTCTCTCCTTTATACCGCGTGCTACAGACCTTTCCCAGGCACGGGTGTAGCGAAAAATGGTACAGGAACAAATGGTCCCTGGTTGTGTGCGCGGAAAAAATAGTCCCGCAGGTGCCTGCGCGGCCAAAAATACAGGGCGTAGTTACGGATAGCTGATGAAACACATCACAGCAGACCCAATGTTATCATTCACACTCCCGATTTGTTGAAATTGGGAGGCATACGTTTCTCTTTGTGTGTGTGTGTGTGTTAATGTGGAGCGAAATCTACACACCATTCAATGAGAAACATAAAGCGATATAATTCGCTGCACTAGTCCGCTAGCGATCGTTCCTTGGATGCTTGTATTTTCGTACTGTTGGTCAGACAGGGGTTTTACAGTTGTCCCCTGCATCTTTTATGTGTCGATATTTATGGAGAATGAAAGCTGTACACCCACTCATTCATTGTTTCATTGCCCTTACAACTCCTCTTCTGCTGAAGACAGTTTTCATCGATATAGAAAGTATGAGAGAACAACTGTAAAATCTTCGTCTCACCAACAATAGGAAAATACTAGCATCCAGGTTGAGTTGGGACATACACCCGACTACATCCGACGACACCCAAGTACAGCGAGCGTGAAGTCGGAGCCTTAGGATAGTGAGCTCAGTTTAAGGTGCCTATATGCGTTTTGTTTCATTGGTACGAATACAGAAGGTAACGTGCGATTTCGCTGACTACTTCCTTTTATAAAAGAACGCGGGTACCATTTTTGTAACGTATCTGCCAGAAATACGCAGAAGGTAGCTGGACCTTGGAGAATCGCTTCCTAATCTTCTCGCGTTGTTTATACTCCACAAACTAAAAAATAAATAAAAAGAAGAGAGAAAGGAACAGAAAGAACAGACGCAATCCGCATAATACAAGCTGCTTGACGCTGATACAAACCATTTAAAACTAAACCGTTGAAAAATAAGTCTCTTCAAAATCCAACTTCCAAAATCAACTTTTGAAAATAAATCGTGTAAATACCAACGTGGTCAAAATGAATTCTGAAAAATAAACTTCGCAAAATCGACGCGACGAAATAAATATTCCATCCACTCTAATAGACGACTTGAGCAAATCCCAGAGTGCTTAGCGCCATTTTGAACTTTGGGAGCTTACTAATGAGGAGGAGGAGGAGGAGTGTCGTTGGGAGGAACCCGAGAGGTCTGCCTGCCTGATTAGGCGGCATGTTTCTCGGGGAGGGAAAGGTGGTGGAGAGGAGGAGAGGAAATGGTGAAGTGGAAGACCGAGCGGAATCCGCTCGGGGGGAGGATAGCTGCGTCCATGGGCCGACTTCAGGGGAACTGTGCCCCGGTGGCGAAGCGGTAACGCGTGCGCTTGGAGACTGGGAGGTCCGCGGTTCGAATCCGCGGGCCGGCTGTGCCGTCTGGGGTTTTTCCTGGGTTTCCCTCAGAGCTTACTAATACGAAAGAAACGGGTGGCATCCAAACTGTTTCTCCACTACTGGTCCATTGGCCACGACGTATCAAGGTCAGTGAAAGCGAAACGTGAAGGATTATTCTTCGTTCCCCCACTCAATAAGCGCCCAGGATACAATGGGTGCGCAAGGAGCACTGGGATTTTCTGAAATCGTCTATTGGTGGACAGCCAGAAGCCGAAAATAGTACACTCTTCGCTCTTGGAAGGTGCATTCATCTGAGAACGACAATTTCCCTCTACTGGAAGTGAGTTGTGTGCATATTCTCCTTGACTACGTGCTTCGTATATTTGTATTTTTACTCCAAAGGAGAACAGTTAAGAAGGGGACGGATTCGTAGCGTCAGCTAGCTTGAACCCACGTGTAGTCGTCCATGCATCCACCACTTCCACGTGCCATGACTACGAAGTCCGCATATTCTCTGAGTGTGGGGAGAACACAAGGGAACGAACAAAGAAACGTACAACCTTAATCCCTTTATGCCATGAGGCCTTCCAGTGTATATAGGAATGGCATTGTCCCACTAACTCAACTCACGAATGTGTGTGTTATTCTTGTATCCATACGCGACGTCGTTTCAATCTCAAACTGGATATTTCGATTTCCTCAACTATTATTAGAAGAAGCATAGTCAATTATGGAAGAGATGTGAATAGAGAACGTCAATATTGTGGACTTATTTGAACAGACAAAACTACGGCAGACTTCACAGCTAGGAATAACCATGATTTATTTTGACAGTGTGAATTTTACGAGCGTGAATTATTCAATGGTTTATTTCAGCTGATAGATTTTGACGGGTGGGATTTTAAGTGTGGATTTTAATTTTTTAGTGTTTATTTCAGCATACATCGATATTAGCGGTGCAACGGATGTATCCGCTTTTACGTCCCTCATTGAATGGCGTGAAGCTTTTAGTGTTCATTAACATTAACGTTAATAAAAAACAATCTCTTCCAATTTCAACAAATCAGGAGGGCAAGTGATAACATTTGATCGGCTATGATCCGTTTCATCACCTGTTCTCAACTACGCTCCTATACTATTGGGCGCACGGAACCCCGCGGGACCATTATTTCCGGGAACATTTTTTCCGGAACGCTCTAGGCATACACGTAATCCACCTTTCCATCTAGACAGTCTCACCTATTTCCCACACATCTATAGATTCTCTTCCGCGAAGACACGTCACCAGGCCTTGTTGCCCATTATGGGACACTCTGCGTTCTTTCTTACCTCTCATTTCGGCTTACTTACTGCGTCTACCCTCAATAGTCAAGTAGGGTCACAACTTGTTTCCATGCAGTTGCGTTTTCTGTATTGCATTCTCCTTTTTCCGATTTGTGCCCACGTGCCATATTGTAACTCGGCGAGTTCGGGTTGTCATTTCGTGGCAATTTTTTTTTTGGCCAGATCCCGCCTGTTCTCGCATGTTCACATGGCGTCTTTGTCAGCTAGCACTTTTTCGGCACGGCATCGGAGCGACAGAGCGGAGGGTTGCCCAAGTATATGCGGTGTCGTAGCGTCCGCATCGCGAGGGTGGCGAGGGCCCGCGTATTGGTTGGTCGTCGAAGTTCACGCTAGTTAGCAGACGACAAAACCCGAAGACGAGGGACACGATACCCCTGGCGTGATCAAAGCGACTAAAACCGCAAGATTATTGGCACTCATAATCGGGTGACAACGGTCACGTGATCCACCTCGGACGCCGACCTAGCAGTTTCCGAGGCCGCTAGGCCGTGTTGATATGAAATGACCAGCCGAAATCGCCATAAACGTAGAACCCGAGACAACAAAACAGGAAGGCCAAGACAAGTTCTCAAACGCAGCAGAACATTTAATGACAACATCTGCATTTTCCTTGACTGGGGTTCTACGGTTAGTTACTATGTACCAACCAGCCTGTGCCCTAACCCTTCATCCCATATTGTAAACTCTATATGTACCTGTATGAGCGTACCACTTCTGTTTGTTTGCTTGTAACGAAAAAAAAGTTGAGAAATTGACCTCGACCCCCGAATTGTTCTGCTTACTACTAACATAAACATATACTCATCCCCTTTGTACCTGATGAAGCGTCGCATCATTTATATATGATTTATATATCGTATGATATACCTTACGTACGCAAAGGCGATAGCGTACGGCGCACTAAATATATATGCGGAACTCTATGGACCCTCTATTGAACGTGATAATGGACGTGATAACGATCGTGACGTACAGTTAATGCTATAATTTTCCAGCAAGCCATTTTTGGTATGCTTGTGTCGTGAAGCCGCCAATGGAACTTTTCCAGTTGGACGTGCGACGCATGCGCGAGCTGCGCCGGGCCACCGCCATCATCTTTGGTGGCTCCCGGTGGTCCGAATAGCACAGCCCGGCGCCCTTGGTTTGCGTATTCCGTGCGAAAAATGCCTCAACGATGCGTTGCCGTTGGTTGCACAAATGCATGCAGCTCGTAGCTGCCTTATTTTAGCCTTCTTATCTTCAGCTTCATGGGTTGTTTTTGCTCGTCAACCACATAAAAGCCATTCTTGTACCGCTGAAAGGGCACACACCCTACCCATTCTGTGTACAGAAACCCTAGAGATGTTTAATGCGCCTGGTACGACTGCTGCCTTGTAAAAGTATACTAGGCCCTCATGGACCTTGTTCCACATTTCTTTGCCGTTATCTTAAGGAACATCCGCCGTGTGTTATCCACTTGCCCGTAAACACATTCCTTATGCTAACCCACTTTTTCACGTCCAAAATGCGGTCCAAGAGCCTGGGTTGTTCACCATAGCCCGTTCGACAACTTGATAGGTTTTTCTGCTCTGACACATGGTGACTAAACATGCCATATATGTTTTTCACCCCTAATCCCCAACACTTTGTCGAATAATAATTGATGCCAAATAATAAACATTTTTATAAATACATCAAATAATTCTATGACATTTTTGGATGATTTAATCGCGTCGAATGTGGACAAATTTTAGCAATGTGTATTTAACTGACCATTGTATAGGAGAAAGAAGAGTTTTGGTTTATTTACTTTGTGCCTATGTATTCAAGTGAATCTAAATTTGATTCTTCCAACATACATGTTAGCGGAGAAGTCCTTCGTAACCTAGACAATATAAGCCGGGGAGCAAATCTTTGTACTGTCTTTTCTTTTCTTCTTTTTGATAGCGGGCATGTGTAGGGACCCACAATGCAGATGCATACTCTAAACAAGGTTGAACGAAGGTTTTATATACCTGGCAATTCAATATGTTTCGTTGAGCGATGGCGAAAGTTCCCTCTGAGCGTCCACAGACTTTGAGTGGCTTTCGCGCACATATGGCTATCCCATTCCAGATCGTTCCCTTTAAATATGCCGCCAGCAATGAGAAGGGTGCCCAGAGGAAGCACGGATTATCGGCTGTGCTCAACATGCGGCCATTTTCTTCAAGATGTGCCCTACTGGTCCGCACTGTTCGTCACTGTTCTATTCAACTGTGCAGTTCGTGAAAGACAGAGATATGCAAATAACCTGCGGTATCCCCTCTTCAACTGGAAAAGCAAAGAAAAAAAAGAAAATAAGATAGAAAGCAGATGACACTGGTTGCCTGCTCCGTACGCTCAGAGAGAGTACCGTCAAAAGTTACAGAAAAATAGGTGTGGACAACACACTGTACTCATTTTGAACTCCCTTCGAACAAACGTATTTCGAAAAAACGGTGTCGATCAACCGGCTTTCGACCAAACGGAGTTCGATCAGATGTCTCCAATCACACCGCATTCGACCAAATGTGCAGACACCGCGCGTCGCGCGAGCCACCAACCGTGTTTCCGACTCCTCCCGCTAGAGGCGCTTTTCCGATCTGGAAGAGGTCCATTATCAAGTATAAAGACGAGGATGTTGCAATAAGCTCATACCTGCCATGCGCACCCTTGTGCAATTCCTGGTCTTGACGGACCTCTTTGACACTCTATGACGCTCTCTGTGTGTTTGTTTTCCGAGCATTAAGTGTTTCGCACTTTCCAACTCGCGTCTGGACATGTGTGCCTCGCAAAGTGTATAGATTTCTATAGTTTCACATTATTCTTTTTCCCTACCATCCTTTCCCTTCATTTGTTTTACGTATAAGGAGCCATAAATAACGCTTCCTGGAGCGGTCAATCTGGAGTAGTTTGGGACTAACATTTTTTTTTTCTTTTACCAATCAATGAATCAATCATGACGAAGTTTGACTGCTCCCTGCAACACGGCACACGGCCTCCTGATAAGCGAGTTTTAGTACATCGGAAGAATTCTACGAAAACGATACAATAATTAAAGTTATCAAATCCAAGCTTAGCCATGTGACGTCACTCGCTTCGAAGGAACAGAGCGATTGGCTTATCATATTATAGGAATAGTTGTCGTGAACATCTTCCGATCTACTAAAACTAACTATTAATCCCCCCCCCCCCGTTAGCTGCATTTTCGCTCGGTTACTACTCTTTCATCGTTTTAGCTCATTATCAAAGTATGCTATGGAATGCAGATGTGCTTGATTTCTTCGCGAATGAACGGCTTGCCAATATGGGGTCGTTTTGCTTACCAAAATCATTCGTAGACGATTTTACGAGTTGTTGCGCTTTACTTCAAATATAATGTAGGAGCCAAGCAGCCCAGTTGTTCGGCATGGGATGTTGGGAAGTCACATTAATCCCAAACGACGAAAAATTGGCCGCACTGGTCAATACAAAGAAAGGGAGCTTTTTACAGCCAAAGTACCCGTCTACCTTAGTCTGAGAACGACAGCATGAAGTCCCTTGCATTTGCGCAACGTTGAAGGCTCAACAGTTGAAGACAGTCCTCGGTGGGTCTGTTGGTAGCGTGTTGGCCTACTCACCAAAGGTTGCGGGTTCGAACCCGGCCGAGGAC
Source organism: Ornithodoros turicata (assembly GCF_037126465.1). NCBI lineage: Eukaryota > Metazoa > Arthropoda > Arachnida > Ixodida > Argasidae > Ornithodoros > Ornithodoros turicata. Next base: position 48,899,087 of record NC_088202.1, on the reverse strand, counting down.
GCCAGCCGCTTGGTAGCAGGGTATAAGTTTATTTTACATGCCGTCTTCCGCGAGGGACCTTAAACACAGTGTGCCGTGTGTTGATATTTCAGCGCACGTTAACGAACCCTCAGGTGTGCAAAATCAAATCCACAGACCGACCACTGAGGCGCCGCTCATGACCACAATTGTATCGCGACATAAAGTCACGAATTACTATGAATTATCAAAGTTTGAGGTAACCGTTCGTTGTATTGTACTTTGTTGAACCCAATGAAGGAGCGCGGTTACGGGCCGCAAAAGTATGGATGGAGAGTTAGCTTCGACTTTAGTTGCTTTCGGTAACTTTAGCTCGTACATAAGAAAGCACCGATTATCGCCGGAGCTCAGCAGACAATAACAAGAAATATATGATGACTACGGGATGCTTCCCCGCTGGCGAGCTGTACGTGTTACCTCCATTACATGTGCGACATTCGATGTGTGATATTGGAATGAAGTGAGATGAGTGACGGAATTCAGATAGCAGCTCGGAAAGAGCACAGACGGTTTGTAAAACAGAGCAGGCACTTTGAGATTGCCTTCCAGGGCAACAGAGTCCTGGCGCATCGTGACCTACTTCTGTAGATGTGCGTCGCTTTTGCTGCTTACTTCAGAACGATGGAAATTTTGGGCGAGTTGGTGGCACATATTGAACAAAGGAAGAATGGATACAGGAATATTGTTTGGTAGACTTATGTGAAAAGTTACAGAAAACTTTGATATAGAAACGTCACCTATTATATCATTACTTTCTTAATCATTACTACATGTCACACATTTTGACAACAAGTTTGTGACTTCGTAATAATGCTGTCGCCGGCTCTAGAAGTCACTTAATGGGCTAGTGCTGTCGAAGAAATCTCAAACACGCTTATATGCGTCGATGTGAACCTACGTTCCAAGGTTCAGAGCAAAAGGGGCGTTACCCGTGCAGAAAATCGGCACCGCCAATGCCGAATCTCATGCCGCTCTCACGTCACGGCAGGCAGCTCCGCTAATCAGGCGTCCGCAGTGGAGGTCACGTGTTTCCGGATACAATAGGAATGCGAGACGCTCTCGCTCCGCTGATGTCAGAGCTGGACGCGGAAGTTCGTTCGAGTGCGTGTCTCTCTCCAACTACGACACGCAGAAAAATGCTTCTGTTTACAGCGACAGCTGTTACAGGAGCATGGAAAGACTCGAGAACAAATATGCCAGGAGAAAGAAAAATTAGGATTACAAGTCCCGGGACACACATTCCCACAAAAACTGCGACGTAGCACGTAATCCTGGAGCGCGAGAGAGCTTTCAATCTCGTTGGCCAGAAAACCTACTCCCCTGGGGTGCCAGCCGGCAACGCCATGTGCCTCGCCAAATACGGAGGCGAGCGCCTTCGTTTTTCTCTCTTTCTTTTTACAGCGACGCCGGTCCCGCGTTTCAACTGGTCGCTCTCGCTAACAGATGATTCTCAGTAGCCAAACAAAAGCGCTCTGCCACCTGACATGCCACGAGCCGCGAGGAGCCTCTGGGCGAGGTCCAGTGGCTTACCCAGAATTTTGTCCTTGGGGGAGGAGGGGTGTTGGGCTTCTCAAAGGGGTGTACCTACATGCTTTTGACGAAATATTGCGCAATCTCACAAAATTTGGGGGATCGTCTCCACATTTTGGGGGTGTAGGGGGGGGGGCTGGATAAGTCTCTGGCGAGGTTGTCGGCGCTGCGAGTTCCCTTGCAAAGCAATTTTCTCAGTGAATTCGCACGTGACAAATGAAATAGTTTGCGTCACGGTTCCTGAAGGTAGTATGCTCATATGGCGCAGTAAAAAGACATATGTTCCAAGTGTCTTCCATGCTCCCCTGGGGTATAAGTGGTGTATATCGCCAGTAGCCGCGTGCCGAAAAACGAGGAGGTGAGCACGCTGCGATGAGCAAGCGTTACACAGACACATACACACACACATAGGCACATGCACGCAAACACACACACACTATTGCACCATTTGTACCATTTCTTCAGCATAGTCGCATACCTACAAGAGGTGTCTCTGCATTGGCTCAAACCCATGTATGAGCACTTGCTTATTCTTTTTTTTTTTTTTACGCTATACTCCGGCGTGTAGTATCTACAATCCCCGGGAATGAGCGCTTGCTTAATGTACTTCTTTTTCTTTTCTTTTTTTCACACTAAACTGGTGCGTAGTGTGGCGAATGCAATGAAGTACATCTTTCGCAAATGTAGCAATCCATTTAAGACAATGTTGGACTGTGCATGAGCCTAGTATCTTATGGGGTCTCGTTCAATTCTTAGTGCGTTGTACTACTAGTAACTCAACAGTTACGGTTGTTCGACCAATTCAGGTTTCAATACGGCGGCTACGGATAAACTGCAGATGTTGAAGGTATAAAATGAGGCAAGCAAGTTGAGTGTAAATTTTATCTATGTGTCATCCCTTGAGGCTGAGGCGGCACAATAAAACACAGCCTCGTTACATGGGCTCAAGAACAGACTTTGAGTCGGTGTGCGTTCTGTTGTATCGCGTCAGTTTCAAGGTTATGACACCTAGAAAAACCGACTATGTTCGTATTTTGTGCGTGCTGATCTTTACCGTACATATCCATCATGACAGGTAATCAAAGCCCGGCCGCATCCACGCAAAGCACAAACGTAACATCTGTGTTGCTTCATCATTTGTATTGATCTTTGTCATGCGTGCGTGTTCCTTTTGACATTTTTACTCGTAGGCGACGCTATAAAAGGGAATCGAATTGAGATTAAATATCATACTGAACTTTTCTGAGGAGTGACTTTGGACATCGTGACAGCGCTGACGTTTTTGGGGCTCTATCAGGAGGTGGCTTCAAGTACTCAAAATGCAACTGGGAATAGTCGTGTTCACGTTATTCCTTGGTCTTTGCTATGCAGAAGATATCAACTACGTACAAGTAAATGCAACGGAGTGTCCTGGTAAGCATACAGATGCACGGTTCTTCACTTATCAAAGGAATGAGGTTCCTGACGTTCGGTTCGGTAGTTAGAATTCTGGCGTGGCGCACTGTTTTGCGAGCCATCGTATGATAAACGTTTTTTATTTGCAGACAACAATCGCAAATACGCATACCTCGGTATTGAGAATTGTTCGTCGGAACCCTGCCAATTTTTTTTGGGAAGCAAGATAAGAGTGAAGTTCATGTCCGTGAATTACGCAAGTATGTCCTTCAGTCCATCTTTTGTGTGGAGAAACGTTAGACAACAGGGTGCTGATCGTTTTGAAATTCCTTTATTTACATTTGTTCTATTTGGCAGATTTAATCTCTGCTCTTTTTTCTTTTCTTTTTTTTTTGTTAGTAGCCAGATACGTCGGGAGAAATTAGTGATTGCCCTCACACGTAGATAGGAAATGTATGCCACAGAAGGAACTAAAGGAGATAGGGTCCTTTCCCATATAGACAAATAAGGGCGAAAATGGGGAAATCAAACTGGGAATGGAAATACCTCTGCCCGTCCAGATGTTTCGTTAGAAAGCCACTAAACCTCTGATGTGAGGCAGAGAGAAAAGCATTGGTATACCTTGTCTATTGGTACACCAGGTGTGCTTTTGGAAAAAAAATATACCTGTTGTTTAAGCGGTACTTATCTGTCACATGATTTAGAGTGTACCATAACGGTAGTAGTTCCATTCCGGTAGCGTAGTTGTAGTATTCCGGCAGTAACGGTAGTAATTTCGGTAGTATTAATCTGTTTCCTATTGTATTTCGTGATCCTAAGGAATAAGGCACACTACAAGGCAAGCTCCAGTTGGAGCGCACTGTAGAAGAGCCAGAGACAGACGTGTCACTCGTATGGCGATGCGATGAGTAGAACCAGATGCCAAGTAGAATCTCAAAGTGTTCGTGTGCTCGGGCCAATGCGCGTGACAATTACGAGACCCTCATCGTCCTCCTTAACACAGGCCATAATGATTGCCATCCACGACAGATGGACTTGTAGCTTTCTGAGTGTAAAGCTGTTGGACGTCTGTAGCATCTGCCTATCGTCTACCTTCGAAAGGAGCAGACGTGTTTTTACAGTAACTGCAAGTTTCGTGCAGTCGTCGGCGTTTTCTCTGCGTAACTTCTTGTTAGGATAGTAAAGAGAAACAGACTCTATTCATCTACCTTGAAGAAACTGGTCTTGTTGAACAAGACTAAGCCACAGCACACCTTACTTATGTTTGCTTTTGTTCGTTTTTAACACATTAAGTAAGTAGGAACACGCCGGGTGTCTGTTTTTCATCCAACACATATTTTAAAGCTCGAGCAGCGCAGATGCCGTTTTGCATGTCAATTATACAACCAGGCGGACATTCTTTCCAGATCACTAATTACCTCAAATACATACAGGATTTTTCTAACTACATGCTTGGGAGGACATGTTAGATTGCGAACCTCGAGGCAGTAAGTGTTTAGAATGAGTCCATCTTTAAAAATACTTAAATGACCACGAACCGGGACATCCATCAGCAGATTATGCCGTGGAATTCGACCGATAATGAAACCATGTGCGCGGCTCAACGCGGCAATATCCGTGGCCGAACTACAACTCCCACTGTACGTTCGAGGGCCAGGCGCTGTGAAGTGATAAAACCGAACGGAGTCGGTGGTTATCTACGTCGGCTTTTCTGTTGGACAGACCGCGTTATGTCACAGACACGAAAAAGGGTTGTTGTTCTTGCGAGTAAAGAGTACACAGTTTTGATATCGCCTGAATTCCACGCAAAATAAGGAGCGATGGATAACTTAAGGAGGATGCGTGCCCGTCTCTAGATTTTTAAAGAATGAGCTGGCACTAAATAGTAACCGCCTCTACATGTGAAGTCTCATACTTGCTAGACAACCTAAAATATAAAGTTGAATTTAGGCAATTAGTCATCTCGTAGTTACGCACTCCCTTGGTTGGAACGGCCGTACATCATACAGCATAACTCACCTGCAAAGAGGCGTCTGTGCTGTTCGCATAGCTTTTCTATGAAACAAATCTGCATCGAATAAAAAGAGACATCCTGGATGTCAGCATTAAAGTGATGATGGGGCAGATGTTTCCCGAGCCATAATGAAATGCAATAGTTTCAGTTTCCACTTTGCTTTCCATCTTTCTGCGTTGGTCAATTACACAATGACTGATCGTCGTTCGTTGGTCTGAGTATGAAATGTCTGTTACATTGCAGCTGTTACCCGATATATTCGTAATAGCGGCCGACTCTGATTTTGTTCTTTTGTATCGCAACGCGTATTACATTAACATCATTTGCATTTCTCTACGCAGATTTTCGTGTGGGCGTTGGAATATATGCCTACTTCAACACGACAAATAAGAACGTAACAACTAGGTGGATAATCCGCACAGATTGCAAAACCCCAGGAACAAATCACATATGCTGGGCAAATCGACATGAGACAGTTAAAGGCACAGTGGACATCAATCTCCCCTATGACAAAGATTTCATGGTGAGTACCATGCTTCTTCAAACCCTACTCAAAGAGACTCCAGTCGAAGAGACTGCACAGTGGTACATGAGGAAACGGCATGTTGAGACGTTTCGTGCATTTGAGCAAGGAATATGCTTGTTCATGTGACTGCGAGAAGGAGAGACATAGCATGTTGCAGGACAACAACAACTTTAGTTTGCAACGTTTCACTACAGCATAGAGTCTGAATTGCATAGCCTGTTGCAGCGTTTGAAAGACTACGCTTCAATCAATTGAATGTTCCGTACTAAGGAAAGAAAGCATAAAAAAAAATTACGACGTGTGCTAAGCTGCTGCCAGGCCCTAAAACATTCTAAAATATCCTGTGACCAATGCAAGGACCACACATTCATTGCGTGGTCAACGTCACCGCTCGAACATGTTGTCTGTGTATTCTGTGTTGTCTGCGTAATTAGAAGAATATACCTTCTGATACGTCCTGCCTACAATACTGACATTCGTGTGGGAGGGCCTAAACCATTCCTATCTGGGGTGTCTGAATACTAGCTCCATCTGTATAGGGCGAAGACATCTGCGTCGAGAGCTACGATATCCGCATTGAGGCGTATCTTGAGGCGTACGCGGAGCTCGCGCTGCGCAGACAAGGTTGTGGCTATGCATTTAGCTACACACTACGCTTTCCAACTGAGTGAATAAATAGCAGAGGAGGTTGGAAGCAGTTGGTGAAAGTGGAACATGGCACCCACAGGCGTGGTGACTGAGCGCCTCAAAGTGGCTGTTTGTCTACGTTCGCTTCTGAAAAAGGTGACTCCACTCTGCATTCTGGGGGCTAGTATTCAGTGTGATAAAGCAGCACAAAGACGCGTACAAAGAAGGAAGACAGGACGACTGCTAGCAGTCGTCCTGTCTTCCTTCTTTGTACGCGTCTTTGTGCTGCTTTATCACGATGAATGTACACCAACTACCCCGCCTTCACACACTCCTTTAGTATTCAGTGCCCTATTCCTGTCGGTTGTCTGAGCACATGATGAGGCGCGATCTGGCACCACACGAGCGTAAGTTTAAGTATGGCCATACTCCAGTCTTGCAGAGTTGGTCAGTCTTCCAGCATACGGAAAAGAGTCAGCCGCCCATTCAATCCACAGCTTTCCGTGCTGTCTGACGACTTGAAGGAAAATGTTCGCGGCCCATCATATGCTAGGAGGCTTCACCCAAGTCGCTCATTGAACGCAACGGGGAGCTGGCGACATCAGTCATGTTTAGCGGCATTTGTCTGAGTACGACACGCAGTATAATACGGTGGAGTAACATTTGTAGTGATCTGGTTAAATAGCGCTGCAGAGGGTCGGGCTTACCCGAAAGCCTGTGCCCGGCGTGCGGACCTTGTCCAGTAAAACGTTAGTTTGCCGGTCGTGGGCTAAAACTCTATAATGACGGAAGAACGCAGAAGAGGACAAGGTTAGGGCATGTGCCACGTCACCGTTTGTCAGATTTATCCTTACAGTGAAAACGGGAGTATCCGTTTCGAAGAAGGGCAGCTGAACCTCCCCCAAAGAATATTCTCACGAAAGCAAACGATGGCCTGAGAACATATGAGGGCATATGGGCAGAAGCGCTACAACACCACAGATGGTAGAGGTATTCCTCTTCGTTCAATTCAATTCAATTCAATTCAATTCAATTTTCATCTCAAGGAGGTGGAGATGTGAAACGGTTTGTGAGCTTGGACACCTTGGAAAAGGCACAGCTTGACAAGTTCTCATTCCCAAAGCTTACACTTGGCACTAGCGCATACAGTAATAATATTAATAATGATGCCCAGTTACAACACACATTATACATAGAAAATACATTACCAAAATTTCAGAGATGACTGCAAACTCAGAAAATCAGATGATCAAACTTGAATGCCATGTTCAAAGATTCTGTTGAAGATATAAGGTAGACTGTACGAGAGAGATTGTTGACCATAATTTGTGCAGAAGCGCAGAAGGTCCATTTTTTATTTTTTCTGCCAAACATTACAAGGGAATTCATTTCCCTGTAATGTAAATAGATAAAAAATTTCGTCATTTTTGTACATACATCTTAACTGATAGTTGTATAGGTTTAGTATATTTATAAGATTACATCTTTTAAAGGAACTGTAAAGTGAAATTTGACCCCCCTGTTTCTGTGTGTGACCTGGTAGTGTTTGCCTGTGTGATGCCTCACATAGAGCCTAAGCACTCAAAGCGGGTTAATTATTACACAACATAAATTAGAAAAATTAAATCGGACGGTAGGTTGCGCCCCGTAACAGCTAAAAAAGTCATGATGGGAGTACTCCTGTCACGTGATACCGAAGTACTACACAATGAACTTACGACCGACTACTAATCTCCAATAAACACTACTTTTAGAATCACAAGAATTACCGAGACAATTCTTCAAAATATCGAAGAAACAGTATACCAAAATACTGTCAGCGCGGTCACCGCCCTCTGTCTTCTCTCCCCCCAACCATATTGCACGGCGACGGCGTTTATTGCGGCCTTGCGAGGTTTGTGTACGCAAAAAAGTTCATTTCGTGTCGAAATTGAACAAAGCTTCACCTGAGACGATGCCAGGTATCTACTGTAATGTTCGGGGATACACCATGTGTGCTCTTTCGACAAGGGACGTTGTGTACCACAAGATTCCAATGGAAAATGCACGGAAACGAAAGTTGTTGCAAGCGCTTGGTCAAGACGTTCGTGAGCCACGCCGTATTTGCTCAACCCATTTCTCTGACGACTCGTACGAAATGGTAGCAGCGGACGGTCGAAAACTTCTCACACGGACGGCAGCCCCGACCCCGACACCAGTGTTTCAACATGTGACGTCTGAGGATGCGAACACTAGTGCAGATGAGGTATGTATGTACCGATACACAGGAATAATACATATGTGTGGTTCACTTGAAATTCAAATCGATTTTTGTGATGCCTACGCTGCGTAATGTACCAAACGCAATATCCCCCTTCCCCTGGGGAGCCCCGAGCTCTCGCAGGAGAATACAAGTGTCAAATAAATTATGCGCTATAGATACTGACCGCATTCTTCATTCATATCAGCGACACAGGCTTCCATCGTGACTGACAAGAATGTGAAACTCAGAAGTAAAAGCGTGACAACGCATGATTTACCGTCAACACCTCTCAACCTTTATCCAGTGATGAATTCAACACCTATTGTCCATACACACTCATGCTCACAGGTGGGTCAAGCTCTTGTTTTGTTTAACATTTTAACTTCTGCATGCCTTGCAGGTGCATGATAGGACAATATCTTCACCACTGGTGGAACCAGCTGTTGAGTCATTCTGGAAATCTGAAGACAACAGTTTTGAATGGCCTGCTGATACAAGTTTGCAGCACAGTTGTACACGTTACTCGAAAAAAGTAATTGATTACAGTTACTGTTGCAGCTGCACTAAAAGTAATTCTTTACCGTTACAAATTACTGAATAAAAAATGTAATACGTTACCGATTAAAAATGTAACGCATTACTTTTCCCATTAGTTTTAAATTGTAGCAAAGCCAACAAGCCTGCAGTGAATGCAACCATGCAGCTCTTGTTGCAAGTTCTAATATGAGACACCAACATACATGATAAGTGAAATTCACAAATACGTTTGAAAGCAACATACTAAACACATGCACACGTTTATTACAGATTTATACATACATTTAAAACAACATCGAAACTTCGGCTTCGTTTTCTTACTGTTATGTTCAGTTCCCACAATTTATCAATACAGTCACCTATTTTACTGTTGCTCGAGTAGGTCGCGGTTGTAATATTATCATATCATCATATTATTGCGGTTGTATCATATTGCTGCGGTAATAACGCGTGTGTATAACATGTGTGGACTAGAGACGGCCGTCACAGTGACCTCTGCGTCATTGCTTCAGTCGAACTGGTGGTGGAACAGAAGAACAGATTGGCTTGCTGAAAAGGGTTGCCATTGTTGACAGAAGGTTAAAGAAGTAATCAATTACTCAGTAATTCATTACCGCAAATTGTAATCGGATTACTTGGAAAATTACTTGCTCACAAAATTAACTGATTACGTTAAAAAATTACTGAAAAAAGTAATTGATTACTAGTAACGCAATTACTAGTAACGCGTTACGTACAACTCTGGTTTGCAGATACTAAAATATCTTCTACTTTGCAGTGTTGTGCCCTCTGCTTCACCAGACCAGAAGTAGTACATCAAATGTGCATCATATTCAGAACTTTCCGGTGCATCTCACAAAGAGGCCACTGATGTTCGTGTCACGCTTCTCACCACAAAAGCAGAGTGCGCAAGTGAACACAATTTATCTTGGAAACGTCGGCCAGGAGTGAACAAGATGGCTGCAGGGAACATCCTGCTGTCCTGCACAATCCTTTTCAATGGGACCAGTGTAGCCAAGGTGTGAATTCATAGTGCCTTATGTTTTCACAGATTCAAATGACACCTTGTAGTATTTGCTGTTGACCAGTTCTGTGGTTACTCGAGCTAATTAATATTGAAGTCACCTCAACAGACCTCACCTACAACACCTACCAGAAAGGTCGCAGGCTCCATTTCGTGACACAGGTAGGATTATCAACTCACGGTCATGAGAGACTGAAACATCCAAATAATCTTACTGAAACACAAGCTTTCGAATAGAGTCTGTCCTTCAGTAGGTATGATACAGACACACATGGTACAGATATTTATACTGATGTACATTAGAGAAAGGGAACAAAGAAGGTAGTGAGGAGGAAATCCAAATTCTTGTTAGAAAGTATTGAGGGCACGAAAAAATAATACAAAACAAGGCACACAGGCATTGTGTAGTTGAATTTTCAGTTACAATACTTCTATCTGCAGCAATGACATAAAAGGTACATGTAGTAAAAGGTAAAAAGAACAAGCTTGTACAATTGCAATATGCAAATGCCATGCTCAGGAATGCTTAGTGGCGATGTAGTCCACAAGAGGATCTTGTAACAGAGGGCTAAGATACCGATGGGTTAAGAAAAAGCTCGAACCTGCAATCAAGTGCTGTGCACGTGCTGAGCTAAACCAGTGGATGCAGCGTACTTGTAACCACCTTTACAGGTGTAGTTCCGATTCTGAGGGGAATGCAGAGCTTCTACTTAGCATGTGGAGAAGTATGAGCTTACGTATACAAATCAGCTGTCATTCAGGAAACAATGTATACAAGCTTCGAGATAATGTGACTAGGTTTGACCTGGCACGCTTTCAACAGCCATGACAGCCATGAGGGGCCATGTTTCGATATAAAGAGCATAGGGAAGACACTTAGCCATGACCATATCTTATCTTTGCAGAGGATGTAGATCACCTCAGGAGTGAAACACCAACAACTTGCAAAGATGTGAGCTACAGTGAAGTAGTAGCGGTCTGCAAAAGGCCTGAGCCCGCACCAATGGCTGCAGTTGGACTGGTATGAGGGAAAACATCGGAAATTTGTAATAAGAAATTGAGAAGGTGTTGCAAAGATGGATGTGCACAGACACAGAAAAGGTCCAAAATTTTTGTCAACGATAGGGATGCCTCTGAAGAGAAGCCACTGTTGATGCCATTGGCATGACCCCACGTAAGGCCTTCTTATACTGATAAAGTCATCAACGCGAGATGTTATATTTATGTATTTATTTATTTCTATTTTTCTCGTGCCCATGAATGGCCAGAGGGCCTCCCTAATGGTGCACCATACAGACAGTCAATACAAAGAAATGAATTAAAACACCATAATTACATAAGATAAAACAAAAACAAATACTACGACAAAGACAAAACCATGTAGATGGCGAGACAACTGGCCTAGCTTTGGACCCATCATGAAGGAGGCATCGAAGTTGGCGTACGATGCCAAATAGGTCACCACTGAACAGATCAAAAACCCCGGAATGGGAGTTATATACAATCTGAAGCCTCAAAGAAGGCGATTTCTCGTAACTGTTACCACATACATAAAATGTTTTGTGGGTTCTAGTGTTGCAATGTGGAACATAGAAATTGACCCTTGATACGATCGCAGCTGAATCGGTATATATCTATATCAATATATAAATCGATTATAGGCAAGGCGATAGCCTATGTTCTCTTAGAGCTTATGGACTGGAACGTGTTTGCGGCAATCACCTGTGCACTGCACAGAATAAAAAAAAAGCATACATACATTGCGTTACTGGTTGGTGCGAAGTAGCACTTGCAAATTGATATGAATACAGTATGGGGATGTTCTCCTTCATTGTTTGCTTGTTTACTGTTATCACTTGTATGCTCATTCATAAACACAGTGATCAATAAAGCAACATTACAAGCCTTGATGTCTGTAGAATGTATTTTACTGTGTAACGGCTGTCTGGTTATTCCAGAAGGGTATATGGCAGACCTCTATTGTTCATGAAAGGGATACTGTTGTGATAAAGCAGTGTTCACGACCAAACCATCCAGTGTACTGCTGTCAAGATGGGAGGCATTCAATGCTGCCTTCAAGCACCTGAAAGAAAATTGAGAGCTTCATCTCAGTGAAATCAAAGAGACATATACATGGTCAGACAGCAACTACTACATCACACGTCAAAAAGGCAAAAACCTTTGTATGCCTCAGAAGGAAAGTTTTCCCTTATGGCATGTACAGCACATGCTTCAAGGACTTTTCTGCAGTGCTTTCAGCTTTCTTAATGGTCCCCAGAGCCACCTGGTAAACTGTTTGTAGGCAACGTACCGAAACTTCCTGCATGTATCATGGACAACGTAAAATTATGATATGTAACTTAACTAATAACAAATCGAAGGCACACATGGGTGAACTCACTTGTTCACTTTGCTGTTCCTCTTAACAGCGTACTCGTCGCTTTCTCTCACGTAGCAGAGGATACCTGGAGCAACTCAGTCTTCAGTCACAGTATTTAAAGTACAGATTTCTTGAAATGCAACCGCTGTGCTGCTTCAGTAACGTCTCATTTCGCGGCAACAAAGGCATTCTTCTGCCGTCGGCATCGGCACGCATCTGCCACAAGGACACCTGAACCGAAAGAGCAATGCCATATTTCCGCTGCGAGGTTCTCAACATTTTCATTACACATGAAGAGTGTTTCCCACGGCGGCTAGGTGACTGCTATGACGGTAATTCATCCTCCGTCGACGATTCTGCGGATGATGTCGTGTCACACTGCGTCTACCGCGTGCACTCGTACGAACAAACGTTTTGCGGGCGTGACTGCTGGACTATCGCAAGCTCGAGGGCATTCAAGTTTTGAAAAATCAACATCACACGACGTGGACCTCAAAACAACATTACGCCTTCGCCACAGACCGGGAGGCGGATTATAGCAAAGCGAGACTAGCCGTAGCCGACACGAGCCAACCCAGTGTCTGAGGGAGTACTGAGCTTTCCGCTCGAATGCAATCTTTGAAATTCGATTACTCAAAGAAAGAAGGGATTTAAAAAGAAATATTTCGTAACTGAGATGTACTCTTCCTAGGCTTTCATAAAATCATAAGATAACCCTCGGTTAAAATTCACTTTACAGTTCCTTTAAGATATCATTTAAAAGGGCCGCAATAGCCAATATTAACCAGTGCACGAATTATCTTATTTTGCATAAGCAGAAGACTGTTATACTATTTTTACTCGTCGAACCGCAGACTAAATGACAGCAGTTTAGATGGGACATAAACAGCGAATGGTACACTAGTAGCTCGACTCGGACAGGAAACGTGTGTCTATGCCTAGCAGTCATGCCTAATACTTTACACAATTTATTCTGAACGTATTCATGTGTTCACCCCAAAGCAATTGTTCATTAAAGATGAAACCGAAACATTTGACGGATTTTACTTTATCAAAAGAATTGTCCAGATATTTTATGTTTATTGAGGCTATAATTTAATTCTTATTTTTCGGCCAAAAAATGATTGCCTTAGTTTTAGTAATAAGAATAATGCGCAAAGAGTTTAAATTAGCCCATTTTTCCAAGTTGCGCAACATCACGTTGGTAGCGGCTATTACATCCATGTTAGAACCACCGAAAAAGATCTATCGTCCGCATACGAAATAAATTCGCAATTGGCATTGATGCTAATGCCATTAAAATAGATGATGAAGAAAAGAGGGGGGATATGTTTATTGAAAAAAATACGAGGAAAGGTTAGTCAGGCATAGACCGACTTGCTATTCCTTTCATAAAAAGAAAACGAAAGGAAAGAAAGAATATGAAAAAGAAAAGAAAACTAAAAGAAAGAAAGAAAACAGAAAACGGAAAGAAAACGAGAAGAAAGAAAAAGGAAGGAAAAGAAAGAGAGGTTGATCAGGCATAGACCGACTTGTTATTCCTTTCATAAAAAGAAAACGAAATAAAAGAAAACGAAAAAAGGAAAGAAAACTAAAAGGAAGAAAGAAAACAGAAACAAGGAAAGAAAACGAAAAAAGGAAAGAAAACGGCCTAAGAGGCATAAAAGAGGCCTAAGTACACTACCTTGCGGCACCCCATTGCGTATATGTTCTATGGATATGCGAAGGATGATTCGACGTGATATTCGACGTGACATCCCAAGTGGTTGTATTGTTCGCGATTTGCCAGATATGATTGTGATGAACCTAATGCGATCCCACGAATTTCGCAGTGACTTGACTGGCAAAGTAAAATTTATGCAAATCAAATGATTTACGTAAATCAAGAAAAACACCAAGTGTTAATATTTTATATTCAAGATTTTGAATGATGAATTCATTTTGTCTCACTTGAATGGCCACTCCGGAAACCATGTTGAAAGTCATTCAGAATGTTATATCCAAAAATGAAGAAGTACTAGAATGAATAATATTTTCGAGACACTCTGGAAATAGACAGAACTGAAATAGGACGATCATTCCCTCAAAGATCCTGATCAACCCTTCAAAACGTATAACAACTTTAGCAATTTCCATACCTGTGGGAAATAATCCAGAAGATAGTGATATGTTATAAATATGAACAAAAGGGTGGCAAACTATATCAAGCACAAACTCGCTAAATTACACGGTCATATTTATTACGTGATTTACATTTTTTATCCGAAAATATATTATGAATTTCTCTCTCCGTGACTAGATACAAAAATAAGGAATGGCATACAGATACAATATAAGCAGAACATAGATGTTTCTCGTTTAACATATGAGATCAACATGTGCGAAATACTCTATAATTTTTTTTGCTAGCTCATATCTATATACATCTACGCCTTCTAAATGTAACCGCGATATTCTCTTCAATAGGGGAAGGGCCAATGCATACCACACATATTAGTCAACCAAACATCTGTGGTGACCACCAGTGATGACGACGATGTGCCCCTGCTGGCTCGTGTAACATCACTGTACCATTATTATTATTATTACTGCGCTGGATCATCAGTTCTACCGGCACCGTCCCACGATCATCTGCCGCTGGGAGATTCCATCATGGCCGGTCAGGACTCGTGTGGAGGAACACCACCTCCTTTACATTTGGTGACCCGAACGAAGAACACCATGTTCGGCGTAATTCGGCTTCTTACCATTCAAAATTCCGACGTCGACTACCGCCATCAAGCTTCAGTTCGGCCCAACTTATCACCGCCACCAAACCTAGTGCAGACAGCAGTTGATGGCGCTACGGCACAACCCGTGAGTCCCCGAGGCACATCGTTCCACCGGGGGCTCGTAATAGGAGGCCACCATCTTCTCGCCCTGACCCGGCACCTTTCGGCTTGGACGCCCCGTACCTCGTGGTCCCTCACACTTCGCCAGGCTTCCACGTACATCATGATGGTATTCCCCGGACCTACCAGTGGCACCTGGTCGAACAACGCGCTCCCTTATCGCATTGTCGCGCCGCTGGTCACTCGCCCTGACGACGCCTGAACACGCTCGTGACTCTCGCTCACGTCGTCCCCACCACACACGCCCTGCCTGCCTTCGCCACCCTCCTCGACGCTCCGGTACACGTGACCCACCACCGACCGCCAAGTGACCGCTCATTCCTGCGCCATGCCTCTTGTCGCCGCGTCTCTCTACCCGATCCGAGTCTGAGGGGAGGAGTACTGCGGTGTTCACCGATAATGATGACGATGTTCCCCTGCTGCCACGCGCTACTGCGCTCATCAGTTGTACCGGCACCGTCCAAGCGTGAGTCCACGATCATCTGCCCGCTGGGACGTTCCATCTAGTTTGGCATATTACAGCAATTGAATACTATTTACATCAGATATGCACAGATATTTCGACTGAGCGGTTGATAACCGGCGGTTGAACCCCATCGAGCGGAACCGCGGTGTCACTCGATGGGGTTCTGGGTTTAATATATTCGCCTAAAACGGTTCTATCGGGACGCGGTTTGTTGTGACGGATTTCTCAATCCTCCCTCTTCACGCGCACACTCGTGGCTTGTGAAACATCCTAACGGCAGTCGAGATATTTGGAAATTCTGGGCCTACATCAGCATTTCAGACACATTCACAGCGCCGTAACCCCCTCCCCGTACGTTGGATCGACGCCAACATTTACGTCCGAGTAGGTCTTGAATCGCTCTACGATCGGTCAAATCACACTATGCGCCGGTCTTTAGCTGTTCGGATGTGGGCAGTGACGCGTTCGTAATGCCGCGTTTCCAACCTTTGGGGCCCTGTTTCTGAAAGACGGCGTCGTATAGTGTTTATTTTTGGGGAGCTTACTGCTCTCGGCGTAGCGGACGTGGCACAATTTACCGCAGCTCTCTAACGTTAGCGGTTCTCGAGTTACCGTTTTCCGTGTTTACACTCCTCCCAATACGTGGAATACACGGCTGTTTTTTTCCTAAAATACCTCCTATTGCACCTATATAGCCATGGGTGACATCGTTTTCAAGGTCTCAACATGCTCTTTCCAACCGCTGCTGTCGCGCAGGCGCGCCACGATCCGTTCTCCAGATATCGGCTTTGGAGTGTCAGGCACCGGTGTGGGGTAACGGTGCCTGAAACGCTTCCCGCTGTTCAGTGCCGTGACTCGCTTGCCCAACGTTCGATTTACTCGAAACTCTGGGTGCGGTGCTCCGTTCGCTGCGTTACAACTTTCCAATTCGCACCACCTGTTTATTTCCTGCGGTCATGGCGTTATTCATGAAATTCATGAAGCTAACCCCTTCCGCGACATTTGTCCCCGTTTTTAGGTTCGAACCCCGCGGTGGATCTGAACCTCCTTTTAACGGGTTGATGTATTCGACATGCCTAACGCGTAGAAATTTGCGGTACCTATCTATCTCTCTCCGTTCTCGAGTTAGGACAGCATGGCAACAGCGGCTCCTTATAGACCACTTTCTGTTTACAAACATGTGGCGTCCCGAGAAGACCGGTTCGAGGTTATATTTTGCTCTGGTTGGCAAGAAGCGGGAAAAACGCGTCTGCTGATAGGCCGAAAAGGCTGATAAGGTTGATAGGTGCCCACCAGCATGCTTTGCGCGGCGGCGAAATGTAATCGATGACGTAGGCGTGCAAGTGGTCTATACACGGGGCCAGTTGCTTTTCTTCTTTTTTTTCGATATCGGTTGTTTGTTGGCGTAGGAAGGCGATTGGGACTTGTTTTGACGGGGAAATCGTCCTCTTTCCGACAGCTTGGCTCCCATGTTCGCGCGAGCCGTTACAGGTGGCGCCTTGCTTCCTTGCTCATTCGGCGTTGATTCTCCGTGGTGTTCGCACGCATGTTCAGACGGCTCTCGCTCGGTAATAGCCTGTCGTCGTGATTATTGCAGCCGTCGGCACTTCAGCGGAAGCTCTCCTCGGGTTTTTCGTCTCTCCTCTCGTCCCACCTAACCCCCCAGCCTCGTCCGTTTGTCTTCGGCGCTTGCTGTCTTGCTGTAGAGCAACGATCATGCTGTCCCAAAGCAGACAATCAAAAAGCGATGGTGTATGACAAATCAACTTTATTTGTCCTCGGGAAGTGCCTCGAAAAAGCTACAGTACATATCTTTTTACGTCTTGTAACTGGCTTCACTGGAGCTTTAGGTGCTTCGACATCGAAGGGCAGTTCAAAAGCCAATGCTGAGCTATGTGCGTCGTTGTTGCCGATGGCTGCGGGAGAACTAAAACAAAACAAAAAATATATTGATGATCCCTAACTCTGCACGAAAATCACTGCTATGATAGGCAATCGATCTTGATTTCGTATTGAACACCAAGGCATTTGTCACGAATGTTCGTAGATCACAGTGAATAAACGGCTGCGACGCGCATGAGGGGCAACTAGCATAACCACACATTATTTGATTAACGGCATATCAGAAACGTACAAGTTACGGCAATGCACTGCACAATGAAACGCCGCTAACGTACCGAGTGACTCGTAAATGTTGTACGTAACACACTTAACGTGATAAACCTGCATTACTTCCTTCAGTCACGAAAAAGTAATCAAACTTGTCTTACCGTTCACCTGCAGTACGTCGGAAAGAGTGCAGACTTCCTCTCTGACAATTTCTCCGTCCTTTGGAGGTGCAGGGATTCCATGTCATGTTCGTCTTCCCGCTGTTGTGATGATGAGGTGGATGTGCCATTCCGTTCTCACATTAGCAGTTCGCCACAATCTAAATCTAAAGCATTCAAAACCCTCAAACTACCCCCTAGCGTCTGCGTGCATAACGGTTGCAGTCCGAGAGAACACGCGTGGCCGGACAGACGCGATGTCTCCCCTGTCGTTTTTCTTTCTCCTCCGTTCGACTGCTTCCGTTGAGCGGTTCGCGTGTTCGGATGCTCGCTCCTCAGTCAAATGACTCTCGCCCAATCAGCGCGAAGGAAACTGACGCCAGTTTTTTAGACCAATGAGCATCCAAATATTTATCCATATATTGCGTAGCCAATCAGAGATCTTCCGAGTACGCACGCCGGTGGCGACAATATTTTGGAGGCGGTGCGTTTCGCTTTAGAGCCGGCGGCTGGGTACTCCATGGATACGGCTGTAGAATTTGTATCACTGCGCCCATCTACAACGTTGCAAGCTCATTGGTCGAGACTGTGTGCGCGCTCCGATTGGTCGACAATGTTTTGAAATCGCGTTTTGTACGCCCGCATGTGCGTGCAGCGTCCCGGCGGCCGTTTCAGCATAGTTTCGAAATAGCACGACTCGGCCGGTACGGCGTCCTCTTGTGTTCCGTGTTTCGGTGGTTTCAGTCGACAGAACAGTTAGTAGAAATACGTTCACGGATTTATTCATGCGTCAATGTGATTCTACGCGTGTTGTGCTGTTTCTGGACACGATTATTATCCCACGAACAGTCCATCAACTCCGGAACTAGAATGCTTCGTGAGTTGGAGCGATTGGAGATTGGAGAGTGAAGAACACGTTCGGGCGCCGTCGGATTTCGAGGCACAACAAAGACAGAATTACGTGTCACACAAGCGCTTTCCGCTCCGCAAGCTGATAAACAAGATGATCATCATAAAGTGGTACGCACTCCTGAGACTGCCTCTGTATTAAGAAACGAATGGTGCGTTCGTTTTGCTTCAAGTTCCAACTTGGTTACAGTGTGTCAATTACGCAGTGGACTTTGTATCCACTGTGCACCCATGTATCAGATCTTTGAATCAGTGCTTTGTGTCAAATAAATGTTTCTTTTATCCAAAAGAACCTTCAGTTATTTTGAATATCGGTTAACGGCGGCAGGTGTGAAATCCAGTAGAAGTCGATGCTAGCCAGAGCCGGCCGAAAGGTCAGCCAAAGGTTAAGGCTCCTGATTGGCCAACTGGCTATGCATAATTTCTACAAAGTTGCAATCTCATTGGTTGTGTGCCCAGCGTTGTATGAACCATCTTTTGTAACCCTTGCTCTCGGTTGACCTTGCTCCGAGATTTTGACCGTCTTGCTGCCTTTCCTTTCCCTCTTTTTCCCATGGTGTGTGACTATATGTACATGGTTGTCTTCTGAATAGCAAACTGTTGCTGGTTTGAGTCGGGTGTCGTCCCTCTCTGTGCTCAGACTCAGGCTTTTACTTTAAAGAGCTCTACAAACTGCTATCACGTTTCGTTCCTTTCATTGTATACCTCTCATTCAGTGTCAAAATTGCTTGGTCCCTCGCCGAATCCAGCCCACCAACGCTCTGCGCTCAAAGCTCTTGCTCTTTTGAGCTTTTTGGACACAATAGGACTTCGATCCTTATTGTGAAGGGGCTCATTATTTCACTGGCCACATCGCCACCAGCAATGGGGTATTGTATCGACCCTGGCGATGAAACACCCCATTCATCATATTTAAATGAAGTTGTTGTTTGTTGTCTACTTTGGGGTAACACGTACACTACAAAGCAAGCGCGCAAGAAAAACAGGCAAGGCATGGGAAGGGAGGACGAGAGCGGACGACAAACCCGATAAGACATGGGAGAGGAGGTTAGGAAAGCAGGTCGGTCTGCGCAAGCGCACTTCACCCAAGCTTTTTTCCTCGCTGGTCACTCGGGTGCACTGTGAGATGTGCACTGTGTCCAGGAGATCGGGTGGTTTGGGAGCCCGCCATTTTCCATGGGCCATTGCATATATGGGAGCAACTGGTTTTGGTGCCCTGGAGTGCTGTTACTCTGTTTTTGTGCCTTACTAGTGATGCCGCGACCTGTTTCGGTGTGTGTACCATGGAAGATACGTCCAGGAGTCGTTGTATTTCGTGAATTGATGGTTAGTTGTGTGCCTGTAGTGCAATGTTTCGTGCCCATTTTGTTTGATGTCCTTCCTAGCATGTTTGTTCCTATTACTTTATCTCCTCAGTGTGATTATTACTCTATTGATTCCTGTTACCTTATCCTCTATCTGTCTGCTCAGTGTGCTCGTTACCCTATTGGTTAACCTACCGCAAAACCCTTTTATTTTGCGAGCCTTTCATTTTCGCGAATTTCGCTGGAGGCACGTACTCGCGACCACAAACTTTCGTGAAATCTCCCACTCCCCTAACCACTGGAGCACTGCCGACACAACGACGCGCTCCATCCCAAAAATTAATTGTGCTTTATGTCAACGAACAACGCCAGAAGCTTTGCTTACACTCCGATGCCACTATTGCCAAAGCATTATGCTTGTTCGGCGTGTTTACGGCGCATCGAACGAAGACCATACTACAAAAGCCCCGCGAGAACGGTATTGTGTACGATTTTATATGTGCACGTTGCACAGGTGTGCTCGAGCCTCTACATGTACATTTCAATGACATTTTTAAGTCCGACATCAAACAGAACTTCACATTCTGGTACGCTGACATGGATGCGGAGCAGCTCATGGATGGAGAAGGTACCGTCACCAATTTTGCAACGTCATTTGTGAAGACACTGCTTGGTTAATAGAACTAAGGCAGCCACTACGGGATAAACCTGATGTTGAGCACTCCGCGTTTCTTGATACAGGCATCGCACACGCTTGTGCTGAACGCGATTAGGATGGTTATTATATCTAGTAGTTGAAATAACGTTATTTTAATGAAACTGCGCTAAAAATGTTGTAGGCAGTTGTAATTCTCTGTGATAAAATTTGACGCCACGGTATCTCCCCCTACACGTCATGCATTCAGCGAAATTTTTGCGTGCCCTTACAGTACCTGAAGTTTTCTAATTCGCGAAATTCTGGAAAATTAGGGGCTCGCAAAATAAAAGGATTTCGCAGTATATAATCAATTCATCACATAACATCAGGGTGAAGGTGTCACATGTGATGCTCCAGTGGGCCTGTTACTAATGTGGAATTTATGAATTTCAGATGCTTTTGAGCGATTCATTTCGGTGAACAGCACAGACGAGGCAGCACACAACGACGTGGGTAAATGAACACATACATCGCGGAGATGTTGAAAGACATCAAGAAAGTTAAGCTAAAGGGCGCTGGAGAACTCTTCACTAGCTGACTTGTGTTTCCTGCGAAACAGATAGGGCATACACTTTACCGATGCAACTCCATCATCTGCTCCATGGCAGTGCAAGCTGTTACAGCCCTTGAACGTAAAAAAAATAAAAATAAAATAAACTTGATGACAGAGAAATGATTCTTTCTTTCGCCACTATGATCATATATAAAGATATTCCAGTTTGACACATCCACACTTTTCTAAGATCAGTACAGACACGGCGTCTGCTTTCAGAATGAATCCCGGCCTTTGGTGCTTAGTATAGGTCTAGTTCGGTCCCCCACTTATGTGTCACTGGTTGCGCCCTGTATAATCTTTCCTCTACATTGTTATACGACCCCTTCCCAGTAACGGCTATATCAAGACGGTATATAACCTTGTGCTCTCTGGGTCCCATATAATTGGCCTCATAATTTCGATGTGTATCGAATTATAATTGTACGGGACCCGTTTATACGGGATTATTGGATATGGAGCTTATGGATCATATTGTCCATATGGGTGCAACTCATAAACCCGTATACCCAACCAGTACCCGCACCCGTATACCCAATACGACTCATAAGCTCCATATCCAATAATCCTGTATGTATGGGTCTTATAATTTCCATATTTTTGTTTGTTTGTTTGTTTTTTCAGTAGGGCGGGAGGGTATTGGGTGCACTTTCGCGAGAATTTCGATCAGGATCAAATATTTTCGATGTTCCGGTGGAACGTGGTGTTCAGACCCACCCTGGCTGCTCCACTGCGCGAAATACTACCCACAAATGTAGGGGATCTTTTCTTACAGCCTATGCTCAAGGCTTGCGGCCTCGCATGACGTCGGAGTAGGTTCGCTGCGTGTATACGGACAGTGGACCGTATATACTTCGCCTTCGTCACTCGCCGTTATGAAGAGAGGCGTCGTCTGCACTGTAGTGCAGTGCCGGAAGCAACGCCTTCAGCTAGATGACTGATATCAGTGGCGCAAAACCTTCTTTAATGTGTGCTTCTGAACGAGGGCGGCTTTGTTTTGAAAGCATTGCGAGGAAGCAAGCGAGCTGGTTACTAGAATACATTACGAAAGCGCCGAAACTGCGGGACGACAAATCTTTGTGTGTGTCAGTTTTGTCGTCCCGCAGTCGCGGTGGTTTCGTCATGTCTGACTTTCTTTTGCGGTGTGATCCCAGATACAATGATCAGATTGATTTTGTTAAATATTCATTAGATGCATTGCCTTCATACTAAGAACGAGGAAAAACATAGCTTGTATTCACAGTTTTTACTGCATACTTCAAAGATTTTTCGTTCAAAGCCGCATGCATGTTTCGGGTTCCGATACATCCGTGTACCAGGACGCACTTAACATCACAATGCCAAACATGACACCATTACTTGTAAGAAAGTGCTGTATAATGTCAATCTTATCTCCAACTGAACGGGCATTGATATGAACATATCTTCAACAATCATTTTGGCTAGTATCTAAAGCATCGTCATTCATAAGGTCGTTATGAGAAGAGCTTAGCTAAACGTGCCGAGCAACTATCTTGTTGCCTTTGACTCATCTCAGTTTTTTTAACATACGTCTCCCGTTTGTGCACCATGTGTATTTCCACTCATGTTTTTTTCGAGCAATTGTTGCACTTCATAACTGTTTTAACACGATGAAAATTGATGTTCTGAGGCTGGAATTGGTTGAGCCCTGGACCGGCAATTCAGAAGATGTGCGTTTGAGCCCTGCAGCTGGCTAACCTTTTCAGTGACTACCTTCCTTCATTAACTGTTTTAACTCTGGACAGAGACCGTCATTTACATACACCTGCGCGGCCGACTGGAAATCTATATCAGAGCATTTTAAGCGTATTTGATTCGATTTCAGTTGTACGATGTTGCGCAATTGGCAGCTCCTTCGCCACATTAAGCCAACTATAGTCGATTAACTCGCCAATTGTACTACACCAATTACTCGGATACAAATACTTAATCGGTGCACAGCCCAAATGAACCGTTCTGGGTCATCTGTTCCGATGAATTCTCACAAACGAAGTGCCGATTGAATACTTAAATGTGATGTATGTTTTTGCAGGGCAAAGGACCAATGCGCCTCGACAACTTCAACCTTGGCTGTGGCATAATACCTGTATGGATACGGGACCCATGCAGCAAGCGGCATGACCAAGGCAAAGCATACTGCCCCACAACCCAAGAGGGGAAAATCTAAAATAAATGGCGATCGCAATGCAATAAACGCCGCAATCACTGCAGGAGTCATGATACTCTCTAACCTTTTTTGTGACCGCTAGCTATACTACACAGTAAGCGATACTATCATTAACATGCAAATGAAGATGGGCATGTAAGCACTTATTTAGTGATGTAAGCGCAAGTTATGCTTTCTTCAGTTTTATCCATCCAGACGGTTACGAAACATAACTGCTGACACTTTAGTCAGGTTTGCACAAACAACCACAAGGTTCTCACTGTTGAAAACTCACTCTAAAGCAATATTGCACGTCAGAGACGCACAAGAGCCACTGGTTTCATTGATTGATTGGCACTGGTTGCAGCGTCAGTTCTACATCAGGAAAAGCAACACATTTTGCAAAAGTTACATTACACTATACTCGCTTTTGCGTAAAAGTGTTTAAAAGAAACGTGCGTAAACAGCAGAGAGCATGCGGCATGCATCAACATCCACTTAGACTCGTAACAGAAAGCAGCCCAACACAAGTAGTAACGAATGTTCGCTTGATCCAGACCACCAAATTGTAGCCTTGAAATTACCTCAATTTTCCAGGCTTTCATGCAAATTCTCAAACCAAAACGAAAGGGAACTTGGTGGCTGCTCCTACATTTTGATACAGAGTCACTCATAAGAAATATCAGATATTGCATAATTAAATAATGCATCTCATTTATTGAATTCAAACAAACAATGTTTCTCCTTGCTGCTTAAAGGTCAGCTCCGGAGGAAACTCACTGTCACAGATCACAACAAAAACTAGCAGGCACAAAAGTTTATGCCTACTGAACGTACTTCCAAAATAGTTTGGCCGAATACCCTGTATTTGCTGCGAAATCTGTTTTTTGGTTTGCCGTCCGATCATCCGCTTGAACAGTTGACTTCACGGTCAGCTTTCGCTTTGGCTCTTCTTGGCTGCTTGCTCGCACTTTCGCAATCGCCAGCAATCGTCAACTGAAAGCGATATCGAGTGTCGTCTGTACGTCGGGCACCATTCTCTGTGTCTTAACTTGATCACCTTTTTTTTTCCTTCGGCTGGTCAGTACACACAACTTCGTCTAAGTTGTCACTTTATGAGAGATGCAGCGTGAGTGAATTGTGAGAATGCCGTGCTTCTCGCAGTTCGAGCAGGTACGCTCATCAAAAAATGATTCTTACCAAGTTCCCAGTTGATTTTGTGCGTGATTGGGTGGTAGGAAACCAGAGGTTTAGTGCTCTGAACTTACCAAGGCAACTGTCGTGTGTGCTCGAAGCATTTTGCATCCGAATGCTACGATGTCGTTCACCTGACGGCCGATTTGGACTCGAAAAGTCGCTAAAAAGGGATGCGGAACCTGCGTCGTTCTACGACAACAAAGAGGACAGCACCAAAGGACCGAAATTGCAGGTAAGTGTCCGTACGAACTTGCACTATGGCTTGCACACAATGTGAACATGTGAACGACAAATACGGGGCTGCTCAGCCCTATAGTCCGCGGTTGTATGTAAAACTACGCAGTTTCTCGGAGGAGTTGATTGGGAAATTACATTGGGACTTCTGTGTGATCACACTCTGCCTTTTCCCAACCATGGAACTACCCCATATCTCACACACATGGTAGCATATTGTTGTTCCTCTTTAAAAACCAGGCTGTGTCTGCGAGTGCTGTGTATTCAAGTTGTAATGTAAAGTTATTACGTGCCACAAATTCCATTGTGTTATTCTATACTAATGAAGTTGACTTCAGCAACCGCAGGCCTTCAAAAGGTGCTCGGGTACCTTGACCAGCAAGAGATGACGGTCAGCATGCACATCCGTGAATCATCGTTTTGACACATGGCACATTGCAAGAGGGCCACATTTCCTTTGTAGCACACCGTCGTAACACATGTATACTGTCCAGCCTGTGTACATTGGTTGACAACATATTTCCTATTAGAAGGGGTACAGGTGGGGGCAAGCTATGCTGTTAACATTGTTGATCACATTTTGTAGCTTAAATATGTAGATGTTTTTTGGACATTTCTTATCAGTGTTAGCCTTGACAGGTAAAATTATAATTTCTATAATATCTATAATTTCCCGGGAAAAAGGTACATACAGCAGCTGGTGAAGCAACCTACAATAATGGTGCTACAGCATTGTAAACCTGCACATGGACAAGCAATGATAATGAAAATCTGGTTCTGGTAAAATGGCTCACAATACTATGGCACATCATGGATATTTGGATCATAACGTTGCTTCACATATTCATAAGCATCAAGGTGTCCATGCAAGATGTGCACATCAAGACATTGGGAAGCAGCTTGGGCCCCATGAAGGTGACTTACAGTATTTCAAGCTATTGGAGCGATTACTAAGCAACTGCCCTGCATTCCTCACTTACAGGAACTGTAACATTCGAAGCGTTGTAGGGGATAGTGGATGTACCTGCCCTTCTGAAAGACATCCTGCCATTATATGCACTAAAAGTTGCCTTGCCTCAGTGCTGTTTCTCGGTCATGTATATAAGATATCACAGCACCACTTCCACTTTATCTGTGTGGCACATATTGTATCTACACATGAGCAATGTATGTGAGAAAACTACTGAAACATAGCATTGCATTGCTCCTTTACTGCACAAGCCGCTTCTGTCTGTTTTAGGCATTCTAATAATGCTAATTTTCATGTGAGGGTATGTCCAGGAGCTTACTGGCGCTCTACTCGATCTCTGTGGACGGTGGCTTTTCATGAGCCCCCGAACAGAACGGAAGACAATATACAAGGTCACCGCAAGAGTTACAGTGAATGAGTCACTACAACGCTGACAACCCTGCAAGGCATCAAATGCAAGTGGACAACAGAAGGGCTTCAGTGAACGTGTACAAGCAGACTCATACCTAGGATTTTTAGTTTTTGGCATCTCATTCACCATTAATCGGTGGCTTCTGAAGAAGCGTAGGGATGAGGAAACAAACACAAGATTTCCGTGCTCAAAGTAATTGGTATTCCACGTTCCTTAGCCATTTGGACTACACGAAGTGTCAGGGAGACATTAAAGGGGTTGGGACACTTTTATAGATGTGGTTTGTTACGTCATGGGTTCATCATGCATTGCGCACCATAATACTGATAATTTTTTTATGTGTCATATTTCGCCAGATTAAAAGCCTTCGAATAGATTCCCGACTAAAGCGCAGATGTGAAAGACCTCAGAGCTACAGCCAATTCCACTGATAGCCCTAAGGGCTGTGACATCAGAGCTGCTTGAGTTTTGCAATTCAAGATGCCCATTTTCTACACACTATTCCAGCCTTGGTTGTAAAACACACATTGGTACAAAGAAGCTTCTTTTATGTTCATGTGGGATGATGGTGTTGCAACCCCTTTCACTGATTTGTGGGGAATGAGGTCATTTTGCACATAAGACTCGCCACGGAACACCTCAACTGCACCTGTTCATCTTGCAGTGTGCTTGTTTACCTGTTGCGAGGGGTTATGTTGGACAGTCAGGTAGTTTTAGGATCTCTGTGTATTCAATAAAATTATGGTACATTCAATGTTATGTGTAAAATTACAGTATCTGTGGAATGTGTGGAGATATGCATTGATACAAGAAGTAACTTGGCTCCTGATACCCGCATGCAGATCCAGATGTAATAACGGTGTAGATGACGTATGCAAGCAACTCATCATCTTCATTTTTTATTTTATTTTAGTGGTTGATTAATGTGTTGGTGCATGGCTGCATTGGACTAGTAAACCAGCCGAAATAAGGTGCGAAGATATCCAGGGGCTGATAATTACACTCACACGGTGTACTTCTACTGTGCAGTGTACTCTTGAGCTCTCATAAGCCACGTATGCCCTCATGTAAGTATCTTGCTTGTTCTTGTATCTGGTGCTTGCTCTCTCGACAGTGTAAAATTTCGGCAAATACGTTCATCGCGAGTCTCCACTAAAGTTGTCATCCACTCCTAATTCTTACGTACACTCTTAAAAATGAACTTCACCGCATAGCACGCTCCTAGCCAACCATAATCTCCAATGATATCGCTATCTGCCCCGATTTGTTGAAAACGGGAGGCGTGCGCCATTTTTGTGACACTTATGCTGTTCATAATTGTCACAAAAAAGCGTACGCCTCCCGTTTTCAACAAATCAGTGAAGATAACGATATCATTCGAGATGATGGTTGGCCAGGAGCGTGCTATGCGGTGAAGTTCATTTCCAAGAGTATACGTACCTACAGTGTGTATACGATAACATGGCGTTGCCAAACACAACTCGTTCACCCGATTATAATGCCAAGAAGTGTGATTACTGTTCCTGTAACGTCAAACGCCATGCATTCGAGAGAGAGAAAGATGTGCGCAAGTGCATGCCTTCGCAAGCAGCAAGTGATGCAGCAGTGGTGAGACGAAACGATAAGAGAGTGAAGTCTTCAATTAAGCAATGAATTGGCTTACTTTATCAAAGAAACCTACAATGCGAATAACGATATCTTTCGTATGTCGGCGTAGCGCAGTTCGGTTGACGATACGTGACGTTCATTGTGTTCTTCGGCAGTTTGCCGCTGGCCGGAATGCGACAGCATAATTGCACGAATCCTAACTGGACAAGTGGTATCAACAGTGTGTTTTGGCATTGGCAGATCATCCCACTAATAAAAAACGATGCAATCAAGAAGCCTACGTCGATCGAGCAGACGCTCCCTGCCACCATTGCCTGTCTACATTCCCGTATGCTCCGTAGAGAGGGAGGGATGTCTCCCTCAGCACGATATCACTTACGTCAGCGGTAGAGACCGCGTGAACAGCTGCCATCATAAAAATGGCGACCCCCATGTCTGTTTCGAAATGGTTAATTTACGATTGTTTAAAATATGGGGCTGTTCTGTGGAAATGAAGGGTGGTTTCAGAGAGAGTTCGATATGGGCTTCCAGAATATTGTTGCAGTTTCAAGAAGTCAAGGTATCCCCGGATCTGACCTTTAAGAGAACAAATTTTTTCCCCTCCACTATGGAGACCTCGTACTGTATCTTTGGGTGATTTCATGCAGAATCAGGCAGGGTGGTCTGATGAACCTATCAGATTTTTTGCGTTCCAATATATATTGAAGCCTGGTGCTTGGGAAGTACAATGGCTGAGGAAATAGCTGAAAATATCTGATAGTTGATAAAAAAAAAGGATGTTCAAGACTGACCATTTCGAGCACAGCGCATCCCCACAATTTTCATGCCTCGTATCTTCGTAGCCATTAAGGCTATGCAGTTACTTTTTTCCACACTTATTGCCCATGTGCTGCTGTACTGTTTGCACTTTCTTTGAGGTTCTAGGTTTTGCATGTGTCCAGATAAAAAATCGCAAAGTCGCCTTATTTGCAAAAAATTGCACTCTTTCGGTGCAAAACTGCTTTTCTGCAAATACCAGAGGGTTAACATGGATCACAACGTTCTGTTCGTCTTTAAACGCTCTTTCGATTCATATAAATGATATTGTTGGAAACGCTCGGACATGCTTCCTAATGGGCATTTTGTGAGGGGTGGTAATGGAAAAACGCGGAACTTCGGTTACGTATTTTGCATATTCGCCCACTCATGACGTGGTTCATATTACTCACACATATTGTTCATAACAAGCTCACATAGCGTAGTGAAAAAAAAAATTCACTTCAGAGATGTCTGAAGTTCATTTTCGGGCTTTGGGCGCACACCTGCCCGGTGACGGGCGCACCGAGGGCGGACAGCGAAGTTTCGTCCCTTCGTGGATTCATATTACATTTGAGATTGCAACTTCTGGTTTGTATGGTTTATTACGACACAAAGATCAAATATCAATCTACACAGACAGGAGTTACGCTACGTAGGTCGGCATATGCGCAAAACACAAATTGAAAGCACATACTGTCCTTAATTGATGACAAACAGAAAAGCACAAAGTCTAACAGTAGAAGGCTGCTTTTCTCCACGCACTCTTCGAAGTTTTTGCTGTGTACACTTCACAAATGCCATTACCTGTTCATCCTGCTTTCCCCACATATCTCAGGACTGTACTCCAGGAACGCGCAGGAAGTGTTCCCATTCTCGTTTTTTTTGGGGGGTTGTACGATAGTTTACGATGCCTTACGCCGCAAGCATCTGAATATTGGGAAGCTTCGAATTTCTAATTATCTTATTTGCCGTACAGCTCAGGTTGCGCAGTGTAGCATTGTGCTGAACTACGCCACCGACACCAGCGCATCCACTCTTCCCGTGTCCCGTTGCAGTAAACACCCCCTTTGCTACTGGGTAGCCTTTGCTTCGTAGCTCTTACCACTGCAGTCCTTACCACCGTAGTTCACACAGAACACACGGTCTGCGCTATGACCTCTGTTCATTGTACGTCCTTAGAAAGCAGCACTGACGTTTTTGTGTTCTCGCACACAGCAGGAGTAGCATGTGTTCTGCCTAGACCAAGTGGCATGAAGACAACAGCAGCGACGGAAAGAGGCCCTTTCTCCATTTCTGTCGATCGCCTCTCCGATAACTACTCGGAAAGCGGATTATATTTCACTGCTTTATAACACATGATGTCATCCATCCAGCAGAAAATGTGCAGCTTCTTAGTTCGCACCTTCTGTTTGACCTTCGTCAAATTGCGGCACCATAAAACGCTACCCCGGCTTCGACACCGTGCTAGACATCTTGATGTGATGGGGTTACTTTTGAGTGTCCGCAGCGGAACCTCGGCAATTTCTGAAGTATTTTTTTTTTTTTTGCTGTACGCTTGTCCCTGTGTCAACTTGCTATGAGCAATATATGTGAGGAATATGAACCACGTCACGAGTTGACGAATATGCAAAATACGCAACCGAAGTTGCGCGTCTTTGCATTACCACCCCTCGCTAAATGCCCATTAGGAAGCACGTCCGAGCTTTTCCAACAATGTCATTTATATGAATGGAAATAGCTTTTAAAGACGAACAGAACGTTGGAAATTAACATTTTTTTTTTCTTAAATGAGGCGGCTTTGCGATTTTTTTATCTGGACACCTGCCAAACCTAGAACCTCAAAGATAGAGTAAACAGTACAGACGCACGTGGACAATAAGCGTGTAGAAAATTAACTGTATGGCCTTAATGACTACGAAGATACGAGACCGGAAAATTGGGAGGAAGGCTTGAAATAGTCAGTCTTGAACATTTTTTTTTAAACGACTATAAGATATTTTCAGCTATTTCTTCCGACAATGTACTTCCCAAGCACTAGGCTTCGATATATATTGGAACGAAAAAAATATGAGAGGTCGACCGGACCATCCTGCCTGATTCTGCCTTAAGTCACCCCTTTGTATTTTTTCGGTAAATGTTACTTAGTGGGGCCGCCCTACTTTTCAGCCTCTGAGCTTGCCGCATTGGCGAACTGTCACTCGTGGCAACGTTGCTGCGACGGTTCGCTCTGTACCGCCAATGCACTTGTCTTCGATTTGCCTTAACTTCGGCAGCTTTTTGGAAGCTTCCCTGACAATACCCTGACTTTTACAGTTGCATCAAATCCCAGTTGCCATTCCCGGTTTTGCAGCTTTTCCAAGTTGGTACACGTCCTGTGCTCTAATGTTGAGGTTATACAGTTACCTTCAGGGTAATGCGCTGCTTCCTCGTCGATTCCGGCCCAAGATGTATCCGATGACTTCAAATGCAACTATGAACCCAATCTCTTCTCTTTGTAATCTTCCTTATTTATTTTCTCCAGTTTATGTGCCTCACATTGAATCATAAAATTAATTTCTAGTTTGGAGAATTATGAGCGCAGGCTGTGCTGATACTGCATCGGTCTGAGGTGGATTTCTGTCACCTCGCGACAGCTGTTGTCGGTCAACGTGGCAGACAGAGCCAACGCCTCCTACACGCCGCCTATAGACTCCGAAAGCAGAGTGTGGGGGTATGTCGATACTGGCTCGCCCTTGTTGGCCGCAAGCAAGTGGACATCGTCACGACTATAGCCAGAGGTAAAGGGGTGAAAGCGGGGTGCACTGTGCTTGGGATGATAACTGGTCCGCTCTTTTGTTACCCATAACACGAGGGCTCCTCATATTTGAGGACGAGGGTAAATGTGTCTATGACGGGGCGACAAAAAATGCATTGGAATCTAGCGATATTCTAGGGTAATTTCTTCGCACCATGTTGGCTCGATCATTTTTCTGAATACGGCACCGGAGCACCAAAGGGAACAGGTGTTGTCATTGCGCCGAACTTCTTTAATTATTTCATAATTAACATAGTTAAGAGGCCATTAGTCAAGACTTATGAGGATAACTCCCCAGCAGGTCGCTAGTGCGGCCACAAAGTGGTTCACTTAACCAATAATATATAGTCATTTGTTTTATCTGAACTAATGCATTCCCATATTTTTAAAATAAAGCTGTCCCTCGTTAGACGGGGTGCCCTGTATAATGACGTAGGGCACTGCCGCTCCGGAGGTGAAACAACTTATTCTGTCATCACCATCATCATCATGTACATGTTGCTTTTTGTTGTTGCTGAGCAACCGAGGGGTTGAAGAGCAAGCCTACAATGACTTCCCCTTTCACTGTGTTCATTGTGAATCAAAATGAAGTGTGTAAGGTTCTGTGTTAACGTGCGAAGCAACTGCTCCTATAACCGGCGTGCCGACGTGGACATGGAGAGATGACAGCACTGAGCTAGGAGTGGGAGACGTGGGGACGATGCGTCCTGGGTCGACTTCAGGGGGAACTGTGCCGACATCTGTCTGGGAGAGTCGTTGACTATCCTTCAACATAGTCGCCCGCTGCAGTAATGAATCGGATCCAGCGCGATTTCAATGCGGCACGCGGAGAAGGTGCTGGAGGATTCGCAGGATCATCAGGAATGAAAAATCCCTCATTTCCTGAAAAATCAGGAAAGACTACCAGCACGCTGCGCTCTTCGTGCGCTGCGCTTTTTCAAGGTTCATCAGTCATCTCACACATTCTGAAAGTTGTTCACGTAGATGGTGCAGCCACCTTTTAAGACTCAATGGTACTATGTCTCAAGAAAGTGATTAGCGTCTTGGTTTTCCACACATACCAGGCGTTCTCGAGCTGCTTGATATCGCATCTGGCGATGAGACACACCAATCGTCATCACCAAAATAAAGTTGTTATTATTGTTGTCGGAGCAGCTTGTTATACCCGACGTATCAATTTTTTTTTTCTTCTCTCTCACCCTCTCAATGGCGGGAACACTGTTAAGTCACCTCCCGACACCTGTCGAATCTGCGTTACCGTGTCCAAAGAAAGGGAGATTTTTACAGCCGAAGTACCCGTCTACCTTAGTCTGAGAAGGACAGCATGAAGTCCCTTGCATTTGCGCAACGTTGTAGGCTCAACGGTTGAAGACCGGCCTCGGTGGCTCTGTTGGTAGCGTGTTCGCCTACTGACCAAAGGTTGCGGGTTCGAACCCGGCCGAGGACGCCAGCAGCTTGGTAGCAGGGTATAAGTTTATTTTACACGCCGTCTTCCGCGAGGGACCTTAAACACAGTGTGCCGTGTGTTGATATTTCAGCGCACGTTAACGAACCCTCAGGTGTGCAAAATCAAATCCACAGACCGATCACTGAGGCGTCGCTCATGACCATAATTGTATCGCGACGTAAAGTCACGAATTACTATCAATTATCAAAGTTTGAAGTAACCGTTCGTTGTAGCGTACTTTGTTGAACCCAGTGGAGGAGCGCGGTTACGGGCCGCAAAAGTATGGATGCAGAGTTAGCTTTAACTTTAGTTGCTTTCGGTAACTTTAGCTCGTACAGAAGAAAGCACCGATTATCGCCGGATCTCGGGCAAACAATAACAACAAATATATGATGACTACGGGAAGCTTCCCCGCTGGCGAGCTGTTCGTGTTACCTCCATTACATGTGCGACATTCGATGTGTGATATTGGAATGAAGTGAGATGAGTGACGGAATGCAGATAGCAGCACGGAAAGAGCACAGACGGTTTGTAAAACAGAGCAGGCACTTTGAGATTGCCTTCCGGGGCAACAGAGTCCTGGCGCACCGTGACCTACTTCTGTAGATGTGCATCGCTTTTGCTGCTTTCTTCAGAACAATGGAAATTTTGGGCGAGTTGGTGGCACATATTGAACAAAGGAAGAATTGATACAGGAATATTGTTGGGTAGACTTATGTGAAAAGTTACAGAAAGCGCCGAACTTCTTTAATCTTTCATAGTTAAGAAGGTCATTAGTCAATATTTATAAGGACAATGACCCAGCATATCGCTAGTGCGGCCACAAAGTGTTTCACTTAACCAATAATATATATAGTCATTTGTTTTATGTGAAATAATGCATTCTCTTATTTTTAAAATAAAGCTGTGCCTGGTTAGACAGGGTGCCCTGTATATTGACGTAGGGCAACCTCTTCCGTCATCATCATGTACCTGTTGTTTTTTGTGGTTGTTGAGCAATCGAGGGGTTGCGGAGCAAGCTTATACAAGTGACTCCCACTTTCACTGTGTTCATTGTGAATCGAAATGAAGGCAGTAAGATTCCGTAATAGCGTGCGAAGCAACTGCGGCTATAAGCGGCGTGCAGACGTGAACATGGAGAGAAGACAGCAGGGAGGAGTGGGAGACGTGGGGAGTATGCGCCCTGCGCCGACTTCAGGGGGAACTGTGCCGACATCTGTCTGGGAAGTCCTTGACTATCCTTCAACGTAGTCACCCACTGCAGTAATGAATCGGATGCAGCGCGATTTCAAAGCTGCACGCGGAGAAGGCGCTGGAGGATTCGCAGGATCATCACGAACGAAAAATACACCGATTTCCTGAAAAATCAGGAAAGACTACCTGCGAGCTGCGCTCAACGTGCGCTTTCTCAAGGTTCATCACACATTCTGCTTCACATAGATGGTGCGGCAAAGACTCCATGCTAATATGTTTCGGGAAAGTGATTAGCGTCTTGGTTTGCCACACATACCAAGCGTTCTCGAGCTGCTCGATATCGCCTCTGGCGGAGAAACACCCCAATCGTCATCACCAAAATAAAGTTGTCGTTATTGTTATTGTTGGAGCAGCTTGCTTATATACCGACATGTCAATTATGTTCTTCTCTCTCGCCTTCCCAATGCGCGGGAACACTGTTAAGTCATCTCCCCACGCCTGTCGAATGTGCGTTACTGTGTCCACTCTTTCCCCCATGTGCTTAATTTTCATATTGGTGAAAGGAAAAAGAATATTCAACAGGGGTCGGTCTGCAGGGAAATGGGCGATGACATTCGTTTTTAGTAAGATGAATGCCGCGGATAAATCATTAATGCAAACAAAACCAAGGCTCTATATACTTTACAAGCCGATGTCTAAGTTGCTCTCTGGGTACATTTTTAGGACAGAACCGCGTTGAAGTCATGAGGTACGTCACGGTGTTAGGAGTATATCTCACCGCGAACTTCCATTGGGACTGCCACATATATTATGCTAGGGACAAAATGTCCATTCCTAATGTGCACCTGTGTCGTCAAAGTTTACCTAAAGGGGTAAAAATGTTGATTTACGGTTCACTTGTATTCGCCATCATTGCGAAATTCAGCACATTCCAAGTTCTTCCAACAACATTCGCCGGTAAATGCACCATGTGAAGCCTAGAGCCTCATAAACTTGGTGAATTGTATCTCCGATGATCTCCAAGATCTGCTGCACCCTGCCTTCTTTGTTACGGCTGGAGAAGGAGCCGATCCGGCTCCGAAACGTCGGGACCCCTTTTTCGAGCTAATCTTGGTTGGAGCCACGTTCTTCCTCGTGAGTGGTACCCCACCAGGCACATCTTCGTTTATTCGATTCGCATCGATTAACATCGATTAAACAACTCGCAGCACGACCTTGGCTACCACCAACGGGCGGGACGCCTTAACCATTGCCAATGTCGAATAAGAAAACGCACCCACTGTACGTATCCTACGTAAGGAACGTTTCTCCGACACTGCCCAGTCCGCTTTGTTTAGAAGCCTCACTCAACCGGTAAGGTAGTCTTCAAACGTAAATTCAAAAAATTAATCAATTGTCTTTTCCTTAATTCTTTGACTTAGAAAACGTATGTACCAGACAATGTAGCAACAGACTCAAATACGTAGCTTCATATCCCAGCCATGCCCGGGAATGACCTAGCAAGCGACCCTTTTTGGATACTACTGAGCCGCCACTCAGTAAATGAACAGGTCGGCCATAAACACAATGGCTAGAGCCTGAAATGTTAACCACAGGTTTCAGCACCTGTTCATAATAAAGTCGAAAAACTACGTCTGTTGCGCACTGCTTGTATAAAAATACCGGGAATCCGTCTATTATTTTCTTGACAAATACTTCAACGATGAAGTGGATGTGTTAGAGGTTTTGTATTGCAGATACAATAGCGAGTTTTAGTGCGTCGTACGCTGTCGCCTTTGCGTAAGCCGCTATATTCCCGGTTGCAAAATCCCCGATTTTGAAATTCACGTTCTGGAAACAAAGACAATCAAGGAGAATAATCGCTTGCTTCGTAAGATGATATCACTGGTTAACCACTCAAATTCACGGGTTTTCTATGTCTGTCCCAGTCGTCTTAGCGAACGAAAGCCACAATTCACAGCCGTTAGGCTTAGCAGGGCGGACACGATGGACCAGCATATTGGTTAGGTTGTCATTAGGTTAGTTCAAGTTCGCTATTTTCATTTTTATGTCCAGGTTAGTTTAAGTTCGCAGTTGGCAGTTTCCCGCGCGCGACTGCGCATTTTATAGTCCGATAACAATTTTTTACAGTAGCTTATTTTGCAGCAGGGATTTTGATCACTTTATTTCGGGTACACCCGTATGGGATAGTAGTGAGTTTTAGTCGGAGCTCGCCAAAATAACTTGCGATCTCGATAACTCACGATACGCACAGTCACAATCGCCGATTGCGTGAGTCCCGCGTGTTTTCACACCGCGTGGCAGCACCTCTGCGATAATCTGCCATCACATTGGCATAGAAACGCGAAGGACCGCGGTTATTGTCATCGCACTCACGCTGCATTCAGATATCGTGAGTTCGCTTTCAGGGACTCCCAATTCAGGGACTTTAAGTGCACATATGCTGACGCGCTCTCAGTGGTATGCAGTGGTAGTAACGGGAACCACTGTGTACGGCTTCGTTTCAACGTCGTTAGAGAATTTTAGTAGACCGTTCCGTAACACACGGAACGTTAACGCAGAGTACGTAGTTCTCTACCGTGAAACGGATAGCAAGAGAGTTTTAGCAGGTCGTCAGGCAACGCTACGAACGGTATGGTAAGAACTGTGTTGTCATACAACGGCGATAACATGAACTACCCTTCCCCAGTTGTCTAGGCAGCTCTTTCCGAACGAATTGCCCAATATAACTACGTTTTCGTGCTCTGTTTTTGTTTTCTTTGCGTTCGAAAATTAATTTGTTGTTCCACCAACAAACGAAACGACAACGGACACCCCCTGCCGGTCAGTTCATCGCTATCACCCACCGTTATGGCGGACGCTGCTGCTCACTCGGACTTGGTTGGCAGCATCCAGAGACCGGAAGTTCGTGTTTTCGAATGGTACAAGGTATACGGCCTCTTATAAGAAGAAGATGTAGTCCTCCGTACAGAAGCGCAGTCTGGTAGCCTTCACTTCGGACACAGTCGACGAGGTGTTGCAGGAAGCCATGTTGTTTTGTGCAACGAAAACAACGTAGAGGACGGAACGCAAAAAGATGAGCCGATCGTTCCAACGTGAAAAGCGGAAGCCACGTTTCCGTTCCTGCGCACGCGCTCTTGCTCACGTGGAGAATAGCGTTCCTTCCGTTCGCTGCGTAACGGTCTGCTAAAACTAGTGAGTTTTAGTATACCGTGGAAAAGGTTATCGTGCCTATCGGAACCAATCGCAGTCGTGCTTGACTCTTATTCACTGATTGGTTCCGGTTGATACGGTTTGACGCAAGCCACCTTATCAACGGAGTGCTCCAGGTTCTAGCTAGGCCGCTTCTTGATGAAGCAGGACTAATTTTAACCTGGACATATCCTAAGCATAGCCCTTGTAATTTGACCCTGTGACAGGTGGGAGCGTGGTTGTTTACGGTTTTTTGTGGAAATGATTTCACTTCTTCCGTCCATTGTACTTCAGCATGAGGCCAAAGGAAAGAAATCTGAGCGTGTTGAAGCGCTCATTCCGAAGATTAATGTTTTACAAATCATTTCCATCCACCGCGTGAAGATTGTTGCGTTCTAGGTTTATCTAAGCTGGTTTTCGCTAAATATAGAAAACCGGAAACCCTATAGCTACTGATCTAAGCTGTACACCTAACCTGCACACAAGGATACTTCATATTGTTCCGCACTTCTTTCCTCTTCCTTTCTAGTACAGACTATTGTATTGTGCACCAAATTTTATTTGCCTTGTCGCTTTCACACTGCGTATTCGGGTAGCTAACTTGGCAATAGGGCTTTTCGAAATTAATAAAAAGAAACGAATTATCGTGTTCCTAATCTGTTTATCATGGTTCGGAACCACATGTGGTCCATCGTTCATCGAACATGCGCATAAGGAAGAGATACATTCAGTCGAACACCGCCCCTGCATGACATTCAGTCATGGTAAAGGTCGCGCTACAAGCAGGTTTTGATATCAAGGAACTCAGTTATACATTCCCGGGTGTGATTTTTTGCATTATCTCGTGAGCGCACTAATATGCCATAACTGACATCGCGTGCTGATATCGTGATCGCGAGAGCGTCATAATCATTCGGGTGAAGTCCGTCTGGTGGCGTGATCATCTGCGATCGCCGATCGCCTCGAGCCGTTTGATTATTTCAAGCTGCTGAAAATATTACGATCACAATATTGCGATACAAGGCTCAATATCGGCCTTCGCGTGAGCTCATAGTGAGTGTGAGGTCGATGAGCTGTTATCAGATGATTGTGATCGGAAGTGATCGCGGGTGAAAGTGCCGTCCTCTGGTTTTAGTATATCGTACGCTGTCGCCTTTGCGTGTGTACGTTATAGCGTGGATGTTCTGCACAATGCGCAAAGCACAATGGAACAATCCTGCTTGCTGCAATTCGCCATCATGACAATGTACAAAGCTCTGTTTATGTTTTGCGCGTGCGCAGAACTTCCAATTCGATCCCTTACGTACGCAAAGGCAATAGCGCACGATGTGCTAAAACTTACTAGTGTTGTGGCTCTGCACACTGCGCGAAGCTCCCTTTATGTTTTGCGCGTGCGCAGAAACATGTACCAACGCTATCCCTTACGTACGCAAGTGCGATAGCGTACGATGTACTAAAAGTATGTGGAACTCTATGGACTCTGTGTTGAACGTGATAATGGACGTGATAATGATCGTGACGTATAATTCAGGCTATATTTTTCCAGCATGTCATTTTCGGTATGCCTGTGTCGCGAAGCCGCCAATTATCAAGCTTGCACATACACAAAGATTATAATGAAATAAGCTCATACCTGCAACGCGCGCCCTTCCTCGCCTCGCAGTTCCTCGTCTCCACGGACCTCTTTGACACTCTATGACGGTCTTTGTGTGTTTATGTTTCGTTGATTGAGTGTTTTGCACTTCCTTACTCGCGTGTGGGCATCTGTGCCGCACAAAGTGTATATATTTGTATAGTTTTCACTGTCTTCTTTTTCCCCACCCTCCCTTCCCTTCATTTGTTCTTTTCTTTCCACGTGCTTTCCACATTCTTTTGTCACAGCCAGTCCCGAGCAGACCTCGGCATAAGCACGCTCACTCATGCTCACTCACGCTCAATTTGGCCAATGAACTGAGCGTGAGTGAGCGAGCAGAGAGTTGAACGGGCACTGAGTGAGCGTGAGTGAGCGAGCTGAGAGCTGATCGGACGATGAGTGAGCGTGAGTAAGCGAGCCGAGAGCTGAGCGGGCGGTGAGTGAGCGTGAGTGAGCGAGCCGAGAGGGTGATGAGTGAGTGAGCCGAGAACTGGCCTGTAGCGAGTGAACTTGAGCGAAAACTGCCGATGTATGTGTGTCTGTATGAAGGTACGAACGCTACGGGCAGGCGACGCGTTGCCCCTGTTAACTCCTGTTACACAAGGCGTCTCAATGCGCCCCTTATTTCTGAATGGCTGCCTTTCCGCGCCTTCATCGACGAAGAACGACCACAGCTTGCCGCGCTCAATGCATGGACCATGGCCCATACACTCCATGGAAACTCACTGCGTTCTCAGCGCTCATTCTTGGGCGACGCAACGACTGGTTCTTCGTGGAAAGCAATAACGTGAGCGTGAGTCAGCAAATAACTCAAAACAGCACAAACGATGAGTTGAGTTGGAAGTGAGCGAGCGAGCCTAGAGGTGAGCAGGCGGTGAATGAATGAGCGAGTCGAAAGCTGAGCGGGCAGTGAGTGAGCGTGAGTGAGCGAGCCGAGAACTGAACGGCCGGTGAGTGAGCATGAGTGAGCGAGCCGAGAACTGGGCGGGCGCTGAGTGAACTTTAGTGAGCGAGAGTCAAAACTGCCGAGGTCTGGTCCCGAGTAGTTTGGGAATAACATATTTTTTTTTTACCAATCAATGAATCAATCCTGATGAAGTTTGACTGCTCCCTGCAACACAGCACATGGCCTCCTGATAAGCGAGTTTTAGTACATCGGAAGAGCTCTTCGAAAACAATACCGTAAATGAAGTTATCAAATCCAAGCATAGCAATGTGACGTCACTGGCTTCGAAGGAACAGAGCGATTGGCTTATCATGTTTTCGGAATAGTTGTCTTGAACACCTTCCGATCTAGTAAAACTAACTATACTAATTCTGTTAGCTGCATTTTCGCTCGGCTACTACTGTTACTTCGTTCTAGCTCATTATCACAGTATTCTGTGGAATGCAAATGTGCTTAATTTCTTCGCGTATAGGCACGGTTCGACAATATAGGATAATTTTGGTTACCAAATTCCTTCGTAGACAATTTTACGAGTCGCTGCGCCTTACTTAAAATATCATGTGGGAACCAAGCAGTGTTTGAAAGCCGGTGTAGAAGCCATATTAAGTCTCATGCAGTGGAAGACTGCGGTAAAAGAAAGCGGCATTCGTCGGGGGAGAGTAAGGGACAATGTGGGGTCAACGGAGTAAAGCAGAGAGTGGGTGGTGATGTCCCGTTGCCATTGAGACTGCATCATGAGGCTAGTGAGGCTTGAGACGAGGCAACGGCGATCATCCACAAGAGAAGATGATGGGGACACGTCGGGTGTACTGGTGCGGGCCTGCGGCTGTTCGATCTGCGCCCTCGTTTGCGCTGATACCCACATCACCCGGAATCCACTGGAAGACGATAGAGTGGCCCTGTGCGCTTTTTTTCTTGTATACTTGTAGAATTTAAGTGACCACAGGACTGAGGAAGCCGCGAAGTCCCATAGTTGCTCTGCCAGTTGTGCCACACACTGCAGCGCAGATCTGCAGTCCGTAAAACCGACCCAGGAGCGAACGGGACTGTCAGTAATTTTCCACAAGGCGAAAATAATAGCTCAGCGCATGTTGACGATGTTTTATGTGAGAGATGATGGCCATCTGAAATTGCCTCGGAGGGAACGACAAAGGCAGACGACGAACTTCCCCTCGTGGTTGAGCCGTCCGTGAAAACTGCGGTGGGTCTCGTTCAATTCTGAGTGCGGTATTATTTACTCATCAGTTACGGTTCTTGGATCAATTCAGGCTTCTATACTGCGGCTTGGATCAACTGCAGATGTTACAGGTATAAAAGGACGCAAGGAAGTTGAGTGTAGATTTTATCTATGTGTCATCCATTGAGGCTGAGGCGTCACAACAAAACACAGCCACGTTACACGGACTCAAGAACAGAGTTTGAGTCGGTGTGCGTTCTGTTGTACTGCCCCGGTTCCATG
This sequence comes from Ornithodoros turicata, assembly GCF_037126465.1. Lineage (NCBI taxonomy): Eukaryota > Metazoa > Arthropoda > Arachnida > Ixodida > Argasidae > Ornithodoros > Ornithodoros turicata. The sequence continues at coordinate 48,857,656 of NC_088202.1, read as the reverse complement.
GATATGACACTTAGAAAAACCAATTATGTTCGTATTTTGTTCGTGATGACCTCTACCGTACCTTTCCATCGTGACAGGTAATCAGAGCCCGGCCGTATCCACGCAAAGCACAAACGCAGCATCTGTGTTGCTCCATCATTTTTATTGACAGTTTTCATATGTGCGCGTTTCTTTTGACATTTTTACTGGTAGGCAACTCTATAAAACGGAATCGAATTGAGATTAAATATCATACTGAACTTCTCTGAGGTGTGACTTTGGACATCGTGGCAGCGCTGACGTTTTTGGGGCTCTATCAATCAAGAGGTGCCTTGAAGTAGTCAAAATGCAACCACTAGCACTCGTGTTCATGTTATTCCTTGGTCTTTGCTATGCAGAAGATATCAACTACGTAAAAGTAAATGTAACGCCGTGTCCTGGTAAGCATACAAGCACACTGTTCTTACGTTATCAAATGAATGAGGTTCTTGGCTTTCCATAGTTAGAATTCCAACATCATGTCGTGGCGCATTGTTTTGAGACCCATCGTATGACAAATATTTTTTTTATTTGCAGACAACAATCTCACATACGCATACCTCGGTATCGAGAACTGTTCGTCGGAACCCTGCGAATTTTTTTTGGGAAGCAAGATACGAGTGAAGTTCATGTCCGTGAATTACGCAAGTACGCCCTCAGTCCATCCTTTGTGTGGAGAAACGCTAGGCAACAGGTTGCTGATCGTTTTGAAATGCCTTTATTTATATTTGCTCTATTTACACATTTATTCTCTGCTCCCTTTTTATTTTTATTTTGTTAGTTAATAGCCAGATGAGTCGGGAGGAATTAGTGATTGCAATCACACGTAGATAGGAAATGTATGCCATAGAAGGAACTAAAGCAGGTAATGTCCTATCCCATACAGACAAATAAGGACGAAAATGGGGAAATCAAACTGGAAGTGGAAATACCTCCGCCAGTACAACGTGCAACCCAGCCATCATGTCTATACTTTTCTTTCACAACCAACCAACCAAGTCCCCAAGCGCCAGGAGCGCTGCTACACAAATATATAGACGAAATATACCCCCTATACTTAGCCGTAAAATGGGCCTGAATCTCGGTTACTGCTGGGCCGCTCTGCTTTTTACAGGAAAGTTCTCGTTGTCAAAACTCGTTAATAGGTTTGTTCTTAAACAACAGCGTTACTATAACACGGTTCGGAATTAATTTTCGCAAAAGTTATTTCGGAACAATAAGAGACAGCAACCGGCAACCACGGGCGGAATAAAGCTGGCGAACAATTTAATGGTGTATTTACGTATTTCGTTAGAAAGCCACTAAACCTCTGGAGTGAAACAGAGAGAAAAGCATTGGGATGCCTTGTCTATTGGTAGACCAGGTGTGCCATTGGAAAAATGTACCTGTTGTTAAGCGGTACTTATATGTCACGAGATTTAGAGTGTACAATAACGGTAGTATTCTGGTAGCGTCGTCGTAGTATTCCTGCAGTAACGGTAGTAATTTCGGTAGTATGAACCTATGTCCTATGATATTTCGTGAGTCTAAGGAATAAGGTACACTACAAGGCAAGCTCCAGTTGGAGCGAAGTGTATAGAAGAGCCAGAGACAGATGTGTCACTCGTATGGCGATGAGTAGAACCAGACCTCAAGTAGAATCTCAGAGTATTCTTGTTCTCGGACAAACACAGTCCCTAATGATTGCTACCTACGACAGATGGTCTTGTAGCTTTCCGAGTGTAAAGCTGTTGGACGTCTGCAGAATCTGCCTATACCTTACTTTCCAGAGCAGCGGTGGTTTTTTTTTGCAGTAACTGCAAGTTTTGTGCAGTCGTACACGTTTCTTTGTCTGCGTCACTTCTTGTTAAGATGGTCAAGAGAAACAGACTCCATCCATCTACCTTGAAGAAACTGGACTTCTGGAACAAGAATGCGCCACAACACACCTTATTTATGCTTGCTTTTTTTTTTTTTTTTAGTACGTTAAGTAAGTAGCAACACACCGGGTGCCTGTTTTTATTCCAGACCTATTTTAAAGCTAGAGCAGTGCAGATGCCGTTTTGCATGTCAGTTGTACAACCAGGCGGACATTATTTGCCGTATGTCACTACCAGCTGGCTAATTACCTAAAATCCATTAATTATTTTTTTAAGTACATGCTTTGGAGGAAATGGTAGATCGCGAACCTGGAGGCAGCAAGTGTTTAAAATGAATGAATACTAGTAAATGACCACGGACGGGGACATCCATCACCAGCTGATGGTATGGAATTCGACCGATAACGAAACCGTGTGCGCGGCTGAACGCGGCAATCTACGTGGTCAAACTACAACTCCAACTATACGTCGGAGTAGAGCCCTGCACGGGCCGACTTTTCCGGGCAAATCGAATAATGGCCCGCTCGGCCCGGTGACGGACCTTCATGTTTTTATGCGGCGCGGCAAGGCCTGATGGCCCAGTGAATAGACCCCGGCCCGGTGACTCAGCACGTAGATCCCGGCCTAGTATTTTCAGACGTGACGTACGCGTTTCTAGCTCTTATCACACAAATTTATAAGTAGACTTATAAGAAGAGAAGACGCGGCTACAAACATACAAGAACTGTCGGTTTGACACCACAACAGCACGAGACAAATTAAATCCAGGTCGCACGCGGGCAAGCGCGTTACCGTTACACTACCAAGGTTTTGCGGATATAGAGGATGCCGTTGACAAACTCCTCCCAATCCTTACCCCTCTCAGCAAGCTTTGCGAACGTGTTCGTGAAATACGTGTGGAGTCAGGAGCAATGTAAAGTGGCTTTGAGGATGTTACTGAGTGTCGAATTATACGCATAATGCAATGTTCCTTGCTTGTTTTTGCAAATACTATGCACAGGAATGACGCAAGCACGTGATTACATGAACTAATAGTCCTCCATTGCGTGGAATTAGCTGCGTGACCCGGTCGAGCATGACTCTCGGAAACATGTTTGTCGGCCCGGATCCGGTCCAGCCCGGAGCACACAGCCACTAACAAGGCCGGCCCGGCCCGTGCAGGGCTCTACGTCCGAGGGCCACGCGCTATGGAGTGATAATGCCGACCGGCGTCGGTGCTTATCTACCTCGGTTTTTTGTTTTTTTGTTTGAGAGACCGCAGTAGGTCACGGACACGAAAAAGGTTGTCCTTCTTGTGACTAAAGAGTACACAGCTTTGATATCTGCTGAATTCCACGCCAAAATAAGGAGTGATGGATATCTGAAAGGGGATGCGTGCCCGTTTCCAGATTTTTAAAGAATGAGCTGGCACTAAATAGTAACTGCCTCTAAACTTAGAATCTCGTACTCGCTAGAGAACTTAAAATATAAAGTTGAATTTAAGGTCATCTGGTAGTTACACACTCCCTTGATTAGAACGGCCGCCTTACAGCGTGACCCATCCGTAAATTGGCGTCTGTGCTTCTCCCATAGCTTTTCCGTAAACCAAATCTGCATGGCACCAAAACAGACATCCGGGCCGTCATCATTAAAGTGATGATCGGGCAGATATTTTGTGAAGCACAATGAAATGCAATAGTTCCAACTTCCGCTTTGCTTTACACCTTTCTGCGTTGGCCAAGTACACAATCACTGACCGTTGTTCGTTGCTCTGAGTGTTAAATGTCTGTTACGTTGCAGCTATCACCCGAGATATTTGTGAAAGCGGCCGGCTCATATTTTCTTTTGTGTCGCAGCACGTATTACAGTAACACCATTTTCACTTCTCTGCGCAGGGTTTACTGTGAGCGTTGGAATACATGCGTACTTCAACACGACAAATAAGAATGTAACAACCAGGTGGCGAATACGCACAGATTGCAAAACCCCAGGAACAAATCACATATGCTGGGCGAATCCCCATGTGACAGTTAATGGCACAGTGGACTTCAATATCGACCATGACAAATATTTCATGGTGAGTGTCGTGAGCCTTCAGGCCCTACTCACACAGACTTCAATCGGTGTGTGCCCACAGTGTTACATGAGGAAAGGGAATGTTAAAACGGTTCGTGCAGTTTAGCAAGGAACGTGTTTGTTCGTGTGACTGTGACAAGGAGAGACACAGCATGTTCCAGACCAACAACAACTTTATTTTGCAGCGTTGGAATAGCATAGAATTTGCATTGCATAGCATGTTGCAGAGTTTGATAGACTACGCTTCAATCTATGAAATGTTCCGTACTAAGGAAAGAAAGCAGCAGAAAAAGAAAAAAAAAATACGAGGTGCGTAAAGCTGCTACCTGGTCCTGAAACGTTCTAAAATAACCCGTAACAAATGCACGGGCCACACATGCATTGCGTGGTCAACGTCACCTCTCGTACATGTTAACTGTGTATCGTAATTAGAGGAACATACATTCTGATACGTCCTGCATACAATAGTGACATTGGAGTGAGAGGACCGAAACCATGCCTATCTATGGTGTCTGAATACTGGCTCGCTTTCTATAGGGGGAAGACAACTGCGTCGTTTGCTACGATATCCGCCATCTTGAGGCCCACGCGCAGCTCGCGCTTCGCTGACAAAGCTGCACTATGCACTTAGCTATAATACCGCGCTTTCCAACAGAGCAAATAAATAGCAGAGGAGGTTGGAAGTACAGTCAACCGACCATGGCTGTTCCCGCGGATTTTTGTCACAACGCGAATTGTCATATTAACGAGCAACATGGGTGATGCTCCAGGTAAGTCCTTCATAAAGGAAGTCTGTTTGGTTCTGTCTGATATATTGAAGACGCAGACATTGCAGGCTCAGTTTTGCAATTCAATTTACTTTATTTTACCAACACAATATTTACAACCTTGCAATTTATTTACAATTTATCGAAGAAAGGAGTCCGTTAAAAGCCTCTGCGTAGAAAACTCTAAATATGTAGCTTTTCCGGAAACTCAATTTTAGTGGCGATGGCCAATACATTCTTGGACCACTGGACTTGTGAGTCACGAGGATGATTCTGTAGAAGCGGGGACATGACTTTGGCATTCACCGCTCGTACGTTTTCCTGGCGCCACTGGATTTTTGATCAGGAGGATGACTCAGTCTGTGGTGGGTGGTCACAATAACGGGGCAAGAATACAAGTGTTCTCTGCAGTTCCTCCACCAAAATGTTGGTCATACTCGGATTATCGAGTTGTCATAATAGCGGCCTTTACACATCATTCTTGTGTAGCGACATTTGTCTGAATACGACAAGCAGTATAATACGGTGGAGTACCATTTCTAGTGGTCCAGTTGAATAGCGAGGCAGAGGGCTCACCCAGTAAAGCGTTATTTTGCCGGCCATGGACCGGAACCCTTTAAGAACTAAAGAGGGCTAGGCCAGGTCATGTGCCACGTCAGTGTTAGTCAGATTTATCCTGTCAGAGAAAGCGGGAGTGTCCGTTTCGAGGACGGGCAGCTGAACTTCCCCCAAGGAAAGCATAAATATTCTCACGAGAGTAAACGATGGTCTGAGTGTACTGGAGGACATCTAGACCGGAGAGCGAGAACACCACAAAGAGAAGAGGCATCACCCTTCCTTCAATTCAATTGAATTTATTTTCATCTCAAGGTTATGGAGACGTGAAAAAAGCTGTGAGACAGCTTGATAAGTTTTCATCTCCAAAGTTTACACTTCAAACTAGCACAGAGAGCATAGGTGGGCATTTGGGTGAAACCACACTCGCCCTCACGGCCCTCACGGCCACATGCCCTCACTCGCCCTCACACCCACCTACGGCAATCACAAACGCAAGCCCTCACCCTCACGGGCACATGCCCTCATTCGCCCTCACACCCACCCACGGCAATCACAAACGCAAGCCCTCACCCATGAGGTTCTTACCCTCATATGGTCTCCCGTGAGTGCACCATGAGGTTGTGCCCCTCATGAGGCTTCCTGTAAGTGTACTCATGAGGTATGAGGGGCGCCAGGGCGTGAGTGAAGTCACTGGTGAGGCCTGAGGGGTGTGAGGTCAGTATGAGGGCATTCAGAAATGAGGTCAAATGACGCCAGACGGAAGACATTGATGATATGGTTCCAGCGACACAACTACAGGCTGTGTGCACTTTAAAGGGCCGGTGTGCACGTATTTAGCAATTTCGTCTACGTCGCGCTGGGAACATAGCAAAGCGTCCTGAGCTTACTGATTACTTGCTGATATGGTTCCAGTGACCCAACTACCAGCAGGGTGCACGTTAAAGGGCTGGTGTGCTGGTTTTTAGCAATTTCGTCTACGTCGCGCTGGGACCACAACAAACCTTCCTGGCCTGACTGATTACTTTGCGATATGGTTCCAGCGGCCCAACTACAGGCAGGGTGCACTTTGAAGGGCTGGTGTGCCCGTTTTTAGCAATTTCGTCTACGTCGCGCTGGGAACACAGCAAAGCGTCCTGAACTGACTGATTACTTGGTGATATGGTTCCAGCGACCCAACTACCGGCAGGGTGCACTTTAAAGGGACGGTCTCGTACAGATCGAGCGATTCCGAAACTTAGCTGAAATTATATTCAAGAGTGCTACAGAAACACAGTCGCGAAGTTTCAACCAGAACAACGCAGTGGTTTTCGAGAAATTTGAAGAAATACACAAATGTTTCCAATAAATGAAATGAAATTAAAATGAAAATGAAAAAAAAAATGCCGTGACACCAGACGACGGAAGTGGCAGCTGGATTCAACTCCCTCTCATGCAACGTCACGTCACATGTGATGTGGTTATGGGATTTATGATGGCAGGTCGCCCATTGGGCGACCGAAGCACAATGCAAAAACACTCGGAGGTGTATGCGCTTTGCGCTTGGAAGTTGTCATGCGCGACGTCGTAGTGTCTGACAGCAAATTTAGCGATAGTGATGGGTCCCTGTCACTAAGCGGTGAAGATGAGCTCATCGGCACCGACCGATTGAGTAACGGGGACGTCGATGAACCTTTAGCTGCTGACCCTTTGCCACAACAACGTGGTTAACCAGTGGAAGTAGTGGATGATCCTGAATCGATTGACGGGTAAGACTCATCCATAAAAGCGCACTTTTTTGCGCTTATATGTTCCGCCTGATCGTGACACCATTCTAAATTGTACAAACATTGCAGGTGTGTGTGTAACCACTGCTCGCCAATACCAGGATGTGTTGTGCGCACAATCCGGAACCTGTTTCGATCCGTCACGTACACATGGTGTTGTTTTCTCCTGAAAGGTGTTGTAAGGTTTGTTTTTGTTGCGCAGCTTTTCATTTGCATATAAAAATGTGTGTTTCATGGTACGTTATGCAAAATTTCAGACTTGGCATTTCGTCATATGTATCACAACTTGGATATCTTCTGAAGGAAGCTGCTCTCTCTACCCATTCCCGCAAGCGACAGGAGGTTGTCAAACTGATAAGTGAAGGCTTTCCATTCATGTCATTACACTTGGAGCAAATGACAAAATCAAGGATGAGCTGATCTACGTCAACGTCTTCAATTACCGCTGGCCTATGAAAAAAAAAAGCCCTTTTCAGGACCATCCCACATGTCTCCATCAAAGACCATGCTTCTGCATCGAATAAGCCCTTCTCATCATTGATGATTATAATATTTCATATCAAAAATACCTAGACGTGCATTACGAATGTGCAAGATGGAACAGCCTTATTGTTGCTAATGTTATGGTGGTGTGTTCATGAGCCCATACTGGCTCAGATTTTGATTGTGTCAGAGGTTGCACAGATGTCCAGCACGTTGAATATAAAAGATTTGGAAATGTTTAAATCAGGGTGTCGAACCGAACCCGAACCCGAACCGAAAACCGTACCCGAACCGTTATTTTTGCCGGAACCGAACCCGAACCCGAATCGAAATTTTCATGACACTGTTGAACCCGAACCGGAGCAGAACCGTAAAAAATATTAGCGGTAACCGGTTCGCAACAAAACGGTTCGGACATAAAAGAAGTCAGCATAAGAGTTCCTCTCTATCCCCGAACGAAGACACAATGGTATCATCATCACGCACCTATATCATGGATTTCAGAAATTTTCACCTAACAGTGAGACGACGACGTATAGTAAGTATACTTTCAGCGTCTTTTTAACATGTTGAAGCGCAGTTGTCCTTGTGAGCGCCGCGGCTAGCGCCCCACGCACGCGGTGCGGCATCTACTCTTCAGAGACGAGGTGCCACGCGGACGAATGAAACAGGAATGGAGTAGGCCAGTTATGTAGCTCTACAAACTGAATATGCGATCAAATAAGCGCCCAAGATTTCCCGTTACACGTGAGCACTACAAATTAAACAAGTCAGAAACATGAGAAGTGGAGAAGGAGCGTACGCAGAACGGTGCCTGTTTGATTGGTCGTGGCTTGAAAAGTAAATGTGGTTCTGCTTATTGGTAGTGCAGTTGTGTCGTGACATATTGCCTTTGTGTTGTGGATTAACTTGTACACTGCTGTGAGCTCGGACAGAGTAATGCTGGCAGGCTTATTTTCGACATGCTTCAGTACGGTTTCAGATCGATTCACGTTGCGAAGGCAGTGTGCCGGCTAGTACTGTCGTCTATGTTACGCTGTCCATCTTATTAGGCTTCCTTTAAGTGTATCTTGCTGGCACTGTGCGTGTGAAAAAAGAGATTTTGGGAACAGAAAGTAGCAGGACTACACCGCTTCAACAGCGTGGACTCTATTTGCAATAAGTGTTCATCCATTCCTCATTTCTCTCGCTAAAGGGCTACCTCACCGCTAGAGACGTCAATGCAGACAACAGCAGTAAGCTATTAGCCACGCATTTCCTGATAAAAGCTGTTTTATGGAACATGTAAAATGGAAGCGTTGAACCGGTTCGCGAACCGGTTCGGGGCTGCGAACCGGTTCGGGACTGCGAACCGGTTTGCGAACCGGTTCGATTCTTGGCGTGGCCGAACCGGAACCGAACCAGAACGAAATCAAAACAACGTGAACCCGAACCCGAACCGAACCCGTATTTTTTGCGGTTCGACACCCTGGTTTAAATACTTTCAAAAATATCCAAAATACCTAGACGTCCATGACGGAACAGCGGTTTGCAACTTCATGTCGTCTGCCTTATTGTTGCTGGTGTTACACCGCTGTGTTCATGAGCCCATATACTGGCTTTAAAGGGCTGATGTGCACGTTTTTAGCAATCTCGTCTACGTCGCGCTGGGAACACAGCCAAGTGTCCTGGACAACGCTCAGGACGCTTTGCTGTGTTCCCAGCGCGACGTAGACGAAATTGCTAAAAACGGGCACACCAGCCCTTTAAAGTGCACACTGCGTGTAGTTGGGTCACTGGAACCATATCACCAACTAATCCGTCAGCTCAGGACGCTTGGCTGTGTTACCAGCGCGAAGTAGACCAAATTGCTAAAAACGGGAACACCAGCCCTTTAAAGTGCACCCTGCCGGTAGATGGGTCACTGGAATCATATCACCAACTAATCCGTCAGCTCAGGACGCTTGGCTGTGTTCCCAGCGCGACGTAGACGAAATTGCTAAAGACGGGCACACCAGTCCTCCAAAGTGCACCCTGCCGGTAGTTGGGTCGCTGGAACCATATCACTAGTGCCTTCATAATTTGCCCACGTCTCGTAAGCGTCATTTGACCTCATTTCTGAATGTACTCATACTGACCTCACACCCCTCAGGCCTCACCACTGACTCTACTCACACAAACCTGGCGTCCCTCAGACCTAATGAGTGCACTCACAGGAGGTCTCATGAGGGACAAAACCTCATGAGTGCACTCACAGGAGACTTCGTGAGGGTAAGACCTCATGAGTGCACTCACAGGAGACCTCATGAGGGTAAGAACCTCGTGAGTGCACTCACGGATGGCCTGATCACGGGCTTGCCCTCACTCACCCTCACCTCAAAGCGCCTCACGCAAAGGCGTGAGGTGAGGGTGAGGGGCACTCATGAGGGCCCTCATGAGTGAGTTCGCCCAGCTATGACAGAGAGTAATGAATAATAATAATGCCCTGTTGCAACACACATACACAGAAAAGAGAATATCAAAATTCCACAGATGACTGCAACCCCAGAAAATGAGATGGTCAAGTTTGGATACCACGTTTAAAGAATATATTTAAGATGACAGGTAGACTGTATACGAGTGAGAATGTTGATCATAATTGTTTCGTAAACGCGGAAGGTTCCATTTTCTGCCAAACATTACAAGAGAATTCATGTACCTGCAATGTAAACAGATAAAAAATTTGAAATTTTTTGTAGAAACATATTAAGTGTTAGCTATGCTTTTTGATAATATGATTTAAAAGAGACGCAATAACCCATATTAACCATGCACGAATTGCCATATTTTGCATAAGTAGAATACTATTTATATTATTTTACTCGTAGTACCCCACACTAAATGACGACACTTTAGATGAGACATAAACTGCGAATGGTACAGTAGTAGCTTCATTCGAAAATCGAGCATAATTTTAAAATAATAAAATAAATGTTGCAGTGTTCCATGTGGCGCACGATAGCACGCACTGAATAGTGAAGATCCGCTCTGACATGTCAACAGCTCAAAATTACAATCTGTTTTCAATGAAATTTCGAAAAATTTCGAACAATGTTGTCTAAATTTAGGTCAATATTGCAATACCACCTCCGCGTTTATTCCGAGCGATTTACATAAAACTTATCACTAGCGAGCGGATTCTGATGCAAATGATTTTTTTGTCTTTCTGTTTTTGTGTGTGTGGGTGTGGTTTAGTACCTGGACGACGCGAAAACACTTTTTGGTTTTCGTTTGGGACCAAAGTGTTCTATGCTGCACATAAATAGAGGTGACCGAAATAAATCGTCCAAAATAAATCGTTCCGAAATAAACCGTGTTAAAATAGATAAATAATCCTGTTTTCAAAATCCCGCTACCGGCGAGAAAACCACCGCCAGCTCTCCCGCCACGGACGTGTTTCAAAACCCCCACCCAAAAGCCACTTCGACGTCCAGGATTCGGAGCTCACTCTCGCCGGTCCATACCAGTCACACCGACGAACCGACGAGAAACCCACCGCCAGCTATCCCGACACCGAGTGCCGGTCGCCCATACCACAGGAGCGGTGGCGGCCCGCACCGACGGGAAACGCCAGGCGGCACGACGGCAGTACATCGTGATTGTCGACTGCCGGGAACTCGCACAGCGTGCCCCAAAAAGCCGCCTCGACGTCCCCCTCGCCGGTCTGAGGAGCGGTGGCTACCCGCACCCCGCACCGACGAGTTAAAAATCCCCTACCCACGGGAAGCCGGCCAGCTCTGCGGTGGGGCCAGTGGGGCGGCGGCTCGCGCTCGCACACACACAGCTCGCGGAGGAATACATTTCTGCTCTTGTGTATCTCTGGTATCTCTACGCTGCCTCGCCTGTCGTCCAGTGTGTTTGGTGATGTTTGGTGTGTTCCTGCATCGTGTATATCTTCAAGGAAATCTGCTCTTGTACTTGAGCCCTTTGTTTTGTTCTAGATCATTGCATGTTGCATGTATGATGGCATCAAATATCATGCAGTGACGTATGTGGCAAAAGCCCTTTCCTTTTGCAATTTCTGGTGAGCAATTCGAACAGAAAGCACTGGACTCTTTTCCGACGAAACATCTAGTTTTTCTTAGGTACATCGATGACATTTTTGTTATTTGGTCTAGCGATGAAGATTCGCTGCGCTCGTTTTTTGAACATTTTAACTCGGTTCACGATACAATCAAATTCTCTTGTAACCATTCTAATACCTCGGTAAATTTCCTCGACGTTAATATATCTATACAATCTGGGAAACTTATTACCGACCTCTACAAGAAGCCAACTGATAAACGTCAATACCTACACTTCCAAAGCCATCACCCAAATTTCCAAAAAAGGAATATACCGTACGGCCAATTTACACGCCTTAAGCGCATATGCTCTAACGACAATGATTTTCTTGAACGCGCTAGAGAAATGTCAGTTGACTTTCAGAAACGCAATTATCCGCCGAAACTGATAGAGAACGTAGTTTTGTTGAATGTAGTTTTTTGCAGAGAGATACATTGCTCTCCCATCAGCCTATAAAACAGCGCGATGATATCGCTTTCGTCACCGTCTACAACAAAACATTGAACAGCGCTAGATCCATTTTTGAACGTCATCTGAACATATTGCACAGCGATGAAAAACTTAAAGATATTTTCCCAACTGCTCCAGTTGTAACTTTCCGCAGATCTCGCAGTATTCGCAACATCCTAACATCCTCCCGCTTAGTGCGACAGCAACCCGGTTGCTCTCCTTGCAATAAAACACGTTGTCAAACATGTCATTTCATAAACCCATGTACATCTATCTCTAGTAACGCTAATTCCTTCACATTCAAGATACGACACTCTTTACATTGCAATTCATTTAATTTATGCTATTTGATTATGTGCAAAAAATGCAACGTCCAATATATTGGTGAAACATCAAATTCCATGCGAGAAAGATTTTATGGCCACAAATCTGACATAATTAATAATCGCCCCACCCCTGTCTCTGTACACTTTAATGCATCGGGACATGACTTTAATACTCATCTATCAATTGTACTCCTTGAATCCGGATATACAAATGACATACAACGAAAAAATCGCGAATCCTACCTGATCTCTAAATTTTGCTCCCTTCAGCCACACGGGTTAAACATATACGCTGGCCCGTTACAGTTGTTCAACTTTTAATTATGCTTCAAGTGTGTCGTGCTTCCGTTATCCAGGAAGTGTGGTTGTTGGGGGTAGATGTGTTCGCCGGCGGGGTGGCAGCGCGGCCGGCTGGGGACCGCGGAGCGACCTTGAGCCTTCCTCGAAACTCCTTGTTACAGGGAGCATCGGAAGGGTCGCCTTGCGTTTTTCGGCTGTCCGCGCTGTGAACTTTCCCCTGTTATGTGTCTGTGACACATGACCCTGGGCTATATTTTTTGGTCTTGTCCGGTCTGCTACTTATTTTACTTATTGTTTTTTCAACTCCCTCAGCTAGATAAGTGTCTTCGGTTGTGTTTTTGCTTGTCTATTTCCCTTTCTCCCTCCCTTTCTACTGGTATATATACGTCCGGTTGTACGGCTACTCTTTAACCTGATGAAGTGCAGACTCTGCACGAAAGCCTTGTTCATCTTAATTGTAATAAAGTGTTCCTACCAGTTTTTTCTTCACTCAGTGTAATCACAGTTAATTGGACTTTGGCGTTGCTTTTTACTTTGTACTATATTGTTATCTACGCACCATGTCAAGTCCAAACGGCGTGGAACACCGTCCTCGTATTGCCATTATTGGTAACTCGTTAATCAAGTTGGTACCTATGTTTCTACGTAACAGCGAGATTCTCATCAAGCCAGTTCCTGGCGGCAAGATTTTGGATTTCATCGGCGTCATCAGTGATCTTCCCGAAGACGTGGATGTAATTTTTCTTCAAGTGGGATCTATTGATGTTGGTGATACCTCGATCTTCACGTGTTTGGAACGCTTCGACGTGCTCTTGTCTCACATTCATTCTTCCCGCCCACATGTTTTTGTGGTCTTGTCAAGTATCCCGCCTCGTCTTCCCTCCATGTACGTCCCCGTGGACCAACGAGCTTTCATCGGAGAGACCAACCTCAAGATTAGACTAATTAACCAACACTTCTGGTACCTTTCAATCGTGAACGAACGGATTGGGTCTATCCGCCATAACCGTTTTGAGCAGTGCCCGTTTGAATTCCTCGCTTTGGATGGCCATCACCTCAACTTTCAAGGAGCCAAAGTCCTCGCTTCCCACTACAGAAGTTGCATTAGGCTGCACTTCCCGCCTGCTTCTTTCCCCGTAAAGAACACTCCATCTTTTAACGTTAATCCCCAGGATTTCCCACCATTGGACCAGTCTTCCACCTCTTCGGCACCTGTGACCCAGGTCACACACACACCCGCCCATCCTAGTCCACCTGTATCCTCGGCGTCAGCAAGCGCCGTTTCCTCTCGTCGTTCACGTAAGCGTCACCCCCCTCTACGATCCACTAACTTCGCACCACGAGACTCTTCCGTGGCCTCGTCCAGAGCTTCGATCGACTCAACTTCCAGGCCGAAGACTGCAATCCCGCACCGGACTGTCTATTCCGCTACCCCTGTTACTTATGCCTCGACCGTGAGGACCAACAAACAACGCAAGCATCAAAAGAAGCGTAAGACAGACTCTTGCTGACAACCACCGGACTGTACCGCGTCTTCTGTGTTTCTCAAGGCCCGTAAGTTGTTTGATAAAAAGGCTAGGTTTATGTCACATTTCCATTTCTACTCAGATTGCATTGCGCAAAAAGTTGTTCCCAGAGGTCTAAGGCTTCAACTGTTCGCTACGTTTGATTTCCATTCCCCTCGTAGCTCTAGAAGATGGTGTGATACTTTGACACGTGCGTCTATAGACCTAATCAGAATTCTGCGATCAGAGAGTTCCCTAAAAATTAAGGATATTGACAACCAGCTTCGACAACTTGCTCATTCCCTAACAGCCAGCGAGATTGAAGCACTTGAATTGTTCGCATCTCACAAATTGTCTGAATTACAACATGTTAAGCATAAGAAAGCCCAACGTGACCACATTAGTCTAACAAATATCAGCAATATTAACATATCGAGTGTATTGTCTGAATCTCCATCCGCTCCTATTGCCAACGCTAAGGATGTTGTGTTCAATCTGTCTAGCTCCACTTTAGACCAAACAGAAATCAATGTACTCTCTAAAGGATTAAGCTTCGTCCCTACCCCGCCAACAATTGATGAGTTTGATATTCTTAACGATCTACAAAATTTAGGCAGAAGAATGCACCTACGAACATTCTTTCACGGTAACGAACAGATAGGTCGACCTCTTTTCAAAAAAAACCTTCCATTTGGACCCCGGACCCTTCCAAAACTAGCCATCAAATTGATAATTACATCAAAGCAGTCTTTAATGACATGAAACGCACACTAACGTCTTCAAGTAACAACATAAGTTGCAATTTGTCAAAATCAGAAAGAATTGCATTGAAAAACCTTAAATCTCGGAATGATATCATTATTAGGCCCGCTGACAAAGGCGGCGGCATCGTTGTTATGAATACCTCAGACTACATTAGTGAGGCTAACAAGCACCTGGTTAACCCTTCGTTTTACAGACCCCTTGATCATGACCCTACGGCATCGTTTTGTAAAATTATCAACAAAAGTATTACCGAGCTCCTTGACAAAAACCTGATTCCACGCAACATTGCAGACTTCATCAAACCAAAGAACTCCACACCTGGTTCCTTCTACTTCCTCATCAAAGTACATAAAGAGAACAACCCTGGCCGACCGATAATTTCAGGCATCAACACACCGACTGAAAACATATCCCTTCTTGTTGACCACTGCATAAAACACATTCCGTTGCTTCTTCCATCATACGTCAAGGACACCAATGATTTCCTAGTCAAAATTAACTCGTTAAACGACCAATTTATGGATTTTAGTAACATGACTCTCGTTACCATGGACGTTGCATCGCTATACACCAATATACCACATGACGAAGGTCTTGGCGCAGTGGAATCTTACCTCTCTTCCTTCCCTTCTGAGATCCTCCAAACTTCCGCCATTATTCACCTTCTTCAACTCGTTCTCCAATATAATAACTTTACTTTTAATGACAACCATTTTGTCCAAGTGCAAGGTGCAGCTATGGGATCACGTGTATCCCCGAACTATGCAAATATTTTTATGGGGCAATTCGAACAGAAAGCACTGGACTCTTTTCCGACGAAACCTCTAGTTTTTCTTAGATACATCGATGACATTTTTGTTATTTGGTTTCGCGATGAAGATTCGCTGCGCTCGTTTTTTGAACATTTTAACTCGGTTCACGATACAATCAAATTCTCTTGTAACCATTCTAATACCTCGGTAAATTTCCTCGACGTTAATATATCTATACAATCTTGGAAACTTATTACCGACCTCTACAAGAAGCCAACTGATAAACGTCAATACCTACACTTCCAAAGCCATCACCCAAATTTCCAAAAAAGGAATATACCGTACGGCCAATTTACACGCCTTAAGCGCATATGCTCTAACGACAATGATTTCCTTGAACGCGCTAGAGAAATGTCAGTTGACTTTCAGAAACGCAATTATCCGCCGAAACTGATAGAGAACGCTCGATTAAAATGTAGTTTTTTGCAGAGAGATACATTGCTCTCCCATCAGCCTATAAAACAGCGCGATGATATCGCTTTCGTCACCGTCTACAACAAAACATTGAACAACGCTAGATCCATTTTTGAACGTCATCTGAACATATTGCACAGCGATGAAAAACTTAAAGATATTTTCCCAACTGCTCCAGTTGTAACTTTCCGCAGATCTCGCAGTATTCGCAACATCCTAACATCCTCCCGCTTAGTGCGACAGCAACCCGGTTGCGCTCCTTGCAATAAAACACGTTGTCAAACATGTCATTTCATAAACACATGTACATCTATCTCTAGTAACGCTAATTCCTTCACATTCAAGATACGACACTCTTTACATTGCAATTCATTTAATTTATGCTATTTGATTATGTGCAAAAAATGCAACGTCCAATATATTGGTGAAACATCAAATTCCATGCGAGAAAGATTTTATGGCCACAAATCTGACATAATTAATAATCGCCCCACCCCTGTCTCTGTACACTTTAATGCATCGGGACATGACTTTAATACTCATCTATCAATTGTACTCCTTGAATCCGGATATACAAATGACATAAAACGAAAAAAATCGCGAATCCTACCTGATCTCTAAATTTTGCTCCCTTCAGCCACACGGGTTAAACATATACGCTGGCCCGTTACAGTTGTTCAACTTTTAATTATGCTTCAAGTGTGTCGTCCTTCCGTTATCCAGGAAGTGTGGTTGTTGGGGGTGGATGTGTTCGCCGGCGGGGTGGCAGCGCGGCCGGCTGGGGACCGCGGAGCGACCTTGAGCCTTCCTCGAAACTCCTTGTTACAGGGAGCATCGGAAGGGTCGCCTTGCGTTTTTTCGGCTGTCCGCGCTGTGAACTTTCCCCTGTTATGTGTCTGTGACACATGACCCTGGGCTATATTTTTTGGTCTTGTCCGGTCTGCTACTTATTTTACTTATTGTTTTTTCAACTCCCTCAGCTAGATAAGTGTCTTCGGTTGTGCTTTTGCTTGTCTATTTCCCTTTCTCCCTCCCTTTCTACTGGTATATATACGTCCGGTTGTACGGCTACTCTTTAACCTGATGAAGTGCAGACTCTGCACGAAAGCCTTGTTCATCTTAATTGAACTAAAGTTGGTGAAGTTGCGTTAGTGGAATCAATGCTGAATCAATGCTGAATCAAGCTCTGAAGCCCAGTGGAGCACCGCTCTATGAGCGCTACATCGCTGAGCGAATGGTGTAGTCAGCCAATCAGAGAGGGTGAATTCTGAAACGATTTATTTTAAGCCGTTTAATATTGTACGGTTTATTCTGAGCGATTTATTTTAAGCCTTTTATTATTGTACGGTTTATGCTGAGCGATTTCTTTTAAGCCGTTTATTATTGTACGATTTATTCTGAATGATTTATGTTAAGCCATTTAATATTGTACGGTTTATTCTGAACGATTTATTTTTACGCAGGGATATTTGGGCGTTTATTTTGAAGCGATTTATTTTAAACGGTTTATTTCGGTATACACCCCATATAAATGCATGTTTTGCACGTTCTGGAATATTCCGCATATTTCGCATGAAAATGCACACATATAGAGCATATTTTGCCATATTTCCAGATGGCCAGGTACCAGAGCTTTCTTCTTCTTTTTAACGAAGGTTTCGGGAAGGTTTTGAGTCTACTTTGGCGATAATTTCGGTCAGAGTAGAATATTGTCGATGCTGCGGTAGAATGTGGTGAAACGCGTTCAGCCCCCTCCCCCCGGCTGCTCCACTGCGCCAAATACTACCAACAAATGCAAATGTTGCCGATCTTTTCTTACAGCCTGTGCTAAAGGCTTGCGCCTTCGCATGGCGTCAGAGTTCGTTCGTTGTGTGTGTGTGTGTGTGTGTGTGTGTGTGTGTGTGTGTGTGTGTGTGTGTGTGTGTGTGTGTGTGTGTGTGTGTGTGTGTGTGTGTGTGTGTGTGTGTGTGTGTGTGTGTGTGTGTGTGTGTGTGTGTGTGTGTGTGTCCAGCGGACCGTATATACTGCGCCTTCGCCGCGTTCTTTATAGTTACGAAGAGAGGCGGCGTTTGCGCTGCAGTGCAGTGCCGGAAGGAAAGCCTTCAGCTGCATGATTTATATCCTTTGCGCAAAACTTCTTTAATGTGTGCTCCTCAACGAAGGCGGCTTTGTTTTGAAAGCATTGCGAGGAAGCAAGCGAGCTTGTCACTAGAATTCATGACGAAAAAACCGAGACTGCGGTACGATACAGCTTTGTGTGTGTCAGTTTTGTCGTCCCGCATTCTGGGAGTTTTCGTCATGTGTGGCTGTGTTTTGAGGTAGGATCCCAAATACAATGCTCAAATCTTGCTAAATATTCATTAGATGCATGGACTGAATACTAAGAACGATGAAGAACATTGCATCTATTCACAGTTTTTACTGCATAGTTCGAAGATTTTTGGTACATAGCCGCATGCACGTTTCGGGACTTTTCAGTGCATATTATACGCGCCCTCGGTCATAATACGGCATTGAAGCCGCGTTTAATTCATCGGTGTGCCGGGTCTGACGGAACTACATCAAACATGACTTCCTTACTTGTGACAAGGTGCTGGATAATGTCAACTTTCTCTGGAACTGAACGAGCATTGATAAGAACGCATCTTCAACAATCATTTTGCCAAGTATCTAGAGCAACGTCATTCATAAGGTCGTTATGAGCAGAGACTCGCTAAGTCTGCCGAACAACTATCTTGTTGACTCTGAATCATCTCAGTTTTTTTAACACAAATCTTCCTGTATAAATTTTCCTGTTTAAATCTAAAGTCTAATAAATCATGTTTAAATATAAATCTAATAAATCTCTGTCAGCTCGCGTATTTCCACTCATTTCATTCCACTCATCGCGTATTTCGAACAGTGCTGTACCCAATAACTGTTTAAACTCTGAACAGAAACGTCGCGTAATTGGCTGCTCCTTC
The DNA here is from genome assembly GCF_037126465.1 of Ornithodoros turicata. Classification (NCBI taxonomy): domain Eukaryota; kingdom Metazoa; phylum Arthropoda; class Arachnida; order Ixodida; family Argasidae; genus Ornithodoros; species Ornithodoros turicata. Next base: position 48,838,535 of record NC_088202.1, on the reverse strand, counting down.
GCGACATTAAGCCAACTATAATCGGTTGACTCTCGAATTATGTGACACCAATTAATCGGATACAAATCGGTGCAACACCCAAATGAACATTTCTGAGTTATCATCCAGCAAACCAGATACATCCAGCAAATGTCCGTAAGATATCTCGCCCGGGACGTTTTGATATCCACTGGAGTGGATATTTTGATATTTGCCACAGATCCGCTTTACATCCATGCGATATCCCAGCGACTAGCATTTCTGCCCTGCTTGTAGATCCACTGAAAGTCCCTGTGACAGTGTGACGTCTGTGACGGATATTTGGATATATATAGGATATTACGAATATCGTACACATTTTGCTTTGAAAAATTTGGTGCATGAGATATTTAGTGTGTGTAGGGTCCGTAGGGACCACTGCAACTGTGTACCGGCAAAGAATATTTATTGTGCGTTTTAACCTGCTTACAATGTGAACTTTTTGGTACCTTGTACTTCACGGCTTATTGTACAGCCTACGTACAGAAACTCGGGAATAATGTATGTAATAATGTAATATGTAAGGTCCACCCCGACTATACACTCTAAATCGTTTCACACCTTTAAAGGTGTAAAATAGGTGTATTACCAAAGATCACACCCCTCTCACACCCTACAACTTTGGTTTGGAAGTTCCTGAGGGTGTAACAATGGTGTACTACACCTTCAGATGAAATATGGTGATAAGTGTGTCGCCTGGGTGTATAAAGAGAGTATGTTTATTTTCGTTCACATGAACAAAAGTAAATATATACAACAACAGGGAACGGGAAGTTACATTACAAAAGTGCATGGCGTGGATTTACAGCACGTCTACCATCTGATAATGTATGCAGATTTAGAAGATCTGTTGAGATAATGCTTAAATTTCTTAAAACACGTTGCTCCTCATTGCAAGACAGAACAAATACATGATAGTGCTCATCCTACTCAACTGCAGGTAATGTTTGTATGAGAAAAATCGTATCAGTGTTAATAACATACAGGGTGTTTCAAAAAACGTGTCATTCGGACTTCATAAAAAAAGGGGGGCGACGGGAAAATACGGCGTAAACGGCATTTGTGTGGCAACTGAATTTGCCATCTTGCAAAAATATTTTCATTTGATTTTGATTGAAATAAACTGAATTTCTTTAATTGAACTTCAAAATTTCTCAAGTCAACCTAGCGTTTCTTTTTTGTTTTTTTTTTACAGAATTAGAGAGCCCGTAGCGAACTTAGTCAGATCCACCAAGAAATCCGCTCGATATTGCAAATGGCACTGCCCAAAAAAAATCCCCAAATTGAGGCTTCAAAGTTTCGGGAATTCAAAGGCGCAACAAATCAGTCGCAAAGATGCGCAGAGAGCAGCACATGCTTCTGCCCCCATGAAAGATAGAAGGTCGAAAAAAAGAGGGCGGGAGAAAAGAGGCGGAATCATTTTTGCTTGCCGCTTATCAACGTATGGTGCAATGTCAACCGCCTTGTTATCGGTACGTCTTGTGCTGCACGACGGTTCGGCGATAAATTGTACTAGCTTCGTGAGGGCAGGAGCATGTGAGGCTCTCCGCGCGTCCTTGCGACTGATTTTGTGCGCCGTTGAATACCCGAAACTCTGAAGCCTCAATTTCGGGACTTTTTTGGGGCAGTGCCATTTTGCAATATCGAGCGAATTTCTTGGTGGATCTGACTAAGTTCGCTACGGGCTCTCTAATTCTGTAAAGAAAACGTTAGGTTGACTTGGGAAATTTTGGAGTTCAATTAAAGAAATTCAATTTCTTTTAATTAAAATCAAATGAAAATATTTTTGAAAGATGGCAAATTCAGTTGCCATACAAATGCCGTTCACCCCGTATTTTTCCGTCGCCCCGTTTTTTTATGAAGTCCGAATGACACGTTTTTTGAAACACCCTGTATATGCCTGCAATTTCAACGAACACGGGTAAGTCCTCTTCGGAAAGTTATTTTGCAACAACACAGCCAACAGCAAATGTGTTATCATTATCAACTGCACTTTTCACATAGACTGTACTTCATAGACTGACTACATGACTACTTCACTGACTACTACTGACTTCACTACATAGACTGACTTTCACATTCTGCGTGAATATCACGGTCATGAATGTAACTCTGAATTGCTTCTGGGGCATGTTGAAGTAGTATCTCCTTGGAACCATCAGTAGATGTGGCATTTCTGATGAAGGGCTGCGACCACACATACATTTGATCAAATTGATGTCTTCTTGCTAATGAAAGGGTTATGTTCTAAAAATTTCGAGTGTTTCTAGCAACATCTTTAAAATGCTAGTGTTTCCCTTCGAAACGCGTACACCATAGAGCTAGGAGAGGACCAAACATCCTGATGAGTCGCTGATAATGAACAATGTAATGCATTTTACAGGGGTTAGATATTTGTGGGTACCACACTGCAAGGCCTTGAAGAAACGAATAAATGCAACGTTCTAAGTAATGAACATGCATATGGGGGAGGTGCCTGCTCATGAGAAGGTCTACAATTCCACGAAAAGCTATATACAGCTGCCATGCTTCATTGCCATGCACAGCTGCCATGCACTCAGCCACGAACCCAGCAGTTTTATTCAGCGTTACACCCTTTACACCCCAATTGCCATGAGGGTGTTAAAATACACCTTAAAAGGTGTGCGCCATGAACATTTTGATTTATACCCTTTAAGGTGTAAAACGATTTAGAGTGTATATTAATACAAACATATGAGCATGTGCAGCATCCTGTACACTCACGCAATGCTATAGACGAGGAACTCAATGTTGTCGTGGTGACTGCATCGGGTGGTCTGCAGCACGTATTACAATCGATGGACAAAAACACTCACATAGGTGACCAGCAATTCAATGAGTCAAATGCAAAATGATGTGCTGCTGAAGGGTGTTTTTCATATACATTACAGATTTTGAACAAAAAGACCAGCAACTGCTTGGCTACCGCTTTTTTCTTTGGCTTATATAAGCCAAAGGAAAAAGCGGTATCAAATTCACCATGTGTCTAAATTGTTTCAGTCCTCAGTTTGTAAAATTTATCTTATGAGTAGCTCACTTGCTGACTTTCGAACCATTAAATAATAGGTTCGAACCATTAAATAATAGGTTTTACAATATTAGCAGTTTCTCGGCATAAACCTTTTGTGCACATTGACTAGATAGCATTTTTGATAAAAGGTATATATAATAATATTATATAATATACATGAATAATAACATTTATTTCCTCATGTGCGAATGGTTCAGCATTATCTTACTGTAATAGCTTTTCTAACCCCACATGATTCGTAAGACACGTTGCACTGGTCATTCGCATAGAATAGCATTGTCCCCATGTGGAATGCACAATGCACAATTTTCCCAGCATTATCCAATGTCCCCACTTGACTGGTTCGCGGAGCCTTAAACAATAATATGTTTGCGGTGACCAGTTGTAGAGAGAGGTTTTTATCCCTGCATACAAACACAGCCAATGACTAGGCCTTGAAGTTTTAGGGTTTAACCCGGTTCTTCCCCGAATTTGCACCCTGAATTGAAGGTTGCCTCTTTAGGGTGAAACCCGATTTTTACCTAACAAATTGCCCTCATTGACACGTCTGCAGGAACGCACACTAACTTGTTTGGCAGCAAATGCAGTTCAATAACCGTTTGTAGCAAACCGGTTCAGTTAATTGAAGTAACTGAGCCAGATTTCTCCAAGAATTACCATACTGGACGTTTTTCCACCTGCGTTTGCATTAATTTAGAGCTCGCTTCTTACCCGTTTTTTACCCTCCCAGTTTAGGAAAAATTATTTCTCTAAAACTTAACGCTCTACTCATGACGCTGTGTACCACGTCGGCACATATTACCATGTGCAGTGTGAAGTTTACCCCACAATTTATGCTAATATACATGTAGTCGAGCACTGATATACGACATTAGAGGACGATATGTAGCATCAGTTATTGGTCATAGAATATATATTTATTATTTATTTTTTCAGAGAGCTCTGCAGCACTGTCATTACAGCAGAGGAGTGAGGTAATACAATAGTGATGCTACTTGCATCATTATCAGCAGGTCAAACATACAATATTGCACACACAAAAAAAAGAATAACAACAAAAAACTAAGAATCAATGCATAAGAGACCTAATTGTAACCATAAATAAAGTGTTATTCACAGCATTAACAGCTTCTTTGGGCAGAGAATTCCACTCTGGAATGGTAGAACAAAAGAAAGATTCCCTAAAAACACTCGTTGAAAAACGGAGTGGTTCAATCGTTTTAGAGTGATCCATCCTAGACGATACGTACACAGTTGGCAGAAGAAAATCGTTCTTATTTAGACCGGTGTCTCCGCTATGAATATCGTACAGCAGTTTCAACCGATTATATCGCCTTCTATTTTTTAAGTTGTCCCACACTAAGTCAGCAATAAGTTCATGAGAGCGGATAAGAGAAGAACAATTGTCCGACACGAACCTTGCTGATAAAATAAAGGAAATTACAGTGACGTACGAGATCTTATTTCATTTTAATGGTTTTGCCCCGGTGCGTTTTTTTTTTGTTAGGTTCTTGTAATTCACAACAGCAAAGGTTCTCAGTGACAAGTGAGAATTGCGCCTTCAACATTATCTTATTTACATATGCGACAACTGTTGAGAGTTGTTAAAAAGCACTTGTCATTGGAGAACATAAAAACACGCTGCAAAAGAAAGCTTTGTTACGCAAAGCTGTCAGAGCTTCATCCGCCATGCATTGGTCTCGTACTATTCTCCAAAAGCAGTTTCTAAATCTGTGCAATGCCCCAAAATGTGTTTTGTGATGACATGAAGTTGGGATGTCCAGTGAATATTGAAAGGACGTTACAATGTCTGGGATGTTAGCGACTTAATTTGGACCAAGCCGCGGATAGCCCACAGATATCCGGTGGACGTTGGGATGTCTGAGACATCTGTGATTTATTTTGGATGCCACCAGGACGTTTCTGGTTTGCTGGGCAGTTCCGATGAATTCTCAAGAACGAACTGCCGACGGAATGCTTGAATGTGATGTATGTTTTTACAGGGCAAAGGACCCATGCGTCTCGACAACTTCAACCTTGGCTGTGGCATAATACGTGTATGGATACGGGACCCATGCAGCAAGCGGCACAAGAAAGGCAACTGCACCATAATCCGAGAGGGGCAAAAACTAAAATAAGTGGAGATCGCAACTCAATAAACACGGTAATCAGTACAGGAATCATGATGCTCTCTAACGTATTTGTGATAGCTAGCTACACTACACAGTAAGCGGTAATATCGTCAACAACCAAATGAAAACTGGCATGTAAGCATAGACTTAGTGATGTAAGCGCAAGTTATGCTTTCTTCAGCTATATCTATACACACGGTCAATACATGGTTCTCACTGTGAAATTCAGACTCCAAAGAAATATCTGAACGTCAGAGACGCACAAGAGCCACTGATTTCATTGATTGATTGGCACTGGTTGCCGCGTCAGGCACGTTTTATACCCCCTCCCCCCTCCCACCACAGATACTGACACAAATTTCCTCAATTTTCCAAGCTTTCATGCGGATCCTCTGGGTAAAACGAAAGGGAGCTTTTGCCTGCTCCGACGTTTTGATACAGAGTCACACACACACACACACATAAAGAGACGATGCTGAGATGGGCTGATGCCGGCCAGCAGGCTGGGCGCTGCCCCAGTGTTTACAGAGCATGGCGTCGGAAACACTGGTCGTCCGGTCTGTCTGCCGCCAGTGAACTTTCTTCGATTCTTTTCGGTTGCACGGCAAGGATACGCAGTGCAACGAAATCGGGAACCCGCGTGTGGACTGAGGTCAACACTCCTCTAAAAGGAACGGTGCAGGTGCAGTGCGGGTGGAAGTTGCGATCGTGGAACTAGTTCCATAAGTTGAAGACAGAAGGAACGCACTTTGTTTGTCTTGTTTTCCATGTACGAATACGAGGAGAGCGGGGTCATGATGTATCGCTTAACGAGCAGCGCGAACCGCCACTCTGAGTATCGTCTCATGTGAGGCACTGGTACTCTTCGTTAGTTGGGAACAATGACTATGACAAAACAATGACAAACAATGACAAAAATACAATGACTATAAGACACACGATCGCATAACCATGATGAGCGTAATGTTTTATTGTGCGTTTGCACCTCTGTTTTATGCCTCAAACTAATTGGACATAATGAATCGCTGTCAACAAGAAGCATGCGGTGTCCGAAGCAGACGAACTTTCCGTAGCGAATGAGAGCAATTTTAACGTTTGACGTCACAGTCAATGGGGAGTGGCTTGTGGCTCGAGCGCGCTAGCCTCCCGCCATGGGAGCCATTTTATAAATTCAACTGCAGTGTAACAAAACATTGTTCAGCCGAAGTATTTTATGAGAATGATTCTTTCACACTACTTGACAAATTAAAAACGGTTTTCAGCCATTCAAATATCCTTTCCATGCTCCTTTAATACAATGTATAGGCCCAGGTCCAGCAGCTCCTTGTAGGATTTAAGCACGTGAGCAACAATGGACATGAGAGGACCGCGAATGCCCATTGTTGTGAGGTACTGGAGAGCAACCTTTGAGTCTGTGTAGAACGCCCATGCTCGAACCGAACACTGCGCATGGCAAAGCGCAAAGCATGCAGCTCATACATGTTGACGACGTCGGATGCAAGAGACGGGAGATACCAGTTTCGTCTTCGGAGGGGATAACATAGGTGCATGCGGAGCTGGATTTTGTGGATGAGCCGTCCGTAAAAACAGGAGTATAGCCAGCATATATATCGCTCGTCATATCCAATGTGAATGCCTTGGACACACCTGCAGCAACATCGGTCTTTCTCTGCAGTCAGGGAAAGAATAGCGAAGCATATGGTAAAGCGAGGGTTCACGGTGGAGTTGAACGCGCCTGTGACTCAACTTGAAAATGTGGCAGTTCAGGCTTCAGCCGTTGAATGCAGGACCAAAACTTGTTGTTCCTGAGCCGGGAAAGCCTCAGCAATGCAATAAAGGATGCCGCCGGTGATGGGCCTACAAACTGACATAGTGACGGGTCGTCTTATTAAAGCGCTGGATAACAAGCGGAGCTTCTTTCGCTTCTGCCATGACCAAGCAAGTATCCGCTGGTCTTGGAACATCCACACGCACACGAAGGCGACGTGCCAGAAGACATTCAAGCTTACACTCGGAGGATGGCGAGATCCCATGTAGTACTGGCAGACTGTATTGGAGCGGACCACGTACACGGCTGGATGCATGGCCAAGGGAGATCGTGCATCGCAGCCCCACTAAAAACCAGCAATGTGTCGCACAACAGCAATCCCCCTGGAGGGTTTCGCCTCTAGGCCCGCAAGATGTCTTCTCCACGACAGTCGAGGGAGCGTAACACGCAAGAACTTTCATGAGGTGGAGTACTGGAGCTGTTTTCCAGCCACAGAAAGACGACATGGAAGTATGTTCTTTCGCGTGAAGGCGATAAAGTCCGTCTTCTCCCACGGAATATTTAAGCATGCCATCAACAGGTATTGATGTATGGAGTTCAGGGTTGACTGCAGGCGTCGCTGAAGAGTTGAGCGACATTTCCCGGTCGTCCATATGCAGATGTCGTTAGCATAAATAGAGAAATATAGTTTCCTTCCAATGCAGTCTTTAAGACCTGCTATAACTACGTTGAAGAGAAGCGAGCTAAGCACACTTCCCTGTGGTACCCGGTAGTGTGATGGAACGGGCGCGGTATCTTCCTCAGCTGTGCGAATAAGCAAGATCCTACTGCGAAGGAAATCCGTGATCCAACGCATGGCCCTTCATGGCAAAGAAGCACGAGTAAGCAATAGAGGATGAAAAACTGACTGTATCATACGCCCGTTTCACATCGAGGAACACAGTTAGCATTATCCTTTAGCGGGTCATTGCTTCCTGTGCTCCGGACACTAATTCCAAGGTGGAATCCAGCGCCGAGCGTTGCCGACAGAAACGAGACATTTCTTGAGGAAGAAGGATCTCTGATCGAGCCACCATTCGAGTTTGCGAAATAAGGGCTTTGCGACACAACAGGTCAGGCTCACCGGCCTAAATGAGGACCTTGCCTGGTTTGGGCAAGGAACTAACGCGTGCGCATTTCCAGGCTTTGGGCAATTTAATTTCCCTCCAGGATGCATTCAATGCTGACAGAAGAAACCCCCGCGAAGAAACCCCCGTGACTGCACGCCCAGGTTACGATGCGCCAGATACGGTATGTCGTCCGGACCAAGAGAAGACCGGGCTCGAGAAAGATGAAGGGAGTTCATGAGTTCAGCCAACGAGAAGTTCATATGCGTGGCAGGATCACTAACTAGGGCGGTATCTGCAACTTCCGCAGATATGGAAGATTCATAACAGAGGAACTTCGCAGTGGATATTGCTAGTGACCCAACTCTTACAAGGTGGCAAAAAGAGAGAGCGACGTCTTTTTATCTTTTATGCAGCACCGAAGCAAGGGCGGGTTGTGCGGAGGAGATACATCCTTGAGGGACCGTAACATTCGCCACACTTTTGCAGGACTGACAGAAAGCGTAAGCGTTGCACAAAATTTCTTCCAACGTTGCTGATCCAGCGCCGCTAAAGCCTTGGAGACAAACTTTGCGGCACGACAAGCCACTTGTATATCTTCGAGGATGCCAGATCTACGAGCTTTGCGCTCTGCGCGTCGCCTATACGCCATCTGCTTCTCAACTCAGGGGCTCGTCCCATGATGGCCAGGGACCACTTTCACACGTGAACTACACCGCTGCAGGGCGTCCTGAAGATGACAATTTACGTCTTCTGAAGACGTGTCATCGTTCATGTGAGCTGCACATTCATTGCCGAAGGATTTCCAATTGATGAGAGTGAAGCACCGTCTTCGGGCATACAGAGTCACTCATAAAAGAGATCATATATTGAATAATTGAATAATGCAGAACATTTATCGAATTCAAACAAACAGAATACAAATACATGTTTCTCCTTACTGCTCAAGAGAACCATTTTTTCCCCTGCAGTATGGAGACCTCGTACTGTGCCTCATTCATGACCTTTGCCTTTTTTCGGTAAATCAGAATTATGGCCGCAGGCTGTGCGGATTCTGCATCGGTGTGGCAACATTGCTCATCTGAGGTCAATTTCCTTCTCCTCACGACAGCTGTTGTCGATCAACGTCGCATACAGAGCCATCAGCTCATATACCCCGAAAGCAGATTGTGGGTGGTGGTGGTGGTGGTGGTGGTGGTAAGCCGGCTTGCCGTTGTGTGGGGAGATGTCGATATTGGCTTGCCCACAAGCCAGTGGCCACTGCCCTTGTTGGCCACAAGCATGTCGACATCCAGACGACTATAGTCAGAAGTCAGGGGGTGAAGGGCACTGTGCTTGGGATGGTAACTGCTTCGTTCTTTTAATTCTTTCACAATTAAAAATGCCATTAGTCAAAACTCGTGAGGACAACGACCCAGCAAGTCGCTAGTGCGGCCACTCACTTAACCAATAATATATAGGCAATTACTGTTATCTGAAATAATGCGTTCTCTAATTTTTAAAATAAAGCTGTCCCTAGACAGACGGGATACCTTGTCTAGTGACGTACGGCACCACAGCTGCGGAGGTGAAACAACTTATTCTATCGTCATCATCATCATGTACCTGTTATTTTTGTTATTGCTGAGCAATCTAGGGGTATCAGAGCAAGCCTACTAGTGTCTTCCCCTTTCACTGTGTTAATTGTGAATCAAACTGAAGGCAATACGATTCTGTGTTAGCGTGAGAAGCAACTGCGGCTATAAGCGGCATGCAGACGTGAACATGGAGAAAGGATAGCAGGGAGGAGTAGGAGATGTGAGGAGTATGATTCCTGGGCCGATTTCAGGGGCAGCTCTCTGGGAGTCCTTGACTATCCTTCAACATAGTCGCCAGCTGCAGTAATGAATCGGATGCAGCGTGATATCAATGCTGCACCATCCTGCAATTCAAGATCTCTCTGGCTTCGGCTGGGGCTGTGATCAACGCTCCCTTCTAACCGTTCACGCGGCTTTGGTGAGGGCGACTGCTTTACAGCCTTCCAGTCTTGCACAGGGTCTCTAAAACATCGTTAAATACCCTGTTCGCACGAAGCCTTCGTCGCTGCATAGGAGTTCTAAGAACGGCTGAAACACGGCAACTCCTTGCTGAAGCTGGTGAACTCCCGGTGGAGGTCCTCCGTGATCGGGAAACGGCTCGACACTTCCTACGTTCGCGTGCGCACATTCCCCGTCACCCACTCCTCAGAAAAATTTGATACCGTCATGAAAGTGATTTCCATCGCGTAGCGCAGAGGACACGCCAGGCTCTCACTGGCTTCATACCTAAGGACGTCACACCGCCGAAAGCCCCCTGGTCTCTGCCTGTGCCATCCACCTTCGCACGTCTTCCGGACCTCCAGGACCGCAGAGATCCGGTTCCACCTGAAATCCTTCGAGACCATTTTTATACTTCGTAGACGCGAAGTTTTCTACCTCTGTCGCCGCATACACCGATGGCGCATCTCGAAATGGCAAGTCCGCGTCGGAATTCGTCATCCCATCCGAACGCGTAGTTGACGGACGTCGCCTTTCCCATCAAACCTCATCCACAGCTGCGGAACTCTATACCATACTTTTGTTACTGCAGCACATCATTCACTTTGCCCCACGAAATTGGGTGGTATTCACTGACTCAACATCTGCGCTGCAAGCAATTGAAAATTCTGGCATCCGAGGTTCCTCCGCACCGTTGGTTATGGATGGGCTAATGGCTTACCAACTTGACTACGAAGCAGGGCACAGGCTCGTTCTCCAATGGGTTCCAGCAGATTGCAGTGTCGAAGGCAACGAACATGCTGACAGAGCCGCCGAAGGAGCTCTCTCGTCTCGGACACGGACGCGTATTGCACTGCTGAGAGGAGATCGTCAGTCCGTACTTGGTCGCCTCGTGAGTCCTCTGGCTACCCGCCAACGGACCGCTGACATGCGCTGAATGCGCCTCGATGTGGCCTTCGTAGCGCAATGGCGCTACCACTTGAGACAAGTTGCCTCTCCCTTCTGCAGCCACTGCGGTGCTGTTGAAGATCTAGAGCACATTCTTCTCCATTCCCCACACTACCGACCTTACCGAACAGTACTCTCCGGATCCCTCAACGAGTTAGACTCCCGCCCCTCTCTCTCACAAAATTGCTTGGTCCCCGGCCACATCCAGCGCACAAATGCTCTGCCCTCAAGGCTCTCTTCACCATTCTGGACACCACAGGACTTCGATCCATATTGTGAAGGGGCTCATTATTGCATTCCCCGCATAACCACCAGCAATCGGGTAGAGTATCACCCCTGGCGATGAAACTCCCCAGTCATCATCCCGTAATAAAGTTGTTGTTGTTTCAATGCTGCACGTGGGGACGGTGGTGGAGGATTCGCAGGATCATCAGGAATTAATCGTCCCTGATTTTCTTAAAAATCGGGAAAGGCTACCGCAGCGATGCGCTCTAAGTGCGCTTTCTCAATGTTCCTCAAACATTCTGAAAGTTCGTCACGAAGATGGTGCGGCCTTCCTTTTAACACGCAATGCTACCATTACTCAAGAAAATTATTAGCGTCATGGTTTTCCACACATGGCAAGCGTTCTCGAGCAGCTTGATATCGCCTCCGGCGATGAAACACGCCAATCGTCATCACCAAAATGAAATTGTTGCTGTTGCTGTTATTGCTGGTGTTGGAACGGCTTGCTATATCGACGAATCAATTTTTTTCTTCCCTCTCTCAATGCGCGGGAACACTGTTAAGTCATCTTCCGACACATGTGGAATCTGCGTTACCGTGTTCAGCCTTTCCCCACTGTGCCTAATTTTCATATGGGTGAAAGGTAAGAGAATATTCAGCAGGGGTCGGACTGCAGGAAAATGGGCAATGGCAGCTGTTTTTAGTGGGATGAATGCCGCAGATAAATCGTCAATGCAAACAAAAACAACGCTCTACTTTACAAGCCGATATCTAAATAACCCTGTGAATACATTTAGGACATAACCGCATTGAAGTGGTGAGGTACGTCATGGTATTAGGAGTATATGTCTCCGCGAACTTATCTTGGGACTGCCACACATATTATGCTAGGGGAAAAATGTTGATGCCTATTGATAACATTCGCCGGTAAATGCAGCATCACAAACTTGGTGAATTGTTTGTTCGACGATCTCCAAGAAATATTCGCACACTGTAGCATCGTTCGCGTCTATGATGTCCATGGAAGGCAGCACAGAACGTACGTCATCGTCAATGAATATTATGCCAACGATTAAACGACTCGCCTAGGTGTGTGTTCCACCCATAGTCTCCGCACCGAAGGTTTTCTTCAGCAATCTGTGCGCTTCCCTGGATGTCTTTCCGTGTATTTGAAAAAAAGTTCTCAAACTTGTGAAAGTCCACGCTCCTTCAAGTCACTAATTTCGGCAATCAAGAAAAAGCGGAACATGCAACTCACAAAAGCGCACAATGCATACAACACGACTTCTCAACACAAATGTAAGGACTTCACAATTTTACAGCGAAGTGATACAAGACGTGGCACGTTCGGGCGGTGTTTTGTATTACGTTTGAGCGGGACATTTGAATTTCGAGAAAATTTTTATTTTAAGACGATGAAAAATTTCCATTGTGCTTTGTATTATTAATACAAACTCCGTTGCTTCCATATATCAACATAATGTTCTTTCCCGAGTTCAAATGGAAAATCACGAATAGAACGGGACAAAACTGTGTTTTTTCTTACCCCTGCCATACAGTATTTCAAACGAAAGGGCTTATTCGAAATGATATCAGTTGTCACCTGCCAGCAGTAATGCTTCCAGGGGTCAAGCAATGTGACTTATACCCCTGTCAGACGGGCGAACTTACGGCCTCAACGGTTACGGTCTTAAGTGCATACGGTCATTAAATTATTGCCAGACGGTCAGTCATACGGCCTTTGCGACAAAACTGAGGTGTAAGGGCCACAGAGCTTTCGCAAGACAGTTTACGGCGTTGCCCAGAAACTGTCGAAGCCTCGCCATCAACAAGAATGATTTCCTTCAATTCGAAATAAAATGTTTTTATGAGACATAATGTTCTGTGAACTTTTTTCGTGCTCAACGCCTTGAGTTTTTCTGGTAAATAATTGCACTTTGCTTCTCGTTATATCTGGTCAGTTCGTAGTGATACCCTCGAACCACTGCACTCGTTGTCGTCTGCATCCAAAAGAACAAAACATCGAAATTGGTTCAGAACAAGTATAGTTTGCTGTTTTTTTTTATTAGCTAAGCGCGAACCAAACGTTGTTTCCGAGTACTCACAGTGACAACAAATGTGATTTAACTAGATTTCATCCAACGTTCGCAGGTGTGTTTATCGGTGTAGACATAATCGGCGAAACGCCTTCACGGATACCGTCTGGCAGCCTCCCGGGGTTTAAGGCCATATTTCAGCTACGGCCTTTTCTTAGTGCCATTGCCTTAAAGGCAGTGTGTATGCCCGTCACACAGAGGTGTAAGCAGCCTCACCCTATAACATGTCCTTCAGAAACAAAAGTGTCGAAAGTATTTCACATGTGGTTCGTTCCCTGTACGCGTGGTCCTACACAAAAAGCCTTCTGAGGAAAACGATTATTTTTCTAAATGTCGCAGTTTTCTCGGACGTAAGGCAAGTGAGGGATTGGGTCATTCCTATTTTTTCTCGCGAATAACGTGTCGTGATGCGTGTATTGTTATTATTTGATGTTACGATTACTACATTGTTATTATGACATGCATTGTTATATTGTTATTATTGTTATATAGTTATTAGATACCAGCAACACGGAACGCCACACACCGTGTATTCACAAGCGCAACATCCACACGGAATGTTCAAGTGGAATAAACAGCAAAAGACATGCTTACGCGGTAGAAGTTCCGCTGCGGGGAGCGCACTTAGCAGACGACACCGTTTGCGTCTTTTCATGTAGCCTGCTAAGGAATACCTTGTGGCAGCTCCGCAGAATATTTCCCACGGCTGGGAGTGCATCAAAAGGCGTAACGTCGAACACCCGCTTACATCGCAGCAGAAAGCTATGAGGTTTTTCGCATCTTCCACTGGAGTATTCCGGGAAATGCCGCTCGTGTGAAAACACGGATATGTTCTGCTTGACCAAACCACATCGTCAAGGGCGCAGTGCACTTCGATACCGACAGTGACAGGCAGGTACCGAGAACGACACCACTGGTATAGGTGTAGCATTAATGTCCGGCGGTGCGTGGACAACGACGAATTCACCCCGTTGCGACAATAAACACCAGAAGTAGATCCAGTTCTATCAACACAGTCCTTGAGAGTGGGCATGGGTTGAGGAGCTCCCCAGGACATACAGCCCTCCAGGTCATTCCATCACCTCTTCTACGTTAGGTGACCCAGACAAGGAACATCAAAGCGCCATTCCAAACTTCGCACCAGCTTCGATACCATGCTGCAGAACATCGAACACTGAACGTCATCCAGCTCAACGAAACCTTTCGTGCGTGCAACCGTTCTAGGTCATCGCTCCTGTCCTGGTCTCGGTACCGACGCTGCGCCTTCCTCGACTCGACTACTTCATGCGACACGCTCATCCCGCTCCATCCCGCTGATCCACACGATCGACAGCCTCACGATCACCTACCGGTCGCGGCAGGTCACCGCAGTCGACGCCATGGCGCAATTTCTCAAGCTGCAGCCACTGTTCACAGCTGAAGTGGCTTCACCCCACCTGGGGGCCCTTCGAACTTTAGCTCCCGTGTCGGTTACGGCAACCCCGGGGCGCAACATCGGCTGCGCCTGCAGGAACTTCACCACATTCAGGCACTCTCCAGCTGCCTTACTGGTCTGCAGCTTTCCTGCAACTCGATGCTGTTACGTGTCGCCAACGTTATATACGTGTTATATACGTCATCGATAGCTCAAGTAGTCCCCGGTCGTCCTCGCCCACCTTCTGCGGTGACGACGCGGTTATCTTCCGTTCCGGTCCGCGCCCAAGGAGATGATTGACGTGGCGGTCCTTGGACAACGACGAAACCCGCCCGCTGCGCGCACGCGCAAGCAGAAGTATGAGGCTGGTTCCATAAGTTTCCGGCCCGAGGTAGAAAATGCGCGCGAATTTGAAAATGCGATTAAGGACGCGTGGCGCCATCTGTTGGAGGGCCGGAGCACCACCCTCAACCCTCTTCATGCTTTTGTCGGTTTCAGAGCGGCATTTCAAACAGCCAGTGTCCACTCTTCAATGGGAAAAAATCGAGTACCGCGTTGTGATAAAATTCTTGACAAAAGAGGGATTTTCACCTAAAGAAATTAAAGCGCGACTGGACAACGTGTACAGGGAAGCCTCTCTGTCATACACAACGGTAAAAGGCTGGGCTATGCAGTTTCGACTGGGGCGAGAGTCCATTGAAGATGATCCCCGCGATGGTCGTCCAGTGGAAGTGGTGACACAAGAAAATTTGTCTCTTGTCGAGGAGGAAGTGCTGAGCGACAGGCGTCTGCAGGTGCAGGAAATCTCAGAAAGGCTGGGGCTTTCCAAAACAACCGTTTTTCGCATCATCGGCGAGGGCCTTCACATGAAAAATGTCAGTGCGAGTTGGGTGCCACGACTTCTCTCGTCAGTTCAAACGCAACAGCACGTCGTCTGTGCCAAAGAGTTTTTGGAGCTCTATCAAGAGAACGAAGAAGAAATATTGAAGTCAATTGTCACAGGGTATGATACTATGGTGCTCTACTATGATCCCCTTTCGAAAAAGGAGTCGATGGAATGGCGTAAACAAGGATAAGCACCCCGAAGAAAAGCCAGGGTCACACAATCGACAAAGAAGATCATGGCAACAACATGTTGGGATTGTCACGGGATCCTCCTTATCGACTTCAAAGAGAGGAACACCACAGTGAATGCCACTTATTATGCTTCACTCCTGCACCGACTGCGAGACGCCATCAAGGAAAAGAGGCGCGGCAGGTTGAGTCGACGTGTCCGGTTGCTCCAGGACAATGCCCCTGTCCACACGGCTTCTGTTGCTAAGGCTGCACTGAAGGAGTGCGGCTTCGAAGAAATCCACCACCCACCCTATAGTCCACACTTGGCACCGAGTGACTACTTCCTGTTCTCAAACTTGAAGACGGATCTCAGAGGACGGAGATTTCAAAACGATAGTGAGGTGCAAGAGGCAGTTTTCCAGCATTTTGCGGATGAAACTTCGGACTATTTTTTCAAGGGTATAAGAATGCTGGTTGAAAGGTGTCAAAAGTGCATCGAAGTTAAGGGTGACTATGTCGAAAAGTGATACACTTGTTTCGTCTCTATGACTATTAAAAGTTGGTCGGGCCGGAAACTTATGGAACCACCCTCGTACCTTCACTTATATCAGTCCAGTTCTCGAGCGTGGGCACATGTTGAGGAGCTTCCCGGCACACCTAGCCCACCTGGACATTCAATCAGCGTCGATCAGGACTCCTGTAGTGGGACAATACCTCCGCTACAAATGCTGTTTTTAGACGTTGCTGATTTGGTCTAATGCCATCTAACAAGCGTGTTGGTAGCCATTAACTGTTATGGCGAAGTACAGCACGAGTATCAGTGGTGACTGTAACGAGACGTGCTGTTTTGTGGGGTAAATGATGCGCACCTTTCGATAATTCTAGTCTTTGTTGTGATATTATAGATATTGTAGAGGCGATGACAGTACCATCGCAAACCGACAGATGGCGCCGCGTGCCAACCGGCACAACGGAAGTCACGGTGCGCAAAAGGAGGGTGTATCTGAGGATACAGAGCGATAGAAAAGGACGAAACCTGCTGGAAGTAAGAGGGTGGGGTGGCCTTGTGCACGTGCAGGAGCTGTTGGAGTTGTGGGAGCCAAGGCTAATGTGTATATCATTGCCTTCTCAAGAACCGGCGAGGCGATGACTAGTTTATATGAGCTGATTACCATTCGTTCGCGACACCCGTCGTCGTAAAGTTTCCGTAAACATAAATAAAGTCCCAGAACAAGGAGAGTCCACGCAGATAATGTATGGTGTTGGAGTACTGCCCCTGAAGTTAGCATAAGAACAACGGACGGTTATGAACTAAACTAAACTTGCTGGTGTAGTTGGTACCCGTGCAACATATCTAGAGGCAGCACACTAGCCGGAGACGAAAAGGCATAGAGTTTCCTTTCTGAGAGAGTCTTTTGAAATCCGTTTTTTCTTCGTCTAGGTTGCTGCTTTTAGATACGCAATTATCTCGCTACATATAACAATGGAGGGTGTCACGCTTTCAGTGTCGCATTCACTTCAATTGTTAAACAACATGGCATAGCACGACATACTATAGTGTCGCACCCGCAAGCATACATGATGTGTCGGATCATTCCTTGTCTGGAATATCGAAATCAAAGTTCCGTGAAACTTACAACTTGTTGTGGCACTGGCACCGGGCATGGCCTTCCTCCAAAGTTCGAGTGCTGAGACACTGTCCGAGATCGAGTCCTTGTTCCAGTTCCGCAAACGGCAGTGCACGGCGTCCACTCTGTCCAATCGTTCATGATGCAATCACGTGGGCATGGCACACGGCAAGATTCTTTCTGAAGAGCTGCAAACATTTTTATTTGACGTCAGGGGCGGATTTAACGGGGGGTGGCGGGAGGGGCGAGGGCGACCGCCCCCACCCATCTAGCTGAGTTCCCTATGTAAAATCTCCTGGATGATGCTCTGCCACAAAGCACGAAATTTCGTTAAGACCGCACCCCCCCCCCCCCCATGACAGACCCTTAAATTCACCCCTGTTTGACGTAGGGGCTATGGGATCAGTCAGCGATATATTTAGCATTTTAACCGCAAGGTGAACACAGAAGCGTTAGACTCTTGTGGTTCAGTAATGACTCATGACATCCTCGTCACGTCATGCATGCATGTCTGTCACAGAGCTACAGCCATTGCCTTCCAGAATATGTACATCAAATATACACAGCAAATATAACGTTGCACTTCATATAAAGTTGCAGAGAATATTTCTGTATGAACAGAGTTTCTGTTTCTTATTTTGCAACACTACGTGACCAGCTGCGCGATACGAAAGTACGTGAAATGGGTCGCCGTCAGGGGAATTCGAAAATAATCTCAGTGTAGGCCGCTTCCATGGGGAAGGTTTTCATATCGTCTTCCTTGATCTGCTTTGCCCTTACTGCGTTTTCAAATGCCCCTGTCAAATGTAAACCCGTGCGTCAGCTCCGGCTCTAAGCGAGGTCGATGGTCACAATATTGCGAAGCAGTTACTTGTGTTGTGTTTAATAGGGAATATTACAAGCCTGTTATGGTTTAAATGAAAGTAGGAAAGTCGAATTAAAACTGGTTTCATACCAGTCACTGTGCGAGTGTGTTGTTTGTTGGCTCAAAGACATTTTGAGCAAAAACCGCTTTTACGCTGCCAATGGAATTTGTCGTCAATTTATGCAAAAGTGACGGCATTACCAGAGTTTGTAGGGTAAGGTGGGGCAAGATCAGACACGGGGCAAGGTGCGACATTTTTTGCACGACGCCGCCTGTCTCAGAGACGAGTAAATAGATGCACTTCATACTATACTCATAGGTGACTCTGCATGTCCGCTTTATTGCACGTCCGGGTTGGTATTTGCGTTGAAGAGAGAGAGATAGAGAAAAGTCGGTTACTCGTGCCTGGAACGTAAAGCGCAAAAAAGGCGCGATTTTCTGTTGTCCTCTTTATTGCCAGCTCTGCAGCACCGTGTTGCAGGCTTATTCTGCCAATGTAAGTCCACATCCTATTTCGTTATTCATTCATCTAGATACCTGTAAAATATGGGCACTCTTGGTTATACGGTGTTTAACTAGAAAATTAATGCATCCGATGATATCCACGGGGCAAGACGCGTCAACCTAATGTAATTGAAATTTAATGCAATTGAAATTTAATGTTATTTAGAAACTGATCAGTCAACTATCAGGTAGCTTTATGCTTGTTCCTGAGAAATTCCTTTTTTTTTTAATATTGTCTAGATTTTCCAGCAAATTTTCCTGTTTCCTTGGATATTCCCAGCAAAGGCTAAGCGCATTCAAAAGCGAACGACCAGCGACACACCAGACAGGCGGTGCCTTGTTTGCAAAGGACGGTGGAGGGAAATAGCACCGGCTTCTGTGTGGTTTTATTGCACATCATGTGGGCGGTGGGCTCAAGGGGGCTGCGTACGTGCTTGGATTGCAAGAACTAATTTGTATAGTTCGTTACCACGGCATGTCTCATCTTGCCCCGAAGGTTGGGGCAAGACGAGACAATCTTCATTTTTTAATTTCTTCTTCTGTGTCTATTTTAGAACCGGTCACATCCGTTCTGATTTACAGATCACAAGCTCTAGACCTCTGAGAATGTGCCTCTATAGCTAGTTTTTTTTAAACAAGAAAAATAAAAAGTCCATATCAAATTGCAAATTTCTGTCTCATCTTGCCCCACCTTCCCCTGTCCAGCAGGGGTGGGCAGTAATAATCATATGCATAGTGCATTATAACACTAATACGTTATACTTTGTTTCTAAGGTGTTATAATATATAATACTAATACTTGTGTGTATTACACGAGTAATACTAGTAATACCTTGATACATAACTTGGGGAGAAAGAAAGGAAGAGAAAAGCAGAAATATACACAATTTGTGCATTACTTATCGGGACAGTCATTCTCTAATCACGTTTTATTTCAGGTATTTACATTTTTAGCATGTTCTCAAAGGGGTAGCGCTCTACAGTGCATGGCCTTTCCGAATATGATGAGATAGACCTGATCAATTCGATCACACTACACAGCTTATTTGCTCTCAGTGTGGCAGAGTCTTGATTTCTACGGGTCTTGGCGTTAACATGCCGGTCGTTGAAAAATGTGTGACTGTCCATAGTGCAGCTTTGAACAGGGTACTAGACCCTCTCTTTCATTTGACAAAGGGCTTGCAATGGGATGACTCCTCCTTATGGACACCGAACTGGAAGGAATGCGGTGAGTAACCTCTGGCCCTGATGTCACTTCCTTTGGTATAATTTAGGGCAATGCAATAATAGGGACCTTGTTTGTGTCCAAATGTTTGTGGGACACCAAAAATTAATGATAAAGTGCATGGGTGACACTCAGTAGGTCGATCTTATGACTTCTGAGAAGGTATTACACATTTAAAAATATTATAATACATGCAGTATCAAAATGGGTATTATAATACATAATACAAATACTCAAAAGTGTTACAGTAATAATATTACCATAGAAAGTATTACTGTTACTGCCCACCCCTGGCATCCAGCCTGTACCATGCAAAGTTACTTACCGGTTTCCTTGCAGGCTTGTAAAGTCCGCTTGCGTGCCCTCCTATACTTATTCCCACCGCCGCAGAGTCCATCGGACGCTTCATCATTATGAAGAATGCATTCGCTCCATTCGCTGTCTCCACGACTGAGCACTGGCGTCTCGGGGCATGGTCGTTTCTCTAGCAGTTCCGCGCCGCACCGGATGCTTGAAATCCCTGAAACATTAATACACAGGGGTGAATCTTCCATTCGGGGCGGCATAGCACAGCGCAATGTGGGGCCACCACATTGTATAGCCTCGGTGGGAGAACACTCGTTACAGTGGCGTAATACTGAGTGCTCATGCAACGAGTTATTGTAGTGCAAAAAAAATGGTGTTACTGCACGTACGTCACATTTCGAAGATATGCAAGTGATCACTTTAACTATGTGTAGGGACACGACAAGTTTTGATTATTAAAGCGTAAAACGTTCCCTGGTAAGACACAGCGCGTTGAACTATTTCCTGAAATGTTCGATCATTGTATAATGCTTTCACTAAACGACGTGCAAAGCAAAATTATTACAAACGCAATTAAAACATACGCCAGAAAATTCCAGAAGCCTGCACTTCAAGAAGTTTTTCTATCAGAGCTAAGTGCTAATAATGCATCAAGATCAGTTGCTGCGGGAGATAATGGAGGCATTCGTTATTGTCACATGTCAAGACAGATGTGTCACCTCCCCTTCAGTCACGTTGACAGATTTCTAAACAGATTTACTACACACAGACAAAATGTTGAATGCAATGTCCCAGCCGGCAGCATAACCCTTTGGCCTCTCCGTACATTGTTCGGTCCGCCTTCAGGGTTTTCAATGAGGGGGCTGCTAGTCAGTGACCTTGATGTTTGCGTTTAAGATGCTGCTTTCCTTGGTCAAACCTCAGTTGAGAGTGTCTGCAGTTGTCCTGTCTATTTCTATCTATGTCATTGTCTTGTTGCTGCTATTCGCCAACATGTTCGTTATCAAAGGGTTTAGAAAAAAGAGGGCCAGCGGAATTTCTCAGATATATGGGATAAATAAGCTAGGAATCCAATATGTTGATAGTCACTCGATAGGCATACTGGAATGCGAGTTTCAATATTCAGAAAAAGGGGCTGGGGAAGGAAAGGCGTGATCAGACTATTACCTGAGCACTACAAACATTTTGGCGTATGTATTTCAATGGATAGTTCGCTCCCCAACGATCAATTCGTAGGTATCTCTTTCGATGAGTATTGTCTTCCCTGATTTACAGAATTATTGCTTCAATTTTCGCAAACTCGAGTTCTATTATTCATTATGGGCATTATAAATCACTGGGATGTACACGGCTTGAAATCCGCGAGCAGAAACACGTACGCGCAACGTCAGACTGGACAAATGTGGGAGCGGCCTTCGCGCGTTATCTCCTTCTCTCCTGCTGAAGAATTATTTGCGTCCCGCAGCAGAGAGAACGCGAGAAGGAGGTGTTGGAGAGGACGCTCACAACGTCACGAAAACGTCAGGCGAGCCGAGAAGCAGATTCTCCGGTTGCTCCACCTCGTAGTTGCGCATCCACTGTCGAATGGCACGACAAAATACGTATAGCTAAGGAAGTATGTCGAATCAAAAATAACAAAGACGGTTAAGAGCCTCAACTGTTTACTATATACGTAAAAACAAGAGTTTCGTGCAGTAGGCTGCACTTCTTCAGGTTTTAGGACCTGTTACAAGTGGTGAAGCATATAAGTGTGCACATGTGTAGTGCACACACTGTGCATAAGTGTGCACACATAAAGCACATGTGTTTTTTCTTCACGTTCTACGAAATATGTCGATTTAGACAGCAAGGGCTCGCAAGACAGTTGGTTAAAGTCAAATGCTCCTACCAGCATAATATTTTATTTCAACGATGCCAGGTAGGGAATGTTCCCTATAAGCGCCCCCCCCCCCCCCCGCGTCTGACTGCGTCACCCTCAATGTTAGTGAGTACGCCTGATTTTCTTATTCTCTCTCCCGCAGTCCCATCCATCGGAAGAGATCATGACTGAACAGCGCACGAGCAGGACAAGGGACATAGAACAACACAGACAAGCGCTGGCTTCCAAGATCTATTTTAGACATAGCAAATGTACCAGTCATGCGCACCCGCAGAAACAGGCTCTCGAAGAAAAACAAGTTTCTTGTGAGTTAGCACAACAGAAGGGATACTTACACACGTGGGGTTCAATCTATGTAATCTTTCGGTCTCAATTACAGTAACGTGGGATATAATGGACGCCAAAAGAATAAGTATGTTGGGACGCCAGGTGTGCAAATACACCTTTCGTTGTGTTAACTGACAAGTAACTTGTTTTTCTTCGAAAACATGTTTCTGCGCGTGAGTTACTGACTTTATATACACTATTTCCTAGAATAAATCTTTAGTTGGAAGTCAGCGCTTGTCCGTGTCGGCTTGTCGTCCTCGTCCTGCTGGTGCGCTGTTCAATCATGGCACCGTATCAACTATGCCATCTTGTTGTTATCGGAAGAGATGTTTATCTGCTCTCTTTGTCACCACTACCCGCAACGTCTTAGGACTGCACGATCATTATTTTCGATAGCTCCTCGAGTGCTCCAAGTACGCTGGCAGTCGTAGAGTCCCAGAAGCAAGTCTGGCTCCTCTGGGCGCCCGTCCCTTTGACATAGTGAAAATCATGGTACCTCAGCCATCGCAACATCAAGAGGCTGCTTTGGAAGCGCTCCAATGTTTCGTTGAAGGAACCCAGCTTCACTTTGTAACTTTTATGACTTGTCCACACAGGACAAGTGTTTCCCATCGTCTGAACTGTGCCTTACCCTGCTACACGCAACTTCCTCTGTCTGTTTATTTTTTTATCTTCCTTTCCTTCTTTGTGCGTGTGCATTTTTTCCCTGTTTTAACCAACTGTGTGTAGGTGTACTGGGGTAGCCAACCAGACTTTGTCGCGACTTACGTCACCATTTTGTTATCTTTATCATCGTTATTAGTTACTTTCGATACCTACCAACGACCTCACGATTTCTGTAGCTGATCCTGTTCTCGCAGTTGTCTCTACATGAAGACCATTCGGTCCACTCCGTTAAGGTGCAAGCGTCCTCACAACTAATGTGACACTTGCGGTGCAGTGTGGGAATCGAAAACACTTGTCCCTCTGCGCTGGATATCGAAGCGTTGATGCAATGCCAATAGTCCACCGAGAAGAGGTTTGAATCCACGCACGTCAGGTCTGTAAAAAAGAAGGTAAATACTCATTCATTGGTCTGCCAAGAGGTATTCCATACTATCGGAACCGAACTAAAAATATGAAACACCCGAATGTCATCATTTTGTGTTCAGTGGACAATATTTTGTAGAAATGCTTGTCGGTAGGCAAGCCATTAAGAGCTTTTAAGAGGAGGGACAATCTGAATTTCAAGTAAGCACAGGTTTGAGGATAGAAGTAAAATGCAACCGAGCGAGTTCGCTTTTCAGTTTTGTCTTCTGTCCTTTCCTCAAGCTCAGGGGCGTGTTGCCAACCAGACACAGGGTGTGTAGTTGTTTACACTATAAATGCCGTATGGTACCTTTCCATGGCTTCCCTTAGCAGTGATGTCGTGGATCACAACTGAAACTAGAAACTTGCTGATGAAACTAAGACTAGAAATATTTTAGCGCTTTTACCGTTCAAACCAACAGAGACGTATATTATAAGTACTTCTATCAAAGTAGTTGCAGTAGTTGTGTTTCTAGCCTGCCTGCCTGCCTTGTTGTTGATAACCAATAGTTCGTTTTGTTGCAGGATTGGTTGTTCAATTGTCATGCTTAATTTGACGACTGTTGCCTTAGAGGCTCAGGATAATGGTGTAGCAGACATGGCGGCGTACAATGACATATCGTCGTAAGATCGATTATCGACAGGTATACGTGCAGTAATGTGATTTTGATTGTTCCTATCTGTATTATTGTTATTATTATTGATATGACTAGTATTGAGCAGCAGCTATTTGAAGTGATTACGTACCACCACGTTGTGTGATGATTGTGTTAGGCTGTTTCACGCAAAGTAACCTTAACTCTCTTTCTCTCTGTAAATATTACAGTTACAACAGAAAGTTATGCGTTCTTTATGAAGAAGGCGAAGCAACTCTGGCATGTAAACGCGGCGCGTGCTGTGCGCAGAGAAGCTGATGGCATAGTGTATGTGTGTACTGCTCACTTCGAACTTGGTGCCCTGTGCCACAGAGAAGATGATGTGGGAGAACGCACGAACTCCAGTCAGAAGTGTTCCACCGGTATCGAACACTGGAAGACGGGTGCTCCGTCCGGCACCACGGTTCTTTCGCTGAATTACAAGGACGCTCCTCTCGAAGGCGCCGCCAAGGGCATGACCGACCACCGTGTGATGCGTTTCGGATCACGAATCTCTCACGGACCATGATGTTTCCACCTGTAAAACGAAAGCGCGACGAGCATGTACAGGTAAAAAGGTTCATTGATTTATGTTAATGGGCGTTTTTCTTGCTACGACTGTACACTGTTGAAGAAAGAAAGGTAAAGTGAAGACAGCAATTTGCTCTAAGCGCTAAGTTTAGCCGAGTTTCAGCTTGTTTTCTTCAAGGCAAAGATCTTTCCCGGTTCAAGAGCTGTAGTCGAAGAGAGACCTGCAGCCTCATATGCCACACAGCCCTAAATTGGCTGCGCCTGCTTACAAAGAGTATTTGAAAGTATTTGAAAGTATTTGAATTATTACACAGTTAGGAGGTTAACAATTCAACAGTAATGAACAGTATTTGAAAGTATTTAAATTATTACACAGTTAGGAGATTAACAATTCAACAGTAATGACGAGGTCACCCAAGCCATGTCGGGTTTGACCAGTAACCGAAAAGCACGAAACAAGTGAATTGCAGTCGAAGATGTTTATATTAAGGCTGGCGGACGCTGCTGCAAACCGAGCCCTTCAACGCGGTCACGTCAAACTCAGGTCTCCATCCTACAAAGCGAGGCAAAAAGGACGATCAGCGAACTCAAGCAGCAGATGTGCAGCATTTCCTGGCTAACTGAAGCTGTACGGACATCGCTGTTGTAAAACGTTGACCCAGGGTTAGATTTCCCAGTATCTTAATCCCTACTTGGACACACGGCATCCCTCCTGCGTTGGTTGCGACTGAATATCCCGTATCGCGCTCGACTCCTATCTGAAATCGGAAGGTCTGTTTCCCCATGCTGCAACGAGTTTGACGTCGTAAAACATACAGGGCACGTACTCATCGTGTATTCCACGTACGCCTACTGCTGCCGTGTCCTGGAATCGACATCAGCACGCCTGGACGCCCTACCTTTTGATATCGCATTTGCTTTTGTCGTTGGGAAGCGCGGAACGAAGCGGATGTCTTGCAAGTACTGGTGCGGTCTCCTGAGAAGACGCGACTGCTACACATTTTGTGGCTTTCGCTATCTAAGTGCATGCTGTCACTCGGCAAGCGATTTGCAGTCGTGGTTCTCATCGGCCGATCTTACTCCCTCTTCTACTAGTTCTGTCTTCGTCGTTTCTCTTTTCTCTTCTAATTTTGAATCACTAGTTCGTTAATTTTCTTTCGTAGTTCAAAACTGCTTGGTGCCTGGCCACATTGCTGGCCCACCAACGCTCTGCCCTCAAAGCTCTTTTGACCTTTATGGGTACCACAGGACTTCAATCCTTATTGTGAAGGGGCTCATGATTTCATTCTCCGCATCATCACCAGCAGTGGAGTAGAGTGTCGCATCTGGCGAAGAAACTCCCCATCCATAATCTCACAATAAAGTTGTTGTTGTTCTTGTTTCGTTCTCATTTAATGCAGTAAAGGTGTGCTCGGTCTGATCCAGTTTGAGCCTGCCAAGACTAACGTCCCCGATTTCTCTCTCTCTATTCTTTTTTTTTTCTTCTGATATCATCACCATAGTCATGTTCATCTTGCAAAGTACATTGTGATATACAGGACGTTTTTTTAATCCTTTAGAGAGTGATTGATAAAACAAACCTGTGAGAGCGGCATAGATGTCGTTTTTGCAGCTGAGTCATATGGCAGGCGAACATTCTCTAGAATAGAGTATGTAACTCCAATATGACAACGTCATCTAAAATTACTTAATTAACTCATTAATTAGGGAACTTCGGGCAAAAGCGAGATATCAGAATTGAAGACGGTCCTCGTACAAAGCATTTCTATATTTTAAAAATACAGAAACGAGTGCATTCCCTTCAATATCCATCGCTCAATTTCGCTCTCTAAATGAGCCAAAACCACAAGAGCGCATCACCTTCGCACACGGAGGCTTATCTGGCCAGCAGATCAACAAGTACTCCAAATATCTCCATCGCTCCAAAGCACGCGGCCCTGTGACGTGGAATGAGCATTGTGCTCCCTACGCTCAAGTTCGACGCGGTTTCAGCTTATTTGTATATCAAAATATGACAATGGATATTTCAATGGACAGGCGCGTTTGAGCATTGAAAAAAAAAAAAAAAGGAATGGCATTCAACGAGAATTGTCTTCTATACTGGTGTCTCCCTTTTGCCCGAAAGCCCCTAATTAAAGAGTTTATAAATGCATTTTAGGTAATTAGTCATCTAGTAGTTACATAGTCTTTTCGAGGGGAAATCGGCCTGGCCATATATCTCAACAGCAAGAACGACATCTAGTCTGCTCTCCTTCCTTTTTATTAAAAACCTGCAAAGTAAAAAAAAAAAAACGCACTGTATATAATAGTGGCATGTATATATTTTTCCTTCCTTATATCAAACATTCCTTCCTTATACAAATATCCTTCCTTATATCCTTCGCATATACTTGCGCTAGTACCACGAAAGAGATATTTTCATGCTCCTTTCGATTTTTCTACGGTGCTGCGAAATTCGGGCATTATTTTGGCCATGTTTTTCTTTATCACATCACCATCGCCATCCTTCTGCCAACTTTCTGAAAGGGGCACGAAACAAAATTTTGTACTAAAAATATTTTTTTAAAAATCTCCTCGTCGAATGAAACACGCTGTTACCTTGACATTGATATACATCACAAAATGGGATTCATCTGCTGCGTCGGTTGTGGTTTATAAGCGAAAGAAACAGCAGTGTATGATTTCCCTCCACCTCTCCCTCTCAAGAAGCCCGACCATGCGGAGACGCTTCGGATTGGTCTCCTCAATCGATCTCCCGCGATGATTGGACAAATTCTTTGCGGAGACCAATGGCAGCGCGGTACAATTTGTCAGCCTTCTTGAGAGGGTGTGGGAGAGGTAATGAAGAAACTGCGGATTCTTTCGCTCATCAATCCCGAGCGACGCAACGAATCACTCCAGTTCCTTTTGTATTTGTGTCAAGGTAACAGCATCTTTCATTCAGCGAGGAGAAAATTTTCCACTTTAGTGAACCCTTAAGTATTTCGTGCGTGAGGTAAACCGTGGTGGCATCATTTCTAAGCATTTCTAACCAGACGTGATGAATGTTCATCACGTCTGGTTTCGATTGGATCAAAGCTGAAAAATGTATCCCTCTCAAGCCCGTCAGTAGCGGTGGGGTGGTGGGGCGTTCTTGTTTACCGAGGTGTCTGTCTGCCTATGTGATAGCATGCTGCTGGGTGCTGGGGGAGGGCACTTAAACAGTTCATAAACACTTAACTCATTTGCAGGTCATCAAGAAAAATAGTATACATGTTTTCTTTCGAAGAAGCCCACCTGCTCATATGTCTCAGATATGTTTGTAGAATATCATACTTACTACATGTGACCTAGTCCAAGAGGGAGCACCAAAATACCAATGGTAAAGATACAAAGTAAGCATATGAGTAATATGTCCCGCGGTTAAAACGACATTCCGCTATGTTGGCTGGTAACCAGGTACACGCGGGTTCTTCCGACAGAATGAAAGAACCCAATCTTTTTCTTCTTGCATCTGTTCCTTTTTGTGTGTGGGTGAGATTTCTGACTAAACTCACTTTGAGCACGCGCTATAAGTACTACTTTAATTTCAAAGGTGGATAGGTATGATGGGTTGGCTGGAGTTAGTTGTGACGGTTCCGGAATGTCTACTTCGTACCCTCAATGGTTAAAGGTACTTACTGTATCACTGTAATACCAAGTCTCTCCCCGCTGTGCCTTGTCTATGGCTCACTATGCCGATTGGCAAGGTCGATCGGCATAGTGAGGACGCACCTTAATACGTCACATCAATTACTGTTGACTGAAGGCATATCGGACACAGAGGTATAGACGAACTCGTACCCGTTTCGTACGTCGCAATCGGCCAGCATTTTTCAAATTGTAAGAGCTAGATCTTTCTACCTAGTACCTTCCGAAAAGCGAAGATGTTTATAGCCTCACCCACCGTTATTTTATTCGGAAGTCTCAGGTCTCGACCCGCAGATCCGGATCTGAGGCATCTGCTTTAACCTACTCAGACCGGATCATTTGGTGTTCCACCTCTCGACCACCAGTATTCGGTTGATCATACGAGCCCAGTTGTTTTAGCTATTGCAGCTGCAATCTCCATGCGTCATGTCACGCTTGGAAATGCGGATTATCGCAGCTGTCTCCCTCTGACACACACGCAGGTATGAAATAGCCATCATGGGGAACGCCTGTGCGCCAACCACCGATATCTGTAACGCACCTGCAAGGCTACAACGCTTAATGCATATATTTTATGTTTGCTTTGAATGCCTTTCAGAAAGTTGCAGTGTGCGTAGAATATACAGAGTAATGAAAAACGTATCTACCTCCAGCACAATCTGAACATCTCCTCCACTCCGAGAACTTTGTCATTTTGCAGTCTTCTGGACAAGGAACCGTGCAGGCTTGCGAGCTCTCGGGCTTCTTTAGAGGAACGCACCTACGAAGACACAGATGAATAAGTCTATTGTTTCATTATGCATACCACGATTTTTCTTCCTGGTGCACAGCATCTTGCGAAACGTCATTAAAAAGCTTAATGAGTGGTGAAATAAATGTGCTCTGCGCACTCGGCTTCATTTTCGATGAAAATTGCCTTTGTCAGCATCGTGTCTTTGCCGTAGAGGAGCACACTTTTTTTTTTTTACAAAGAAGCCGTTGACGTCTCCTTAGTAATGAATGTTACTTCATCATCAGAGCAAATTGATCTACATTATTACATTACTCAAAAGAGAACGGCGACAGTGGACGAATTTCTTCGAGGTACACGAATATAGGTTTCCATAAGATTAACATAACCGAAAAACCCAACATAAACGGAGACGGGATGAAAAAGATGAGGTGAGACATTCAATGAGATAAATACAGGGTGCAAGGTGTTTATTTTTATTCGTTACAGATTTCCTTGTGTGAAACGTTATGAGAGCAGCATTGATGTCGAGCTGTGAGCTTAGACACTGAACCACTTACGCTTTGTGCGTTCCACTACAGTGACGAATTTAACATGGTTGTACACAAAAACACGGTGGTTGTACTTCACTGTACAGTCCATTTAAACGGCGCTTTTTATGTATGGGCTGATCCAAATGTGCATGTTCATACGTTCCATAATTCAAAATACAAGTAAAGAAGGAGTTTCATGGCTAGAGCTTCTCTGTCATTTCCCTGGAGGAGGACTGCTGTCTCGTGAATGTACATCACGGGACATATTTTAGAGGCTTCCAATGAATGGAAGCAAGCTTTCCTCTATCTCAGCCGCGTTCGTGTGTGACGGTCTCCTGTAAAGCGTGCTTTCACTGCATCACTATACATGCGAAGGAAGAGCACGCATTACAAGTTGAAAGTTCAAAGTATTTAGCGGCTTCGAACCGCAACACCACTTCTAAGACAACGCTGTACATGTGTGTTTAAGAACATTTACTTTAATCTGTGGCTAAATTTTTCAAAAAGATAATCGCTATGCACTGACAAATATCTTGTGTAAAGTCCACGAAGGAGTTCTTAAGCATGTGTTGTCCCTCTCAGTTTTTTCCTACGTAACTGATAACACACCGACATGTACTTTCGAGACAGACTTACGGTACTTCGTGCATCAATGCTTACTTCATATATGCTACGTGTGTACCTGGATTACAGAGCATCTTCCTTAATGATTCACCTAACTTTAGATCCACAAAAAGGCAAGACGCACAGGAGAGGAAAACTTCATGCGATGCATAACTCCTATTTCATACATTGGGCGAACGCATTTCATCTCTTTACACCCCTCTGTGATAGTGTCCTAGAAACGTACACGTACACAAGATGATCCTAAAAAGAAGTATTGCTACTACGTGTGACGAATTGGTAAGAATAAAGACTGTTCCCTCTTCGTCTGTGAGACGAGCAAAACAAATTTTACTGCTTACCTAATCCGAACATTTAGGCGGATTACGTTTACGAGAGTAACCTTTTTTTTAACTCAGAAATCAGTCACTGCTCCTTCCACCGGAGCTATGATCAGAAGACTGACCAAATAACGAACGTACTTCACTAGTTGCACGCACGGTGGTACATACATATTGAATGGGTGGCTTACTTCTTATCTGATACCGGCCCCTTATAGAAGCAGCGAACTTCCCTCGTCCGCTTGCCCGTGCCACAGGTGGCGTTTTTCCCTGTGGCAATGCATTGACCCCAGTTCTCGACCTTCCATCTAAAGCCGTAGCAGCTGACCATGTTGCAGTCATCGATTTCCTTGAGCTCCGATTTTGGTGGACAGCTTGCACCGCCTGTGAAGAAACGATTGCCGAATAATAGAAGTAAGCCAGTTTGAATGAAGGATTGAATCTAAATGATTAAATTCGTTGGACGAATTGAATCCGATTACGAAATGGCAGCTTGCATGTCGTACGCATATACTTAAAGAGAGGAAAACAAAACGAAAACGCTAAAACACATCAGCTCATTCCTCGAAAAGCAGATCATCCTGCTGACTTCATCTTTTCCACTTGCTGTTTTCTGGTTTGTTCTTTGGAGACGACAAATTCCGGATGGCATATCTACCCAGCGTGCAAGTCTGTGTCACATGTGCCAAACTTAAAATATTCAACCGTACTTCAACAAGAAACGGTTGCTATTCTTTCCAGCTTCACCAACCTTCACATGCAAATTGCCACCGCGATGCTACACTTCTCATCAGAGGAGCCACATATTAGTCACCAAGCTGACACATCATTTATGTTATGTACGTGACAGCGTACCTTTGGATGGATATGCCAAGATGCTTCTATTCCTCGATTGGATGCCATAGCTCATCTTCTCGGCACAAAGAGATGTGCAAGGCGACCAGGCAGACCACTCGGAAAGCACGCAGTCTTCAGGGCACGGCATACTGCATTCCCGCTCACGCTCGAGCGGAGACTCATAAATGATGCAGTGGACATCGTCGACCATTGTCTGCAGGTATTGGGGGCACGGTAAATATGAAATAGTAAGCATGAGTACTGAATGAGTCTTGGGCACTTGTGTTACAATGTTTTCATAAATGTAGAGCGCCGGTGGAGACCTGAGAGTCCCCAATGAAATGTTCCCAGGTAACTATAGAGTAAAAAGAAGAAAAGGGGGCACCGATTGAATTGGACACGACCGAGGGCGAAAAAAAGCACAATATTACAAGATGTAAAGGAATAAAAAAATCAATCAGCGATCTGCCTGCTCGTACAAAGAGGGGCAATGCCATAGCCATCGTTGCACTTCTATGAAAATACAGAAAAATTTTAATTTGCGCGCAATGGTTTGCTGCAGGGTGTCGAACCGAAACGTTTTTCGTTCCGGTTTTCGTTCCGGTTACATCATAAACGATCCGGTACCGGTTCTGCTCCGGAGCAAAAAAATAACGGTTCATACCGGTTTTTAACCGGTTCCGCTTCTGCTGGGAATATTCATCCCCACAAATAAAAAATCAACGTTACAAAATGTAAACCCGTTTATTCCGCATACATGGTATTTAATATTAATAGGCAGCTGTGAAATTGGTAGCTCCTGGTTCCTGTAGGCTACTATCTGTTCAAGTGGGCTTTCTCCTTTCTTGAAGCGCATGCTACAAACGGGCTTGTTTGTCGTGATGTCATACGTAAAGTAGTTTCTTGCTGGGTTGGAGCGATCGCGTCCCATCCGAATGTCTGTTGCTACTGTATAGCCAGCAAGCACCACCGCACGAGTACGACGCAAATCGAGGAACACCCTCTCTCACAAACGCGCTCGACGGCTCCGTTTTATTTTCTTCGTGTCCTGTCCACAAAAGAGTTGCCACTTCGCACGGGCTTGCCTCGCGTATACGTAAATGTATTCAACTTAGCTGCTCTCAAACAAGGGACGCGTTGCGCGACAATAGCGATAAAGAAACCGTTATGCAGCCCCCTTGGGTCGCTCTTTAGTTGAGGGGAGTTTTGGGGATCAAATTAAAACGAACACTACGGCACATTGCTAGAGAGTCACATCTACCTCTAAGTGTGTGTGCGTGCGCGAACGATAAACCATTACAAAGGGAGCCTAAGGGTCATAGTATACCGACATACATTGCACCGTAACCGTAACCCACGTATAGTATCCATGACATGACTTCAGAGCACACGACGTCTGTTTCATTCGCCGGTCCGTAGTCCAAACCGGCGAAGTTTTTTCTTTGACCGAAAACCGTTAAATATATTTTACGGTTTCCCTCCTGAGCGAAAAAAACGTATACGGTTTTGATTCCGTTCCGGTTCGCATCAAAATAGCGGTTTTTTTCGGTTTTCGGTTCCGGTTTTCGGTTCGCTCCGACACCCTGGTTTGCTGATATGGATGAAATGTAGGAACAAAACTGCAATACGTTATGATCCAATGCTAGAGAGGATACCGTGCTGTGGGGTCCAGTGAGAAGAAAAAAAAAAAAAATATTTGGCCGCTCGTTGACTAGCACACATAGCCATCTCGTGACGTAGTGTCCGGATACGGAAGTGAAGGAATCGCGTGCCACAGTGGGTACCTCAATGATAGTCCGTCAAATCACTAGTCATTCGAAAGTTGGAATATGCAGCCTCCGCGTGGGATACTGATCACAGAATCTCGAACTCAATAGAAACAGTACAAAACAGGGCAGCCAGATTAATATTCGGTTATTACGACCGCCCCACCAGTGTCTCTGCTATGAAACATTACCTCAATCTGCCTCTGCTTTCCACTCCCCGAACAATAACTCCTTTGTTTCTTTGAAAAAAAAAATATTCTCGTAATAATTACCTTTGAGAATCGTTAATTCAACATCCTACATACAGGGTGTCCCAGAAAACGTGTCATTGAATTATAATAAAAAACTACGCCACCTAGGGTCATGCGGCCAATGGCATTTGTTCTTTCTGGGTTTTTGCCACCTCCTGATGTGAATGTCATGTAACGTAAGTTTAATTATGTAATTTTTTCGAGCTTAAGTCGGAAATTTGCCAAGTAAATGTCACTTTTTTACCCCACCAATGTGAACAGCGTGTCTAATTTAGTCAAATTAATGATAATTGACAGGGATATTCAGGAGCTATCCCATCGAAAAAAAATTGACGAACATCATGCTCTACGGAGGTCGCACAGAATTGCGCACGATGAATTTTTCAGCGCAATCTTTGTCAGTCCGACGAAAGAAGGCTGGAAACCCAGCCCTCCCCGACATCGCAGAAAAAGATAAAACAGACACGGCTTATCACGTCCGACTTTCGCTGGGATAATGCTTTCCCTCTCCCAATTTCAGTAACTGTTACTTTTTCTACTATGACTCTGTGGGCTGGCTTCAGAACCTCCTTTCGTCGCACTGAGAGCGATTGCGCTCAAAAAGTTATCGCGCGCTATGGCATGATATTCGGCTATTTTTTCCGATGGGATAGCTCGTGAATATCACTGTCAATTATCGTGAATTTGAGCGAATTCGGCACGCTCTTCATATTGGTGGGGTAAAAAAGTGATCTTTACTTGGCAAATTTCCAAGTTCAGTTCGCAAATATTTACATAATTAAACTTGGAGTACATGACATTCACATTAGGAGGTGGCCAAAACCTAATAAGAACAAATGCTGTTGACCGCATGATTCTAGGTGGCGTAATTTTTTAATTATAATTCAATGACACGTTTTCTAGGACACCCTGTATATCTCAGCTCGTACCGATCACCCCGCAGAAAGTATGCCATTCCCTAGCGGAACCGCCTTCCTGGTGCCACGACCTCCACTACCGACGAAAAGCAATTTAAGAAATGTTTATGCGATAATCTAGGTGCATAGTCATTTTTCAATCTCCATGTTGTACACTTGTGCTGTCATTGTTTGCTTTAATCGACCCAAATGTTTTCTTTTCTTTTTTATTTACCTCCTCGTATCTGTACAATTTGTTCATGTGGACTTACATTGATTTACTTACTTGACTTACATTGATTGATGGACTTATATTGGGGTATATTATATTATATGGACTTATATATACTGAATGGATCTTTTTTCCCGTTACAACGGCTATAAACTTTTCTGTGCCCACCATTCCCGTGGCACCATCTATTGCCGAGCTGAATTTTCGGCACATACCACAGGAATTTATGAGGAGATAGGAGAATACTGCTATCGAATTCAAACAGGACCTGTAACAGAGGACACCAGTACGAGTGCAACTATAGCGCAAATCCGGTCGTTCCTAAGAGCTTAACAAACAGCCCAAGACCCCGATGGTGTTGCAGAGGATTATGAGATGAACTAGGCCTGCAGAAAGGTTGAACAGCTTTCTCTTAATACTATTCAAATGAGCCTCAAATATTTGGCTCCACCATTTGTATAGGTAGCAGGTCATCAGGGCATGCTCAATATTCTCCACCGTCCTGCGGTTGAAGCATAGATTTGTTCAGGTGTATCTCAGTTTCTGTTTCATCTGCAGAGTACAAGCTACATTAGGACTGTCCATAAGGGAGACAAAGGAAAGTGGCAAAGGGTCTGAAACAGAAAATTACAAAGACGGATCAACGAGGTCTACACCTCTTCGCGATGTATCATCTCCATTCCCCTTCTCTTTCCCTAGCAAGACCGCTCGAATCCCCACGTTACCACCCACCCCCATCTCCATTGATCCAGAGCCAATGATTGGATTGTCGCAGACAAAATATTCTCCAGTCACCTTTCGTTGTTATGATGGGTACGACAGTCGGGGACTGATGGCAGCCTCTACCACTGTGTTAGCCTTGTCGGCTGTTCACTGCTAGTTCTTTACTAACTAATGTGGAAACCTCGTTCATTTAGTACAGTGAGGTTAGGAATGGGAAAGAAAAGAAAAGCGACGTCTCTGGAAGCAGTGTTGGGTTACTGATGAACGGAGGAAGCTTTGGTTTCACTTTCGCGATATATTTGTGTACTTTACTTTGCTTCCATCGGCAAGGTGTCGTTCTCAGTTGGTGACAACAATGGTGGACTAAGAGGCGCAAGCACAATCTCGTTGCTCCGTAGGACCTCCATAGCTATTTCGCGGGCCTCGACTAGCAAAGCAGCTCTAAAGCGGTGGGGACTTTCCCCGAAATATCATGCGGGGATGACACGAGGGAAGGTACGGTCGCCAGCCAGAAGCAATATTTTAAAGAAACTCGGAAGACGCAATAATAGGCCTCAAATTTGTATGCGTGTTTTGCGTGTCATATGGGGAGAGGGCTACGCGTTCACAAGCTGCAAAAGGGGGGCATGGAGCAAAGACGGATAAGAAGCACTCGGCTAGCACTATTCACGTTTTGTTTTTTGAGCGTCTGGGGACGCCAGGGCAGGTCCTTATTGTTCGTCAAAAAGATAGGGAAGAAGCTATGCTTCAGCATCTGAAGCTCCATGTAACGCTGGTTGGCTTTACAAATGTGTTATCCCTGGAGTTGTGTGAACATATCGAGATACTTTTTATTCGTTCCCCAGCCGTTGACCACCGTCAAATCATGCAAATGACTTGAGTCTCATCAGTGTCATTCATGCTGCCCATACCTCATCTTGAACCCTTCAACTTTCTTCGCCTTTTTTTTTTCGTTTTGGCTATAGTAGTGACAATGCCAACTCGCGTGCCGCAACAGCAAGCTATTTCGTCACCACCTCCCCCCTCCACACACACACATGTGATAGGGACCTATCGTTGCGCTTTGGTGTCTGCGGTATACCTGTTTCTTGCAGGAATTCTAGATACCCCTGGACAGTTGTAATATCTGACTTGTCTGATCGACGTGTCATCAAAGAAAAACTGATATTATTGCGTATGGTTCCGGGTAAAGCCAAGCTGTTTTGTGAACTGTTACCTTTGCGTGCTTGCACGTATTAAATATCGGTTATATTCTATCGAGCGAATGGAAAAGCGACACTGACGTGGAGGTCTCGTGACTTTTATAAATTTTACATGAAATGTAATTTTGTTAGTCATCGTGTAATATTCATTCCTCGTGTTCCTTTAGCGTCCGAAATGTATAGTGCCTGCAACTCCAGATGTGCGAAATGACCCATGTAACTTCGTTCCACTGTTCGTGCAACCGTTGACCACACTCATAACTTAGTTGACGCATCATGTATTCTGGCAATGTAAAAACGGTGTCTAGTAAATATAATCCATATAATAACTTTGCATCGTTACGTTGCATGTTGCGCGATTCTATACCTTTCCTGTTCAGCTTGATCTCTTCTAGATGAGTGACCAATACCTTTGGCAGGGGACGTGGAAGACGCCGGAGTATTGGTTCCACGACTGATCACGATGCTGACGCGTAAATCGGCGATGCCGGTTCGGATATACGCCAGCCACATCCTGACGGCGTATAGCCGTCGAAATCACGAGCTTTTAACGTTGTAGTGTCGTCGCACGAAAACGCGTCACGCCAGAATGACGTTAAGGAAACGGTCACTTTGTGACGGCTCAGTGGCGTCATGTTGGAAGGCGTAAAGCTGTGACGGCGAAAGCTGTCGTTAAAGAAATGCTATTTTCCTAACGCTGAAAAGCCGTCACCAGATTAAGAGCGTACGGCGCAGATAACTTGTTATCCGATTTATGAAGCGGGATCACCACCCCGATTTTAAAATCATTTGGAAGAGAACACTTTCGCAAGTGACCGTCTTGCGTTTTCAATGGTGCCGTTGCAGTAAATAGCGCCGACATGCACTCACCCCATCAAAGAATGCACAACGTGCGTTTCGTGATTCGACTCCCGCACCACACTCGTTGCCTTCCAACGGCTTGCAACGAGTCCAAGGCTCGGGCTCCCAGTGGGAGAGAACGGCTCGGTCACAACTTTCCACTTCCTTCAGATGGGGGCAATCTTTCCCGCCGAACCTCAGATGCGTTTCTACATACCGCACTCGTACTCTGTATCCTGCAATCAATCACGCATCCGATTAGAAAAATGAGAATCAGCTTCCTTTTCTTCAGAATTA
This sequence comes from Ornithodoros turicata, assembly GCF_037126465.1. Lineage (NCBI taxonomy): Eukaryota > Metazoa > Arthropoda > Arachnida > Ixodida > Argasidae > Ornithodoros > Ornithodoros turicata. The sequence goes on along the minus strand of NC_088202.1, from coordinate 48,800,817 downwards.
CGTCGAGTAAGGCACATATGCTTTTGCGCGTTTCTTATGGCCTGAACGAAAACCGTGCATAAAAGCAGGTGGAGGGATGGATGTTACCAACAGAGGGACGTGGTACACATCACACTTAAGTGGGTATGAAAGGGCTCCAAAATATGTTAGGAGGAGTAGGAGTTACGTTGCGAGCACTGGGACATATATCCGCACGAAAAGCAGGGATGGGCAAAAATACATTTTTTTAGTATTTAAATATAAATACAGAATAATTTGTTGAAAGGGGTATTTAAATACTCTTCATAAATACTTTTCAACATGCGTATTTAAATACAAAATATAAATACAGTATTTAAATACCGTAACTACTACCATAAATACTGTCAGGAGAATGTCATCTGGAATTACAGAAATAACGATGATCATAACAACAAATCAGCAACGAACATACAGCATTTATTTGTTACATTATCATGGCGATTTTATTATTAGAAGTTTCTGGAAGACTGCACCTTTTAGGTATCTTCTGTTCGGTCGTACAATCAGATTCGCAAAGGAGAACAGCATCTCCAGAGGTGTCGATGAACAAATGCTTGTATTAAATTTGACAAAGGTGCTTCGTACAACAAGGTAATTATGTAGACGCGACCGTTGCCCGCAGCATCAGTGAAAAAGTTGCCATCTAACATGGTTTGTCGCATGCACATATGCTAGCGCAAACACGGCAGGTCAATTTCTTCCCTTCTTAACGGAAGGTCAATTGCAAGGCGACTTCAAGATATGAGTCAGTATATAATGTATTTAGGAGTATTTATAAAGTATTTACAAGAATAAATACCCGAAAGTGGTATTTAAATATAATTATCAATGCATTATGGTAATCTGTGTTTAAATACAACATATAAATACATGTATTTATATTTTAAATAGTATTTTAATTACAATGTATTTAAATACTGCCCATCCCTGACAAAAAGTATAAGTGCAGCTGTAAGATCGTGTGTAAGCGTGTAAGAGAGCTTTTTAATCTCGCGTGTCAAAAGAGCTACTCCCTCAGCTGCCAGCCTATGATGTCATCTCATTTGCGCAAGAGTGAGACCTTTTCTCTTTCTGTATTGCCTAGCTGAACCTGGAGTCATGAGTCCCGCGTCTGACACACAGCACTCGACTGATCGCCTTTTTCAGCACTTTAGCAGATGATTCTTGGCAGCGAATAAAAGCGCTCGGAGGCAGTGACGTGACGACACGCTAGTTGGAGATCGGAGAGTTCGCCGCCGCTGCGCGAATTCTTAAGAACTAGTTCTCAGAAACTGCGACCTTCGCAAAGAAAATAGTTTGCGTAGCAGTTCCTGTATGTTCAAATCACGCAGTAAAACGGTGCATACGGTTCGACATTCCATGCCACTTCAGGTTGTCCTTCCCGGATAACAACCGTTTCAGCGGGTGCATAACTTTTCCTATTCTGGTCCACTCTTTCAGTCATGTATTCGCAACTTAACTTCTGTGCCCTCATTGGGGGACTGCTCAAAGGCGGCATTGTTCTCTTTAGTTTTAAAGAATCCTACGGTGCAGCTCTTGAGTTTCTGATTCCCTGTTCTTAAGCTACAGCACATGTTCGTGCTAGGTGTGTCGTGCGCAAAGATATTGTTAATTCTCGAGTAACTCAGTCAATTTATTAACGGCAAGTCATTTGCTTGTCGAGGAGCGTCCTTCGAAGGAAGAGTCGTGTCTCTTTAATTTTACTCAAGTTGAAGACAGTTTTAAGTTACCTTCTTCTGGAGCGGGAAAGGGTCCTCCCCTTATAAGAGGCAGGCACTGACCCCAGGGAGCCCAATGTGTCACCTGGCAGTCGACTGGACAAGGCATGATGCACTCCTCTTGAACAGGAGGGCGATGTTCCAACACGCATAAGTGGCTTGGGAAAGGAACTTCATCTAAGAAATGCAGGTAGGGGTAATTGGAGTAGATGTAGACGTAAGGTGTGTGAGCCACACAAATAAGGAATGTAGGAATAGTACAAAATCACGTCCGTTTATCGATTCATCACATCGAATATCATCACTCGGAGTATGGTGATCGACAAATAGGGAAAACAGCGATGCGAAGTCCCAGCCACTAAACCCTACACAGCGCTTGTGCGGGTGTCATAGTAGGGTGCCCGAATGATGAGATACAGTACTTGATGCATACTTCAGCAGATGACACCGCGCTGGTTAAGTGCACATGCGTATTCCAGAAAAGTTTACAATCCCCGCTGCGTAATGCACGAGCCTACTTATACTCGTAAGCAACGACGAGCGATGAAACCGGTTGAGAACGAAGCCATTGAGAACGGAGCAGTGACGGTAGCCAACACAACCCGACAAACAACGGTGGGTCTGGGGTTTGTGCCGTGTCATTCTCGTCCGTCTTACGCGAGAGGAATGTTACCGTCGATCAAAGCTAGCTTGCGGGATGACACGCCACTCCCTCAAACAGTGTTGAATGTGGCGCCTCTCTTACAAAAACAATAAAAATAAAATAACATAAAAATAAACAAATATCATGTTATGTGTGTTATTTTGTTGTCAGGTGTGTCATTTGTCGACACACGGATAATATTCCATTCCTTGCTTTCCATTCTCTAGCAAGCTACTAAGCCCTAACGGTTGCCACAGCAACAGCAAAATACTTCACAGATGCCCAGTGGGGCGTCTAGACGCAAAATATTTCGACGAGTTTCGCTGCCCGTTTCCTGTTCTCAAGCGCAACAGCCCGCTTCTGTTGTTTACCGTCCGACCTGCTCGCCATTGGAACACACAAACGCGAATGTGTCTTTCTCGCTCTCCCTCTCACTCTCTTTCGCGAGAAACGCATTCTGCTTTTGGGAATTCGCAGCGCACGCTTAAGTTGAAAAACACTACAATGTATTTTTACAGGTTGTGCTTTCCGAGTAAGGAAGGACTGGGGATGGACAAAAATAATACAGCCCTGTGAACAATGGCTTCATTCTTCTGCATCTGCAGGAAAGAGGAAAGCGATGTGAAAGGAGCAGCAGCTGAGTACCGGCTTTGTAGCGGTCCCACTTTGGTTCCTAGATTAATTTTCTTAACAAGCCCGCTGATTTAGTCTTTTCTAAATTAAGGAAAATCTGATTTGTTGCTGCAGCAATATTTATTCTTCGATCCCAAACTTATGGCTAGCAACACACTTAGGGCGAGAAAGGCGAGCTTGTTGGGAAGAGTTGAAAAATATGTGAAGATCTACAGAAGTGTCGGGGCAACCATAATCAATCAATCACTTTATTTTTTCATCATGTGATGAAAGGAGGACCGAGAAAAAGTTGTAAAATACAACTTGACGAGCCCGGGCCCCCTTTTACACTACCTGCGACAACATCACATTTACAGAGTTCAAAACTACAGTGATTATCTTAAGAGCATTCAGTCATGCAATATTAGGATCAAAAAGTTCAAATGAGCTCAAGAAACACTAATAACACACATGTTTCGACATGGGCATCAAACATCACGTACAGTCATTCAACGAGGCACTCATAATGATACCGCGAAATTCACGAATTGACGTATTAGACAAAGAAATAAACTGCTTTAGAATTCAGCGTATTTAATAATTTAGGTAGTAGGAAATTTATGGATTATTTTCCATAATTTGTTCTCACTCGTGGAACTTTCCAAGGATCACAATGACGTGTGTAATACGACAATTCCCTTAATTCCAGCTGAACATTACATTTTACTTCATGCAAATTTTTACGTAAACAGTCGAGTGTAAATTAATTCAAGTTGTGCACCCTTAGGATATTATATTCCTCAAAAAGATGTACAGTTTAGTCTCTGTATCCGACATTTGCAATCAGACGTACCATCTTTTTTTTGAAGTATAAAGAGTCTACTCATATTTTCTTGTGTCGTCGTTCCCCATACCAAAAAACAACAGTTTATATAAGGTGAGAAAAGTGAATTATAAAGTAATAATTTTATACGGAATGGAAATATGTACCTATACCTGCCTATCAGACCGGCACCTTTTGACAGCTTCCTCTCAATGTATTGCACGTGTAAGGCCCACGCTAATTTATGCCATTAAGTAAGTAATTAATGTAAGTCCCACGTTAATTATAATGTTCGGCTTAATTCCGTTTCGAACAAAATGTCGCACTTGGTGTGCAAAGTGTCTTGCAACAATATCTTGAGACATGACTTTGATTATCTTCTGCCGCCGCTTCTGAATTTATATTCCTCTTGTTCGGGTTGACGGGAAGGCCCCTAACAATCTGCACTTCGCTTCCACTGCTGTCCGTAGCCATTTTCATCAACGAACGTCAGGAACAGTGTCAAAAGCCGCTCACAAAGCTAAGAGAGGGACCGCAAAGCTTGTTTCTTTCTTTTTGACTGAAGCAACATAGATTGCCTCGGAACATGTTCCGAGGCAATCTATGTTGCTTCAGTCATGCAGGGGCAATGCATTGCCCCTGCATGACTTATCTATTGTTCCAAAAGACGTTGTTTTTCGTGCACCAATTAAGGGCGGACATAGAACTCATTGCGGCACTTAGGACTTGTAAATGACTAGCAGAGCACTTGTCGCCAACTATTACCATCTATATCAACTTCGAGAACAAAAGATGATTTGGCTCAGTTTGAAGAACCGCTCTTCACGCACGTACTATCCAGGTAACAGTATTCTCCATTTCTTTGGGTGTTGGATGTATCTTTCCACCCACTGTTGAGACGTGCCGTAATATTTATATATTGATCGCTCTTCATCCTACTTTTCGCGTAACACGTTTCAATCATCACAAAATATACTGCTGGAGATATTGCACGTACCTTTGGTTCTTACGCACGTAGCATTTCGGTGACGAACTCCACCATTGCATAATTTTCCGTCATGAGGCACGCATGCAGTCCATTCTGAAGTGATCCATTCGAAGCTAGAAAGGGTGAAAGCGGTGACATTTCATATTGCAGAACGTTCAATACATCAAGCTGTGTCTCTTATGATTGTTCAATATGGCTAGCAGGAGAGGATGTCAAACGGGGTAATGGTAACGTGTCCTTCAATATTGAGTTCATATGTGCGTGTTCACATGACCATGAATGTTCCAAGTAGTATGGTGCGGTGGTAATTTAAACCGCTCCAAATGACCGAATTCTTTCGGCCGAAACGCATGGGACCTTTTCCCCACGTCAACACGCCGTGCACACGCAGTGCGCTTGTCCGAGCGGCGAAGAATCGCGCGCGTTTACGACTGCCCGAATCTGGCGAACAGCGATCTGGCAAGCGACGCGACCTGGCTTTTATTTTCTTTACAACGCATGTCCCACAACGAAAGACGCCTGCACAGTTCAATAATGAATATTTCGTTGCCTTGAGAGTCCGATGGCATAATGATAGAAATCTGTAATCGGAACGGGAACCAGCGTGGCAGAGACAACACGACTCAGCTCCAAGAGTGTCGTTGGCAATATGGAGTGCTTGCAATTGTATGAAAGCGAGTATTCATCCCACCTACAGAGGCCTTCTGTGACATAGCTTCCCTACTTTCGCTATACTGTCGCTTGACCTGGTTCCTTTCTGTCTCAGATTGTTGTGCCTTTTTAATCAATTTTCATCCTGTTTTTCTTACGGGTCATGCTTATATGTTTGTCAGTTGCCCTGTGAAAATTTGTGTTCGTCTTCTACATCTAGGTCTTTTAGTCTCAGGCTTTTTACATTAAGCAGAGAGAGCAGTTCCTTTAATCTCTTTGCTATGTTCTGACTGGTTGTCGCGGCACGTCATTTCCTATGACGCGCCCGAGACGCGCGCGCGCGTTCTGAAATCGTCGGGAAACACTCTGTGCGTTTCGTCCTTTAAATGAGCTATCGTATCCGTCTCGGTCGATCCCGAAACTATAGCGAGGCGAATCCGAGGCGAATTGGTGGCCTTGTTCCTGTGCAGTTTGATGTAATACATGGCAGGTGCAGACGACGCATGTTGAGAATATTCCGGGATTCCCTCTCTGGAAACGTCACCCGGACAAGGCCAATGAGTGAGCGCCCTTTGACGAGGACGAGACCAATCAGGGAGTTGCTAGAGGAATCTTGGTGGCCTTGCCGACTTACCTACCGACAGGGAGGCAGGCGAGCTGGGATACTACGGGATGGCGTCTGCTCTGTGACTGGCTTGCAGAACGTCGTTTCTGGTGAGGGTCGGGAGTGTCCGTACAGCCAGGAGCGTAACACCGTGTTGCACGCAACATGGTCACGTCAGAACTCACTCTGGTAAGCGAAAGCCGCCATATTTGCCGATGACTTTTTCACTTAGCGCCAAGCAGACGACCTCGGAGACAATCGCTTGCGCTCCGCTCCCATTCGTGTGCCACGCTTACGTCATCATAGCGTTAGTAGCGGAGGAAGTGCGAATGTTTAAAACTCTTTTATTTAATATGTGAGCTGTTTTCGGAAGATAAGCCAAGCTGACTGTGATGCGGTGACGAACACTGCCGTATCGTTCTCATACATACGTTCCCGGATGCGATAGGCACTTTAAGCAAAACTTCACCACATGACACGCTGAGGGCCGACCGTTGCAAAGAAAAGTGTCGTTATCAGTTTCGACTGATGTGAATTTCGGAGGTGTATGCGTATTATTGACAACTAACATAACTATATGAGTGTAACAAAAAGGCGTTTTCAAGAAATCAGGAGAAAGAACGATGTCATTCAACATGATAGCTGGCTAGGGGTGTGTTGCGCGATGAAGTCTGTTTTAAGAGTTTGCGAGACAGGGAACTGGTGTAGTGATACATATACTATCGCAATGCGACCATTTGTATTCTCATCTAGCGTACGGAATAAAATAATGCACCATGACCACGTGCCCCAACACTGTAATGGTTACTGAGTCCGCGTACTTTGTCAAACTTAACGCTGAGACTGCATAAGGTAAGCGCGACATGTTGCATGATGACGAAGAGGCAAGGGGAGGGGTATAGTCTCTTTCCTTCGTTATTACCTTCGTTACTATTGTCACTAAGCCGTCTGAAGCATTTTCAGGAGACATGTGCACTAGAAGAAAGACATCGTAAACAGACACACTTTTCCTACCTCGAGCACAACGGAAGATGCTGTGTCTGCTCTACAACTTCTTGAAGAGGCGGACATGGCCAACCGCCGCCGAAAGGTAGTTGCAGGATGCTTCGCCAGCGTCTGCTCTGGCGAGGCCCCATGGGGGCCAAATCTCCGTTGTCCAGAAGACAGGATTCCCTATCGAGCTGCCAGTCAGACCACGATGATACTTCGCAGTCTACTTTGATTACACAACTTTCTACTTCTGATGGAAGAGGAGACATCTGTTGGGTTGCACTTGGCCGGCACTTTCTGTAGTAGTAAAGAGATAAGTGGGATGAATGGGAATTTTACATTTGAAACACATACATGAGCTGTTGGATGCAATATTTCTGTTAAAGGGGTTGTGACACTTTGATAGACGTTGATTGATTGATTGATTGATTGAGAAAGAAAAAGTGCATATGTGAGTTACAAGACACTCTGGTTACTCCAGGACATGTTAATTGGGGTTCACTGTACAGGGTGTCTTTTTTCGTTACAGATTTTTCATAACACACACATACATTAGATGATGATGAGGTGGGCGATTCACTGCCGCAGAGGCGGTACACTGCCCTATTGCGCATTGGGAACGGACGAGGGGATGATGGGGGCTTTCACAGAGCCGTCACCAGACCGGTGGAGCACAAGTATTCAGCAAGAAGGCCAAGGCCTTGCATCTGGTGGGCAGCGTTCGCCCACGGTCCGAGGAACATCGCGAGGTTGAACGGTCGCTTGTCAATACGATGCATAGCAACTTCCATCAGTGCACGCTCGTGGTGATGTTGCCCACAAGCCAGGCTGACCTGGCAGAGGTCGCCGTGCTCTCCACAAGTGGGCAGAGGGAAGACGAGGTGGAGCCGAGACGGTGTTGAAAGGCAGGTGTAAATGCAACGTTGAGCATCATGTGGTGGAAGAGTGCAGTAAAGGGGCGCGGTAGTCGCAGAGGAAGTACGAGAGAAAGCGTGGGGTCTACATCCGAGAGAAGGGAGTGAGCTATGCCGTGTTGCCACTGAGCCTGCATCTTGGGGCCGGTCAGTGTCGAAAGAAGTGTCTTCGGTGGCCCGAAGACATCATTATCGGGGAAAAAGCTGCGTGCTGGTGGGCGCTCAAGGCGGCTCTGTCTGTTTCTTCGTTGCCGCTGATGCCGACATGTCCGGGGATCCTTTCCGGGGCTGTATCCCTTTTCCTTTCATGCAGGCCGGGAACCGTTAGGCGTCTGACTGGGCCTGACAGAAACCATGGAGGGGAACTGGGAGCCACTGTCTTCACCACGAAGCGCGGAAGGCTAGGCTTCAGTTGAGCAATCACCTGGCGAACCTTGCAGTGCTTGCGTCTCAAGATCTTCGATACGAGCGGGTGCCGCCGATGATGCGATAAAAGGAGGAAAGGTCAGGATGTCTCACCGTAGCGAAGAACGTCCTGCGGGGTCTCCTTCGCTTCAGCAATAACTTCTCGGGGGACGCCAAGGCACACACGAAGCCTTCGCGCCAGGAGGCACTGCAACCTATGGTCCGAAGATGTCAGAAGGCCATTAAGCACCAGCAAACTATAGCGAGGGACCCTCAAACCAAAGCCATGTGGACGGCAAACACAGAGCTCGAGTCACTGACACGCCTCATGCCTGTCAAGCGACGGGTCGCCGCAATCCAATGGTGGATCTTGATCTTCAAGCTTGCAATATGCATCCGCAAAGAGAGCCCAGCATCAACAGTAAAACCGACGAAACCTACGGTGAGACACGTGCTTCAATGGTATGCCAGCAACCGAAAGCTGGCAGGGCCGCATATTCCGCCGAGACGTAGATATGGGGCCGTCTTTCCCCTCGAGATGTCCAAGTCTACAAATGACAGGTACTGCCGGATAGGGCCGAGAGCGAGTTGGAAACGTCGCTGGGGGGCAGGACGGGATTGGCCGCTGGTCCAGAGACAAATGTCATCAGCATAGATGGATATAACCACTTTCCCACCGACGCAACCTCGAAGAACAGCCATAACAATGTTAAATAAGATGGGGCTCAGAACGCTCCCATGGGGCACCCCATGGGCCAACGTGACAAGATCTGTATCTCTCTGGCTTGTGCAGAAGAACAGTTCCCATCCATGGAGAAACTCAGTAAGCCGTGAGAGTGCTCTGGAGAGTAGGGCGGCATCAACAAGACCACGGAGGACAGAAGCATGGCTGACAATGTCGTACGCACGCTTAACATCGAGGAAGGCTGCCAGCACCGTCTTCTTGTGCACCTTTTCCTCTTCCACAGACGTGATTAAATCGAGATTTCTTCTTTCTGCAGCACCACATTCACTTATTGGGTCCTATTAGGTTATTGGGTCCTATTCACTGACTCCACATCTGCGCTCCAAGCAATTGAAAATTCTGGCATCCGAGACTCATCCGCACCGTTGGTTATGGATCTGTTAAAAGCTTACAAACTTGTCTACGAAGCAGGGTAAAGGCTGGTTCTCCAATGGGTTCCAGCCCATTGCGGTGTCGAAGGGAATGAACAGTCCGACAGCACCGCAGAAGCAACTTTGTCGTCTCGGAGACGGACGCGTATTGCGCTGCTGAGAGGAGATCGTCTGTCCGTACTTCGACACCTCGTGACTCCTCGGCTACCCGCCAATGGACCGCTGACATTCTCCCCCAGCCATGCTGAGCAGAGTTGATCTAGCGCTCGCTTTCCGCATGCCTCGCCATACCTCTCGGCAAGATGCCGCATTAGTTCATCGAATGCGCCTCGATGTGGCTTTTACAGCGCAGTGGCGTTACCGCTTGAGGCAAGTCGACTTTCCCCACTGCTGTCACTGCGGTGCTGTAGAACATCTAGAGCACATTCTTCTCCATTGCCCACATTACCAAACTTCCCGAACCGTACTCTCAGGATCCCTTAACGAGCTAGACTCTCGCTCCCTCTCTCTCACAAAATTGCTTGGTCCCTGGCCACATCCAGCCCACAAACGCTCCGCCCTCAAAGCTCTCTTTCTTCACCTTTCTCGATACCATCGGACTTCGTTCTATGTTGTGAAGGGTACTTTCCCTGACCTCCATGATCTATTAAATACCTCCAGCAGATACTTCACACATTTCTGATCGAGAAATCGAGAGCCCCATAGGTGACCTTATCCGGCCCAGGAGCGAACCGAACCCGAGACAGCAGCAGTGCACTTCTGAACTTGGCCAGTGAGAAATCCATATCCATGTCCGGGTTATTGACTGTGGGCGCAGCTTGAACCCGTTCGACTAAAATAGTCACATGGGAAGCAAACCACATTGTACTTGCAGCCTTCGAAGGAGCGGCAATGATGTTGCAAAAGCCCTGATCCACCTCCGCTTCAGAATTTGAGGAAGATAACGCAAGCGCACGTAAGGAATGCTGGCTCATGGGAGGTTCGGTTAAACTTCTTGCCACACGCCAGATCTTCGCAGGGCTGTCAAAAGGCGACAGCGATCCGCAGAACTGCCTCCAGTGTTTACTATCAACGGCAGCCAGCTACTTAGGGATTGCCTTGCTCGCGCGGCGGGCTTCTTGAACGTCTTTGAGCAACCCAGTTCGACGGGCTGTGTGCTATGCACGTCGACGGTGTGGCCGCAGCTGCTCAACCCTAGGGTTTGCGCCGAGATGTCCAGGAACAATTTTAACATCCTTGCATGATGAACGAAGGGCCTCCTCGATGCCTCCTGCCATCTCGTCTCCCGAGAGGTCTTGTCGGGTGCTGGAGGAACACGAGGCGCGAAAGGCTGACCAATCCATAATCGTTACAACTTGATGCCGATGCTGCTGAGTTAATTTTTGGAAACCAATAATGATGGGAAGGTGATCACTTCTCGACTGTCCAGGCCTACCGCCCACGACAGGTACCTAGATACATCCAGCTCAGAGAAAGGTCTAGAGAGTCTGCCTGAAAACACCGGGCGAGGAACGAAGAAGTGCCATGTGTGTGTGTGTAGTCGGAAGTTTAGTGGCGCGAGGGCAACTAAGGCCAAAAAGAAGAAGTGCCATCATTGAGAAGATGAAGTCGCACATCCTCTATAACGTCCGCCCAGATTTTGCGGCGAGCGTCATCCTTCCTGCTACCCCACAATGAATGGTGTGCGTTGACATCACCAAAAACAACAAACGGGGCAGGGAGAAACATATCCCTAATATTGCGAGCTGTAGCTGTGATTTTTCATTAAAAAACTATTTATTTATTTATTTATTGTCAGTGCCCACCAACAGCTGAAGCCTACACGGAGGTGCACTCTATAATTGATACAAAACACCATTACAGTAAATAATACAGATAAAACAAAAAGCGCTAAGCAACATTAGACGCACAAACAAGAATAGACAGCACTTCTAAAAACCTTAAAAAATATATCAACATCATTATGTTGGAAGTCATTATAAAAACACCGCATTCGAACAATCGGAGAGGATATATATAAGGGAAACACGGGTAAAACGTAGAAGGAAACCTAGTTAGCCTTGGAGGGGCGTAAAAGGAAACCTCAGACAAAAGTGCGGGAGCATCCATTGTTCCATGAACAAGCTTGTGAAAAAATATCATATCACGCAGCTGTTGTCTATTACTTAGGGGCACCATGCCCAGCTTAGATAGGATATTGCTATAGCTGAAGTACCACGTCCGACTCACAAATCTGTCGTAAACAATTCTGACAAATCCCTTTTGTATAGTTTCCAAATGGTCCGACGATGACTTCGATAAGCTTTTCCAAAGTACAGAAGAAAACTCCAGTTTGCTTGTCACAAGGCTATAATGCAGACTAAGACGTGAATGCATATTCTTGAATCCCTTAGAGATACGAGAAATAAACCCCAGAGATCTCATACTGGCAGAGTACACATACGAAACATGGTGATTGAACTTCAAACCACTATCAAAAAAGACACCAAGATCACAGATAACCTCAACCCTCTCTATAGACAAATTATCAAGAACATAATTAAATTGTGCTATTCGGGTCTTCTTCCGTGTGAACGATAGAATTTTAGTCTTGGACACGTTCAGACACAATGCGTTAACTTTACACCACTTCGTAATCTCTACTGCATCATCTTGCAGCAATAAACAATCCTCCATAGTTGAGACGGAACGAAATATTTTTACATCGTCCGCAAATAAGAGTACGCGAGACCGCTTAACAACATTTACAAGGTCATTAATAAACACTAAAAAGAGGAGCGGTCCTAAGTTACTACCCTGAGGTACGCCAGAGACAGAAATGAATGGGTCAGATGACGCAGTGCCAACTCGTACAATATTACCTCGTCCGAAACATAGCTCGTCAATAACGTGCAGTACTCTTCACACAAACCATACAGTTGTAATTTCGAAAGAAGTTACTCATGATTAACTTTAACGAGGTGCCTGGAGGGCGCATGGTGGGATTATGGGTGGAGCCAGTCGCCAAATGCTTGGGAATAAGACTGCGATGAGGTAAAACAGTTTAGCAATGGCTCGATGCCATTCGCCAAAGAATGTCGTGTGCTACCGCGTGGCGGTAATTGCGAGGGGAGAGCCTCATGTAATGGCCAAGAGATTGCGCAGTCTGGATGAAGGCTAGTGGTGGCTCCTTGGCTTCAGCCATGACAGGAGCAGCTGGCGTTGACCTGCTGACGCCAAGACATATTTTCATACGTTTTGCAAGGAGTATTCCCTTTCAACTCTCGTTCAGACGAGGAACAAAGGCTATGCAACAGTGGAAGACGATACATCAACATCTGTCGTCTGGGGTACCGGTGTAGGCCAAGCAACGCCTTTGTAGAAAGCCCAGCCGAGCGGGCACCACAGAGGTGTCGCAGGGCATTCAGCCGAGACTCAACTCCGTGTTTTTTGCAACGAACCTCCGAACTCCAGGAGACGCAGCGATCGAGTACCACTGCAAGAAACATGTGGTGCGTAACACGCCGCACAACATGCCCACTCATATCGAGCTCAAAGTTCTTCAAATGACGGCACGTGAACCGAACAAAAAAAGTCTAATAAGAAATGTTCGTGCCTCTGTTTTCCAGGAAAGGGGCAACGTCATTTAAGAGCATACCGCAGGCGATGCTGTAGCGATGGCCACTGCTTGCCGCATGTCCACATGCATACTATATCATCAGCGTACAGGTTGACGTTGATAGATGTTCTGTATTACATCATGCACATGTTTTATTTCACATCAGAGCATCCAGGAAGAATGAGCTATTTTTCTACGCATCGGACTTGTCGAGATATAAACCCTTGAACACATGTACTCGTCAAGCTCTGACATCAGAGCCCATTGGTAGTCGTAAGTACGTGACCGCTCTTGCGCTTCCTCACTAGCGGAGACGCCTACCGTGGCATGAGAGCCGCATGAGTTCTGGTACTCGTGTTACCGATTTTCTACGCGTATATTACCCCTTTTGCTGTAGAACTTGGAATGCAGGGTCCCATTCATGCAAATAATTGCAGTTTACACTCATCCGGAATTACTCAGGACAAAGTATCGCAACCGCTTTAATGTTTGTTGGACAGTACACCGTCAGCTCCTCCTAATGGCTTGCTGTTATGGGTTCTAGCCCTCTTCCTGATGCAAATAATTTACGATACTTGGTCATAATCCCCCGCAGTGGCGACGCAAGTAGCGGTTTATGGGATGGACGTACATACCACATAAAATGCCCAAAACCTTGGTTGCCACCTCCCCTGTCTTACACATTATCCCATTTTCACAACTACAAGGTATGCGATTATATACGAACCGCCAACACACCTTGGAACAAGAAATCCATGGGCCATGAAGCGTCTTTGAAAATAGCTGCTTTCGCAACGCCACCCTTTCGGCCACTATGTGATCTTTCGGCCACTATGCGGAACTTGCAAACGTGTAAGACCCCTCGCATGTGCGTCACTTCTTGTCAGCAACACAGCAGGAACGACATGTAGAGGCCACAAGATTACGTAGAAAACAGGCCGAGGATTGTAGAGTCTTGTCAGAATGGTACTTTCGAATCTAATTCTTGGTGCTTCATAGCTATGTAATATTCGGAACCGTACCAATCTTGAACTGTGCAAGACTGGCTATAAAGTTATGCCTCCAAGTGCAAGTGCAGAAACGCCATGATGAGGTCACGAGGCATCATGAAATTCTGCCTTCCCTTGACACACCACATACGAGGAGCGACACATCGCTCGTTTCGTAGCTCCCGCGAGATAATTTAGCGCTCTTTCGCTTTTCGTTTTGTTTTTCTTATGGGCATTATGCCCGTCGCCATTTGTCTCCTTTGGACTCTAGCGACATCAAGAAGTGCACGGCGGCAGCGGGTATTTCAATCTGGAAAAGATTAATTTGCATATAGCGAAAACCATTAGAAGGGGCTATTCAGGCTACCAAGAGGGACAGTCTTTGTTCGCCAGGATGAGCTACGCGAGGTTCCAGGACCAATGATGAAGACGCTGATGATGACGACATACAAAAGTAAATGGAGACAAAGCCGCGACGAAGTTGCGCTGGCTATCCCAGTGCACCTACCAACCGAGTACCGAGGACCGAAAAGTGGGCAGCATTCGGCACCAGTACAAATTTAGCGTATTCATACGTAGATCCCAGTAAGCTCATGTAACAGCGATGCGAGAAAACTATTCGAAGTAATATCATTTGCAGTGTCGGTGCTGATACTGCCGATATTTGTACGGAGTCGATATTTGCAGGGGAGAAGCCATTGCATGAACATACTTTCACATTGACTACATAGTTCGGTAAAATGATATCAAATGCGCACGATATTATACGGACATCGGATTCTTCGCGCAACTCACAGACTAGCAGTTATGCCACTGCGCTGAAAATCTTGGCTATACGATGCAACTAAAAATAATTGGCTGCGAATTTGATTGAAATATTTTGCCCCGTGACTCTAAGCATAGAGAGAAAGCATGCGTAACCTTAGTTATAGGCTAGCTCTAGATGAGGACTTTCGCATTAATTAAGACTTAAGCAGTAAAGGCACAGACTGCTTGCGACGCACACGTTTGAAATCTCGCGCTGCGCCGCGTGTATCTTACGCAAAACGTCCCATATCATCAAAGGTGTTTAAAGTAAATAAATAAATGAAATGAAATCGTATATTTGTTGTGGTCCACATCCAGCAGTGTCGCCCGCCATCAGTATCAAAGGGGACGTTGTCGTCGTCGCGATATAGACGTTACTGTGATGATGCTGTTGAGTACCAGAGAAACGAAACGGACACTCTATACAACAGATGACAAGAATAGAACACCAAATGGACAAATGCAACCCAATTCATAATCGAAAGTTATGCTGCTGAAAACTGCAATACCAAGGCCCTGGTGTAGCAGCCGCGAATGCAGAACAGACGGCATTGTACACCAGGATCTGACGTCGCTCTGTTTTCGACCAATTGGAAGGAACTTCCGTGACTCGAGAACCGCGTCACTGCGCTGTATACACAGTCCACACAGTATAAATGTCAGTTGAAGCGACTCACGCAGTAACAGGGGATCAATACGAGCTCCGTATAGCCATGGTAACCCTAGAAAGGTAGAAAATTTAGTGAACAGGTAAAGAAATGTCAAGGGAAGAGCCTGAGGACGAGAGCCGCCGAGCTTTGGAATACAGACTCTTCTTCTGGGCGGTCCTGAAGAAGGACAGTATATGTATATATATTGGTCTTCCCAGTAATACAATACGCACGTGTAATGTGGACTGGTATCTTGCCCTGTACAAGAGGAGACGGGAAAAGGTTCAAAATAATTGTCGCTAGATTTATTTTCGCTGATTATCCTACTGCCATAACGGCGGTGAATGACCCACCACGTCATCATCCCATTTATGTTATATTATGTGTGTGTGTCTGTGCTGATTATCATACAACAAGACTGCTTCTGCACTTTGTCGTGAGGCTAAATTGATGCCTATGGAACAACTTTTTATGTTACAACGGCTTCAGTGTTTCTTTCAGTTAATGCAAAGAAGCCGTCGTTCTCCCCGATTGATTTAAGGCTTGCACACCTCTAGACGCAAGCTCAAA
Organism: Ornithodoros turicata; assembly: GCF_037126465.1. Lineage (NCBI taxonomy): Eukaryota > Metazoa > Arthropoda > Arachnida > Ixodida > Argasidae > Ornithodoros > Ornithodoros turicata. The sequence continues at coordinate 48,784,718 of NC_088202.1, read as the reverse complement.
TGTGCAATCAAACAGTTTTGAGTCCATACTGATGACCTGAAGTATTCATTCTACCCGAGAACAACACATGAATGGGACAGACTTCCGGCCGTCGTTGCCAATCAAGGTGATATGCAGCATATATTATTACTGTTTTAGAATCTCCATTGCAATCTTGTCACCTGTAACGGTTCACTGTGTAGATCAAGAGTAGCTTAAATAAAAAGAAAATATCGGTGGCTTTCGTTCTGGGGCCCTTTCTTCATGGTAACGCTACATCGAATATTGAATGTTGCGCACAAGATCACGAAGGCGGCCTCTGCCAACAGATGCCGGGTACATCCTAGTTTCCCGTGAGCGACTCTGAAGCCAGCTGCAGTTGGCAGCACTGGATGACTGGCTTTTCAGTGTACTTACATTCCTCAGACCGTGGCGCGCACAGAGGCACGCAAAGGGCATTCCGCTCTCCTATCAAATACTTTCGGGTCATCGAGGCGGACAACAATTTTTCATGCCTAGTAGCACAAGCAGAATAAACTGGAAATTACTGTACTCGACTAGCAGCCTCGCTATTTATCACCCCATTTCACTCTTCTTTCTTTTTTCTGGGTCTTTTCTCTTTTCTGTCTGTGGAATGGGTCGCGCTTTTGTCCTTCCTCAAAGTGTCGCTCTGCCGTGCTCCCATGCGGGATGCTTTTCTCGCATAGGCAACACAGCCGGCGGAATTACTTACAAGTCAAAGTCACATTTCACACGTGTGTTGCAACCAGTACAACTTGCACGCTAAGCGATTGGTCTGAAAAGATGCTGATGAATTTTAATCGATTTCCACCATCGCTTTATCTTCTCACGATATGCACCCCACAAGCATAGCAATAGAATTTACTGGACAGTTAAATGTGAACAAGGAAACAAAGGGAAAGCTAAGTTCCAAGAAGGCTCCTGTGAGCAAATCTGTTGACAATAGAAATTGAGAACAAGGCGACACAACAACGACACTACATATGCGACACCGTTGCCTGCTCGTTTCATTACGCAAAAATCGTTCTACTGTGTGCGCGACCTTTGAAGTTGTCAAACTTTGGTAATGTTTTGCGTGAGTAAAGCTTGAAAAACTTAATTCTCTACTGGAATAACTATGCAGCACAACAGTAATAATCAGCACATAATAATAGCACATACCAGTAATAATCAGGGAATACCTAAATCATGAAAATGTTATATTTTCAGATCACGGGAACATTGTGCAATACCGCGGATCATTGCAGAAATTGAGTGCTCGAAGCTAAAAATCCGCAGCAGTGACAATAAAAAGCTCCTCTGAATTTTTTCGTGTACGCTCAAGTACCGTTTTGTTTGCACTTTGTATTTTTCGTATACAATAATAAAGCGTTGTAAGGCAGTGAAAACATATCACACTGCCCAGGCAGCCGGTTTTGGAATCCAGCCCCCCAGAGTACCCGTCCGCCGCGGCGGGATCGGAAAGTATGCTGCGAATTAAGGGTCGTCTGTCTCGTTGAGTTCAGTCTCCTTCTTTCTATTCAGTGGAGCCAACACATGCCCAGCAAGTGAAGAACGAAAAAATTACCATCTTTAGGCATCGTGCCAAACGCGCTTAGAAGGTTGAAATTGTATGAATGATTAACGTTGTGTACGGAACATATGTTCCGCGTTTTACGAATAAACGATACGAGTTACCGAGCTGGCAGCGCCTAGTCTTTTACCTTACGGTAAACACCATACTCTGTTGCTTCTTTTGTTCACGAAACTCGTTGATTGGTATACTGATACACGCGCTACTGCACACATCACGTAACTCTCTGTGGACGCTTCGGAAGCGCCTGGTACTGTGTTCTTTAGGTGAACGATACGGTGGAAGCGTACATGTATGAGACCACTAGAGGTTGGGCTCACGTATGCCTTCTCTTGAGCCCTAGGTAGCATTTCACAAGTAGTGCGCACGTAAAGCTCATTCCAAAGTGCTATAACACTGTCATATCGTCTGATCTCGTTGTATGTGGCGTATTGGGTGCCCAACATTGCACACGATGTTGCGCCCTATTCTTTTCTTTCCTTTTCGGTGTCGCGAGGTGGACAAATGACCCCGTGTTCGAACCGTCAAGTGGTAACCAGTCGAAACAGGCTTCAGGCGACGGAGTAGGAAGTGGATGTCAGACGTGAATCTTGAGAATTTGTTTTCCACGAACAAGCGGTCCATGCACTGGTAGAAAAGTGTAGCGTCAGTGGAGAGGGGCACTTCCACTCTCGAAGGGGCACTTTCACTTTCTTACAAAGCTGAACGACCAGATAGTGTATATGTGAAAGTCATTTAACTTGTGGGGGTGTGGAGCTCGGTTTACAAGTCTCAGATAAACTGACGTTGGTCAAAACCGGTCTGTGCTATTGTTTTCTTTTTTTTTTTTTTCATTTGCTTCCTTCACAAATATCGACGTACCAAAATGCTGTCGGCGTTCGTCGATAGCGTTGTAAAGCATTTACATACGCTGACACATGCAAGATAATTGCAGCCCCAAACAGGCGACAAGATATCTGCTACTAATGACTAGTTGCGAGTCTAACTCACAAGATCATTGCGGGTCGCTGCACGGATGAGGATAAAGTTTGGCGGATCGATTGAGACCCATTCTTAAGTGCATCTACATTCTTTCATTGAGTCGTTAGTTAACGCAAATTTACTGACACACGTAACAATAAAAACAGCAATGGGGTTACGAGCTTGTCCGTCTGGCATGCACAAGAAGTGCTAAACCGAGGATAAGTTTGAGCATGATTGGTTTCAGTTGCTGTGACGATTTTGATGAAACGCAATAGAATCGCGAGCATGGAACCGGTATCGCTTCGATGAGCATGCTCCATTGGTATCGAACGCTACGACGGTACAAAGCGTCGTATGTGGGCGTTGCTCCTCACAGGTCTACAAATCAACCCCCACTTCCCCAGGCTTTCAGACAAGGTTGTATGCCATCTGCCCCTCACTGTACGAAAAAGGTATCCCACGACCTGCTGCCACGGTGCGGTGTAGCATAAAGCCAAATGCCCCACTACGCGTCCCAGGTCCTTGAAAGGATGTCGAGCTAACTGGGAAGCCAAAGCATCTGCTGAGAACCCGGTCGGTGACACTTTACACGCGCACACGCTGGCCATCAGAGACGGCTCCGTTGACGCCCATAGTAGGAACATTCATTGCGCCTACGACATACCGTCCCTGAACGTGGCTTGGCAAGAAGAATTATTGCGCTTTCCAATTTGCCATCCAAGTGCTGAGGAATCTCACATGCATTAGGAGCGGGACAGGGCGAAGGATAACCAAGACTGCCGCCCTCACAAGCTCGTACAGCGCACCCCAAAGGATGATGAATTCCATGTGCAATAGTATTTTAGCCCGCTGTATATCCGAGCATCATGAGCCAAACATAAAAAAATATGTGCGGTAAGCTTTCGCAATGGATCCCGTCCCGCGTCGGCATGAGTGGCAATTAAAAAGTGGGTCAACTAGCATTCAGCAGCTATCTCACCTGCAGCCAGCAATTGCCAATCCCGGGAGGCGTAATCCCAAAACACTACCCAGTGCAACAGATCGTGATTTCTCTACTCTTAGCGGATGATAGGTCATGCTCTGGCAACCTACGTTGGCATGGCGACGGCGAGACGCCACTGTTTCTGAGTGGTTTCAAATATCGTTGGAGGAAAGAACGCAGAGATCTTTCGTCAGCGTACCCTTCCACTTCTGCGGCCGAACTTTCTATGAGCTGTGTTAAATTGCAGATGTTGGCTGCGTGGTGCTTTCCAAGTGGACTGATTGTGTTAAATCAGGACCTGTGATTCACGATGAAAAAAAGGATACTTCTTCTTGGTATGGGGAGAGAGTGGTCATCGAGTTTTAATGGCTTGGTACTTCTAAGGTAGGATACAAGTCATTCATAGGCCGTCGACGAAAGCAGCCTTTTCATGTTCATCATTATTTGAATTGAACTGTGAGAAAAATGAGTCGTGCGTTTGGCACGCTAACGGAGCCAGCAGAGCTGCGAAGACTCGTGGTGCTTGTCGTGTGATGATTTCCATCGAACTGATATGATAGCAACATTTCGGGAATCGTGAATACATTTCTCAATGTTATTGACGTGAAATGCATATAAGACTGTGATGTCATTCAGGCAAACTGATAGCGTAAATGGGAGTTGCATGTATGGGCAGAAAAACAGAATCAGAACGCAAAGGGAATGCTTTCTTTAGTGATGAAAATAATTTCATATCACACAAAGGGCACATATCTGGCAGTTTTAATTTCCAGTTGAGAGTGGTGCACCATATAAAAGTGTCACCTCTTGTCTGTCCGTGAAAAGCACCGGCGTTTGTTTCAGTATCGCTCTATAGCAACTAATTGCTGAGTATGTCCCAGGTATAATTATGTGTACGACGCGCCCACTGCTCTCACACTTCTCTCGCATGTTTATAAGTATCGCAAGCTGGAATTCGGTCTGCGAACGTGTTCAGTTTCCTACAGATAGCACCCAATCTATTTGTATCTAAACTGAACAAGAAAAAAAAGAAGAAGAAAAGAAACGCAATCAGCTAAGCTTGGTTGTTTTCGGTGTTTATATTTTCCGAGGTATTACGAGATAGAGCAAAGATAAGTGACAAAGAGAAGTTATCTTGTTATTTTATTATGTTGTAAGTCAATTCAATTGCTACTGTAACTTGGTTTGGCGTTCATTTATACCGTGTTTCGTGCAGAAGCAACAGCAAATACAGTATATAAAAAGACGATATCAGTTCCCAAGCGCTAAGCCAGAAGTTCTGGACCATTGTTCGTCATTTTACGCCACCACTACCTCTCCTGATACGATGTCTCAGCTGATATCTTGCATGATTCACAGTTCTCGCACGGCAGGAAGCCGAGCCATGAAATTACAAATTACATGAAATTTTTCCCACTGGGTGCTCCGCGTTATGTTTCTGATGCCGATGTAATCGTACGTACTAAAAAAAAAAACGAAAGGAAAACTAAAACAGACCCAAAAAGTGTCGCTGACGAGACATCAACTGGAAAAGATATCTGCTTTCTTTTCCTCCATCGATATTTGAAACCGGTGGCAAGGCAGCAGCGTCTCGTAGCGCAGAGCCATGCCTGCCCGGCCTGCCCAGACGAGGCGCAACGGCCGTTCAGCGCACTATGCGGCGGCGGCGCCACATGCCTGGGGTTGTGATGATCATATCGCTGCGCTTGCCGGCTCGTGATGTTTGACTTGATACCTCAAACTAAATGAAGAGCATAGAAATTTCCCAATTTATATCTATAGTGACAGGCTTGCAAGCAGATGAGGGTATAGGTTGACACCAGAATGACAGAACAAGCTGGCAGGCAGACGACGCTGCAGTCACACGCGAAACCGAAACATCACGCGCCAAAAAACGGAGTGATATGATCATCATACCCCGTGTATGTGGCGCCACTACAGTGGACGGCCGGTTTGCATGGGTTCCGCTTCGACTGGGCAGGCATTGAAGTATATAGGAGGCTATGGTAGAGCCCTGGACCGGTAATCCAGAAGATGTGGGTTCGAGTCCTACAGCTGGCTAACATTTTCAGTGACTTCCATCTTTAATGGTAACGCAGGTTGATCAGCACGATCAGCAATCGCCCGCTAAAGCTAGACCCAGCGCGATCCGTTGTACAGGGTAGTGTCTTGCAATTACGCTCCCGGGAGACAGCACTTTACACAACATCAATTATTAATGAGCTAGTAGAAGCACAGTACCTTCGGAATCATAGAAATTCTGCAAAAACATCTGCTAGATCTCCCTTTGAAAGGACTTCCCCGAAATATGCAAGCCCTGCTTTTTAGGCTGCGAACAGGATTAGCCTTCAATGAATCATAAGCATAAAATATTGGCTCTCTGGATAACAAGAACAACAATAACTTTATTACGTCATGATGACTGGGGTGTTTCATCGCCAGGGGCGATACTCCACCCCATTGCTGGTGGTGATGCGGGGAATGAAATAATGAGCCCCTTCAAAATATGGATCGAAGCCCTATGGTGTCCAGAAAGGTGAAGAGAGCCCTGAGGGCAGGCCTTGAGGTGGCCTGGATGTGGCCAGGGACCAAGCAATTTTGTGAGAGGGGGGGGGGGCGAGAGTGTAGCTCGTTAAGGGATCGGGAGAGTACGGTTCGGGAAGGTTGGTAGTGCGGGCAATGGAGAAGAATGTGGTCTAGATCTTCAACAGCACCGCAGTGGCTGCAGTGGGGAGAGTCAACTTGCCTCAAGCGGTCACGCACTGTGCTGTGAGAGCCACATCGAGGCGTATTCGATGAACCAATGCTGCATCTTGATGAGAACTACATCGAGTCATTCGGAAACGGAGCGCTGGATCAACTCTGCTCAGCATGGCGGGGTGGGGTGGGGGAGAATGTCAGCGGTCCATTGGCGGCTAGCCAGAGGGGTCACGAGGCGTCGAAGTACGGACCGACGATCTCCTCTCAGCAGTGCAATACGCGTCCGTCGCCGAGACGAGGGCGCTGCTTCTGCGGCGCTGTCGGCCTGTTCATTGCCTTCGACACCGCAATGGGCTGGAACCCATTGGAGAACCAGCCTGTGTCCTGCGTCATAGACAAGTTTGTAAGCCATTACCACATCCATAACCAACGGTGCGGATGAGACTCGGATGCCAGAATTTTCTATTGCTTGCAGCGCAGATGTTGAGTCACTGAATACGACCCAATCCCGTGGGGTAAAGTGAACCATGTGCTGCAGAAAGAAAAGTATGGCATAGAGCTCCGCAGCTGTGGATGAGGTTTGATGCAAAAGGCGACGTCCTTCCACTACACCTTCGATGGGATGACGAACGCTAACGCGGACGTGCCATTTCGAGATGCGCCATCGTTGTATGCTGCGGCAGAGGTAGAAAACTTCATGTCTACCAGAGCATAAAAATATATGAGGATAGTTGCGGATATACGAGAATGAAAAACAAGGTACTTCAAAGTAACACTACATAATCTGTTAACATTGGACTCATCCAAGTTCGGGAAGCACGCCTAGCCGAATAAAGAAAATCAAATAATGATAACACATGGCGATAATATACTTGAGTTACATGACGATCTCCTGCATCGCGTATGGGAATCGGCAGACGGGCGAACCGCGCGGAGGCAGCTCATACTGCCTGCGGTGTTCAGGCAGAATGTTCGACGCATGATGCACAGCAGTGCTGCAGGAGGCCACTTCGGTGTTAACAAGACCCTTGCAAAGATTTGTGCACGGTACTATTGGCTGGAATACCGGAGGGACGTAGAAGAATGGTGCCGGTCTTGCGACCTCTGCGCATCTTGGAAAGGACCGCGCACCCGAACAAGATGAAAGCTCCAAGAATGTGTTTCCGGGATGCCATTTGAGAGAGTGGCCTTGGACATTTTAGGACCTTTACAAACGACAACACGTGGCAACAGGTACGTCCTTTGTAAGACTTTGCGGTCTCAAAACTGTTTATTCCTGTTCCATTCGATTCTCAATCTCTCTTCCTCCTCCTCTTCCCCGCCCTGCCGGCGCCGCTCACTTACAATTCTCCCCCAGTTGAGCTTCATCTCTCCTGAGATGGTAAGGGATGACATTACTTGCTGCCGCACATTCAGAATGTCCAGACGGCGCTACATATACAATGTTTTTGAGGACGTCGTTTTTGTGAGCTGTTTTCTGGACGATGTAGGGGCCGTGGATACTGCGAGCCGTACCAGGGATACCTTTGCGTACCATGACCAGGTCTCCTACTCGTACCACAGGGATCTTGTTCGAGTGGCGCTTATCGTAGGACCTCTTCATTGACTGTCTGTAGCTTAGTTCTTCAGTAGGAGTAGTGCGTCTCTCATGCAGCTGTACACCGTCCTGGATATGAAGTTGCTTGTCTGCAGGCAGTACTGTTTGCTCACCGGAAGCTGCGAAGTGGGGTGAGCATCCAAGTGCTGCTGTTTCCGATCTATTGTGGTGGTGAACGGCTGCTTCAAGACAACATTTCCAGCCTCCTGGGAAGTCAGGGTACAACGTGATGTACTGTTTGATATCCCGGATTGCGCGTTCGGCAAGACCGTTTCCCGCAGGGTGGTATGGCGATGCATATCTAAGTGCGATGCCACGTTCGCTCGCGAACTCTTGTAGGAGCTTGCTCTTGAAAGCCAATGCGTTATCGGATATTATAGTCTTGGTGTCCTGAAACATCTGTCGGCTCAAAAGGGTTACTATGGTGTGTGAATTTTCTTTTCCCACTCGCGCGGCAACCATTCGTGTGCATTGGTCGATGGCCAGTAGGAAGGACTGAGTTTTCTTCGTACTCTCTGACTTCTTCTTGATCTCGGCAAAATCGAGGTGGACGACTTCGAAGGGCACCGAAGAGTGATCTGGTAATGTAAGTACATCGGGTTGAGGATGAAATTTCGCTTTTGCGAGTTGGCACGTATGACAGGATCGAACGTATTCTTTTACAGATGCCTTCATTCCAGGCCAAGTAAAGCGTTGCTTAATTTTTGCATATGTACGGGGGAATCCGTCGTGACCACCAGAATGGGGACTGTCGTGATAGAGTGATAGTATTGTGGCGTGCAGCGACGGTGGAACGAAGTACTTGCCGTCTTTGAAGCTTAAGTCTTGCCACGCGTTGGATACTGTGAGGTTGTTCACATGATGATTGTGCGGTAACCTTGAGAGGGCGTCCGCATCCTGGAGAAGTCGTCCTGGACGATGTATGACTTCACAGTCGTAATGCTGGAGTTCTAATATCCAGCGAGCTATCCGATTTTTCGGTTGTGCTGTCTGAAGCAGATGCGTGAGGGCATCGTTATCTGTGACAAGCTGAAACCTCCTCCCATCCAGGTAAGGTTGAAAGTACCTCAAGGCAACGAGGACTGCAAGCGTTTCTTTTTCAGTCGCAGAATAGTTGAGTTCAGCTTTAGTAAAGGTGTAGGAGTAGTATCCTATGACATGCAATTGCTGGTGAGTAGATGCCGTACAGTTGCGCTGATAGAGTACAGCTCCGGTTCCATAGTAGGACGCGTCAGTATGTAGTTCGAAGGGAAGTTCAAAGTTTGGCAGCGTAAGGACTGGATCGGAGGAAATGGCAGAAACCAAATGGTTGTACGCAGCTTCGCATTCTGCTGACCATACAAAGGGCACATCTTTCTGTGTTAGAATAGTCAGACACTTTGTTTTCCTAGCGTAGTCTTTGATGAACGCGCGAAAATGTCCAGCCAGACCAAGAAAAACACGAAGCGAGTGCAAATTGTGTGGCTTGGGAAGCTGAGTTATCCGTGCTATGGACTCTGCTTTTGTCGTCTTTGTGTTGCCATCAAATACGCGTCCTAAGAAGGTGACATGGTGCTTGAAAAACTCACTTTTCTTAAAGTTGACTTTAAGCGAAGCTCTGCAAAGTGCCTGCAACACTTGATGCAGATGGTTGTGGTGATCAGAAGCCGATTTGGAGTAGACCAAAACGTCGTCGATATACACTTGACAGAAGTTTCCTAGAAAAGGCTGCAAAACTTCGTTCATCATTTTCTGGAACCAGGCGGGAGAATTTTTCCACCCGAATGGCAATCTGTTGTACTCATATAGGCCGTTGAAGGTTGCAAATGCTGTATACTGCTTAGTGTCTTCAGTCAGTGGAATTTGCCAGAAACCCTTTGCCAGATCGATTCGAGAGAAAACGGAAGACCCACCAGTTTCATTGATGATGTCGTCTATTCGTGGCATTGGGTACGGGAAGAGTTCCGTTTGATTGTTAATTTTCCTGTAGTCCGTGCATAAGCGCAAGGAACCGTCTTCCTTTGGCACTATGGTCACTGGGGATGCAAAATGGGAAGTGGAGTGTCTGATAACTCCAGCTTGTAGCATATTGTCCAGCTCCTGCGCAAGCCACTTTTTCTTCTCTCTAGACATGGGATACGGTTTTTGTTTGATTGCTGTTGTGTCAGTGAGCTTAAATGGAACAGCAAAATTCTTCATAGCTGGAGGGTAACCCTGTGAACAGAACAGATCGGGGTAGGCTTGTTTGATGTCCTCTGCATCCTGAAGGCATAGTACTGGTTTAATGTCTTCCCGTGGGTCGATGTCTACCTTGTCATCCCAGTAGAGGTTCATCTTGAGAGTTTTCATGTCAGGTCGTGAGAGGAGAAACTCATACTGGACATCAGGCATTACCAAAGCATGGATTGAGACAGTTCTTTCCTGGAACGTTAGTGTAATATTGGCCCATGTGTTATGTAAGGTTGTACGACCATCATATGCTTGTACAGAGACAGGTCTTCCAACTCTGAGTTGAGTAGGATCGACTTTGTGTAAGTTAATGACAGAAATGGACGCTCCTGTGTCGAGGAATGCCTTAATGGGCTGGCCATTCACGATGACTTTGATGAACAGAAGATTAGTGTGAAGAAGGAAAACAGTCTCCTTTGGTGTCGTCGGGTAGGACTGGGCACCCTCGTTTATTAGTTTAAAATTTCTCCGCGTGTAATTTGGAGATTCTCGCTTGTCGCAGTATTGAGTTGCCGGGGACCAGCGTAGTCCTTTACTTGTGGCTTGTCCACTGGTTCCGTCCTTCGGAGGGGTGTCGCAGTTTTGTGGGAACGAAATGCAGTATCCAGGGGTGGTGAGGGGTAGTGTCGGGTGCTCAAATCCTTAAGGCAGTCAAGGAGACTCTCGACGGTTGTTGGCGCTCTCACTAAAACTTGCGTCTGCATGTCTTTTGGTAGTCCATGCACAACCAAATGAATCACTGCTGTGTCCGGAAGGTTAGGTTCGGCTATGTGAAGCAGTCTGCGTTTCTCGTAGAAATAGTCAAGGGTAGAGCCGGATCTAAACTTGTGAAAAATTGCTTTGTCCCAGTTATCAATGGGATTTTCTCGAAACGACTTCAAGAAGCTTTCCTTCCACTGCAACCAGGTGTCGCAACTATGCTTGGGAAGGCGCAACTCGTACCACTTCTTTGACATGCCAGAGAGAAACAGTCGCATGTTTTTTATCATGTCATTGTCAGTGGACCAGTGATTGCATTCACACGCATACTCGTAAAATGTTATCCATGCTTCCGGGCTCGTTGTTTGATTGTCAAAAACGTCTGGCTTTATCATCTTGAAGTGAGGGCGAACAGGAGCAGACTGTGAGAGCAGGACCGAATTGAACATTTCCTGACATCGTATGAGTTGCTGACTCTGTGCCTCCACTAACCGAATGAGCGCATCGGTTGCGGAAGGCTGCGTAGCACCCATCAGAGTTGAAGCCTGTGTAGCGACCCTGAGAGCACTTCCGATATGTTCCTCGTAGTCAATGACCCTCATGTTGATCTTCACGGATCCTTCGGTAAGGATCTCCTGCGCCGTTTTCTTGGTTTTTGAAAGCACAAGTTGGCGAAAAGCATCACTGCTCACCGTTCTGGGAAGTTGCACGGCTTCCTCATCCGCCGGCGTACAGCTTGTAAAAAGCAGGTGTCCGGTCGAGTCCGCTTCGGCGTGGAGCTCAACCCACATATTCAGTGTCGGCTGCGCCAATTGTAAGACTTTGCGGTCTCAAAACTGTTTATTCCTGTTCCATTCGATTCTCAATCTCTCTTCCTCCTCCTCTTCCCCGCCCTGCCGGCGCCGCTCACTTACATCCTTGTTGTCATGGACTACTTCACTAAGTGGCCCGAGGCGTACGCTCTCCCGAACCAAGAGGCGGTTACAGTGACGGAATCGCTAGTGACCGAATGGGTAGCCCGTTTCGGGGCTCCCATGCAACTACACTCGGACCAGGGTCGTATTTTCGAGTCACAGGTCTTCCACGACATGTGCAGGTACCTTGGCATCGCGAAGACTCGCACTACGCCGTTACATCCACAGTCTGACGGTATCGTTGAGAGGTTCAACCGTACGATACTGCAGCACATTAGCTGGCCGTGGACCAGGAGAATTGGGACGATCTCATTCCTCTCTTCCTGTTGTCCTACCGGACAGCACCCCACGAAGCCACCCGGGAAACGCCGGCAATGATGCTTACTTGCCGCGAATTGCGTCTTCCAAGCTACTTAGCCCTTGCGTCAACTCCAGATACTGAGCATATCGCAACCAGCGCCTCGGTCTACCTTCATACACTGCGCTCACGTCTGGAGATTGTCCACAGGTTTGCCAGGCACCATATGAACAAGCCTTCACTCGTATGAAGACACACTATGACTTGAAAGCGTCTGGCGGTGGATTCGCGCAAGGGCAGTCCGTTTGGTTATATAACCCTACGCGGAAACGTGGGCTCTCGCCGAAATTGCAGCGTCCCTGGCAAGGACTCTACGTTATAAGCAGCTCGACGACGTGGTGTACCACATCAAGCTGCCGGGACGATCCAGACCTCCAGTCGTCCACGCAGACCCTTTGGCACCATACCGAGGAGTTTCAGCCGCGCCAGCTGTGCGTGACGCGGGGTGCCACCGTCAACCGCAACCGGGGGAGGAGGGGGAATGGTGTTGCGGTGGATAAAAAGGAGGCTATTGGGCCGGGCATGGACACGTGCGCTGGTGCAAGGAGAATTGTGTCTGACAGGTTTGGACAGAACGGACTTCGAACCCTGCCTGCGAGCTTGTAACAATATTGTTCACGACGGCTGCTCCGTATCCTCTCTGCTCAATGACCATTTTGCTGGCATATTTACCGTTGACGACGGGTGCTTACCATCTGTGCCCAGTTTTCCCACAGAACCAGTGCCACGGCTTAGCAGTAGCGAGCAAGGAATCCTTACTCTACTTCTTAACTTAAACGGCAAGAAGGCCATAGGCCCAGACGGCATCCCAAATGCTTTTCTAATTCGGTACGACGAGTGGTGCACCAAGCAACTTTTTTCTTATTTTTAACGTATCTTTGACCAGTGGGGAGCTCCAGGACGACTGGAAGATAACCAAGGTTGTTCCAGTTCCTAAAACACGTTGCAAACTAAACATTGCAAATTACCGTCCGATATCCCTTCTGAGCACATGTAGTAAGGTATTAGAACACATCGTATATAAGCATATTTCCAAAAATCTGGAAAGTAAGAATTTCTTCTATACCAGTCAACATGGCTTTCGCCACGGTCTAAGCACAGTGACACAGCTTGTGAACACAACCCATGATCTTGCTAAAGTTGTAGACGCTCGTGGACAAGTTGATGTTATTTTCTGCATTTCGCTAAAGCATTCGACAGAGTCTCTCACAGGAAGTTATTATTAAAGTTGAAGGAGATTGTATATGACGAACCCTTTACCTGGTTTTCCAATTACCTTGACAGTAGAAAACAATTTGTCCATGCGAATAACGCCGACTCGTGCTTCGTAACAGTTACATCCGGTGTTTCCCAGGGCTCGGTCCTGGGTCCTTTGTTGTTTTTAATTTTCATCAATGATGTTGGTGTGGGTATCGATGTTAAAACGAACTTTTTTTTGTCTATAACTGTGTATTGTGTAAGGAGTTCAATGGCGGTGATGACTATGCATGTTTAAATCATTGTTCGCAGAAAATGGCTGACTGGTATGAGACATGGCAGTTATCGCTTAACATAAATGAGTGTGTGGTCATGAGTGTCACTCGCAAAAGGAAACCGCTCACCTTCGACTATTGTATTAACTCAATGAATCTCTCAAGGGTCTCCGAATACAAATACCTGGGCGTTTTTCTTACATCAGACTTGCGCTGGAATAAGCACATCCAACATTACAAAGAAGGCTAACAAGAAATTATGATTTCTAAAACGTCATTTTCGTTAATGCACAACTCATACTAAGTTAACGGCATGCAGAACATTAGTCCGTCCCATTTTGGAATATAGTGATATTGTTTGGGACCCTTACAGCATTGCGATTATCCGACTTCTTGAATCCGTTCAAAGGAGAGCGTTACGTTTTATTTTCAAGTCGTATCATCGTCACATCTCAGTTACCCCTCTTAACGCACGGAGTGGCTTAATACCGCTGGAAGAGCGTAGAAAGACCCGACGGCAACGATAGAGTATGTCGAGTACCTTCGTATGTTCCAACATCAAAACAACTACTTTCAATCAGGCCACTGTTAGAAACTGTATGGTTTTCTGAAAGCTTGTAACTTTTACGCCTAAGATGCATAATAGTTCTGCTGTATATTAAGATGTTTTTCAGCAAACGAATTTTAAAGGATTGCAGCACAAAGTAATCTAGCGGACTCGAGAAGCGCGCAAACTATAAGGCGACTCGCGCGCCATTTATTGAGGACGCATGCAACCACACGATGCAACAGGCGAGATCGTGCGTTTCTCGCGACTGCAATGCACATTTCATTGCGAAGGTGCACAGAAGTGCTAATAGGGTGAGGGACGCTCATGAGGCCCCTCATGAGTGAGATTCCCCAGCTCTGCAGCGGACACAACATGAGCCCTCGCTGAAATCCGACATCAAGGGCCATCATCGACTTCAACTTCGAGATCGACCGCCGACCTCACACCCCATCAACGGAATTGAACTTGAAATCCATCACTGACCTCAGACCCGATCATAGGAATTCAAATTCAAGAGCGTGATGGGGCGTGAAGTTGAAGTCACTGTGATGGGGATTGAAGTTGTATGAGGGGTTGTGGTGTGATTGTTCCGAAGTCGAAGTAGAATGAGGTGTGATGTGATGGTTTATGATGTTGATGTGCTGTGATGGTCTGCGCGGAAATCCGACCATGATGAATGATCATGTTGAATGAATTCTTAGGAAAATGCCGACATATGTCTCATGAACGTCCAATTGAAATTTCTGATACGATGCCCGTGAAAGGGGGCCTAGAAGAACTAGCATCGCACCTAGCGGGGATTGTTTCGTCCCTTCTCGGTACGTCCAAGCCGCCGTCGGTATGTCGCACGTCTGTCTCAGTTGAAAACCCTACTCTTGTCTCTTTTCTATCGAATATGCGTTTACCAGACAGCTCTACCAGAGCTAAAAATTATCATGTGCATGCAATCCACTGGGAACATCTACTGAGTACCAGGCCATGCATGCTCCACGAGGGAATGTTGTGAAAGAAAAAAATCTGCCTGGGTATGAGTTTCCTACAGGGAAGGCGGGAAGGCATCGGTCCCGTGAGGGAGGAAGCAGCCCTCTCCACTGCGCGACTTCGAATAATGGCTCCTATTTTGTGAAATGTTCATTTATGCGAGTTCGGGAAACGACGCCCGCAAACAAGCAAATGTTCATATCGTAATGGCTGGAAACACTCATTAACGTACCTTATATCGACAGCAACCCCATCTTGATCAATGCATGATATATTCCTCTTCTTGATTCCCACTTGTGGCATCAACTCCGTGGTGTCGGCGGCACTGCTCGTAGAACGCTTCACGTGTTCTGTCCTACACTCACTCCATGGACCTACTTTTAGAAGAAACTCCATTTCGTGCGGAGCCTTTCTTCTAGATTTTTTCTTGCGCCACGAAACGCAGTCCCTATGCGGCAAACACAACTTTGTTTCGGAGAGCGGAGGGCACGGCTCACCACCGTTCTCAGGTCCCACAACAACAGTCCTTCGACGGGTAACTGTATGAGTTACGCATGTGTTGGAGCATTTGGGCCAGTCCTCGTATGGTGTCACCACACAGTCCTGAAAGGAAAGCAGCATCAATCCGTATTCGAGTGGAGGGGCTAACAGTAAATCTGCAGAGGCCCATCTCTGAAGCGCTATCTAGCTGAAAAACGTTGTGTTTGAAGTTACACACGCACTTGCACACACGTACGCATGCACATAAATATGCACGCAGAGTGTCCCACATAAGCTGAACCAAACTTTTAAATCCTCTCGTATCTATTCACAAAGCATGAATCTCTCTAATAACATTTCGTAGACATCGAATAGCCCACGGCTGCTCTCTAGAATACCGAAGAAAGCTGTTTCCTCACTTGCGGACATGGAATAGTGCACGACAACTCTCCAACAGGTTGAACTTGATGATCACAGGCCGCTGAATCGACGACTCGTGAAGACGTTCCCGGTTGCGGCTGGAAAACACACGTGATGTTCCGCCGGGAAACGCCGATTTGTACCTCACCCGGGCGACACTCGTTCCGCAAATGAGGTTGAGCTCCCACACGCTCGCAGGGGATCCACTCGCCCGCCTGCCATCTAGCCGAAAAGAAAACGCACAGTGTAAGAGGCAAACCCGGACTGCCTACCTATTTATGTATCAAAGGGTAAGGGCCAGGACGTTCGTTCACAGATCCCAATACTATTTCCATGAACCATGCTTCTTGTTTTCGTGCCCCCACCGATCCTCATGAGCCAAAATGCTACGGATATCTATATGCGGGACGGGAGTGAAGCAGGATCTGAAACGGCATCTACATCGGGAAACACTATGGATCTAGATGGTGTCCGCCAAGCTCTCCTGCCACATAACACGCTATTTTCGAATAATAGCTTACTCAGTCCTGACTGAATGCTTTGCCTACTAGAGGGTACGCTTCTGGGTGCGGGTAAACATATATGTTGCTCCATCCTCAAATCCAGGACTACATCATACCGTTGAGTGTTTGATTTGGAGCGTGTTATGCAGTGAAGCTCTATTTTCAGAGACAATGTTTTTAGACAAAGGCAAATTGATTCACTCGATTACCAACACTAAAACCTCCATGCGTTGATAGATTGGTACACCGCTGTCCAATGTTCGATGACCATTCGTGAAAGAAAGCATGCGCTCTTGGTCATTGATTCTAGTACTGGGGGGGGGGGGGGGGGGGTGTCGAGGTAGCTTGCCGTTGTTGGCCGCACTCAAGTGGGCATCGTCACGACTATAGCCAAAAAAAAAAAAAGTGATGAAAAAGTGACTTCAAAGTGATGTAGAAGCAGGATGACCGGTACTGATGGGACGGAAGCACAATGTAGGTGAGAGGTGCACTAGAGTGGTCTCTCCGCTAGGCCCGTTGCTTGGAGAAAGCGCACGAGGCCGCGAGTTTTTGAAAGTCGTTCCGCACAAGAACCTTCGGGGAAGAGGACGTCCGTCAGTATACCAGGCCTGGCGTGGGGAAGATGGGTTTCCCGCATGGCATGGTATGCACGGCATTCTGTCAGGATATGCGCAATTGTCTCCGGATGATTACAGTGTCCGCAACTGGAATCCTCCCTGGAGCCGATCTTGCACAGTTGAGAGTTCGTGAACGCAGATCCTGTGCGTAATCGATGGAGCATTGTCTGCATACCACGGGGAAGATCTTTCGCGGGGAGAGAGGGTCGGTGATTCTGCATGATGTCCTGTATGCCAGGGTGACGCACCTCAACTAGCTGTTTGACGACCAAGAGCCTGTCAGTGTCGGCCGGGACTGCTAAGGATGGGCTGCAGCTGTTGTGTGCTGAGGAAGCTAGCTGGTCCGCTCGTTCGTTGCCTCTGATGCCGACATGAGATGGGATCCATTGGAGCGTAAGCTCACCTCCGGTTAGCCTATGCTGGGCACACGATCTCCTTATACATCGGGCCAGAATGCTATCACACATGGGGTTTATCACGTTGTTGAGGGCACTTTTGGAGTCCGTAAGCAAGACGGCCTTAGGTATTCCGGTGACTTGAACCGCAGCAGCTGCGTGTAGCAAGGCCAGGAGTTCGGCCGTCGTAGATGAGATTGGGTAGCGAACTGATTTCCCTTGCCAGGCCTTGTTTATTGACGGGATGTAGTACGCACTGGTAGCACTTTTGGAACGGTGGTCAATGGAGCCATCCGTGAACACCAGAGTATGTGTGTGATAAACGTCGCTGATCAGGTTCTCAGCCGCCATCCTGGCCACTAGGGGGCTGGACTCGCTCTTCTTCCGTAGACCCGGGATGTGAAGCGTTGTTGCGGGCACGAACTCCCGCCACGGCGGCGTAGGTGGACTAGCTGGGAGCCGAGGAAGAGCGCCCCTGTTGGCTAGAGAGCTGGTGGCACTAGCCAGGCGTCCTAGGGATGTGTGTGTCCTCTGTTCGAGGTCGGTGAAGAGGGAATGCTTGCTGATGGATGTTGATGCATCATCCAGAAACTGGAGTCCTTTGAGCTCAGAGTGGACACTAACAGGCTTTTCCTTAGCTTCCAGGTACGTTTGGGTGACGCTAGAGAACGTTGGGAGACCAAGCGCAGTTCTTATGCCAGCGCGGTGAAGGCGCTCAAGGGCCTGCCATTGTGTAGGCGCGAGGTCTACGTATGGCGCCACGTAGAGAATGCGTGACAAGATCAGGGCTTTGTGAAGGGTGAGCAATGACCGCGCATTGCAGCCCCATGACTTACCGCTGATTCTGCGTAGCAGGTTGAGCGTTTTCTTCCCCTTGCAAATAGTCTCGTTTACTTGCTTAGACCAGCGTAATGTGCTATCGATGGTGACACCAAGATATTTACATGACGCGCATCTTGGGATGGGAGTGTTGTTAATGCTGAGGCTTGGGAAGTCTTTGCCCACGTACTTTCCACGGGGAATGCAGACCATGCATTTTGACTTCTCTGGTGATGCTTCCAGCCCTCTCGCAAGCAGCGCTGCATTGAGCCCGTTCAAGGCAATATCAGCTGTGTCACGAACTTTCTCCTTGTCCGTTCCCACAATGCGGAGGCAGATGTCGTCCGCGTAGATGGTGAGATGAAGGGCATACGGTGTAGGGCGAATTCCTCGGTGAATCCCTGCCATGATTAGGTTGAATAGTATAGGTGATAGAACACTGCCTTGTGGGACTCCTCGCTCAAACTTCTTCACAGAGCTGATACACCCGCGGACGGAGACGTCAAACGTTCTGTTGGACAGAAAGTCACATAGGTATCCTAGAAGGCGGCCAGTGACTCGAGCTGCTTCGAGCGCAGCGAAACATGCCGAGTGCGTTACCGAGTCGTATGCCTTCTTCACGTCAATGAAGAAAGCGAGAGCAAACTCATTGGACTCTCTCGCTTGCTTCAGGCTAGTAGCCACTTCAGCGATTGCGTCAGACGCGCTCCAGCCCTTCCGGAATGCCGTAATGTGATCTGGGAAGCAACCGCCTCGCTCCAAGACCCAAGCCAGCCTTTTGTGAATTATACGCTCCAATAATTTGCCAACGCACGAGGTTAGGGCAATGGGACGGTAGGAGGACAGTTGGCTCGGTGGCCTCCCCGGCTTTAGGACGGGTATTACTCGAGCATGTTTCCAATCAGATGGGATGCATCCAGAGGTCCAGACGTTGTTATATAGTTGGAGCAGAGCGTCGAGTTGGTCGTCGCCTAGGTTCTTGAGGGCCTGGTTAGGGATCCCGTCCGGGCCAGCTGCACTGCGCCGCTTTAAGCCTTGGATGGCGTACTTCAGCTCGGACATCGTGAGGTCGTCGTCCGCCGGGGAGCCATTTGCTCCTGTGTGGCTAGGAAAAAGGCGTTGGGCACTGCAACTTGCGACGCGAGCTAGCTCGCTGGCATAGTCTTCGGCTATGTTCTTCGGCTCCCTGTTTGAGGCTACCGATAAGGTGACAAGCGGGTCGACAGGCTCGGGAAGGCTTTCGATCGCTCGCAGGGTATGCCAAACCTTCGTTGTTGGAGTGTGGGCATTGAGGGACTCGCTGAACTGTCTCCATTGGGTCCGCCTTAATTTCAAGGTATACCTTCTATGGGCAGCACAGACACGCTTGTAAGCGACCCAATCGCCCTGCAGGCCGGTTCTCAGAGCTCGTCGCTGTGCTCGTCGTCGCGCAGCACGGAGGTTGAGGTATCGGAGGTCAGGGGCAGGCATACTGGCCAGGTAGGATACTGCTTTTGAGCTATTAGCCAATGACGCCTTTACAGAGTCGAGCAAGGTATCTACCGATTCTAGTACTGGATTCCTGTCAGCAACATAGTACAACCAATTGCTTAGTCCACATGTACTGAGACACTGCATCACTGAGACACTGTGTCGGCCATCAAATCCTAGAACGTGACGGTCACAGGAAGCATGAATTGAAACAGGAAGCATAGAACAACACAGCGCCTCCCCACTTGCCGATCGATGTAATAGCCTCGCAGAGATGAAAATAGGGGTTGCTTATCAAAGTTCACGCTCCAATTGCA
Source organism: Ornithodoros turicata (assembly GCF_037126465.1). Classification (NCBI taxonomy): domain Eukaryota; kingdom Metazoa; phylum Arthropoda; class Arachnida; order Ixodida; family Argasidae; genus Ornithodoros; species Ornithodoros turicata. The sequence continues at coordinate 48,764,700 of NC_088202.1, read as the reverse complement.
TGTAGCTTCGAAGGGAAACTGTCCGTGTTCCAGTATTTCCACCGTTCCATGCATGCGTAGCATCGGCTATCGGGGGCATGAACAAACCCATTCAGGACTTTGACTACTGTACCGCTAATTGTTGACATTTGATTGTATTCGGACTTCCAATTGGTTGGGTGTGGATTACGAAAGAGAAACACCCCCGGGATGTGCTGAAACCGAAACGTTTGGGAAAGCAGAAGCACGAATGCGGATGGTGAAAGCCCTGTAACGATCTCTAACGTTTTTCGCATTTCGTGATGTGCGTCTTTAGCACAAAATGCACCGTCTGCTACAATTTAGCGATTACTCGTGTAGCTAGATTGCTGGACGCAGTTGAGTAGGATTTGAGAAGCTTAATGTCCAAAGTCGGAGCAGACCCTGACGCATCTCAATTGCTCTATTTATCAACGAGCCTGTCGAACTTTCGCCGTGTGGGTTGGAACGAGGCTTGATTGCATACCTGACGAAGTGTTGCTGATGGCTGCATGCTGCGTAGCAGCGCTCCATGCTACGTGGCCTCAAATGGCGGTGACAGCGGCGATGGGAGGCTGGTACCTCGTCACCGTTCACGCACGAAACGGGTCTCAGTCGCCAACCGTCGCCGCAGCCGTTTTCAGCTGCACATGGTGACCATGGTCCTGCGTGGCAAATACATGCAGCAAAATTCAGTGAACATTTATTTTTCATGTAGTCAAGAAACGACAACAACAACAACAGAGCCCCACCCCCACCGGAAATCATTTAGCTTAACAACCAAAATGACGAGTCGTGACATATCGGAAGTATCTCGTGCTTTGTAAATTAGGTCGATGAAGGCGGTTCATAGAGCGCAGATCGTAATCGAAGCTCAGCAAACCGCTTGCATATGACACGAAACGTCGGCGTACGCAAGATCTGCGTGCGATTTTCTTTCGACTGCATTTGGGAGGCAAAGGGGTTCTTATTATCCGCTTTTCTGCACCGCACGCCTGATTGTCGGAGTTAAACAGCCCGAAATGCCTGAGAAAGAAACATCCCGCATGCAGGTATACAGAGCCATAAACTGTCATTGCTTTCGTGTTTCCCATGTGTGGTGGATCGAACTCCGCCAGAGGCGATCCCTCTCTGCGTGGCATGCGTTCACCTTTTCTCCCCTGTTGTTTCGTTTGCTTAGCCAGTTTAAAACAGCGTTGGGCGCGACAGTATAGCCCCCTTTCGTCCAGGCGCGAATCTAGCGGAGGGGGGGGGGGGGGTCCGGACCGCCCCTCAATTACAGACTTGAACTTAGGGCTCAATGGACCAATCCCAGCATGCACGTGGCACTTGTCCACAGCGGACCTCCCATTCGGGAAAATCCTAGATCCGCCCCTGCTTTCGTCAGTGTGAAAGTAATTACGCTCAGTGCTAACGGTGCTTCAGAGGGGAGCTCTTTTCCCCGCTGTGTGGTCCAAAGCAATCAATTTGAAGTAAACAAAAACGTGCGTACTTTTCCCAATGTCCTGTGTAAAGGCACGACGATGGAAAGCAGATGCGATGAAACGTTGTTTGCAAGTTTTTAGCTCGAAGCGGGTCAATAGGATTGTTACTTATATCTGTTCCAACTTGACAATTGGAGCCAAGGTCGGTACACGAGTGTGGAGGCGCAGAGGGTTTTCTTGCAGTTCTGCATGTATTTCTCCTGAGTACTGCACGAATAAGTTTCATCTTTTCTCTGAAGTTCTGAACGTATGCGTTTGTGGATATTATATCGGCGAAATAACTCAGCGTAACATCCCGTTCCTTTTATATGGTGAGTCTCATTTACCTGATATATTCCGTTATGTGTACTTGTTAGCGTGTTCGTGTTGTATATGACAATATTTTAGTACATTCAGTCGGGGGGCTTGAAGCACTGAAGTAACGAGGTTATGAAAAAATGTAATTGACAATAACAACAACAACAATCGCCCCACGTTGACAGCAAACTGTCAAGAAGCAATTACTTCTGCACCATTGCGTAACTCCCCCAGATATTGTTGTGCAGATGTCCAAGACGTTCTATAATAGTCTTAATATTTCTCAAATTTTACCAATCTTCAGTGTGATGAAAAAAGCCGTGCCTTATTAGGCTTGATTCGGTTGCCGTTCGATGGTTTTGAGTTCCAAATAAACGTCGTCAACTAAGCACAAAACAGGTATTGAAATATGTAGGAGTTGCAATCATCTGCGCATGTCTCGTAGAACCGCGCAAGGTGTTGCATTTTATATAGCTCCACAGTTCCCTCCGCAATTAAGAATACAAAGCTAAATTCGTATCGTTCGCTGCACGCGGAATCAGACGAGGAGGCGCCGTGCATGAGTAACTGGCGCCATAGGTGGGCATTTTGGTGAAACCTCACTCGCCCTCACCCTCACGGCCCTCACGGGCACATGCCCTCACTCGCCCTCACCCTCACCGCCCTCACGAGCACATGCCCTCAATCGCCCTCACCCTCACCGCCCTCACGAGCACAGGCCCTCACTCGCCCTCACCCTCACGGCCCTCACAGACACATGCCCTCAATCGCCCTCACCCTCACCGCCCTCACAGACACATGCCCTCAATCGCCCTCACCCTCACCGCCCTCACGAGCACAGGCCCTCACTCGCCCTCACCCTCACGGCACTCACAAACGCAAGCCCTGAGGGTCTTACCCTCATAATGTCTCCTGTGAGTGCACTCATGAGGTTGTGTCCCTCATGAGATCTCCTGTGAGTGCACTCATGAGGTCTGAGGGGCCCCAGGTCTCTGTGAGTGAAGTCACTTGTGAGGCCTGAGGTATGTAAGGTCAGTATGAGGACATTCAGAAATGAGGTCAAATGACGCATGATGTGGTTCCAGCGACACAACCACTGGCTGTGTACACTTTAAAGGGCTGGTGTGCACGTATTTAGCAATTTAGTCTATGTCGCGCTGGGAACACAGCAAAACGTCCTGTGCTGACTGATTACTTTGCGATATGGTTCCAGCGACCCAACTACAGGCAGGTTGCACTTTAAAGGGCTGGTGTGCACGTTTTTACAAATTTAGTCTATGTCGCGCTGGGAACACAGCAAAACGTCCTGAGCTGACTGATTACTTGGCTATATGGTTCCAGCGACCCAACTACAGGCAGGGTGCACTTTAAAGGGCTGGTGTGCACGTTTTTACAAATTTAGCGCCTGTCGCGCTGGGAACACAGCAAAGCGTCCTGAGCTGACTGATTACTTGGCGATATGGTTCCAGCGACCCAACTACAGGCAGGGTGCACTTTGAAGGGCTGGTGTGCCCGTTTTTACCAATTTCGTCTATGTTGCGCTGGGAACACAGCAAAGCGTCATGAGCTGACTGATTACTTGGTGATATGGTTCCAGTGACCGAACTACCGGCAGGGTGCACTTTAAAGGGCTGGTGTGCTCGTTTTTAGCAATTTCGTCTACGTCGCGCTGGGAACACAGCGAAGTGTCCTGAGCTGACTGATTACTTGGTGATATTGTTCCAGCGACCCAACTACAGGCAGGGTGCACTTTAAAGGGCTGGTGTGCACGTTTTTACCAATTTCGTCTATGTTGCTCTGGGAACACAGCAAAGCGTCCTGAGCTGACTGATTACTTGGTGATATGGTTCCAGTGACCGAACTACCGGCTGGGTGCACTTTAAAGGGCTGGTGTGCTCGTTTTTAGCAATTTCGTCTACGTCGCGCTGGGAACACAGCAAATCGTCCTGAGCTGACTGACTAGTTGGCGATATGGTTCCATCGACCCAGATACAGGCAGGGTGCACTTTAAAGGGCTGGCGTGCCCGTTTTGAGCAATTTCGTCTACGTCGCGCTGGGAACACAGCAAAGCCTCCTGAGCTGACTGATTACTTCGTGATATGGTTCCAGCGACCCAACTACCGAGAGCGTGCGCTTTAAAGGGCAGGTGCGCCGGTTTTTAGCAATTTCGTCTATGTCGCGCTGGGAACGCAACAAAGCCCAGTACACTTGGCTGTGTTTCCAGCGCGACGTAGACGAAATTGCTAAAAGCGTGCACATCAGCCCTTTAAAATGCACCCTGCAGGTAATTGGATCGCTGGAACCATGTCACCAAGTAATCAGTCAGCCAAGACGCTTTGCTCTGTTCTCAGCGCGACATATACGAAACTGCTAAAAACGGGCACAGCAGCCCTTTAAAGTGCACACTGCGTGTAGGTGGGTCGATGGAACCATATCACCAACTAATCCGTCAGCTCAGGACGCTTTGCTGTGTTGCCAGCGCGACGTAGACGAAATTGCTAAAAACGGGCACATCAGCCCTTTAAAGTGCACACTGCGTGTAGTTAGGTCGCTGGAACCATATCACCAATTAATCCGTCAGTTCAGGGCGCTTGGCTGTGTTCCCAGCGCGACGTAGACGAAATTGCTAAAAACGGGAACACCAGTCCTTTAAAGTGCACTCTGCCGGTAGCTGGATCGCTGGAACCATGTCATTAGTGCCTTCATAATTTGTCCACGTCTCGTAAGCGTCATTTAACCTCATTTCTGAATGCACTCATACTGACCTCACACCCCTCAGGCCTCACCAGTGACTTCACTCATACAGACCTGGCGCCCCTCAGACCTCATGAGTGCACTCACAGGAGGTCTCATGAGGGGCAAAACCTCATGAGTGCACTCACAGGAAACCTCATGAGGGTAAGAACCTCATGAGTGCACTCACGGATGGCCTGATCGCGGGCTTGCCCTCACTCACCCTCACCTCAAAGGCGTGAGGTGAGGGTGAGGGGCACTCATGAGGGCCCTCATGAGTGAGTTCGCCCAGCTATGACTGGCGCACGCATGGCTCTCAGGAGTGCCATGAGCAGGAGCGCCCCCCCTCCTCTCAGGAGGGGGCTCTCAGGAGCCCCCCCCCCCCAAAAAAAAATCATACCGTTGGTAGTGCACCTCGAACGCGAAGTTCTCACAGAGCCCCTCTCAATTTCTTTTTTTTTGTTGTCGTTTCGCCAGGTTACTGATGCATGTGTACGTAAAGATTGAAGATTTATGTACAAGGTTCGCTAAGATAGACTTCGGAGTTGGGAACCGAGATGAAACAAATGGAAACAGTGTCGGGTAGCTAAAGTATGTGTTAGAGGACGTATTATGCCCCCCAAATTGTGTGTCAATACTGCCACTTGGTCCATTTCTCTGGCGATAAATCGCGAAAATTTAAAAAAATAAGAAAAACAAAGAACGCCGTTTCCAATCGGTGTTTCAGCTCCTTCCGTCAGATGGCGACACGGTCGAAAACGGCGTTGCAGGCGATATCGAAATCAAGTGAACAAGTCGAACTGAATGCAGTGGACTGCTCTGCGAAGTCATCTGCAACACCGCTTTCGACCGTGTCGCTATATGACGGAAGGAGCTGTGAAACACAGGTATAACCGACTGGAAATTTTAGACAGCGGCATTTTTTTTTTTAATTTTCACAATTTATCCGCAGACAAAAAGGACCAAGTGGTAGCAATGACATAAAATTTTGGGGCATAATTCGTCCTCTATCATCTGCTTTAGCTTTTCGACACTGTTTATATTTGTTTGATCTTCGTTACAAACCCTGAAGTTTATCTTTGCGAACACTGCACTACATGTTTTGCTCAAGTGCATATCGGGGCGTCGGGGACGTTTACTCAGGGTGGAGCTCGATGGGTTTAAGAACGGCAGGAGACGTGCTGTACGCAGTCAGGAATGACTGTATGTAAAACAGTGTCAGCGTATATCGCATTTGATTAAGCAGGCAATCGCTAGTATTTTAGTATCTTTCGGTGCAAGCAGCAGAAACAATTTAAATGCATTTTGTGCCGCAGGGGGTAGTGACACGACCAGTGAACATGCTTTTTCTGAGTGGAACATTCCTAGTACATAAATTACACCTGCCAGTGAGCAAAATTCGTTCAAGAGAACAAGCATATCCTGTAAAAGTTTACCTCACAACGGGGAATTTCGAACACACTGAGATATCGCCGTGCATCAAAATGAAGTTTACGCCCCCGCACTTATAGCTTATTAGAAACCAGCAGCCCCCATACTGTCCCCATGTTAGGCACCCCTGACAGCGCTGAATTAGTGTTCGCGCTAGGAAATTGGACGTTTGAACCCCTCACCCCAACCCACCCGGGAGACCGAAAACCCTCCGCTTATGGGCGTCATTTACCACATTAAAGTTACTAGTTACGGCTACAGTTAAGCACATTAAAGTAAGTTAGTGACTTTACAAAGCTACATTTTTTGAAAATACCGAATAAGTGTATCTAAAAATGTGTTTTAGCGCTTTTACTGTCCAAGCATAGTTATGCCATGTCGAGACGATGTCCTATGGGCCAGTCTGAGGCCACCAGAGTTAGTCATCCTGGATGCGTATGAGATGAAAAAATTCGTGGAATTCCTGGTTGGAAAAGACGGCAGGGCATTAAGCCTCGACAAAATGACGCTACAGAACTGACGCGTGGAAAATAGTGCAATACCTGATCAACTTTGTTGCTGTTACATTTTATAATTACTTCAACCAAAAGCGATAACTAGTACTACAAGTTACTTGTAACTCGGCTACTGCCATGGCCGTTATTTTCGCTACCCCCCCCCACACACACACACTATTTCGTTATCACAATACCCTGCACTCTTAAAACAGAGCTTCATCGCATGACGCGTTCCTATAGCCAGCCATCATCTCGAATGACATCGCTCTTGCATGATCTGTTCAAAACGACATGCGGACGCCTTTGTGGCAGTCCTGCAGTAATGTCAGTTTCACAAAATGGCGTACGCAAGGCGCTTTCCACAAATCAGCTGTGGTAACGTTATCATTCTCTGCAATAGATGACTTTCACCGTGTTATGTGGGGAATATCACTACTTGTGTGGTGAACTTCACCAGTGAAGTTCTGTTTCAAGTGTGCGTTATTATAAATAGCGCTCCGATTGAATAACAGCGTGCGTAGACAAGGAACTGTCCCACTACTGCCATGCCTTCGCGGTTGTCGCGACCCAAGATGCACAGATAAAATCCGGGCCAAATTACGTCTTAAAAAGATAATGCCGCGAGGGGACAGAACCCCAGTGCCCTGCGCTGCCGCCGTTTGCGCTTAATGGCCCACCAGAGAACGCTCTGTGTAGGAATCGACCGAGTAGCACAAAGCTGGACACCCTGAAACCCCCTGTGCCGCAGCAATGAAAGGCCGAAAGGTACACAGATAATAACATTGCAGATAGCGCTGCTCTGCTGGGGGCCTACATTGAATGCTTTGTGGATCTGGGATGCGCTCATGGGTGCCATACGAGACTTGACTGCCACATAAAATGGTCGGAACACTTGGTTCGTATCGCTCCGTATTTCGAATACGGAATTGCAAATCCACGTGAAAAGATTTTACAATGTGACCACCGAAATAATGATCTGAGTAAAGAAATCCACAAGGAAAACGAAAGAGAGTTTCACAGACACGTTATTGGCTCAAGCAGGACATAAGGAGAAGTTTCAATTAAAGATAGAAGCTTGTTCTTTTCCAGTGAACAACGGAATAAGAGACTGGCTTTTCTTGTAATACTATGTGTAACGCTGCGGCATTATGGACACAAAGAGCTGCGAGAAAAATCACGAAAAACTTATTTCAACTTATTTCTATGCTAACTACTTAACTAGAAACTTCACATAAAATTCTAGAATATATTTTTTTTTCCAGAATGTCACACGGAAACAGGCGCAAGTGCAAATTCGACGCAGCACGAAAAACCTTTTCAGCAGTGAACGAGTCACCATCCAGTACAAGGAACATGGTCATATTAGTGCCATTATAAAACTATTGCTTTACTTCTGTGGATTATCTCATTCACAGGCACACACAAAAAAGTAGAGAGACGACGGAAACGTAGAAAGGAAATTCGTACTTGTTCTGCCCCACGCAGTTCTACTAGAAAAGCACCACCTTAAGGATACGCTCGAGATGTTCCTGCAAATCCCTCTAGGTGATTCACAATGTGGTACAGCGCCGAACCCAATATCGCTCACAAAGGGACGTTGTTCGACAAGACAGGCGAAAAGACGGCATAAAAAACGTATCTTCTCGCGTACTAAGACGGATGGCCTGTTGGGAACTCGCTCGGTTTACCATGCATCTTCTAAATCTACGTCGTCCATCACTCGATGCTTCCAACCTGCTATAGAGGGTCGCGCCTTCAAGAGCACTTCAAGCACTAAGGGAAAGTTACGGAGAACGTGCAGCGTGACGTGGTGCGAACTTAGGGAAGCGGCATCTGGTGTTCGAATAAAGTAAGTTGTCCTCTTCTACGTAGGAACGTCCACGTATATCTTTAGCTTCGGAACACGTTATGTCGTTTACAATCAAGCTGGAAACAAAGCGACCTAATGTCCTTGAAATTTTGCCCAGCATGGATTATATATGCCATAATTATCAGCTTGTTCTTTTGTTTTCTACACTGCGCAATCTTTTTCCTTGGCCAATTTCCTAGAGAGTACCCGAAACGCATCGAGTTTACAAAGCGACATGCTCGCATACTGTCGCATAATTGGGACCCATCAGATGTGCCTTTTGGTCATGCATATAAAATGCCTCATTATAGCCGCGTAATCCTCTCTCTGTGACCTTACGATAGGTACAATGCCATTACGCTTTTTCTGTAGTGGTGCCTGTAACTCGGATAATGAAACAGTGTGTTAGCGAACTATGTTCCGCGAATAGCCGTCATGACGTCTATATAGATTCCGCATCATGCAGATCACTTTTGAAGATTGTGAATTTGCCTTTTCCAAAATACTTCTTGTAAGCTATGTGATGGTACTGATGTCAATAGCAGTGAGCTGTTTGGCTGACCTGACATCGCGACATCGGGGAGTCGGCAAGGGACGCAACGCCCCCCACCCCACCCTCCGCCACATATATTAAACCCATATTAAACAATTACTACCCATATTAGGGTAAGGTGGGGCACGATGAGACATTTTTGGCTCGACGTCGACTGACTGAGAGATGTGTTGCTCCATGGGCTTGAAACTTTACTCATAGGTGGCTCTGCATGTCCGCTTTATTGCGTGTGAGAATTGTCCGGATTAGTGCTTGCGTTGAAGAGAAAAAAAAAATCGGTTACTTCTGCCTAGAATGTTAAGATCCCTAAAAAAGGCGCGATTTTCTGTAGTCCTTTTTCTTGTTAGGTGTGCGGCAGGCTTATTGTGTCAATTTAAGTCCACATCCTATTTCTTTATTCATTAGTCTAGATATATGCAAAATATGGGAACTCTTGGTTATCCGATGTTAAACTAAAAAAATTATGCATCCGATTATATGCACGGGGCAAGACGTGACAACTTACTGTAATTTAAATGAACACAATTTAAATTTGATGTAGTCTAGAAATTGATAAATCAACAATCAGGTGGCTTTATGCTTGTTCCTCAGAGATTCCTTTTTTTGCATATTGCCTAGGATTTTCCAACAAAGTTTCCTGTTTCCTACGATATTTCCAGCTTAAGCAGAAGCGCACTCAAAAGCGAGCTACCAGCTACACATCAGACTGGCGATGCCTTGTTTGCAAAGGACGGTGGAGCAACATAGCACCGGGTTCTGTGTGGTTTTATAGCACATCATGTGGTCGGTGAGCTCAAGGGGGCTGTGTAGGTGCTTGTATTGCAAAAACTAATTTTACCTCGGCGTGTCTCATCTTGCCCCGAGGGTTGGGGCAAGATGAGGCAATCTGCATTTTTGAATTTCTCATTCTGTGTGTATTTTAGACCCGGCCACGTCCGTTCTGATTTACAGATCAGAAGCTCTAGACCTCTGAGAAAGTGCCTAGGGCTAGGGTTTTGAAAAACAGGGAAAATAAAAATTCCATATTCAATTGCAAATTTCTGTCTCATCTTGCCCCACGTTCCCCTATGGCCCACAATAATCGAAGAAACACGCTCCCCCACCCGCATGTAGAGCGTGCGGCAACTTCAGGCTACCAACTACTAATCAGCACATGTGATAGACATGATCTACAATGGTTTCAAGAAGACATCGGATTGATATGCGTATTCAAACATATATTCACCAACTTTTCATCCGTGTGCGTAAAGGTCATGAGCGTCATTTGCGCGGCGAGCGTACCATGAAGATGTCGCCTCCTATAGAAACGTCCTATACGTCCAACGCCACATCTAACAGATTGATCAATCTGAGATTTTCAAAATCTGTGTTGACAACGCGTCATAACAATAGGTCACCGGTAAGTTCGTGCGGAAATGACGTCAGTGTCCTCGCTTCCGTGTCAAGCGCCTCACAGGTTCCAATAGGCAAGGTGCTTTGTGATCGCTGCGTGTTTAAAATTGGTTTTCCAGTCGCTTCTGAAGCAGCATGGGTGACTGTTGCGCTGTTGCGAAGGGTTGATTATTCCCTTCAGGACTACAATGCCAGGTATTGGCACAGCGCCGGTAATCCTGTGTACTTCTCCTACATATGAAAGTATAGAAGAATATGAAACCCACAACATCAAAAGCGAATTTTTGACATTTTGATTTTAAACTTTTTTTAAGTTTTAACTGCAGCTAGAAATCGCTGGTTACACACGTGGCGCACTCTTAAAGTTTGCATGTTGCAGCCGTTCTACTCAGTGTTACATTACGTGCGTGCTTGCCGTCGGTTAATTAGTGTATGTACACGCACAGAAAAACACAGTCTATTAGTCAGGTTCTGATAGTCGCGCTTTACCGCTTTCTAAAATTGTGTGTACAGCCAGGCACATTCACCTCCAGCACCCATAGCGTGCGTCGTCTGCTACTGTAGACACGGAAGCCGACCCCTTTCCCATGATTTTTAGAAGGTACCGGTCACCTATTCGGTTTATTCGTGCGCGATGCTCCGACGAACTAAACGTATTGCAGGGCATCCGCTGTTGCATTGTCACTCCTTCTATCATACCCGACTACGTGTACCAGCATTCTACGTGCACCAGCTCCCTCCGTGCCTAAAGGTCAGCTCCGGAGGAAACTCACTGTCAGAGATTACAACAAACACTAGCAGGCACAAAGCTTGATGCCTACTGAATTTACTTTCAAAATAGTTTGGCCGAATACCCTGTATCTGCTGCGAAATCTGTTTTTTGGTTTGCCGTCCGATCGTCCGCCTGACCAGCTGACGCACACTCAGCTTTCGCTTTGGCTCTTCTTGGCTTCTTTACTGTCTCGCAGTTTCGCAATCGCCAGCAATCGTCAGGGGGGTCGGACTCGCTGAAAAAAGCGTGACCACAAGGGCGCTGCCATCCGTTGGTCATGGAAGGCGTTGCCTTCCGTTGGCTGCTTCATTCCGCTAAACTTGACGTGCTCGTTTTCCTAAATTCACCACCTGCTATCTAAATTCGGCGTACTATGTGGGTATCTCATATGTATTTGTTAAACAAATAAGCAGTGAACATTTTCCCACTACATCATTTGATTGTGTGCTGTCGTTCGTTCGTTACTTCATTACCACGAAACTCGACAGACCAGAGCATGGTAATCTCATAGATAAAATATGATTCACGTTTGATATGACAACGTTTACCTTGTGATTTCGATAGCGCTGCTTAATTCTGCACCTATCACGAAGGTTCGTGCGTACTCAACGCAATTACACGGCTTGCCTCGCTTCCTACGCTAGACGTCATTCCCTCCATGGGCTCGTTTCCCAGTTTGTTATCCCACGTGACTGCACAGGGTTGGCAACAAACAGAGCAGCTCCGCTGTAGTTAGCGGGCAGAAATTCGTCCACAAACACTGCCCGTGACGGTCACGCTTGGGGATTGGAGAATCCCGTTGACGGCGCGACAAGTACGTCCTCTAGAGTCTTCCTGTATTAACTCTATGGCAATCGTCGTCACTCGTCAGGCTGAAAGCGAAATCGAGAGTCGCCTGTACGTACGGGCACCATTCTCCGTGTCTTAATTTGATCATCTTTTCCCCCTCCGGCTGGTCAGTAGACACAACTTCGTCTAAGTTGTCACTTTGTGAGATATGCAGCGTGAGTGAATTGTGGGAATGCCGTGCTTCTCGCAGTACGAGGAGGTACGCTAATAACAAAGATGTTTCGTACCAAGTTCCCAGTTGATTTTGTGCGTGATTGCGTGGTACGAAATCAGTGGTTGAGTGCTCTTAACTAATCAAGACAACTGTCGTGTGTGCTCGAAGCATTTTGCATCAGAATATTACAAGGTCGTTCACCTGACGGCCGATTTGGACTGGAAAAGTCGATGAAAAGGGGTGCGGCACCTGCCTCGTTCGACGACAACAAAGAGGATAGCATCAAAGGACCAAAGTTGCAGGTAAGTGTCCGCACGAACTTGCACTATGGCTTGCACACAATGTGAACGGCAAATATGGGACTGCTAAGCTGCGGTTGTATGTAAAACTACGCAGTTTCTCAGAGAAGCTGGTTGCGAAATTACATGAGTTTGGAGAAGTCTGAGCTTGGGCACAAGGAAGACAAAACCATCACAGCAGCTGAAATCAGTAACAACCTAATAGTTCCTGTGTTGAGACACACTTTGTCTGTCTGGACTTCTGTGTGATCACACTCAGCCTTTTCCCAACCATGGAACTACCCTATATGCCGCATACATGGTAGCATACTGTTGTTCCTCTTTAATAGCCAGGCTGTGTCTGCGAGTGCTGTGTATTCAAGTTGTAATGTAAAGTTATTACGTGCCACAAATTCCATTGTGTTCTTCTATACTAATGAAGTTGACTTCAGCAACCGCAGGCCTGACGAGCAAGGAATGACGGTCAGCATGCTCCTCACAGATTCGCACAAATAGGTGAAGTCATGAGAAAGACTCATCCATGTGTGAATCATCGTTTTGAAACAATGGCACGCTGCAAGAGGGCCACATTTCCTTCGTAGCACATCGTCATAACACATGTATGCTGTCCAGCCTGTGTACATTGGTTGACAACATATTTCCTATTAGAAGGGGTACAGTTGTGGGCAAGCTATGCTGTTAACATTGTTGATCACATTTTGTAGCTTAAATATGAAGATGCTTTTTGCACATTTCCTAGCAATATTAGCCTTAACAGGTATAATTATAATTTTTTCTACTGCTTGCTCAGGCCCGAGGGAAAAGGTACATACAGCAGCGCTGGTGAACTGGTGCGCTGGTGCCACAATAATGGTGACACAATATCGCAAACATGCACACGTGTGCACACATGGACAAGTAATGACAATGGACACCTGGTTCTGCTAAAATGGCTCACAATACTATGGCATATCATAAATATTTGAATCATAACGTTGCTTTACATATTCATGAACATCAAGGTCTCTATGCAAGATATGCACATCAAGACACTGAGAAGCAGCTTTGGCCCCACGAAGATGATTTACGGTATTTCAAGCTAGAAGCGATTACTAAGCAATTGCCCTGCATTCCCCAATTACAGGAACTGGAACATTCGAAGTGTAGGGGATGGTGGATGTATACTTCCCCTTCTGAAAGACATCCCGTCATTGTGTGCACTAAAATTTGCCTTGCCTCAGTGCTATTTCTCGGTCATGTATCTAAGGTACAACAGCACCACTTCCACCTTGTCTGTGTGCCACATATTGTATCTCTGCATGAGGAATGTGTGAGAGAAGACTACTGAAACATAGAATTGCACTGCTTCTGTACTGCACAAGCCGGTTCAGTCTGTTTTAGGAATTCTAATAATGCAAATTTTCATGCCAAGGTATGTCCAGGAGCTTACTGGCGCTCTGCTCGATCTCTGTGGACGGTGGCTGTTCATGAGCCCCCGAACAAAACGAACAGACTACACAAACTCACCGCAAGACTTACAGTGAATGAGTCACGACAAGGCTGGCAACTTTGCAAGGCATTAAATGCAAGTGAACAACAGAAGGGCTTCAGTGAACGTGTACAAGCAGTCTCATACCTAGGATTTTTAGTTTTTTGCATCTCATTCACCATTATTCGATGGCTTCTGTAGAAGCATATCGAATGGGGAAACAAACACAAGATTTTCGTGCTCCAGGTTCCTTAGCCATTTGAACTACATGAGGTGTCAGGGAAAAATAAAGGGGTCGGGATGCTTTCATTGATGTGAGTTGTTACATCACGGGTGCATCATTGCATTGCGTTCCATAATACTGATCAACTGTGTCATACTTCTTGAGATAAAAGCCCTCGAACAGATGCCCGACTAAAGCGCAGATGTCAAACACCTCAGAGCTACAGCCAATTCCACTGATAGCCCTAAGGGCTGTGACGTCAGAGGTGCTTGAGTTTCGCTTTAAGGTGCCCATTTTCTACACACTATTCCGACCTTGGTTGTAAGACACACATTGGTACAAAGGAGCTTTTATGTTCATGTGGGATGATGGTGTTGCAACCCCTTTCACTGCTTTGTGGGGAATGACCTCATTTTGCGCCTTAAGACACACCACAGAACACATCAACTGCACCTGTATTTTGTCCATCTTGCAGTGCACTTGTTTACCTGTTGCGAGGCGTTATGCAGGGCAGTCGGGTAGTTTTATGATCTCTGTGTATTCAATAAAATTATAGTCTATTCAATGTTACGTGTAAAGTTACACTATCTGTGGAATGTGTGGAGATGTTCATTGATAGAAGAAGTAACTCGGCTTCTGAAACCAGCATGCATATCCAGATGTAATAATGGTGTAGATATGACATATGCAAGCAACTGATCATCAACATTTTTTTTAGCGGTTGATTAATGTGTTGGCGCATGGCTGCATTGGACTAGTAAACCAGCCGAAATAAGGTGCGAAGATATCCCTGATAATTACACTTGTGCAGTGGATTTTTTTTCATTAATTTTTTCCTTTCTTTCTTTTTGTGCTACTCTTGAGCTCTCATAAGCCACGTATGCCTTCATGTAAGTATCTTGCTTGTTGTTGAATCTTGTGCTTGCTCTCTCGACAGTGTAAAATTTCGGCAAATGCGTTCATCGCGTATCTGCACTAAAGTTGTCATTCACGCCTAATTCTTACGTACGTACCTACAGTGTGTATAAGTTAACGTGGCGTTGCCAAACACAACTCATTCACCCGATTAGAATGCCAAGAAGTGTGATTACTGTTTATGTAACGTCAAACGCCATGCATTCGATAGAGAGAAAGATATGCGCAAGTGCATGGAAGTAGCAAGTGATGCAGCAGTGGTGAGCCGTAACGATGAGAGAGTCAAGTCTTCAATTGAGCGATGAATTGACTTACTTTATCAAAGATACCTACAATGCGAATAAAAATATCTTTCGTATGTAGGCGTAGCACACTTGACGGCTGACGATACGTGACGTTCATTGTGTTCTTCGCCAGTTTGCCGCTGGCCGGAACGCGAGAGCATAATTGCACGAATCCTAACTGCACATGTGGTATTAACAGCGTGTTTTGGCATTGGCAGATCATCCCACAAATAAAAAACGATGCAATCAAGAATCCTACGTCGACCGAGCAGGCGCTCCCTGCCACCATAGCCTGTCTACATCCCCGTATGCTCCGTAGAAAGGGAGGGATGTCTTGAAGAACACTGATATCACTTACGTCAGCGGTATAGACTGCATGAACAGCTGCCGTCATAAAAATGGCGGCCCCCATGTCTGTTTCGACTTTCGAAATGGTTAATTTACGATTATTTAAAATATAGGGCTGTTTTGTGTGGAAATGAATGGTTGTTTCAGACACAGTTCGATATGGGCTTCCAGAATATTGTTACAGTTTCAAGAAGTCAAGGTATCCCCGGAGCTGACCTTTAATAGATGTGTCTACCTTCTTCTCGCATACACACTGCAAAATTCGCAACAAAAAAAGAAAAAAAGAGAACGAGTTCCAACGTTCCTACGCGATACCGTAACCTTTGCTCTGCGCGTTTGCTCTCGAGCTACTCCGTGTTGCAATCAGGTTCTGCTTATTCCACTTATCTCCTGTGGTCGTAGATAGAGTAGATTAGCGACTTAGTGGCATCTCAATAAGCTTGTCGTTGTTGCTTCATAACAGTAGGATGTTTCGCATTAATCCCAATGGTCAACCCATTCCAATATACTCCTCTTGCGACAGTTCAGAGGTCTTTTCTTATGACTTCGGATAAAAATAGCGCGGGAACATACTGCACGTTTTAAATATTTTCTTGCGAATTATGCGTGAATGAAAATTACAAATTGCCGGCGGCAACAATGATGAACTTCACAGTGTGTAACAAGAGGCGCTATCAGCGCAAAAAAAAAAAAAAAACACAAACGAAAAAGAAAGTACTGTCTATGAGAATAACAATCGGTCCCCATAGGGCAGCGTCGAAGCAGCACGAAATCGTACACGAAAAACGAATTCCGTACGCGAGACCTGCCATTATCAAGTCGGCGTCTCGCTCTCGTTCATGTACTTTGTCGAACAGCAACGTTTCAAAAGCGCAGCGACGATAGAAGGAAGTCAGAAGCGCAATGAAACACATTTCTTGTCAAGTTCACGCGAGACAACTAGTACGATCTTTATGGGAAAAGCGTCATGGCGAAAACGTGCCTCGAAAACAACGCTGGACTCAATGTCTTTCTGAAGCAAACTGCAGTTTTCGCAGACTTCGTCCCCAAAATTTGTGTGGTCTATCCACGTAAACTCGGAAGTAACCATGAAAATACGATGAGAATGCATAATGTAAAAACCCCGAGACTAGGGAACACGAAGGGACAGACACAAACACGAAGTTTCAACGAAGGGACAGACACAAACACGAAGTCTCAAAAGTCTCATTTTTACATTATGCATCATCTTCACCAGCTCGCTTGCTTCCTAGCCATTTTTTCATTACGATGAGAATGTTCAACTCTTGATATACCAAGGAGGAAACAGAATAGCTGCAAGACACTTTCGATATTGCGAATTCCAATTGTCCCGCGATTTTCTGAAATGAAGAAATTACCAGATATGTCATTATGCGTTTCCATCACGCCCCTGTAATATTCCAAAATCAGACAGGGTAACGAGGCAAGTTGAAGTGGGAATTGTTACGCAAAAGGGGTCCAGGTTTTGCTGGCGAAAATGCTGAGAAAGAGAAAATGAAGGGAGTTCGCGAGACAATTGGTGACAGTGGTTGTCATGATGATGACGTCCAAGGTAGCTTGCCGTTGCTCGCCTCACGGCTGTGGGCATCGCCATGAGACAGTTAGGAGAACGTGGAACAATGAGGTTGCCCAGTGACTCTCGGTTCTCTGCTTTGTATTCCTTTGTTGACATTGGAAAAAAAAAGTGCTGCTAGTAGGTTCCGTGCTCCGACCGCACAGAGATACATAGAAGCAGAGCATGACGGAGGGCAGGATCTGTTTGTAAAAACGTTAAGTAAGAGACTATGCCTCACTCTCTCTCTCTTTTTTTTTTCAACATCTCCATATTTCTCTCTTTTTTTTACCTACCTACTTCTCTTTCTTACCTGCTCCTTTTTATTATCCCATCC
Source organism: Ornithodoros turicata (assembly GCF_037126465.1). Taxonomy (NCBI): domain Eukaryota; kingdom Metazoa; phylum Arthropoda; class Arachnida; order Ixodida; family Argasidae; genus Ornithodoros; species Ornithodoros turicata. Next base: position 48,747,245 of record NC_088202.1, on the reverse strand, counting down.
CAGCCAATCCAATCATTGTTAATAGCTTTGCAGGACAAGGTTCGTTGACAGAACGTTCAGCACGCGCTCGCTGCGCGTGTAGGAAGATCTACAAAAACTGTTGAGAATGAGTTCAACATAACCTTCAATTCCAATGGCAGATTTGGAGAGCTTCCGAAGCAAGTTTTGCTGCTACGCCTGGAGCAAGCCTGTTCTATTAGAAGATAGGCAACAGTGGCGGAGTCTTCCGACGGGAGTTTTATAGCGGCATTCGAGCAAAGGTCTCTCCAAGGAGCAATCCAGACTGCTCCGCAAAAATAGGCAGATTCAACCGGAACTCACCGTGACGTATCACTTGTCGCTCGCGCTCCCCATTCTCTTCTTCGCTAACATGGCTGCTTCGCAATTCGTCTCCGTCGTGACTCGTATTTCGCATCGTACGTTGGCGATTTTGCTTATTGAAGAAAGCGATGAGTCAGACATTACCAACTGGGAGATTAGGACGGCAACGTTGGACGACTTGGATGACCTTTATGTTGCAAAACATGGGGTTGTAGAGGAATATGAGTACCTTCTTCTTCTTCCTCCGTTGCTGATCGTCATCCGCCAAGGCAGATTGACCAGGGCTAAATTCCGAGTTGAGCGCAATTGTTCCAGTCGAATATTTGGATCACTTGCTCTAGGTCAGAGCAAGCCGCTCTATTGCGGTGTTTACCAATTGCTCCATCTCTGCCATTGGAATTCAACATTACTTTTGTACACAAGATAGACTGCTAGCGACGCGCTTGTCTGAAATCGCCTGCCAGTAGTTCTGCAGTGCATATTTCCTTGGCTGCCCGCGAAAACGTTGTGCCAATATTATATTTAAAGGTGGACCATATGCTGCACGTGTTTGTTACTCGAAATAAATGATATTGCAACACCTGGAGATCTGAGATGGGATAAACAACGGGGTGCTGGTTTCAGAAAAGGATGTCGCAAGTAGTACAAACGCAGATGTGTATACAAATTTGTACAAACGCAACCTGGTCTTGTTCTTGTACACATCTTAATAACTGTTCCATTGACGCTGCAGGCCGTTTACGTATATACAATTACGAGCGAAGACTCACAGCTCTGCCGTGCCGCGAGCAGTATTGTTCCCGCTGATGCTTGGGCCTCGTAGGAATCCTCCTCGAAGTTTTCATGGCAGGAACCCCTTGAACTGTCTCTATTACGGATTATGGGCAAATGGTTCGAAACCCCTGCTTTTAAACTTTGCAGTTGATTATCGCACTATTTTTTAAACGTGTAATACATGATGGACCGCGACAAGAGAACTGGAGCTGTGTGTACGTGTGTGTTCAATGTGTACGTGCTCGGTTTATACGAGTATAACAGAAGTCAACGAGGTCAGAAGTCACGGGGGCCTGTTGTTGTGCAGTCAAGTAACATTGCTGGTCGCTGGCGCTACACTCTCCTACATAACAGAAGTCAAATTGTCTGCTTGTAATCGTTGTGACACGAGTGTATGTTCTGGACGTCGAGTATATAACAGAAGCATCGCATACAAAGGTCATCTACCGCTAGCGTTTTATGCGGTATGAAAGTGCTGCTTGGCATAACCGCTACCTTGCAACTATATTGCAAGGGCTGGTGTTATGCACATACGTATACACAGTTGTACGGAAGAGCACGCAGTGGGATGCCCTGCTGTTGTAGATTGTGCCTTCAAGTGGCAGCATATTTTGCCGGGTTCGAAGGACGAACATTGTGCTCAGTGTATACATGCGCGCTCACCACTGAATGAACGAGTTCAGCCAATACAGAGGCAGAAGAGGTGAACGTTACAAGGATGATTGCCCACAAGAGCATTACAGATTTATGAAAAAAAAAAAAAGTAAAAACGTGTGACGCCGAAAGCTTATCACTATCAACGATAGCAGCTTTTACTCAGGTATGAGGTTTGCACCGGGGCAGGTGCAACTTAAATTCCCTGTTTGGCTAGAATTCGGCGGACTTCCCTGTTTCCTCCTCAATTCCTGCGCTATACGTTGCTTGAGCACGACTGCTTGTGCTCCATGATCATCGCTTAGTATTCCGAACTTGTACCCTTGGGACACTGTGTGGTGTTCCAATGAATTCCGAGCCATGTCGGTCCATCTGGCAGTGACCGTGTTGACGCTCTAGCTCGACCTGCCCATGACACTGAGCAGCCAACTGTCTTTCCCCTTGTGCTCTCTATGTGTCAGCTAAACATCCGCTGCTTCAATGCCAACTGCATGCTCCTCTTCCAGCATGGACGCCATCCGCACCAATATCTTCCTGCGGTCAATGGAACCGCTAAATGGCCCATGCTGCGCATGGCCGCATCCCGCGTATTGACTAGACGTTGCTTCATCGGCTGCGGCTGAACATGGCACGAACTTCACTCCTCATATTTATGAGTAGACGACTTTCACCTCTTTCCCCACGTGTAATGTAGAAGAAGACGTGCAGCACAACCTCCTCGTCTGCCAGCGGTACAAAGGACACCGTTCCAATCTCCACCGCCGCCTCGCTCATCTGGGCTACCGAGAGCTTTCCTGCTCGGTGCTGCTTGGCCCCACTGAGCACGCTGAGGTGATGTCACAACTGTGCTCCTACGATTCCTTCGGGAAACTGAACTGTTGGGAGAATGTGACACCTCTCGGATGACTGCCTGCACAGTGACTAGTGAAGAAGCTGTTTTTATCTATATTTCTGTATATTTTTTCTGTGTTTGTTTTCCTTCTTTTTCTCATTTCTTTCTTCCTTTTGGGAGTAGCCTCTAGTATGGTTAATATTTTGCTTTGTTTTATATATCCCCTTTATGGTATTTCTATATCAGTGCAGACATGTTGGAGGCGACAACCACAGCTAACACGCGCAAGCGCACCCGCGTATATACCGCTCTTTCATTAAAGATGTTCCTGTTTCACCATACGGTTGCCTTTCTTGAAGCACCATCACAACAAGACAACATTGTCAGCGAGCGTATGACACTGGTCAAGCTTTTACGTGACCAGGGAACGTTGTTACAATGGTATACGAACGGTGTGTCGCATAGTGCTGGTTGCTGCAGCCGTACTTCTACTACAGGTGATAGCGCAACGCTTAGCAAAGCTGAACGCATATCATCAGGAAAATAGTAGTTTGAGAGTAGAGTAATGTGCACACAAAGAGAGAGAACCAAAACCACTTTCCGGAATGGTGCATTTCTTCCAAAGTTCATCCATGCGACCATTCACCGCCCTTCAAGAAATGTCAATATAATATAAGTGAGGAATCTTACGGCGAGCGTCTGAAATGACAGCTAGGCGAGACCAAGGAGAAGATGTAGAGGACGCGTTCTCTCCCCCTCAACGCTCAACGGCCAAGTATAGGCCACATTGTTCAGCGCGCCATTGTCCATTGACCAGTTTAAGTTATCGCGCGTTCAAGCGTGTAAATTTAGAAACATTTCTTTGAGATCTACGGATTTATTGGAAAGGACGCTCCAAGTGTCATCCTTTAGAAGCACGCAAAAACAGAACGGTGAGTTGCGATTCCGTCTGAATGAGGGCTTACACGAGGGACTAGACCGGAGAGAAATCCGCTTTGGCGCGAGTGACGTCACGTCCACCAAGTAGTACCCGTTCCCGCCGAGCGTTCACACGCGTTCCGGTGCCTCGCAGGAAGAAGTGAACACACATTTTGACGTGAGCTGTGACTTTTAGGCCACCCGTGGCAACAAGAGAAAGCCTGCCCATTGCCTCCTCTCCCTCTTTCAATTAAGAGTCAGAATTCGTCAACTGCGATTCACTGTTCTGCGGATTCAAGAACCTGCAAATGATTGCACCTGGAACCTGCAGACCATAATATTTAGACAAAAAGTACAAGACGCTTTTCCGAAAATCAGTTTTGAGAAAGATTGTGACCGTTTTGCGTTTTATTTCCAAGTTTTCCCTTTTACAGGGTTAGTCTAGCAAATATTACATATTTCGACCGCATCGTTAAAACAGAAAACGGGCTCAGCCAACCCCAAACTTCGTAGACTGATAGCCATTTGTCTGAAGTTTTGTTGGAATTTTTTGCGAGCGTTATGGTCCTGTAGAAGAAAAATAAAAAACCATGCAAAATCTCACTCTATGCATTTTCAATGGCCTATCTCGCTCAAAAGCCGCCATCTTCTCCTATGTGCGCTTCAATTTCATTTCACCACACACAGGTGGCGCGAACATACAGAAGAAGAGGATTTGTGCATAACGTTAGAATGGACATGTCACATCGTTGTAGGCAACGCCGCCTATGTGAGGTGATGTGAATGTGAAGCAGACACAAGAAAAAATGGCGGTGTTTGCGTGAGAGAAGCCATTGAAAATGCATGGGGCGAGATTTTGCTTGATTTTTAGTTAACTGTCTACATGACCATAGTGCTTAGAAAAAAATCCAATAAAACTTCAGTCAAATGGCTATCAGTTTTCAAAGTTTGGGGAAGGCTAAACCCCGTCTTCTATTTTTACGATGCGATTGAAATGTGTAACGTTTGCTAGACTAACCCTGTAGTAAGCGGGGACGTTCAGTCATAACTCGCAGACGACGATGGTTCTTCTCCATGGCCACGACCGCTGAAAGCATGTTCGTGATTGGCTGCGGTCGTTGAAAACACGATCCCGATTGACTGACTCTTAATTGTTACGTCACGTCGACGAGCGAAGCAGGCTTTCTGTATCTAGGTGTTGTTGCCCGTGGGCCCCGTCTGGAGGATGCGTCCCTCTTGTGAACCCATCCACGAAGGTGCTCATGTTATACTACCACTTAAAGGGACGTTCGCCTTCGTACACACCGATTTCGAAACTATGGCGGCGTCTTATTCCTCGTTGATCACAGACGATGAGACCGAAAATCCAACGCGAATTACCGGCGTAGCTTTTGTGCAATTTGACGCAATAGACTGCGACAGCAAACGCCGGATGTTGAGAGTAATGCGGAAGTTCCTGTGCGGAGCCTCGATTTCACTGTCATTCATCATGTAAGTATCGTAATATATTTATGCAGCCTTTGAAATGAGTTCGCGTCGAACTGGTTAATTGATTCAATAGATGAATTTTGTGGTCTCAATGTTTCCAGTTATGATCGCCTTCACGGTCCCTCTGGTAGTATACTCGCGAAACAGCTAGAGTGCTTGTACAGTCACATACACCAATAACGGGAACCCTGGGGGTCCCATATGCCTCTGTAACACAAGCTCCGACTATCCACATTTGCCTCCACGCTACCGCCCCTACCATTTTGTTAAGCTCATTTCTTCCTGGCATGTCCACAAACAAAAGGTGGTACACCTGCCTCTCCAGTGGATACTTCCAGTGAATTGCAAAACTGCAGTGAACTGCAAAAACATCATCTATGCTGCTCTCATAGGGTTTTTATAAAAATTCTGATCAGCCTTCCGTGAAGCACTCTGTATATGATAGAGGATGGATGATCAAGGGTAGAGAGGTGCTAAAGGGCGGGAGAGTCCGTCGTGGATGCAAAGGGCTATGGGAGTCGTTGGGCAAATAACTGTAGACAAACACGTGTGAAACACTGACCTGCTAACCAATGGTGTGAGCGATGCACCTTTGCTCGCATCTTCCAGGCATGACTTTGCTCGACAGAAATGAGAAGAAAGCCGAAGAGGAGGAGAAGAATACTTTTCATCTTCCACTGCACACTCCAGACAAAGTGGAGGATGCTGCTCATGCTGGCCGAACATGTGAAGCGCCTCAGCGGTTCAGCTCTATCTGCAAGAGAGATGATTGTGGAATGAATTTTACGCGGATATCACCATTTGTCCCCGTGCTGAAACATACACTGTTCAATATTGCGGAAGTGCGGGTTGTGACCGCCAAAATGACCGTCCTGAATGGGAAGCCCCGTCACTGACCTGTTCAGCGGCGAGTAACTTTTACTGCTCGTATTACCTTGATGATACGCAGAGAAAGGAAACATCATATGACACTGCAGCGAACACCGATGAAGACAATTGTGACCGAGTTCCGATGAGATGTTGGAATGCATTGTTCCGTCATATAGTTAGTTAACCAGTCATAGTTAGACACACACACACATATACATATGTGGAAAGAGACCTTGACGAGTTATTCTCAAAAAGCTAGTCTCCGTGCGCTTCTTAGCCTCGTTTCCAGTGACGACACAACAGAGGTGAACTGCCAAAATCTCTCTTCCCGTTGAGATAAATACTTGTGGCCGCCGTCTTAAGTGCGTTTGACTGACGATAACGTAACAACGTAACATTCAATCTAACTAGTCATCCAGTAAACATCTGAGTAGCGTTCGAAAGATCAAGGAAAAAGAAGGTTGCTTGCTTCCGCGTGCGATATGCACAGTTGTTCACGTGAGGAGTGCTGGCCGATGCGATATCTGTTCTACACCGGTTCCCGAGCGGGAGAAAATGAACCGGCACGAAATGAACACGAACGGACACGAACATGAACGAAAACATGCACGGGAAAACTAAGGAACAACTCGGCTAACGGCAGTTCACGCGTGCACAGTTCCTGTGACTACCACAGGGTGGCAACACTAATGGCGGCGCCCATTCCTTGAATCGCGTTTTTGTGCAGATATCCGCTGTTTACATGCTGATTTGTTCAAAGGGGGAGGCGCTTGCTTTTTGGCACACATTTCATTAAAGGGTTGCGACACTTCGTCCAATTCTATCCCGGACATTGCCGAAAACGAATTATTTGCATCGATGTGAACCCATACTTGCAGAGCTTTGCAGCAAAGGGCCGCTACAAAATCGGCACCGCGAATATCGAAATTCATCCGGATTTGGTATCGCTGGTGAGGAAGCGCAAGAGAGGTCACGTGCATATGAGCACACGAATCAGAATGGCCGTAGGTTTCGCTGCTCTGAAGTCAGAGCTTGACGCAGTACGTGTGTTCAAGTGTTTGCACTCGCCAAACACGACGGGCAAAAAAAAAATAATAAAATATGTATTTTTGTAATGTATATACGATGTAGTGGATCGCATACATCTCTAAGTGTCACAACCTCTTTAATGTTAGTAGCCACAGAAACGCATGCGCATCTCTTCGTATCGAGAGCGATAAAAGTTTCTGCAACGGTTAGCCTGAAGCAACTTATGTGGTGAGGTACCGTTTTTCGTTGCACGTAAGTCTGTTCTCTTTGCACTTAATCAGATATTGTACGTAATATGCGCAGAACACAGTAACGTTATCAAAACCAAGGTAGGTTTGAGGTACCAAGAATATACCGTGCGCACACGCATCGATTTTGAGGCAGCGGAATAGGTCCATGTAGAATGCAAAAAACACAAGTTCAATTGCGTAATGAAAAATTCTCGCTGACGAACGAAAGCTAGGCACAAGTCGTTTTCCGGAGGAAATGCCGTAAAACGCTCGTAAAATCCGCCCAAAGTCACTAACCCGTAACAAATGCCTGAGCGCTCCGGTTTTCGCTTTGAAGAAAAGTCGAAGCCATGCTATGCATAAGGGAGTAATGTTGAATCTGTAATTAAATATTGCTGTTCTACTTTTTCTTCTTCTCTGTCTCTCTCTCTGCGAAAGGGTAATCTAGCTTTTATAATAAGCTGCGTATATCCGGGCTCCCGTGTATAGTCAGTTCGCTATAACGCTGCAATGTTTTGTCTATCACACCGTAGAGATAACCAATGGTCCCGCATGGAGGTAGAAGTGGTCCTCAACCAAAACTATTATTTAACAGTATACACCCGTACGCCAATTTGAAGCGCTTCACGCATATATTACGCAGAAACACAGCCGTTCGAAGTTGCCTTTCTGAGGACAACGGTAAGGACCGAATCACCAATCCCAGGTGACCCGGTCCACACCTTCTTTACAACATGCACGTTCGTCCATGCGGTGACTGAGTGTGTGGGTGAGTGTAAAAATGACACGGAGAAATGCAGTGTTTACTGTCGTGATGATTATTTTATTTTCGTGCACCAACTGAGAGTGTGTTCCCACTGGGATGATTTTGTTGATACGGCCGGTAGAAACATAAGGGAGCTTGTCGCTTTTGTGGCTCTCAGCAAGTACTGAGAGACTCCGGTGCCCGCTTTTTTTTTTCTTACACTTGACTGCGAGTGGTAAACCACTTATCTTGCGCGTAATCACAGTACCTTTATGACAAGCAAGTTCTTATTGTCAAATAATGCCCGTATACCTTAATCGTTGTTCGGACACGAGTAACAGTTCGAGGAACGACGAAGACGAGTGCACCTGAACATTTAGCCGAACGGGCAAACTTCTGCCCTTTTCGTTCTTTTCTGCTCGTTTTTGTTATCCTTCGAGTCCCGCATAAAAAAGAATGCTTAACTGACAACAAACAGAACACACTTAAGGCAATTCAAACAATTCATGAAACACAGATTAGTGCAGGATCTACATCGGATTAGAATCTATAGGCTCTCCCGGTGTATGGTGCTGGCATGGGTTTTTTTTTTTTTTATCACGTCAGGTATTATTATGGTAGTAAGCAGATGTCGGCACGTATGACTCTAACTCACCGGCTGCTCAACTCTCCGTTTGCTCCCTCACGCTCAGCTCATTCGTCACATTAAAGGGGCAATAAACGGGTATACGAGGCGCATTTTTTTTAAATACATTGTGATACGTTGCCGACGGTGAACGTTTTCAAAAAAATGTTGTCGCAAAGGAGTAAATAATGGCTCCAAACCGAATGAATATTCTCTGCACTCTTTCGCCCTCATGCCCCGCCCTGCGATGTCCTGGCGACAATAGCGACACGTCATTTTGACGTCGCGCATCATCAGCCATTTAGAATGCGGGACGCTTATACATTAATTTTTTTGTAATATCGAGAAGTGAGGTCAACTCTAAACGTATTCCCACTTGCCCAATCCAAGGTAGCCAGTTCAAACTGTACCAAAAACCCTCAATATTCTATTTCACATGCGCACTATGCTCTCTGTGCTGTATTGCTCCGCGAGGTCACCGCGATGTTCCCGTAACCGGTTCCCTCGGGAGCTGCAGCTTGTCTCAGTGGGGTCCGCCATTGGCTAGGAGAGCGAAATCTCCCCCACCTCCAGCGCCTAGAATTCGGTGTTGCTATACGCTGGAATATAGTGACGTGACCCGGCTCCAAGGATAAGGAGAGGCTCGCGCGGATTATGCTCTTTGAATGGCATTGTTTCGTGTTAAAGACACTCACTGGAAGCAAAATAATTTCATATTTGGATATCGTGAGCTACGTTCTTTCATTGGGCATAATAATTGGAGACTGTTCATCGACCTGTTTTGTGCCCCTTTAAGCAAGGGTCACTATGAGTGATCATGCTGAGGACCTAGTTTTGCGAAGCAGTGCTTTCGCCATGAGATTGCCCTTTGCCCATGCTGCCATTGCAAGTGTTCATGCTGTCGAGAAGGACTCAATGGTCCTTTTCGAAAGCCTCGTGGTCCTCGCCCAGCGGATATGCACAGCGCCCGCAATAATCCCGAGTCTTTCATTATCTGCTTAGCTATCCGTTTACTCATGCATGTTCACCAACCCACTCAGCTCTCCTTTTGCTAACTCTTGCTCACTCACTCCCTGCCCAGCTCTCCGTTTGTTCACTCATTTTCACTCATTTCTAGCTCAGCTCTCAGATTGCTCACTCATACTAAGCTCCTTCGCCACAAGGAGCATCAGTTGGCATGTGCAGGAATGACTGCCGGGGTATGGAGGTGGGTAAAAGAGTTTAACATATGATGAACGATAAATTATTTGCATTGCGTACTTTAAATTATGCGATATGCTTCAGAGAAAATAATGTAGTAACCCATATCATACTCATGTGCATATAAAAAAAACAATCATGACATTCACAAAGGTCTACTCATCTACTGCTCCAATGTGGTATGCAGGGGTGTTTGCGAGTGGAAGTATGTAAGGCACCTTGTTTTCTTTCACTTATTGACATCATAGAAGTTATCTGCGTTCGAAATGCATCACGCTACATAACCTTATTACGGAATGTTTAGTAAAACGACACATCATTTACGCGGGAAAAATAACAATGGTGCGACATCTAAGCTTCATTTCCTTCAATCAGAGGAAGGCACCAGATCCGTGTGGTTGTCTAGTGCCTTCACCAGACTCAGGAGAATTAATCTTAGAGAGGTAGATGTAGAAAAGAAAAGAGTCTAGGTATACATCATTTATAGTGGTTCAGGTTAATATCCGTCCAAGTGAATAATGATCGCGATCAAAGCGGGAGTGTTTATACATTTCACGAGGCTCATTTGCATCGGCAAACAGATCGATTGTGATTACACACTGCATTGTGGTTTTAGTTATTTGATTTTATGTCTTTGATATTCTAACTGTAAAGTTTTATTTTACTAAATCGCTATAGTTTTAGCTTGTACTTTTCTTACCATTGTCTTAGCGCATTATGGCCTTCGTTGCTTATGCGCCATGAAAACCCGAATCATCATCATCATCATGTGATTACACAGCACTGGAATTTAACACGCAATGGGACCGTCATTTTAATAATTCTTAGGCTCGCGTGCATTCTTTGTATGAACGGTCCCCCTCCGTTTTAGCGAATCTCGTTTTAGAGAAACCACCACCAACAACAACAATAAATGAAGGAAGAGGAGGAGAAAAATCATTTTGATAAAGGCTTCGGTTTCAGCGAGTTACGCTTTAGCGAAGAAAAGCAGTTGCCATCAGAGAAACTTGTTCTACAGAATGAAGGGAGCGGTTGGTTTAGAGAAGGCTGGTTTTTCGCTTTGAACTTCTAGTTTGGGTAGCGTAGAAGTAAAACCGTGACGAGCTCAACCACTCGCAAGTCTCGATAGGTAGTGTATGTCGTTCCTCCGCTAGAAACATCCATCGGAAGCGTTCATGGGATATTTTGCACTCGACAGACCTCTGTGTAATAAATATAGATAATGAATTTTAAAAAAGATCACTGAACTCTTGCGCACTGCCAAACGCGTACGAAATGTGATAACATTGTTGCAAACGAAGGTCGGTCCCTGCACTGTGACCGTAGACGATTTGCGTCCGGCGCAACGGCAAACTCGACCGTATGTTGTCATGGACCTCGTCCAGTAACACGCGTTTCGCCTGCAAACGCGTTCACTTCTTGTTAAAGGGACTCTGACCAGAAGTTCGACAAATATTTCGTTTGCATCTATTACGAAGGTATAATATGCCTCCAAGCCACACGCGAAATATTTTGGCTGTGCGCGGAGGCAAAGTTTGCCAAACAGGGAGCTGAAAACCGGCTTCGCTTTTCCCCCTCAACTCGCGCAATCGGGGCCGAAATCTAGCCTCTTTGCAGTGGACATCCGCCAATTTCCGTGTGCGTGACGAAGTCACGAGGGCCACGTTTCATTGGGCGCCCGGACCGGAAGTTCTGTTGTTAGTGAGTTTGTGAGAGCGCCGGCATCCGTCCGGAAAGCGATCTTCAATATGGACGTCGAAGGCAGAAATGCGGAGACTTCGAGCCCGGAACTTCTTTCTGACCTTTCTGCGATCGAGACATCGAGAAGAAAATTCTGCGTGCTGAACAGCTCGGTAGGCCTTCGAAACGTCGCCGATGCCGCGAATGCGAGACGAAGTTAGAGCTCTACAAACATCAGTTACAGATGAAGCAAACAGCATGAGTCGCCTGTCTTCAGGTAAGCGATGAGCTTTTTAACGCACACTGTGATCGAACATGTAAACGTTCGCAGAAATTTCGTGTTCTGATATCTAATGCGCACTTGCTGTTCATGGTGCCGGTGTGTCATAATGCCGAAGGACATCGAATGCTTGTGCTGCAAGGAGCTAGAAAACACTGCCGAATGACTGCAGTATGAGTGCATTACAACCCACAAAGACTTCCAACTTCTACTCTTCAATATGACTGTCCTGAAGGTCGCATATTGAACTCCGTGGGCACGCGAACCTATGAGCGACTGTATTCACAAGTAAGTCACATGTGTCCTTGTCGAACGATGTTAAAATTTGGGCGCCCAAAACTGGTTTGGTCCTGCAATAGAGTCGTTAAAAACTCCAGTACAGGGCGCAGCACATAAAAAGGCTATACAGTACACGACTCTGAACTGGAGAAAACCAATATAGGCAATTTTGTAATTGTCAGTGTGCTGTGTCCTGAGTCACGTTTTTATGTATTGCCCTGTGCATAAGGTTTTAGCGTAGGTTTTTAGCGATATTGAGTGTTCTTGATTGTCGATTCAGTGAAAAGTAAAACAATTTTGGATTCTAAAAGAACACAGCATGTGTAGTAATGTACAAGGTGTGGGCAGGTAAACTGCAGTTACTCTCAGGTACATGTAGAAATGACAATGCACACACACTGTACTGTAACCGGTTACCTATTTGCCTAAACTATATTTTATGTAAATCTGTGTAGACGATGCAGATACACTGCGTATCGCCAGTTTGCAAGGTGAGTATGGCACAAGCTTGGAAAAAACAAGATCATGGTCATCCCAGCCTGTGCAGTGAAGACGGTCTGGCAAGCCTTTCCCACAGAAAATGCCACAGGCTTCAAGTACCCAAGATCCTAACTGGGGGTACCTCTTCGCACAGCTCGTCTATCACATTTAAAATAATTCAGCATCTGTATTTAGGATGATCTATAGCTCTCAGGATGATGCATGGTTCATGAGTTCAACATGTTGTGTTGAAACACAACACTAGTCCTTTTTAATGAGTCTTGCGGAGTGATAGATGAGCACTCCTTTCGTGACATTGTGTACCATTGCTACAGTGAACAATTTCTTGAGCAAGACTGATGAACGAACAAAAAATAGAGTCTTGTCTTCCAAATATGTATGTTCCTTGTAACTTCATGTATGTTCCTTGTAATTTGTTAAGTGACCCATGTTGATGTCCCCCCTCATGTAATGCCTGCAATGGCATTTGAGATATATTCATAAATAAATAAATATCAAAACTGGAAAAAGATGTAACACGTATCCTCTCTTTGTGTGAATGATACATAGACATTCTCAGAAGATTTGTACATAGTCACACTTTGCCTCATTTTGCATAAAGCCTAGTTCCACCTCTTATATCATCTCCGCATCTTCAATCTCCAAAGCAGTACAAGGCTAAAGTAATCAGTTACTACATAAAAAGAAGGAGGGGAGGAAAACAAATGCTGGCACATCTAAAATTCGAAGAAACCCTGGTACTTTCACGGGGCTACTCACGGCTCAGTGCTGGATCAGATCCCAATGGAAAACAGCTTTTCTGAGCCTCAGTGATAGATTCCCTTGATTGCACTGACTGTGAGGCACATCTCATTGGCTTGGTGGCAAGTGGGCTTGCGTCTGATAGTAAGATTTGGAAGAAAGGGAGCAAGGAACATCTCTCTACGGCCTTAAGAAGGATATCAACGTTTCCTGTCAAGGTACAGCATTTCATGTTGCTTTCAGTAAGTACAACACTCCTCATAGCAATTACCATTCGTGTTGGGAAAGCATGCTGAAGTTAGCTCAGGCAGTGCATCCAGAACTGTGAATCGGGTTCATAGAGAGCACCTGGTGAGAGGGACAGCAACAGTGTCCAGTAAAGACTCTCCAGGAATTTTGTGCAGGTTTGGGGGTCACACCTTTTAATAGTGTTGATGGAAAGCAGGGTGTGTGAAACACTGACTTCTGGTAGATGAATTCTTGTTATTTATAACCAGGTACCCATGTTCTAGTAATCTAGAAAAAGCCTTGGCCCTCTTGGAGGAAATTGCTAATGAATCTGAGTGTCTTTTGTGGAAACAGGTCGTAACTGCCTTTCTATCCACCCTTCTTAGTTGCCCTAGCAAAAGCAAATATGTAATGCTGTGCACCATATCTGATGCTAGCACACTAATTGCTTTGAGTGTTCTCAGGCTTCTGAAATGGAGCTACCTCGTACATACGCTGTGCCATGTCGGCAAGAACATAAATCAGACTGCCTTTACTTTTTAAATTGGCCCTTCAGTGCTTCATGTGACTGCAAGAATGGCACCCCCAAAACAATAGGTAACAAGAATGATTTCTGCAATGTATTGAGCTTTGTAAAACAACAATTTTATTTGAAAATATATTCCACAAGCCGGGTGACAACCTTATAATGTAGCGTCCTTTACTGCAAACACCGCTCAACACAACGAATAAAAACAGAGCGTAAACGTTTTGTCGCCTATCCGGGTGGCATCATCAGTACAACAGAGGCCAAAGATGAGCACATCAGCCTATCTAAGAGGGAATCTTACACATCCGATAGGGGGCCACGGCATGTACAGGTATCACAGGCTGAAGCATCACGCCTGATAAAGCAGGATTCTAAGAACTTTCTAGGGTCCCATCGCTAGTCATGAGCAAAGGTTACTGCACCATCAAAATATATGTCCCTTAGGACAGCAGTGGTAGACTGATTCGGTCCTGTTTAGTTAAGCTAAGCATTAGTAGCCCTGGCTCTTTTAGTCTTGTCCCACGTCTTTTGTCTATCTCGCCAATGTAGGTTGTATCAGATTCTATGCACTCAACTTGATATGCACAGTCAAAATGCCTGATGGGCACAGTGCCCTCCAAATAGCGTATGAAATACATTGGATGAAAGGAATGCGGACCACCGATTTGACTCCTTTGATGTTGTTTTTGATTGTTCTCTGTTGGAGGGATGATGCCACCTGGATAGGCAATGAAACGTTTACTCTCTTTATTCTTAATTGTTGTGTTAAGCCAGTGTTCTGAGTAAAGCATTTTACATTATGAACTTTGTTTGAATGATGATTAGTGGCGAGCTTCATACCCTGGGCCACTACTCTAACAATTGCTTGTGGTAGTGTGGCGAAATGGAATAACGAGCCTTGTAGACAATTTACTTGGCAATATATTTATTTCTCTCTCATAGGTTGAAGAACCCAGTGTGATGTTACATAACGGAGGGGCACGTAATTATACAAGACCGATCACCAAAAGGCCTTGCTTTTGACTAGATTAAAATGTGAAGCGATTGTAATATAACAAATGGTGGCGATATGATAGGTTCTCCTCACGAGTTGTCGCCACAGTTACGGTTAGTTGAGAAACTGCATATCCAGGTAGCAGGATCAAATTTTAATTAGGCTACTTTGGCCAACACGCGAGCGTAGAGCACAGTGTCAAAAGCCCTTACAAAATAAAAAGAATACTACATCTACATGGACCCAGAAATCAAGACAGTTTGAAATGCTGTGAACGAATTCCACTACGTTAGTTTTGCATGAATACCCTTTTCTAAAGCCATGCTGGAATTTAAAAAAAAGAAATTGACAGAGTCAACTTGGTTGACAACGTGGTAGTACATGATGTGCTCCATTAGTTTACAGGGAACCCTAAAAAGTGGAGCTGGTTAATAGATAGAAGGAAGTCACCTCTTCTGGAGACAGGAATAAGCTTGAGACCTATGTCCTCGACTCGCACACATACTAAGAACCTTTGACACAGATTAACGTATCTTCATTCCAGCTCTTTCACTTTCAGATGTTCATCTCTGTTGAGTGGTCTGTCATTCTTGTAATACAGATTGGAATTGAAATCCAGGTGCATAAGGGATGCTCTGAAAGAAAAAGTGTTTGGTTTTAGTCCTCTTAATGTTTCTGAAAATGAAAACAAACTTCACGGTGACTACTCTTCTGAAATTAGCAATTCCAGGATGACAGCAAAAATAATATCTTGCCATATCATTACATCCACCTGGCACTTCAATTGAATAATGGCAGTTGAAGATGACGATGATTCAATTTAATGACACATAAGTAACTCGGGCTATAGTGTGCCAAAACCATGGTAAAACTGTGACTTGTTAAATATCAGATGATTATACTAAAATAATATACTTTGTTGGTTTTTAAATTGAGATATAGACAAAAACATGATATGATAAAAATAAGCAATTGAAGAAAAGGCAATTGTTGGCTTTGTGTGACTGATGTCGAGTTTGCCACACTACGTGTTGAATAATAATGCACGCTGATACGCTGTAGCATATAAAGTACAATCATACACACGCTCAATATGTGGTGGATATGTGAAACCAATATACACATACTTACATTTCAAACTTTCTTGAAAAAGGCAGTCCAAGTCTGTCGGATTTGCCAGACTCTATACAAAGCCAGTAAGCACAGTGTGGAATGACTGATTCATCTTTCGAAGGCAGAGGTGCAGCTACCACGACGCTTCGTCATCTCAATGCTTCGGAGCGGCATAGCCTAGTAAGAAGCCATCAGAAGGATCTCATAACCATATCTTGGTCGAAAAAGTGGAGGGTTCTGTGGGATATGTAAGAAAGCATACGCGTTACACAACAGCTACGAGAATGATCGACTGCACCTGCATGGTTTTCAGTACGTAGACTTGGAACTGAAAAATAAATGTGCTAACCTTGTTGATACTACTTTTCCGTCAGGACCACACGAGAGCACATTTGGTTTTTTTAGTTGAAGGTATCATCAGGTCCCCATGCTCCTTTGAGATGCAGCAGACAGAAGTTCGCTGAGGCGAGTGACTGCCGTTGCGGTTCGTCGCTTCGCAGCAGATCAAGAACAGTACACCGCAACGATAGGTGAAACGTTCAGAATATGGTGACCAACTCCAACACCAACCCAATGACCTGAACAAAGAGGATGAACCGGGAGTCACACAAGTTCGCAGTTAGCAAGCTCGGCATACGGCATCCATTACAGCTGACCGGATACGGAAGCATATATCGAACGCCGTGTACAGATTGAAAAGAAAATCGTAGAAACTGTTGCAGGTGATAAATGCAGGGTATATTTTTCTTCTTGAGGCTCTGTAACAAAAACATATTAACGTAGAAATGCCATTTCACGAAGGAAATTGACAGATATTGCGTGACCACGTGACGCGTTTGAGCCAATTGTGGGTGTTGCGAGTGGCCCCCGTGTTGACGTCATCTTGATGGTGGGCCGGGGTGGATATTCTATATAAACGTATGTTTTCTCGGTTTGACGCTAGGCGTGCTGCACTCGGATGAAGTCGAATGTTTAAAATTCGAGTTTAGAGAAACCGTGGGGTTTTAATGCGTGAATTTTCGCATGGAGGGTCCTTGTTGGGTGCTTTATCGACTACAAGTACGAAAGAGCTCCCACAGTTTCTGGTCAGAGTCCCTTTAAAGTCACTGTACCCTTTGGTGCGCATTTCTGAACATCTGGCCGAGTGTAATTGACGGTGCGCTTTGTCGCACGCCGCTTCCTGGAATTATTGGCCGCGAGCCGCTCACATTCCTAATTTTCGGTCATCGCGTCCGCATCCCTCGCAGCAATGGCGACACATGTGCGAACTCTAAACTTGGGCGAATGCTCCGTGGCACACCGCCTATGCTCGAAATCCGCGGCGTCCGTATTGCTAAACATGGCTGAGACAACGTGAGACGCGCTGTGCAGAGTCCACCCACTGAGCGACAAGCGGGATATTGCATGGCGAGTAGGTAGTGGGAACTTAGGTTTCCACAACTGGCCTCACGTTGGGCGCCAGTTGTGGAAAAGTGTCCGCTCGTTGGTGGTAACCAGGGCCGGCGAGACACACTGCGTGTTCCCTGGGGTGAGTCCTGCCTAGGCCCCCTCCTCAGGACTCAGTAACTTATAGTCTAAGTACTCCTTATTTTATGATTACGTGTCTCCAGACGTGTCCATCAAGTCACACTAAACCGCATGTAACGGATTAATCCCTGGTGCTAGTAACCGTTGGGTCTTGGGTCGGGCAGGTCCCTGAAGAGGTGCGAGCCCCAGGGCTCCATCCCCGACTGCCTCCCTCACCTCTCGCCGGCCCTCGTTGTAACCGACGCCCCACTTAAGACTGGGGGGTGCTGACTTCGAATCCTACTACCAGCTGGGCTGTCTGAGGTATTCTTTAGGTTTTCTGGCATAATTTCCAGACGAACATCGGTAGTTACCCCTGAAGTCGGCCCCGAACGCATACCAACCACTGTCTTCCACTGCTTCTTGCTGTCGTCTATCTGTCTGTCCGCGTCTGTACACCGCTCATGGGCAGAGATACTTCCGGGCGCTAACACGGAGTAAAACAGAAGCACACATAGGGAGTTTTAGCACATCGGAAGCGGTCTACGAAAACCCATGACAAAAGAAGCTGTCAAATCAAAGGTCAGCCGCGTGATGTAAGCCACCTCAAATAAATGAGGTGCTGGGGTTATCATACTTTCAGATCCGTTATCGTAAAGACCTTCCAATCTGCTAAATATCGCTGCTAAGCGAGGGCGTCCGCCAAAGTTTCTTCTCGAAAAAGAAAGAAACTAGGGGAAAGTGCGCATCACGAGACAGGGGGTGCCCTCTCTGTCTCCAACCAGCTTGATGCGACGCAGCTACACCGACGCCTCAAAAGTGCGTAAAAGTAATGCTATCGCATTTAAGAGCATTAGAACGATGCAATGAAGTGGAGGCAACTTGTGATTTTTGTTATTTGTCTACTCCACATGCATGGCTGGACAATAAGTCACCGGTACTGTCTTAGAATCTGGGAGAAGGGTCGACTTTGGGTGCTGGAGGCGGATGTGCGGGTCTCTAGAAACATATTTAGTAAGCGATAAAGTGCGACTGTCAGAACCTGACTATTAGAGTGTGTTTTTCTGTGTGTGTACATAAAATGATTCACCTACGGTAAACACACACGTAATGTAGAATACAGTACAACAGCTGCAACAAGAAATACCTAGCATTGTTGTCCTGAAGGGAATAGTCAGCCCTTCACAAAAAGCGCAACAGCAGCAATTTTAAACACGCAGCGATCAGAAGGCACTTTACCCATCGGAACCTGTGAGGCGCTTGACACGGAAGCGAGGGCACTGACGTCATTTTGCGCATGAAATTAGCGGTGAGCTATTCGTCAAATGATTATATCATGGAGCACCCCCCCCACACACACACACATCCGTTACTGATAGTGGTAGTGGCTGACTTTAAAATTATGTTATGGAAGAGAGGCGTCCCTCATATTAGAGAGTTTTGGTTATATCAGAAAGTGTTAACGGTAACAGTTCCAGAAAGATGACAAGCCAATCACCCTGCTTCTGTGAAGTGGGTGACATCACATTCCCAAGCTTGGATTTGATAACTTCACTTATCACATCGTTTTCGCAGAGTTCCTTCTGATGTGCTCAAACGCCCTATTCTCGTGACAGCAAAACGACGTATACAACCCACCGACTGCGTGAACCGATGGAGTGAAGCAGAGGAAATGCAACCTACCTCAAGGAAGTGAGACTGAATGAGGATTGATGAACGGGAAGGTTCGTGGTCTGTTTGTGTGTTCGGGTAAGGAGGAGGCAGTGTAACGGACGGGACACTATCGGCGAAACTACTACCAACGAAGAGCACTTACTACGTCGGCTCATAAGCGAAATTGTAGAAGGCAAATTTAAGCTGCGAGCGAAAACTCGTAAGTGACCGCGGTTCCAACCTCGGCATCGGCTCACTCAGGATGCTTTCCCTCTCCCTCCGACGCTTTTAGACAAATGTATGCACAGTTGGTGGTGAAGGTAGCATGGAACGTGTGGCATACTCCTTCCCATGACCCACCAAACAACGTACCGCCACTGTCAGATCGCTAGGTAAACACCTATCGACAGTGGGCGTAGTGCAGACCACTACACTAAACGTCCTGCGAAATGTCGGCTACGAATTGGATGTTCTTGGGCACCAATAAAACACTCTTTATTAGCAGTCTCTTATTAAATGTAAAGCGACTGTCGGCCGGCCACGCTGGCCCAGCACACAAACGACCAGTTCCGCGAAGGGTACGATATCCCTAGCTGTCTCGTAACGTAAACATGATTCATGTCGGCATTTAGCTTCAGCTGCATGGACGACAATAATAATTCGCGGTTTTACGTCGCGAGACAGCTATGATCATGAGCGTCGTCACAGTGGTCGACCTGCGGATTAATTTTGTCCACGCGAGGATTCTCGAAGGTCTACCACAAAACCCAAGGAAACCGTCAGACACTACAGCCAGTGCCCGGATTCGAACCCGTGTCACCTCCCGGTCTCAGCGTGGAAAGCTACCATCCGCTCAAAAAGAAAAGTGACGACCACACGAAATATCCTAACTTCGATGTATATGCCTCAGCATCGCGGAATTCGATCTCGATATCACTGGAAACGAGCAAACGTAAAGTCGACAAGTTTTAGCGATGTGAATACTGCTGGGGAAGCACATCTCAAAATTTACTGAAATGATTACGAAACTGTTTTACGGCGATCGATATTACCCTTACTCAACCGATTTTTACGCTCCTTAAAGAACTTACGTCAAGTACAAACACAGAAAAATACATTATAGCAGCAGCACGTGCGCACCGACGCACAATGTCGCTGAAGTTTGTTCTAATGCGACAAGAAACCACGAAAAATAAAAGAACTAACATTTCCCTCTTTCTCGTCCAATTGCGGTTTATTCTCCGTCCCGCAAAGTTTCACCATCATATTGGAGTCATAAATCGACCTTCGACTTCTCCTGTAATCGTCAAAGGAAATTGCATATCTTACCGTGGACCACAAAAATCGATGCACGAGATATTACGACAAAGTGAGGTATAACGTTTGCCCTTCCCAGTGCCGACTGCGATTTCCGCGACAGCATTTTTGCACAACTCACTTCCGTAGCGCAAATATCAGTATATTTGGAGTTCGCTTTGAGCAAATCGCTCGCTTTTTGTCAAATAGATAGCCGTGTTTTCGAGAGTTTGAGATTGACAGTAAAAGGCGTACGGGGAGAAATGTAGCGCAGTGCGGCGAATCAAAAGACAGCCTAATTCGTCTGCGGTTGACGTTGCGCCAGATATTTCGATTTGAGACGGCAGTTCTTTCCGACAAATCACGTTGCCCGTTAGAGGAATGGAGACTCGAACGTCGAACTATTACCCAATAAGTGTCCAAATAGCTCCGTGTTCTTCTGTGCGCTCTCCATGGAGTGAGTGGAATACGTTGACCGATTCTATAAAGAACAGGAAACCACGACATCAACTAAAAACTGGGTATGAAATGAGGGGCAAGCAGCCCATTGGGCATGAGGGGCAAGCAGCCCGTGGGAGTCATGTATTGAGTCCCACGATAGTTGTGACGCGTGTATCAACCATTTGGGGGAGCCTTGCCGAATCGAAAGACAACATATTATACGTCCCGAGCTACTACCATATGCTTTAGACTTTGTGATTCCGATTAAGTATGATCCATAACGCCATTCCAGTTCTTCACCGTCACATATTTGACGAAAACGAATTTTGTTACTGCGAAATATAATCTATACAGTGTAGCAGTGTCATTATTAAATGATCGGTCGACGAAATTGTGTTACTTGCGAAATATAATAAAGTAAATAACCAAACAAAACGTTTTTCGTAGCATGCAGAAGAGTTTCGGCACCTGTCGTTTTGAGCACGTGGACCTCTGCAGCTTGCCGTAATAGTTACTACGAGGAATAATCACTTCATCGAATTTTGGGTTCCACCGCACACAACATTTGTGAACAAAAAAAAAAGACACCACATGTCAATCGGCTTATTGCGATATTTTTGTTTTTCAGCACCTAAGGCGTCATCACAATATCGTTCTTTATCTGTTCCACACCTTTACGCATTTATTTCACTATGGACCAGAATAAATTGTGAAAAAGAAAAACAGAGTAATCAAGTGGCATAAGAGCACTTCGTATTTCATAAAGACACTGAACCACAGTTGCACACGCTCCATATATATCCACGTCCCTGTTGCATCAAGATACACCAACGTAAACTGAAATTGTCGTAGAAAAAAAAAAAAAGAAACGGTATTGTGTGCCTCACACCCAGTGGTGCTCGAGTGATATACGATTGTTACCACTAGCGCGCTGGGTATATCGCTCCAATAATATCAAACCGAGAGAAGACTGTATGGATGTAGACGTGAAACATCGCCCTATTGCAAACTCCCTTCCTCCTTTTTAATGCGATAGCATTATTTCCCTTGCTCCTCAGAAATTCCTGTCTCTGCACCGAGAACTCAGCTCGGACAAGAGATGGCATCACAGCAACCGTGGGCGCGGACGCGTTTATGACTCTTCCCCTTTCTCTATATGTAGGACGAGGCAGCTGTCGAAATTTGAATGCTAGGTTATATTACCTGTTGCAAGCGAGAGTGTACGCCGATTCTGTAAATAATATTAGAAATAGTATGCAATAGTATTATTCTGGTACCAGCACTGATCCTCCTCACCGCTGTAAGGAAAACAAAAAAGCTTCAGTCATGGCTGGTCTCGCGCAGGAAGCACGTTCATGCCCCTCTAAAAGGATAGGCAGGTGGAAGGTGGACGGTTGCATTGTTGTGCGAACTTCAAACTCATTCACTCAAACTGCGCGCTCGCGGTTCGTCCACATTCACGTTGGGCAGAGGAAAGAGCACACTATCGCCTCTCGCGTCATGGAAAAAGATTAGAAGGAAACAGAAAATGCAACCCGAGATAAGGCCAGTTCCGATAGAGTCACCCGATACATTTGTTATTTTGTTTCCGCAAGTTAAAGCTCATCTTCGACGCATGAGGCGGCACTGTGCTCCTTCCCCCTCTCACGTTGGGGCTGAAGGAAATACGTGTCTCCGAAGATGCGCAATGAACAAAATAAAGAAAAAAATGGCGTTCCTTCACGAATTTTTTGCGGGCGATCTATCGAACGGATTTTTGTTCTGAAAACGGCTACAATATCAGGTGACCGAAAGGAACAGATGTTGTTATTGGGACAACTTCGTAGCTTTTATAATTCAAAAGTTAATTAAGACATTGCCTTTGTATATTGCTAATGCCCTCCTAAGGAGTGCCCTTCAGCATATGCTATATTGCAATTGATTTCATCTTGGAGAAAGTGTCATATATATATTAAATATGTTCCCGGTTAGCTGGGACACCCTGTATATATATCCCTTGAATTTTGTATCGAATTACATTGGATTGAAAAAAATACTAATAATATCGAGTTCCTAGTTTCACGAATGTGGAGGCGACTGCTCGAAAACGCTTCCAGTTGACTGGGCAACGGCCGCTGCGGTTTGGAGGCGGTAATGATGAACTGACAGGAAAGAAAATTAACGAGTGTTAACGAGTGCAAAAGAGAAATAAACTGGGATATATCATGTGTGTGCCCGTAACAATACATGACCACTAGGTTCTACTTCCTTCGTGATTCCGTCTTGAACGATGATTTATGAATATCCTCTTCGAACCTGACACGCAATTTTTCGTCCGTTTTATAATGTTGATGTTCATAAAATGTGAAAATGTGTGCTTCTACGACAGTTTTATTGTAAAGGAATCGATAAATGGGTGAGAGGGAGAAGAACCAGCTTTTTCAACACAAATTTCAATGAAGCCCGGCAAATAGCCTACGTCGCAGAATTTATTGAGATCCGTTTTATGTGGTAAGATTATAAACTGTTGCGCAATTTATCCGGGAAAGCCTGTGACGTCACGGTAGCGTTGCTACGTATTTCGTGTCCCGTTCAACAGTTCAGATGATAATAGAGTACAATAATGAACATTTGGGGTAGTTGACACATAATTCAAGGAAGGTATCCGCGACAAAAACACTGATCGGAACACGACATCAAGAAATGTCAACGAAACGACCGAAAGATGAATACGAAACTGTGATATTTTCTTGATGCGAACCTAGATTAACACCTCCTTCGGGCCTGCATGTCACTGCGCAGCTTTTCTACAATGAGGAGAGCTTGTTCAATGGCGGAATAACTGAGGGTCCCTGTAAAATTATGTGCCCCTGTTTCTCTTAATATTATCATCATCATCATGTGCAGTTGACCGCGGTGTCAATTTCCACCATCAATGGGATTGTGATCTACCCACGTTCATATACATGATGCCTTGTTTTTCAGGAGCATTGGCATAGATTGAGAAGTTACCCGTCAAAAAGAACTCGTTACAAGACAAGTTACCGTGTGCAAAATGTTACTAAGTTAATAACGAAGTTCTTCAGCTTGAAATGTAACTCGCAGTTACTGAGTTACTTAAAAAAAGAGAGTTATTTCCAAGTTACTTCGGACACAAAATAGCATTAAGCAGGTGCAGCGCCCGTGAGCAGTTGAGTTAGACCTTGCCTGCGGAGGAGTGCAACATGCTTAGATTGTTTTCGTTTATGTCCAACAATAGACCTCTCCCTGTTTGCAAAGAAATTACGTCATAGTGACTGACAGCGCCAAAATTTGGTAGACTTGAACTACGCTTGTTCATCCTCAGAGACAAGTTAAAAATCGCAGGACAACCCCACCCAGAATCACAAATCTGAAGTCACCCGTCATCGGGCGCGCCCGGTCGCATTACAGCTCCGACCAGAAATATATTACGCGCGCTTCCATTACACTCCCCGTTGCACACTGATCATGTTTCGAAATGAAGTGTCGCTGACGACGTACATGGAGGAGGGGTGCGGAAAGAAAACACGTGACTTAGCTTCCATGTATCGGGTTATATGCGCCACATTCTCGGAGACCCCACAGCAAATGCGCGGGCTACATTCTCAGCTCGCGGACATATACGTCTGAGCGTCCCCATTTTGAGAGCAAAGGGGAGCTTATGGGAATGACCCAACCCAAGGTCCTTCTCCAGCTTGCAACTGTCATGACAACGGCGGCTTACCCGCAGGCCGACGTCATGCGTGACGTTGCATGAAAGTGAAGAGCAGGTTTCGTCGTCTGCTAGTACGGCACATTTCGACAGATTCCTCGGAAACGACTTGGTTATTCTAAATGAAACTTTGACGGTTGTATGTGTACAGTACTCGTGAAGATGGTCTTGGCTAACTTTCGGAAGCGGTCGGGTTGTACGAGACCGTCCCTTTAAAGCGACGCGACCCTCGGTCCTACTTTTCTTTCAATGGGAGGCAGCGAACAAGTGCCCGTTCGTGGAACCCAGCCCTCTCCTTCTGATTTGTTTCGGTTTCAGTCTGTCTACCAATATCATGATGAGGTTTCTCTGGTAGAGGCCTATTCGAACGCTTTGCATCTTACTCCCGCACAATGGTTCAGCTTCATTTCAATGGCAGCGGGTCTTACTTCCTGAATAAAATACTGTCATTGATTGAATATCACGTTTTATGGCAAGAAATGCCATGAAGGAACCAGAGAGAAAGCAAGAAAATATGTGGACGTGCGTGAAAAGCGAGTTAAAAGTAACTTGGAACTTTACTTAAGTTACTTTGGTGAAGTTACCTGAAAAAGGAACGAGTTCCTCTGAAAGTTACCACGGCGCAAAAGTACCGAGTTAAGTTACAAGTTACCAAAAAAAAAAAAAAAAAGGAACTTAGTTACAGTAACGAGTTACCTCGAACTCTGAGCATTGGTGATGATTGAGCCTCCCACAGAATACACTGACGATTTGACATCCATGTTTCCCATCTCTTGCTCTAAGAAAGAAAAATGTCAAGTGAAACACGCAGAACTTGCGCAAGAAATATTTTAGCTAACTCAAGAGAAGGATCACAGGTATCTCAGTCGCACAGTGAGCAACAACGCTTCATCACCTAGCGTAGAACGACTCAGGAAGTTTATGCCACAGGTTGACGTTCAACTACGCAGCTTGTGTACGCCGAACAAGTAAAGACAAAACACAGCATTTCCTGTGCATCTCCGGCGAAAGTAAATAAAACGATCTTACAGTGTCCGTGCGAAGAAAAATTCCCATTACTATTCCGTGTGCGCATCTCCACATGAGGAATGCAAAAGGCAGTTCCCTTCTATCAGCCATCTCAAATTGGCTCTGTCTTTTGCGTCGATCGGTGTTTCGCAGTAACGAAATTGAGCGAGGGGGCAACAACGGTGCTGAAAGCTGCCGCCGAGAACTGGACTGAAAGCGAACGCGCCCATCTGTATTCCTCGCACTCCGAATGGAGTGAGCGGTTCACTCTCGACGAAAAGTTCACGCTCATTGTGCCAAACAGCTTCTGAATGCTACGGACAGAGCGCCAGCTACCATATACTCTCCGGCCGTCCAGACCCTGCTGTACAGGACGGAACATTTGCAGGCTATACTGCCATTTCCGAGGATTGACTTCCTTCCCGAGTGCTCAACGGTCCTTCTGATGTGACCGGGACTAGGGAAGAGAGGTGGCAACAATTAGGGCCTCCTCAACGTGCTACGATATTTCTATTTTCCGTGCTTCTTTCTTTCGTCTCTTTTTTCCATTCCACGTATTTTCTATTTTTCTGACTGCCACCTTCCTTTGATGTTTCTAGAACTGTAATTTTTGCGGCGTTATTTTTTTTCTCTACCCGTTGAAGACATACCCGCGATATTTATTGTTTCTTTTCAGTGGTTCCCGAGACAAAACTTGGTTAAGATGCATTCAGTGTTAAGATGTATTGTCGTGTTCTACTTGTATACTTTAGGTTCAGAGCACATTTAATGTAAACGCAAGGGGTGGTCGTCGCATAGATTAGATGACATTAGAATTAGAGAAGAATTATGGTACTCACATTTACAGACAAACATATACAGGTTATTCTTTTTATTCTTCACAGATTTTTAATAAAAAGCTATAACAGCAGCACAGATGTAGGTTCTGCAAATGTGTCGCAACCACGCGCATCCAGAGGGCAGGTAAGCACGCGACTTTGGCTCCCGCAAAGCAGTTTATCTGGCCAGTAGATCAATACTTACTCCAATTAGCTGCATCTTCGAAATGCACGTGGCCTTCCGACGTAACATAAACATTGTTCTCGCCACGCTCCTGACGCGGGATGTTTCGGTTTCGGCTCAATTGAATGGCAAATTTTGTGACAGATATTTCATGTATCTGCTCCTTTCAAGATTACGAAAAAGAAAAGGAAGGCGTGACTTCGAATAACGACTGGCTCCAATTCTAATAGTTCGCATTTCCAAGATCACCTCTAGATCAAAAGGTATTTCTTGAGATAGTTCGTGATGTAGTAATTACATACGCTAACGAACAAAATGTCCGCATGACCGTATAATCAACCTGAAATACCGGCGCCTGAGCTGTCTTGATAGTTTGTATTAACAATCTGTAACATGCCTACATCCGTACATACATGCATACATGGTGATGTTGATGTTGGGAAATAAAGTATACACACATATTTGCGATATAGCCTACACAGACGCAGTATTGTTTGAAGCGCCCCAAGTAGTCTTAATTAGCTTTCAAAGTTAGTTTTATAACATAATAAAACTGGGTTGGTAGTTGAAACGTAAACGTTGTAGACTAATTGCTCAGAAGTATGTAAAACACACACACGCACGAAATGGAAAGCGCTGCAGCGACTTTTTGTCGCGTTGTATGAAACGGGCAAAAATGAAAAAGCTGCATGCGTCTCGCGGAGTTCCATTTTTCATGCGGCAGCCTTTTCGCGCGGCCTGCTGAGTGGCTGTTCCTCAATGCGTAGCGTCGTGCACCTCCGCTTTTGTACTGTTCAGAAAAGTGTCGCTTTCTGCTTTCTCGCTGTCTCGCCCTACATAGCAGACAGGAGTTTCTGGGAACGACAACGAAGATAATGTTTATTTTTTATTGCATTGCATTACAGTGCGGGGTATACATCACGCCTCTCGAAACGGCAGTGAGTGCACCGGGGGGATGGAACGCAGTGGAGAAGGGGACATAAACAGGCTCGCCCTATAAAGGAAACGTCGCACGACGCACGAAGATTTTGCATTTTTCCATCTCTCATAGTGCACCATACGAGCTCGCTGCGGTTTCTGTTTTTGCGTACTAGAAGCCTCAGGGCTCTGCTCAAAAACTTTCTAATTTAAACCACCAAACATTTTTATTAACTAACGCAAGTAATAACGGACGGTCGTTAAGACCGGCGCTGGGTGTTCAAGACAATGTTATATGAAGTAAGTTTTGATGCAGTGCACGTCTTGCACTCGGTTACTTCCTGGGTCTACTTGGAAAACATCGAACGCCTAGGGTTCTCCCATTCCCATTTTCTCTTAATCATACTTCCCCTCCTCCTGAAGCTTGACAAGAGAGCACAGATGGCATAGTGTTGTCTTATCGGGCCCATCCGTGAAGGGTTTAGGTATCACGCTAAATGGACGTCTTAGTTTGCGGAAACATGTGGCCTCCTATTACGAAGAAAATGCTACTAGGCTAACATGCTCGGCCTTGACTTTAACTTTATTTACAATAACAAGAACGAGAACGGTGAATAAAGAAACGATATGATGCGAACAGGTGGCTAACCTTTTCAGTGACTTCCTTCTTTCATTATTAAGGAAACTATAATGGCTTGTGGGGCTAGGGTCAGTAGCCTGAGCTAGTATAGGCTGCCGTTACACACTCCGTAGTACACATGCACTAGTAAATCTAAGCATGGATACAGTTACAAACGGCCTAAAAGCAACACAGCAATGGGACAAAATAAAAATTACAATAGAGAATTTGAAGTGCTAATAACATAATGACAGACTTTACTCAAAAATCTCCTGCCAGGTTTAAGAAAGTAGCATATTAGCACTTAGGTACATGGTGTCCATTATAGCATATTTATGTTATAATGGGCACGGGTGTTGTAATTATTATTTTTCTTTCTCTTTTTTTTAGTTGGCATGTGATGTGACAGCTTCTTATTAGTTCTTAAGAACCACAATTAGCGAGCGGTTGTATAATCTCTCATCCAGTTTGGCACTGATGATGTCCGTCGCATGACGGACAAAACGTCTGAGTAAAACTTGTTATTTTGTTATGTTAAGTCGGAGTTGTCCACTTTTTTGTCCACAAGAAGTGTTTAATTTGTGTTTTTCTATTGTGTATAACAGGGACTCCCTAACAGGCAAGGCATAGCAGACCTATATTTAACAGTGTAAGTGTATGTTATCAATAAAAAAATGAATTTGAATTTTTTCTAAATTTTTCTGAATCGAAAAGACAGCTAGTTATCAAGGAATACCTGAGCCTCGAGATGTTCACGTCGGCAGCTGATTGCGACACAGATGTCATTGTCTCGAAATTCTGCCGCATAATAGTAAGCATGTTTACAAGGCAGCTTCTCGCTCTTTTTGTGAGTGTGTCGTTTTGCACCCGCATCTGTTTCGTCAAATTTCGCATATTAACTCAGCTGCAAAAAATAAACTACGAGAACATAATAAACTCTGAACCCGCCCCCGAATATGCAAAAAATTAACTCCGAAAACACGGAACCCTAATCATATGCTACATCTCCGAGCGAGGCACCTCTTACATTACTCAGTTTATGTTCTTTTTTTTTTTTTTGCCACGCCCGGGCATGACGCAGCCGATGCAGTGACGCATAGAACACGCATTTCTGCTTGCTATATCTACTACAACTCCGACGCTAGGTGCCTACAGACCCCACTGTTTCACCAAACTCTATAATGAATAATGACTTGTTGGCGACGCTCCTTCCTTCCATCTGCACCGTGTTCACCCAAGACTTGGCCCTTACCATAGCGCCATCTCTTCGCCGGTACAATTCAGCATGCTGTTCCACGGGCATTGCCGAAATGTGCCCCGCATCAAGCGACTGCTATATAGGGACGAGGAGGCTTTCCCAGAGTTTTCCTAACTGGCCGAACGTGTGGCTCCAGTGAGGACACAAGATATATATTCCTGTCTTGCTGACGACATCGACTGCATCTCAAGGCAGCCTAAGCACGACTAGACAGCAGACCATTTCACGTCAGGAATGTCTTGGATCGCTGACCTGCGATCAAACACCCTCAAGTCGTGCAGACGTTTGCGCGTTTTTTTTAAGGATACCAAGTAGGTATGGATTTACTGTGACCACGAATATGGGGTCTGGCGTGCACGTCTCAAGCGTTTTGCTTCGTTCGTTCGATTATTTCTTTCTGTCACCCAATTACGGGTAAAGTAGTAAAGTATAAAGTAGCGGGCGGTGTTCTTGGACGGCACACTCATCATTTCATTTTTCCTTCCACCAAACCAAATGTTGTTCGCTATGTTCTTTGAGTGTTGCAAAAAGTCATATTTTTACCATTTATCGTGTTTATATAAATGATTTCTGCGTCAGTGGATAAAGGCCATTCTCGTGGTGCCCCAACGTCAAAAACCTTCGTTCCACAACAAACCCTGTATTCCTTGACCGACCACGAGATTTTATAATCTTTTCCGCACAAAAAAAATAAAAGGTATTGTGGATAACCTCTTGGCCTTGGCGAGAAGAGAAATGATTTTTCCAAAGAGAAATGGCTCTTGCAATGTCACCCGCGCGGCTGATGTAGAGACCACATCTTCGCTGCGCATTCTTGGGGTTGAATCTTTCGTTTCTTTTTTTTTTTTTTATGTAACGTCGCAGGCAATGGCAACTGGCACTTTGTAGACGTGATGATTGATCATCACGGTTTCGTCTTGCCCTGAAACTGCACAATTCTTACTTTTCTCGAATTTCATCAGTTGCTCAAAGCATGGTACAGTCCTAGGGCATGGTGCGACTGGTGACCATGAGATATCAAGATCTCAAAGTCGCAACAACTGCACTAGAGAATGAAAAGCCCGTCAGGGGGTGCTTTGTGCTGTCTAGCGGATGAAATATTTTGCGGGAGACGATATGAAGAATCTTCGGACAGTTCGCGCTGGATTACGATTTCCTACAAGTCAAACGCTCCATTCTGTGTATAGCAATCATAATACCTAACAAATTCAGAGTTCATGCCCGCGTGCGACTAAAAGACTTCATTCTCGCATATAAAGCTTTAGTACTGGGTTTGCTGAAAGCGTCTCCTGTGTACGGTTTTGCAAGACCTTTGTGCACTGCTAGCAGTTTTAGACTCCGCAAGTTTGTTTTGTAGGAGACCATGTTGTGGTTTTGTTGTAGTGCATTCCAAAGTACCAAAAACTCCGTACTGGAGCATCGAGTACACTGATGCAAAACCAATACTTTGGAAAAGTATTGGCGTTGCAGCTTAACACGGCATGCATTTTGTTCACACAGCTACTGTAGTATTTATTGAGAAAATTATAAAAGTAATAATTCATAGAATATTTGTGGTGTGTATTTTCACACCATGGTGTATATATTCTCAGGCCCCGATGTAAATTCAGTAAATTCAATATCAATACCAAATTCAATACCAGTGACGTTTCGTGCTCACATCATTTCGTTTATCTATCATAGTATAGACACGAAGTTTTCATATCATTCGAGTCGGTTGTACGCATGTGACTAAGACATATTGCTATTCTCTTACTGCAACATCACTAGGTTTTTAACGAAGAGAATTACAGAAAGCAGAATGTTAATACAGTTGAACAACATCGGGGTTGAACAACGTGCGGGTATACCCGCAGTTACCCGCACCCGCGCTCAGCTCTAAAGATAAGTATACCGGGACGACGCGTGGAATGAGCCGCAGGATAAATCCCCGTCGGCCGTTTTAAAATCGTGGATGTGAACAACGTGCTCTCTGCTACATGATTACCCATGTTGCCCGCAGTTACCCGCACATCGTCACGATTTGCTGGTAGGAATTCGCGATTGCTTCGGGTAGCGTGTAAAATGCGGGTGTAGCCGCAATGCGACCGGTATACCCGCATTACCCTCACTCCATGGACAACTAAGTGATCCCTCTCAGCCTCATGTAGGCTCAGCGTGCCCTGCGAGCGACCCCACCTGCATTAACTGCAGGGGTAACCACCTGGCTACGTCGAAGGACTGTCCCAGATTCAGAGAGCAAATGCGCATCGCACGAGTGCGTTCGCGCTCGAACAACAGCTACAAAGAGGCAAAAGAGAGGGTCCGCAAGAACGAGCGCAAGAGGAGAAGTAGGTGCAAGCGGTTTGCGAAGGTCGCTGAAGCTCGTCTCCCCCCACACCTGCCCCAAAGATGGACCAGCCAGTGTCGTGGGGGGATTCTGACTTCCCCTCCTTCCCCCTTTACCGACCCAGGCCGACCCCGTGTCGGACGTGAGACCCGCCGCAAGCGCTGCTGCCCCAATCGGTCCCGCTGGATCAGCCCGTACCCGTCGACCACCTGTGGACCTGACACGAGGCGTCGAGGCAGCTGCAGTGGGAATCCAGTTGTCCTTTGCGACGCTGAAAGCCATTGTCGCAGCCTGCCCCGAATCTGCGGCCATTCCCGATGCACAATCGATCCTGCAACTAGAACGGGCCATCTCAACCATCTTTGCCTTCGGCTCAATGTTCTAAGTAGCCTAAGCCGTTGGCCTCTCAATTGATCGCACGCACGCACCCTGCATGGACAGAAGAGCAACGCAATCCCCTCCCCTGCAGCACCGAACGACCACAGTCTTCCAGTGGAACGCAAGAAGCCTTCGTTCTAAAACGTCTGATTTTCGCCAGTTCGCATGGCGGCACAAGTTTCTTTTAATGTGTATCTCGGATTGTGGCATCAATGGACATTTCCGCCTGTCGAACTATATTACCTTCACCTCGCGCCTCCCAGACAGGACAACCCGTGCCGCACTCTTCGTCCGGTCCGACATACCGGCAGTAAAGAAAGCTGTTCCTTGCACAGGAGTGGCCGAGTACGCCTGCTGCACCGTTCGCTTGGGTGAGGTTGTGTTCACCGCCGTCTCACTGTACGTACCGCAGGCTGTTGCTTACAATGTGCGCGAGATCGCGGCGCTACTAGATAGCGTCCCCCCTCCTTACCTGCTCTGTGGTGATCTAAACGCGAACAATGTCGTCTGGGGAAGTATGCGCACAAACACACGTGGCGGTCGCTTGGCTGCCCTGTTTGAAGAAAGCGACCTTCATATCCTAAACGATGGCTCCCCAACGTTTGTGCAGTCGACTCTCCTTTCGTCCTGCTTGGACCTGACTGTGGCCTCAGCCTCCATTGCGCGGATCTCCAGGTGGCAAGTCGATGCTGACACGATGGGCAGCGATCACCTGCCTGTCCTGGTTAACATTCAGCACTCTAGAACGGAGCGGCGCTCCGCATGGTGCGTCAAGCGTACTGACTGGGCATCCTACAGATCTGCTCTAGACTTTGCAGACTCCATGCCGATGAATGAAAGGGACAGTCAAGCAGTCGTTCGTGCCGCGCAGGCTTCAACCAGCGTTGCGCAGATACCGGGAAAGTTCACCGCCGTCGATGCGGAGTACGAGAGGCTGCGCGCGCTCCGCCGCCGCGCGGAACGACGCGCCCGTCGCACTAGTCTGCCCGAACAAACGTCTGAGGCGCGACGTGTACAGAAGGCTGTCCATAGGCACCTGGTCAAACTGGCACGTACCCACTGGCGGAACTCTGCGACTTCACTGTCGCCGCGCACGCCGCTGTCTCGCCTGTGGTCGGTGCTAAAAGGGCTCCATGTGCCCGTCTCTCAGCACCAGCCATTTCGATCGCTTTCGCTTGCCTCCGGGCGTCAGGAACTCGAAATAGCGGAGGAGTACTGCGACCGTCTCGCCTCAGCCCCCACCAACTCACTACCCTCATCCAAGGACATCCCCGTAGTTCTGGAGTCGTCGAGCGAACCTCTCCTAGACATTCCATTCTCCCTTGCTGAACTTGAATCTGCGCTGGAGAATGCACCCGTGCATACCTCGCCAGGCACGGACCGTGTGTCTTACAAGGCGCTCAGAAATCTACCGCTTTGCGCGCGCCAGTCTCTTCTGAGCATTTTCAACGCGTCCTGGGTAGCCGGTTCCGTCCCGACAGAATGGAAGTGTGCGATGGTAATCCCCATCTTAAAGCCGGGCAAATCACCACACAACATCGATTCATTTAGGCCAATTGCCCTTACCAGCTGCATCGGGAAGACTTTCGAGAGAATGGTCCATTCGCGCCTCGCCTGGTACCTCGAAAGTACGGGCTTCTTCCCGCAGGTGATGGCCGGATTCAGACAAGGTAGATCTGCCGTTGACAATGTCATCGCCGTCACCTCCTCCGCGCAGCAAGCCCGATCTGAAGGCCTACATACCGCCGCTGTCTTCCTCGACGTGATGAAGGCTTACGACAGCGTACTCCACAGTACTGTTGTTGCGACACTCCAAGAGGCTGGCGTGGGGGGCCGGATGCTGTCGTGGATTCAGGACTTCCTATCGGACAGGTCTTTGTTTGTGCGCACTACGGAAGGGGACATCCAATCCTTCCCTGTTCGCCGCGGCGTCCCGCAAGGCAGTGTGCTCAGCCCTCTTCTGTTCAACGTTGTCATGGCCTCCCTACCAGCTCACCTCCAAGGCAACGTCAGTATCACCATCTACGCCGACGACATATGCCTGTGGACCTTCGGCACGCGCCGTGACGCGATTCAGCGTCGCCTGCAAGGAGCCCTTGATGATGTTGTCCACTATCTTTCCGACCGGGGACTGTCTGTTTCATCATCCAAGACGGTCGCCATGGCGTTTACGTCCCGATCATTCCGCCAGTTCCCGCTACGGGTTGCAGGTTTGCCGGTGGAGTTCGTGCCACACCACAAGTATCTGGGCATTACCATCGACTGGGGCCTCACCTGGTCCAAACATATCAAAGCTCTGTCCTCCCAGCTGTCTGTCCTCGTCCATGTCCTGCGACGGATCTCTGGAACGTCATGGGGCCCTACCTGCACCGACCTTAAGCTCGTCCACGCCTCCCTGGTGACCGGAACCCTGAGGTACAGCCTCCCAGTCGTCCACGCAGTAAGCAAAGCCAATGAACGCGAGCTCCTCAACATCCAGGCCCGCAGCCTGCGCGTCTCCCTGGGTGTTCCCAAAACGACAGACACATACCTGGTCCTAGCAGAGGGCAAGGAGTCTCCAGCACACATTCTGCGCGACCTGGAAACCCTCCGCGCCTACTCACGATACCTTACTCGTTATCCCGCACACCACTAGCGGGACATCGACCATGACTGGCCTGCGTCGGCATTCGGTGCCGCTGTCCGGCGACTGAAGGTGTCGGTCCCATCAACTGCGTCTACTTCGTCTTACACCCCACCAATGTGCTCGATGGTCACACCCACCGTGTACACACATATCCCTGGCATCACGAGCAAAAATGACCATCCCCTGCCTGTCCTGCGGTACCTCGTGCTGGAGCACCTGGACGCCGTCACAGCCAGCGACTGCATATATATACCGACGGCTCGGTCTCCGCGGGCGTCTCCACAGCAGCACTGTTCCTGCCTTCCGAAAACATCGAACAAGCCTTCAAGCTTCCCCACGAAACGTCGTCCACCGAAGCGGAGCATGTAGCCATTCACGAAGCACTGAAGCTTGTATCCGCTCGTCCACCTGGAAGCTGGACAGTCCTCACAGACTGCAAGTCGGCGCTGGAGGCACTGTCTTCGCCTCGCTCGCAAGTTGTTTCTGACATCCGCTCACTGATCCTGATTGTGCACAACCTTCTCGTCACCTCCGGCCACTCCGTGTGGTTTCAGTGGGTGCCAAGCCACATTGGCTTGCCGGGAAACACACGTGCCGACACAGCAGCGAAGCGCGCTCTTGGCACAGCTGAGTGCAACACTGTCACCCCGTTATCACCATCCGTCTGCCGCATACACATCCGCCGGCGCCTTTCCTTCGACATCCGCCTTTTCATGGAAAACACTGTCGCAGCCAACACCTTCCTCCACCGCATTGACCCGAAGATGGCCTTCACTGTGTTGGCTGTCTCGAAAGGAAGAGTCAGCTCTCCATCGTCTTCGCTTGAATGTTGCCCGTACTCCACCGTTGCTGTTCAAGATCAAGCAGCGTCCCTCTTCGGCGTGCCCCTCCTGCTCCACCGACGCCGACACCCATCATTTACTCTTGACCTGCCCAAGATATGCCGCTCCTCGGACCGCACTCACGCATCGCCTATCTGCCCTGGGGCACAGAGACCATCTTTGGCCACCCTACTGGGCCCCGTAGGGCAGAAACAATGGGCTGTTACCAGAGCGCTAATATGCTTCCTGGGTGACTCGGGGCACCTGGACTGCCTCTGAGCGATCGTGTACTCATGCCCCCCTGCTGCCCATGTGCCGCTTGCGTCTTTCTCCTTTTCTGTTTCTGTTTCTTTTTTCTTTTTTTACAAGGAATAGCTAGTCGACTTCTGCCTGGCTGACCTTTCCTTTTTACCTGCCTCTTTTTTTCGCAATAAACATATCCCCCCACCCCCCTCTCAGCCACACGCGAGCTCAGCCGTGCCCTATGTCATTGGCCGTATAAATCCATGTGCCAGACTGCAGTAGGCAAGTGCTGGCGGGCGAGTTCGATTATTAATGCAGACATATATGGCTCTCTGTTGAATTGCAGTTTTATTGGCATACGATTGAAGCAGTCCGAGACACGTAGCCAACACTCAGAATTTCCATTGTTTTAAAATAGAAATAGCGGTAAAGTGGACGAGCAGCATTCCCCCTGCGGGTCCCAATGCTGGTATGCGGGGGCGGGTTACCTAGATAAAATTCTTGCGGGTGTGGGTGCGGGTCACACACGCGCGGGTACTGTGCGGGTGCGGGTCCAAGTTTGCTTACCCGCACTCACCTCTACTTATCTTTCTTTCTTTTTTTTTCAGATTTCCACGGGTCGTTCGTGCGGGGCTGGGTTCGTCCACTTGTCGGGGCTATTGGTATGTGAGATAGGCTCCGTGGACGACGCAAACTTCAGGTACTGCCAACAAGATGACAACTTTGAACACATCGTGCATCGTGAACACAGGCACTGTTGGTACGATGGGGTGCAGACTCAAGAAGCGAACCCCAACACGACGCGCCACCCAGAGAGGCACCATCAGTGCGCATGACGTCTGAAAATGCTCGTCGCTTCCTCCGGGGAACAGGAACTAACATTGAGTCGCTTCTGACACGACTTACTAATTGCTGACCCCTACCAGAACTCTTCAGTTGTGCACCCGACATGTTTTCTCACACACCATCCATCTTGATCACTACGAACTCTCCTCTTGCATCACTTAATTCCAGCTGCTGTCCTCAACCTACCAACAAGTGTGATGACAGCAATGGAAAGCTTGTAACGCGAGAGAAAATGCGATGCGCGCGCCAGTGTTCAATTAGTGGCGAAGGCCAAGTGGCAATGTGGACGTGGCGAAATGACATGTCGGAAGGGGGCCGAAAATATCATCGCTCATCCGATTACGACGAAACGTTCGGTTTTGGAATTCACTAAGGAGCATTAGTCAGACTCAGACAAGAGGGTAGTGGCGGTGCGGTGATGTTCGTGGAATGAGCGGTCAGCCTGCTCAGAACTCACCAAGGCTCGGTTCACTAAGGGAGGGGAAGGGATGAAGAGACGAGTGGGGATGATGGTTGTGATACAGGAGATGAATGAGAGTGCAGTTTTTTTTTTCTGTGTGTGTGGTGTGTGTGTTTTGTAAACTTATTGAGCTTACTCATAAAACATATGGGTCATAGCTACGATAGTATCACATGCCCGCCCCTCAAACTACAACATGTTTTTTTTTTTTTTTTTATGGAGGCCAAGCTAGCTGAAGTGCTGTTATGGTGCAGCCAAGGCTATCTTTCCATTATGTGGTATTCCATTTTATGGTGTGTATTCCATCATGTGGTATTGTAATCTGCTTCAAACGGGGTTTATTGCTACCCGATTGGCTGGATAATGCAGGCAGCTTACTCTCAACCATAGCTCGGCGCAATCATGATCGCAATGCCTTATCAAAGCCTGATGATCGCGATCATGAGTGCGATCACGAAGCACTGGCAAGGCTGCCGCGATCATGATCGCGCCGAGCTATGCTCTCAACCCCTGACCGCTGCCATCTCCAGTTTTGTTTTGTTTACAGAATAGATCAAGCGAAAAATATGTTCACAGTGTGGCTTTAAAAACATGACCAACGAAGACTGCACCGAGGCACTTCTATCCGCTCCTTGCCGCATCATCATTTAAATCTGCCGATGAGTATGAGCATATTAACTCTCTTTAGTGTACCTGTCGCTTCTAATCGTCATCTGTTCATCACCGTTCAGGATTCCCCACCACGGGTGCTCATTCATGAGATGCTTCTCTAAACAACACCTATGACGTATAAAATAGTAGTGAGCAAAGATGAAAAGAGACAGAAAACTCCATCATATGAGCGGCCCTCAATATTTGGTACGTGAGAGATATATCGATAGCTTCGGCGGTCCTCTCTAGAGCAATGCACAAGTCAGAAGATAAGGTACTTAGCACGACCGACTGGGTTAATGTAAGTGTTATTACTTCCTCCACATCGCAGTCTGCTTCCCCCCATGTACCGAGAAATACAAATGAAAAGTACAGTACCAATCCAAAATGAACAACGTGTGTAACTTTGGGTCACACGGTGTGAGCGAACACGCTATAACTAGGGTTCCGCGTTCTCGGTTTTAATCGAAAAACATTGAAAAACATACGCGGGGTAAATTTTCCCTGATTCGGTTTTAATCGAAAAACACCGAACAAAGAGGAACATTCCAGGAACCATGACAGATAAATTGCTTCACATGTCCAGCGTAAGATTCCAACATGCCAAGCAGGCTTTCCTTAATTATTACGCTTCTGTTCTTGGTATTTGCTGTGGTTGGATGACCTGCGACCACATTGAGTGTTCCAGGGTCAATCCTTTTGTCCCGGATCGGGTGCTCTGGTCGGAATCTCATTCTTCTGCCATTGTAGGTCAGGGACGTGGTGTCAAGTAGAATCTCGGTCACCGGCCTTTAGTTGTTTAGTGTAGAGGTTACCACAGTACATACACGTCCACTTTCCACGTACGGCGGTCCTGTGTTTCCGCGGCACACGAGATGGCAAGAAAAAGGAAGATGGCCTCGGACTACGTTTGCGAAAATCGAGATTTTGAACTTTCAGGCAAGGAAGATGTTGTCGTATGCAAGTATTGTCGCGTGACAGTTAATTTGGGGTGTGGAAGAGGTGCGGTGCGCATATCGGAGCACGTGAATCTGAAGAATCCTCGTAAAGAACAAGGTAAGTAAACGCCTTCCGGTCATTTCTTGCACCACTTATAGAACTCGAAATGGTACTTCATAAAACTGGTACTGGTAAAACTGGTAATTCGCATTGGTTGTTGTTGTTAAGGCTGCGTTAGACGCGCAAAGCACTGAAACTACATTGCAATTGCTATTCGCCGACAACTGTCCTGTACACCATGTACACGCAAGGAAAAACATCGAAGAACTCCGATTTCGCGAAAATCAATAAACATCGCAAAACATACCTCGAATCCGCCCAAAAATAAACATCGAAGACGCGGAACCCTAGATATAACATACCTGTGAGGTAGCAGAGTGCGAGCGAAGCCGGGCGTATAAGGCGTGTTCCATTTGTGTTGTATGGCCGTTCCCTTCCTTTTTCCATCTTATTGCATCCCAGTGTCCAATAATCCCCCTTTTCCCGGATTTTCCCGATCGATACGGCGTTATTGCAACTGTGATTCGTTGAGTCAACAAACCCAACCGGTGAGGACCGTACTTTGAAGCTCCTAATTACCTCTGTACTCGTCTCGCTGTACCATGCGTACCATGAAGTTAAAATTGAAACACAATGACTAAATAAAGACGCATCCATTATTAGGCTGCTCAGGCTGATTAGGATATTGAGCCCTGACGTGTGTACAGGCTTCATTACGTTTTGACGACAAACAGGCTGCCTTGCTCTTCGTCGAGCTGAGAGCAAACATTTGACTCCGAACCACATGAAACACAAGTCTCTCATCTAATCTGGAAGATGGGCTACGCTTGGTTGTTCAAAGCAGATAAGTTTCTGTAATAAAAACTTGCATCAAGGAAAGTGTCAAACAATTTTATTTGCTATATGTAAATGTGGAGCTTTCAACCTGCCACTGCGAACGCGTCTCTTATACGGGGAGAACCTTAATACGG
This sequence comes from Ornithodoros turicata, assembly GCF_037126465.1. NCBI lineage: Eukaryota > Metazoa > Arthropoda > Arachnida > Ixodida > Argasidae > Ornithodoros > Ornithodoros turicata. Next base: position 48,707,477 of record NC_088202.1, on the reverse strand, counting down.
TTTCCGCAGCTCCTGCCGCAATTCTCTATGTTATTCAGTGACGTTCTTGCAGAGATGGAAACAGTGCTGACGTAATACGAAATACAGCTCCTCAATATTCAGCTGACGTTGTTCCGAATTGATCATGAGGAACCCTGGATCTCCTCGGATAGTGGATTACAATCCTTCTCTTGTGAATGATGACAGGCATTCTGCAACTTAAGAATTCCATTACCTCAGCAACGTGAGACCATTCGGTCGGTAGTACTGAATTAGGACTTTAATATTAAACGGACCTCGGGGTATATTCTCCTGCACGGCGGATGATGGCCGCACAGTGTGGACCGGAAACATTTTCCGCAGGTGCGGAGGCGTATCTCGCGTGGCGGTTATTCATGTTCAATGGACGTGAATAATTAATGCGTGACAGAATCCATTACTAGTGCGAATTGAGAAATGGCAGAATAATTTAAAGGAGACTCAAAGGAATAAAATCTGTCAGTATCCGTGTCAGATGCGAGGACTATAAGAATGTTGCTTCAATAGATTCAGTGGCGGTAAACCATTATTCTGCGATGTTGTTTCGATGCATCTGAATATGTGCAGGCTTTTGCAGGTGATTCACAGATGAAGTGAAGTCAGGTGTTGATCTTTGAGCTTGATGGTAATCCACAAGTAACCGGGAAGCGCTTACATGAGCTGAGGCGAGATGCATGGATAAAAATTATGGAGGGCAGTTTCCGGTGAACACAAACGTAGTCCATCATTTACAAAGATCATATTTCATGAAACGCGGCTCAACTCTCGGGCATCGGTACGCTACTCGGGAGATCGCGCCTCCTGGGCCAACTTCAAAACACTGCTGACACTTTCATTGAAGCGCGCGAGAGAAATCTGAGGGAAACCCCCAGACAGCACAGACTGTACCGGGCTTTGAACCCGAGACTGCTCTCAGTCATGATGCGTAAGGCTGTAACCTTCACCACTCCACCATCTCACTGAACCATCCCAGCAGAAGATCGATGTGAAATGATAAACTAGTTTTCCGGGCTGTGTCTTGATTACGTCAACCCCTCTCCGTTTTTCGGGTTGTGTTCTTCTCACACAAACACACATGCCACTTCCTCGCGAAGAGTTGATGATGATGATGATGAGGGGAAAATGTGCAGAATATAGAGGCCAAGCTTGTCGTGAGACCAGGTACTTGAGAGAGATTATGTAAAAGCACATGGCTAGTAAGGTGTTAACATGATGAGCCCACCTGTACACTATAAAATCTGATCCTCCTACGTACCCGATCAAATAAGCGGTTCACTAAAGACAGGAGATTCATAGACGGCGCGACTTCGAGAACCGTCTGATCCTTGAGGTTCACGCTGCAGCATGAAAAGTTTTAAGCGGTACATAGTGGGTTTGTTAAGTCTCCAATGTGTTGAACCGCATAACTGCGCCGTTAAACCCCTGTGAACCTTCTCATCTCGGCCACGAAGAAAGAAAGAAAAAAGCAGGGAAGGTTAACGGACGTATTTTGGTTACCGTTTCTATTTTCGGTACTGCTATATTTTCGTTTCCGTTATCTGTTTCTGATACCGGCCCTTCAATTTCGTTTCCGTTACTGTTTCCGGTAATGGAACGGTTGTTACAGAGCTGCGAGAGGACAGCCCTTCCGGCTCTGTCAGCACCCTGTTTTGCACAAGTGCCTTCGGTGTCACACGTACACACTACGCAAATCATTTTACGTCGTTAGGATGCGCGCATTTCGCAAGCTTTAAAAACGAAATGTAGGAACATGTCTTCAGTCACTCGGAGTCCTGCAACTCAAGATGGGCGTAACCTTCATTCAATGTCGCATTCATAAGCGGACGCTCTCAGTAGTAAATAATACTGTCATCGCCACGGTGAAATTAAAAAAAAGAACGAAGTACAAAATAAGTAAATATAGTAGGCTGTTTGTACTATGGTGGAGTATAGTCATGTGTTGATGTCATGGAGCTATGAGGACTGGGACGAGGTAAGCGACGGATGCACCCGCGAGATCCAATATTGCGCTTTCCTTCCATGCTTTCATGTAGTATTTAGAGCATTACAGGGAATGGAGTCATCAAAACAAAAACGAAAAATGAAAAGTCACTCAAATGCCATCGCACAACAGGAATAGCCATTACCCGAATTCAATACCGGACGATAAATTCGTTTCCGTTTCTGTTTCCGGTAATGGAGGGTCGTGGTATGCGTTTCCGTTTCCGTTATCGTGACCATATCCAATTTCGCTAATATACCGTTTCTGTTTCCGTTACCATTACCGTTACCCTTCTCTGGAAAAAAGTGACTCATGAACTTTTCACCAACGGAAGGATTGTGTTGGCAGTGTTCCAGTAGCCGCTTGCTTGCGTTCGTGTTCAGTCATGTTGTTGAGCCAGCGTGGTCTGCGTGGCGTCGTTGTACGCGTTTCAGATTTCCAGACTGCAACGAGCTTATGTGGAAAGACACCGGTACGTACGTGAACCTTTCGCTACTCTTTATTCATTACACGGTCACCATTCATATTCTTTGTTTCAGGGACCAAGGGAAACGATGTGGCCTCCGTTGATTTCCAGACTGCAACGTACTTATGAGGAAAGGCATCGGTATGTACCTAGATCTTTTTTACTCCTTAGTGGCTACACGGTCACCATTCCAATTGTTTGTCATAGGGATCGAGGGAAATGATTCAGCCTCCGTTGGGTGCTTAGGGTGAACCTTAGGCAGGCAACTGTTTTGCTACAGCGAATAAAAAAAAAACATTGCAGGTTGGATGACATATGTCATGAGAAGGGTCTTGGAAAACGGAATGCAGATAACGGGTGAGCGTGGAACTCTTTGGAAGAGTGGCGAGTTAGCTGATGTTACTTGTTTCTCGTTTCCGAATAGAAAAACTCATAGACGTTCAGTTCATCATTCGTACAGCGAGGTTGAAGATACAGGCAGTTCGTTAGCTCGTTGCTTGAGCTTTATAACATATGTACGCATGCATATGTCCACATTGTTTCATTGCTTGCTATGAGGCTGTGCTTTGAAAATGTTTCAAAAGATTCGTTTGCTCCGCCTTTTGTGTGGGCGGAAGCAGTTTTCGTTTTTCGTTGGAAGCTCGCAGGTCCCCGTGGATGCTGCTGGTGCTCCAAATGACATACGGAGATAACTCGAGGGCACAAGTGAGTGCGGAATTCTGCCTCGCTGAATGGTGTTTTTCTTTTTTTCGTACCACACTTATTTTCAAATCTTGTTCTTTGTTGCAGGGTTGAAGAGACTGACGCGGGAATCGAGCATAATGTCTTATTGTTAACATATTTCCTGAGCTGCCTTATGGAACATATCGTGCGTCTCCGATCACTATATCTAAAGGTTAGCTATGCTTTCATTAAAGTTTGCAGGTCCCTTATATGGCGCGACAGGGCAACTTTGAAGCGCAGTGAATCACAGCGCGTCGGTTTGAAACCTGAACGGCTTGGCTCGTGCTCTGATCTGAATATTTCGTCAGCAGGTGTTCCCGGCAATCCGTGTGTCTGCTGGCGTTTCGTGTGGACGAGGCTGCTACTAATCCACAGTGAAGAGTCACAGTGCACCGCCTCTGCCGAACTCTTATGTGTGACAACGGAGTTTGCGTTCCGTGCAAGACTCTATCGACACCGAACTTCACGTTGTGATATTGATAACTGAACAGGAAAAAAGTGCCTGTCGTGTGCGCATGTGTTTTTTGTTCCTGCTCATCCGCCCGTGTTCCCGCTCCAACCGTTCGAACGCAGTAGTCTTGGGTAACCACTGTAAAGTATGTTTGAAATAAGTCTACATTCGTTTTGAATGTGGCAGTATTTGTGGGAATCCCATGCACAGATAACGTCATACTGGAAAATGAAGTGAATTTGGTTTGAACATTGTTGCCAGCCGGGCGGGGAAGCCTTACGTGGTAGATGGGGTAAGGTGGTACATAGCATGGGAGAGCGTGTGAAAGGTCCATATCATTTCAAACAGCTCCTTGCCAGCCCTTTCCCCAGAAATCGACATATTTCCAGGGTTGTTCGCATATATTATTTTGCCGTGACAGTCGGCAGTGGACCCGCAAATATACACGGGGAGGATCAACCGGAAAATCTCCTCTTCGGCTCACGTGACTATTACGTGACGTTTGTCAACGTTCCTCTCCGACACCTACTGTTCAAGTGCTCTCTACAACGGGACGCAAAGAGTTCAGCATTTTCACATTCGCGTCGTATCTCCGCAGCTCACTAGCGAACCACCCTCGGCGCGCACCAAAACAGAACCACGTGGGCAGCATAAACGACCAAAGCTGGGCTTGGAGTGGGGCCGACGAGATCGCGCGGTGTCCCCACTGGTGCCCTTACTGGCACCCACTCCTGCGCTATCTATTGCACACGGAGATACCGGCACACCCAAGGTCATCGGAGCTACAGCGCATCCGCATAAGCAGTTATGAAAAAGGTCCATTCTGCACCAGGGGAGAAGTCACTCGCCAAGGCCGCGCCCACATTTCCCCACTCTGCCCTCATGCATGCCGCTTTCTGCTCGCGAATTTCAAAGCATGTGGATTCCAGTGATTTATAATGCCGGTAATAAACTATAGAGCTCGAAGAGTTGACGGAAAGTACAGGAGGGATTCGGTAAATCAGGGGCTACACCACCGGTGGAAACATATAGCTACGCATTGATGCTTGCTTGGAGAGCAAACCATCCGTTTAAAGGGGCTCTGACCAGAAGTTGAGGGGGCTCTGTCGTACTTGCAGTCGATAAAGCACCCTCCATGCGAAAATTCACGCATTAAAACCCCACGGTTTCTCTAAACTCGAATTTTAAACATTCGACTTCCTCAGAGTGCAGCGCGCCTATGCGTCAAACCGAGAGAACATACGTTTACATAGGATATCCACCCCAGCGAACCATCAAAATCACGTAAACATGAGGGCCACTGGCAACACCCACAATTGGCTCAAACGCATCACGTGGTCACGCAATACCCTGTCAATTCCCTTTATGAAATAGCGTTTATGTGTTAACATGTTTTTGTTACGGAGTCTCAAAAGGAAAAATATACCCTTCATTTAACACGTGCAGTAGGTTCTACGATTGCCTTTTCAATGTGCGTTCTGTTGTCTTGCGTTCCATATTGTTCCGTATCTGGTCAACTGTAATGGCTGCCATATGACGAGCTTGCGAACTTGTGTAATTCCCGGCTCATCCTGCCTTTTTCTGGTCATTGGGTTGGTGTTGGAGTTGTTCGCCATATTCTGAACGTTTCACCTATCATTGCGGCGTACTGTTCTTGACCTGCTGCGAAGCAAAGAACCAAAGCAAAGAAGGCAGTCACTCGCCTCAGCGAAATTCTGTCTGCCGCATATCAAAGGAGCCTCGGGACCTGATGATGTACTGCAAATGCTGAAATTGAATTCTTTGAACCTTCATCTAAAGAAACCAAGTGTGCTCTCGTGTGGTTCTGACGAAAAAGCAGTTTCAACGAGGTTAGCACATTTCTTTTTGAGTTCCAAGTCTACGCACTCAAAACCATGCAAGTGCATCCGATCATTCTCGTAGCTGTTCTGTAACACGTATGCTTTCTTACGTATCCCACAGAGCCCTCCGCTTCATGAACCCAGTTATATTTTATATGATCCTTCTGATGGCCCCTTTAGGCTATGCCGCTCTGAAGCATTGAGATGACGAAAGTTCGTGGGGGCTGCACCTCTGCTTTCGAAAGATGAACCAGTCATTCCACACTGTGCTTACTGGCTTTGTATTGAGTGTGACAAATCCGACAGACCTGGACTGCCTTTTTCAAGGAAGTTCGAAATGCAAGTATGTGTTATATTGGCTTCACATATCCCCACCACATATTGAGTGGGTATATCGCTGTACTTTTGATGCTATAACATATCTAGCGTACATCATTATTGAACACCTAGTGTGGAAAACTCGACACCTGCTACACAGTGCCAACAATTGTTTCTGCCTTTTCTTCGACTGCTTATTTTTCTTATATTATTTTAGTATAACCGTCTGATTTTTAATAGTCACAATTTTTCCATGGTTTTGGCGCACTATAGCCTGAGTTGCTTATGTGCCATTAAAATTGATTTATCATCATCATCTTTAACTGTCATTATTCAAATGAAGTGCCATGTTTCAGTTGGATACAATGATATGGCCAGATATATTTTTTGCTTTCGTTGGAGTTGCTCATTTCAGAAGAATAGTCACTGTGAAGTTTGTTTTCTGAAACATTAAGAGGACTAAAACCAAACACTTTCCTTTTAGGACATCCCTTATGCACCTGCATTTCAATTAAGATCTGTGTTACAAGAATGACAGACCACTCAACAGCGATGAACATTTGAAGTCGGAAGTGCTGGAACGAAGATGCGTTAATCTGTGTGAAAGGTGCTTTGTACGTGTCTGAGTCGAGGGCATAGGTCACAAGCTAATTTCTGTCTTCAGAAGAGGTGTCAACTATGCTCCTTCTATCTACTAACCAGCTCCACTTTTTAGGGTTCCCTGTAAACTAATGGAGCGCATCATATACCAACACGTTATTAACCATGTTGAGTCTATCAATTATTTTTTTAAAATTCCAGCATGACTTTAGAAAAGGGTATTTAGGCAAAACAAACATAATTCGATCACAGCATTTTAAACTGTCTTGATTTCTCGGTCCACGTAGATGCAGTATTTTTTTTATTTTGTAAGGGCTTTTCACACTGTGCTTTATGCTCACTTGTTGGCCACACTAGCCTCATTAAAATTTGATCCTGCTACCATTAACTGGATATGCAGTTTCTTGACTAACCCAAACCGTGCCAACAATTCGTGAGTAGAACCTATTATTTCAACACCATGCAGCGTTTGCCACGTTACATTTGCATCACATTTTAATCTGAAGCAAGGCCCTTGGGTGATCGGTCCTGCATAATTACACATCCCTCCGTTATGCAACACCACACAGTTCTTCAACCTATGACAGATAAATAAATACATTGCCAAGTAAATTGTTTACAAGGCTCATTACTCCATTTCACCACATTACCACAAGCAATTGTTAGAGTAGTGGCCCAGGGTATGAAGCTCGCCACTAACCGACTTAACACAACAATTGAGAACAAGGAGAGTGAACGTTACGTCGCCTATCCGGGTGGCATCATCGCTACAACAGAGAACAGTCAAAAACAACACCGAAGGAGTCAAATCAGTGGTGTGCATTCCTTTCATCCAAGGTGTTTCATACGCCATTTGAAGGGCACTCAGTCCATCAGGCATTAAGACTGTGCATATAAAGTTAAGTGCATAGACTGTGATGCCACCTACATTGGCGAGACAGACAAAAGACGTGGGGCAAGACTAGAAGAGCACACAAGGGACGTTGCCAAGCCTTCTAATGAACATGAAAGAACTGATGTTCTGAGGCTGGAACAACATAGAAGGGACATACAATACATACAAAGCCCGCTTAGCTCAATTGGTAGAGCCCTGGACCGGCAATCCAGAAGATGTGGGTTCGACTCCTGCAGCTGGCTAACCTTTTCAGTGACTTCTAATGCTGCTCAAACCAGGACCGAATTAGTCTACCATTTGCCTAAGGGACATGTATTTAATTTTGATGGTGTGGTAACCTTTGCACATGACTAGCGATATGGCCCTAGAAAGTTCTTAGAGCCCTGGTTTATCAGACGTGATGCATCAGCCTGTAATACAAAACGTGGCCCCCTATCGGATGTGTATGACGCCCTCTTAGATAAGTAGGCTTATGTGCTCGTCTTTCGCCTCTGTTGTACTGATGATGCCACCCGGACAGGCGGCAAAACGTTTACGCTCTGTTTTTAATCGTTGTGTTAAGCGGTGTTTTCAGTAAAGGATGTTACATTATGAGGTCGTCACCCGGCATTTGAAATATATTTTCAAATAAAGTTGCTGCTTTAGAAAGCTCATTACATTGTAGAAATCATTCTTATTGCCTATTGCTTAGGGGATACCGTTCTTGCAGTCACATGAGGCACTGAAGGGCCAATTTCAAAAGTAAAGGCAATCTGATTTATGTTCTTGCCGACATGCAACAGCGTATGCACGAGGTAGCTCCATTTACAGGAGCCTGAGAACACTCAAAGCAATTAGTGTGAAAGCATTATACATTGTGTGCAGCATTATATATTTGCTTTTGCTAGGGCAACCAAGAAGGATGGATAGAAAGACAGTTACAACCTGTTTCCACAAAAGACACTCAGATGCATTAGCAATTTCCTCCAAGAGAGCTAAGGCTTTTCCAGATTACCAGAACATGGGTACCTGATTGTAGATAACAAGAACTCATACACCAGAGGTCAGTGTTATACACCGAGTCTTCACTGGGCACTGTCGCTGTTCCTCTCATAAGGTGCTGTCTATGAACCTGACGCCCACTTCTGGTTGCACTGCCTGAGGTAACTCCAGTATGCTTTCCCAACATGAATGGTCACAACTTCACAGCTTCTATGAGCAGTGTTGTATGATATGCTATGAAATATATATATGAAATGATGGTATGAAATATGCTATGCTATGAAATATATGGTATGCAATATGAAATGCTATGCCTTGACAGATTATGTTGATATCCTTCTTAAGGCCGTTGAGAGATGTTCCTTGCTCCCTTTATTCCAAACCGCACTATCAGACACAAGCCCACTTGCCACCAAGCCGATGAGTATTGCTTCACAGTCAGGGCAATCAAGGGAATCAATCACTGAGGCCCAGAAAAGCTGTTTTCTATGGGTGATCTGATCCAGGGCTGAGATATGAGTCGCCCCGAGAAAGCACCAGGGTTTCTTCGAATTTTATATGTGTGAGCTTTTTAATTTCCTCCTTCCCCCTTTTTTATGTAGTACCTGATTACTTTAGCATTGTACAGCTTTGGAGATTTAGGATGTGGAGATGATGTAAGAGGGTGAATTAGGCTTTAGGCACAATCAGGCAAAGTGTGACAACAGACCTTTTGAGAATGTTTATCTATCATTCACGCAAAGAGAAGGTAGGTATTACAATAGATGTTACATCTTTTTCTGGTTTTGATATTTATTTATTCATGAATATACCTCAAAGGCCCTCGCGTGCATTACATGAGGGGGACATCAACATGGGTCACTTAACAAATAGAGAAGTTACAAGGAACATGCATATTTGAAAGACAGACTCTGCTTTTCATTTGTTCATCAGTCTTGCTCAAGAAATTGTTCAGTGTACCACCGGTACACAATGTCACGAAAGGAGTGCTCATCTATCGTTCCGCAAGACTCATTAAAAAGGACTAGTTGTTTCAACACAACATATTGAAGTAATGAACCATGCATCATCCTGAGAGCTATAAGTCATCCTAAATACAGATGCTGAATTATTTTAAATGCGATAGGCGAGCTGTGCGAAGAGGTACCTTCAGTTAGGATGTTGGGTACTTGAAGCCTGTGGCAGTTTCTGTGTGGAAGGCCCGCCAGATCCTGTTCACTGCACAGGCCGGGATGACCATGCTCGTGGTAAGAGCACCTTGAAAACTAGCGATACGCAGTATATCCGTATCGTCTACGCAGATGCACATAAAATATAGTTTAGGCAAATAGGTAACCGGTCACAGTACAGGGTGTGTGTCGTGGCATTTCCACATGTACTTGAGAGCGACCGCAATTTATCTGCACACACCCTGTATATTACTACACATGCTGTATATTCTTTTAGAAACCAACATTTTCTTTTTTTTTTTACTTTCCAGTGAATCGAAAGTAAGAACACTCAATATCGCTAAAAACCTAAGCACAGGGCAGTACATAAAAAGGTGACTTAAGACACAGCACACTGACAATTACACAGTTGCCTATATTGCTTTTCTCCAATTCACAGTTCCGTATTGTGTCGTCTTTTATGTGTTGCGTCCTGTACTGGAGTTCTTTGCGACTTTAATGCAGGACCAAACTAATTTTGAGCGCCCAAATTTTAACATCGTTCGACAGGACCACATGTGACTTACTTGTGAATGTGGTCGCTCATAGGTTAGCGCTGCCCACGGAATTCAAAATATGCCACCTTCAGGACAGTCGTATTGAGGCATAAAAGTTGGAAATCTTCGTGGGTTGTACGCACTGATATTGCTGTCATTCGGCTGCGCTTTCGAGCTCCTTGCAGCACAAGCATTTGATCTCCTTCGGCATTATGACACACCAGCCGCACCGGCACCTTAAACAGCAAGTACGCATTAAATATGAGGACACGAAATTTCAGAGAACGTTTACATGTTCGATCACAGTGTGCGTTAAAAAGCTCATCGCTTACCTGTCTGTCGAAGACAGGCAACTGATCCTGTTTGCTTAATCTGTGACCGATGTTCTAGAGCTTTGACTTCGGCTCGCATTTGCGGCATCGGCGATGTTTCGAAAGCGAGGCTCCCGAACTGTTAAGCACACAGAATTTCCTTCCCGATCGCAGAAAAAAGTTCCGGGCTCGAAGCCTCCGCGTTTCTTGCTTCGACGTCCATATTGAAGGCGGTAGAGTATCGCCTGTTGCGATGAAACTCCCCACTCTCCAAGGCCGAAAATAAAGTTGTTGTTGTTGTTGCTTTCCGGATGTCGACTCTCTCACAGAACTTCCGGTCCGGGCGCCCAATGAAACATCAACCTCATGTTTTCGTCACGCACACGGAAACTGGCGGATATCCACTACAAAGAGGCTAGATTTCGGCGCCGATTGCGCGAGTTGAGGAGGAAAAGCCAATCTGGTTTTCAGCTCCCCGTCTTGCAAACTTTGCCGCCGCGCACAGCCAAAATATTTCGCGTGTGGCTTGGAGCCATATTATACCTTCGTAATATGTAGATGCAAACGAAAGATTTGTTAAACTTCTGGTCAGAGTCCCTTTAAAGATGCAGGAGAACAAGATCCATGATATGATATACAAGTGAACGTTGTGCGAGTCTGCCGATGGAGAGCAGGCCAATTCCCCAACACCCGTTCGTGACATCAAAAGACCTTCTATCGATTGTGTCCAGGGTTCTTCGGAGCGCCTGCCGGGGCCTAGAAAATAGCGATCACATTCTTTCAGAATATGCTTCGGATCTACTCTCAGGCTACAGGTTGAGCGCATCAGGGATGTTGCAGTACCAATTTTGTGAAGAAACTCGCTGAAACTCTTGTTTAAGCTCAGTAATCACTGAAGGATTACTGAACACATGAAATGGGCAACACCAATCTCTTATGCAAAAAGAAGGTTTTTGGGAAGGTATACGTGCGTGCCTCTTTTGCTCGGATTACACCCAAGCCGGTTCGCAAACATCATCCTATTTGGCAAAAATCCGTATTCTCAAAGTTGTTGTGGAGAAATCCTTTCTTTTGCACGAGACGGAGTTCTATTTCATTATTCCTCCTGCGAAGAAAATGAACACATCTGGGCGGAAGTTTACTCGCAGAAAAGGGGATGCTGAAAAGCGAAAATATTTTCGACGCATGAACACTGCGCCGGTGCCTTTGTCGCGCAGTGCTGCACAGTCTTTGAAATTCACCAATAACATAAACCAGGATTTCTCTCTTGTCGGTACCCACAAGCAAAAACTTGTGTCAAGGCATTCCTTTTTCCGAGAGTGCGGATGATTTGCATTTGTACCCGTACCCGGCTTTCGTATCCGTGTAATATACAAGAGCTAGAAAGCAGCATTGATGCAGACTTCGCAGGCTGGTTATACGGTCAGGAGAAATTCAGTCGGAGACAGTATGTAACTAGGTGATTCATTACTTACAATACAATTAAATAACGCTATAATTAGATGTTATCGACGGAATGGGAAACACTAGAATTGGAGCCAGTCCTTATTAAAAGCAACCATCTTTTGAAAAAGAAAAATCCCGAAACCAGCTTGTATACTTTGATGTGTCAAATACCAAATATTGCTACGCGAATGTGCTGAAACCGAAGCAAGCACGACGCGAGCTCAGGAAGAACAACAACCTAGCCCAGTTTACAAAGCTACGACAGCTCGACAGCAGCTACACAGCTACGACAGCTCGCCCCTGCACAAGAGAGAGGGTAACGTTTGGAGTAACCACGCGACGAACTCTCTGTCCACTGATAATGCAGTAATAAGGGGGTATTAGCAGTACAGCATGGTACCCCACGGCACGGTCACGACACCATGTTGATGAACAAGGAGACGTAGAGACAATCATAATTCGTGGTAGTGGTGGTGGTATGATGTTCTTAGGAAGAAGAGTGAGGTCTCCCTTCTCATACAAGGCGGCAAGTTTGACTCCATCGTGAAAGGAGAAGACGAGAAGGGGGAGTAAAAGAGAAAGGATGGAGGGTCAGAAATTAAAAGAAATTAGAAATTAGAAACGTAGATATAAAGAAATTAGTAAGAAGGGAGGGAGAGAGAAGGAAAGCGTTCACGACAGTCCCACAGAGGAAACGAAAGCTAGGAGCGCGTCTCGCGCTTTTCTACGAATATGGGTGGGACCCTGCGAATACGAAATCTCGTCTAGAGAGCCACAGGGAAGTGATAAGGCTCTGAAGCTCGAGGTGAAGGTGTCTCTGGCTGCTTGAGACTCTGCACAGTCCATGTTGATATGCGCCAGGTCGCCGAAACAGAAGCAAGTCTCACAGCTTGGCGATGACCCAAAGCCCAGTTTGTAGCGAAAGGCGGGTGTCATAACGTACTTGCATCGGAGTTGGTGGAGAAGGGCAGATCGCTTCCGGTTGAGATCCTTCACGGGGCATGGTTAGGAGAAGTGTCGCACTTCCGGGTAAGCAGTCAGATGGATTTCTCGAATGTACGCACAGAACTGCTTCCTATTATGTCGTGGGTCCAGAGGTGCAGGGACCTCTGGAGCAAGCTTGTGGTAGCTGTTGGCGATCCTGTCAGCTGTTTCGTTGCCAGATGTTCCTACGTGGGAAGGAACCCATTGAAAACCCACGGCAATACCGTTCTTGTTGAGTTGTTTCCATATCTCAAGTATGGTACGTGCTATGGGGTCGTCGATGCGGGGGTTACTTATCCGCTGAAGAGAGCAGTTGGAGTCTATAAGCACAATAGCACTCTTCTCTGCGACGTTGTGTAAGAATTCCAAGGCCTGCTTGATGGCTACGAGCTCGGCTAACGCTGAAGACACTTGCTTGCTTGCTTGGTATGGGTTATGGAAGGTCAGCCTTCCTCGCGGAGGCTTGTGTGGATGCGACCGCCCCACGAGTGCTCAACTGCAGGGCACCAGAACGCTGCCGTACTACTCCCGGTAACGGGATTGGTGGACCCGCCGGTGTAGATTTCCAGTGCACCCTCCTTCTTTTCCAGGATAGCTTCTTCTACAGGCGCCTTTGCCACAATGCTTGGGACATGTGACTTCTTTCTGACACCCCGAAGAGAGAAAGAGCATTGCGGTCCCTGCCAAAGAAACGGTGGCTCTTCCACTCTGGAGTTCGGCCTAGGGCCAACAAGCATCTTGTAGGTGTACCTCCCCAGTTTCCTGAAGCGAGATCCGCGGTGGAGGCGTATCCTGCGGATGATCTTCCCAGCGTGTGACCTGTGTAGTCTGTCATACTGTCGAAACAAACGTTCAGCAGGAAAAAGACGAACGGGCATTGATCCCGCTTCCCCGTAGACAAGTTCGCTGGATGATTGCTGCAGGAGACCCAGAGCTTTTCTTAGGCCCTTACGCTGAGCTGCCTCGAGCTGAACTAGCCTTGTTGGTGGCGGCAGGGCGTATGGGTGGGAGAATGAACAGTATGCGGGAAAGGACAAGAACTTGTGTAGCGTGCACAACACCTTGGAGAAGCATCCCCAGTCGGTAACATGGAGTCGTTTCAGTACGCAGGTCCGCACAAAGCAAAGTATGCACAGTTCATGGCTGCAAATCTTCCAGTAACGTTGGCGTGTCTGTTTTCGCCTCCCTCGAGAAAAAAAACCCATCAGCCGCGGTGGGGAAAAGGGAACTGGGCGAGAAAAGAAACTTTGGTGCTGCTGGGAATCACAGTATCTGTGCAACGAATTTTAGACCACAATGTATCGTCAAAGCAATAATATTTCATCGATGCTTGCACAAAAGCTTTTGCTGCGAGATCCGGCTATCTCAAAGCTGAGGACCTCGCCGTCCTTACATTTCTGCTCGCCTCTACCAAAAGTTGCGCGATCATCAGCACAGTAGCAGAATACTTCTGCAAGCGACAGCACCCCATGTTGGCGTCCACAGAAGAATCCACGTGGGCCTCACGTTGATGTGTTACCTCCTTACTTGGAAGAGGGACCAATGAGATCGCTTCAGGGCAATAGGATAGAGAGGGGAACTCGAGAGCACCGCAGAGATTTGACCTACTTGCTTTCCGTACAGTCTGCTGTGGGCCTGTCACACTGGTGCGACACGACATCCAGCACCCTGCGACGCAGTCGTGTCGTGCAGAGTCGTTGTCCAAGGATGTCGCCGACTTACCGTCACACTGATGCGACACCACCGCGACGTGACAACAAGCCTGGTGTCGTACGCATAGTTTTCTCAGTGTGACATCAGACTTGATTCGACAGCCAGATGAATCACGTCGTACGACCGTGTCGTGCGACGTTGAATCTCTGCTCAAACATATGCGATCATCGCTGCAGTAAAGAGGCGCGTTCTGAGAGCGGAATGAACAGGAGGCCAGAGACAGGACACATAATAAACTGATTTACTTGAACATAACAATTGTAAAATGTTCGAGTTGTTTCAACGACATTATTTGGGTTACAGTTCTGACTTCAATAATGAACAGGCGGACCGACTGAATTGCCAGTGAGGTAGCGTTAAATGCATTAGTACAGGATTGAATTCAAGTGTCTTAGGTGTGTCGGGAGCCCCAACTACTGCGTCCCAGGCGGAGCCACCTGATGAGTTGATGCACGATGTCGGGAATCAGCGGTCACCACACACACGGCACACTCGACGCACAACCGTTCGCTTGCACTACTTGTGTCCAACCTTCCCGTCGTCTTTGCTGTCTTCCTGCGCTTTTCTTTTTCAAGCGTTTTTGGATTCTAGGAAGCACTGTCATAAAAACTATGGGCTGTTTCGAGCACCACCCCCCCCCCCCCCCCCCGAAAAAAAAAATTAACGTGAGCGCCGAACGACACTCTGCGGTTACAGCTGCCCTCCCGTTTTCCCGTTGCTCGGCTCTCGACAGAGGCCAGAGACTGCTCGTGGCATCATGGGCTTTCTGACGCCTTTTTGAGCTATGCGGACCTCGTTGGGCCTTTTCACGATTCTAGGTAAATCTTTACTGGCTTGTGCTTGGACGTTCACTTGATATTTGCAACTGCAACGGAGAACATATGTCGATGGTAGCTGAACAGGGTTTCACTTTTGACGTGGAAAAGATGCTCATAGAATTTATGAGAGGAATCCTTCCATTTGGAATCTCAAAGATCCCGATCGTTCAATCAGAACTATTACCGGTACCCATTGCGATCTTCGAGCTCAAGTCTTCGTAGTCAAGACGTTTGCGGCGCAATAGCCACGGCCGCGATCAAATTATCTGTTTCTCCTCGTCGCCTTCACTGCTGTGCTGAGCAACATAAAGAGAAAGCTGCAAATCTTAGCAAAAGTTGCGCGATCATCAGTACAGTAGGAGAATACTTCTCCAAGCGACAGCACACCCATGTTGGCGTCCGCGAGAAAGAGAAAGCGCGGCTAGCGCACCGTCCTCCGTCGCCATTTGCATTTACCTTGTGACAATAAAGTTTGCAACCCGCAAGTCCAGCCAGTGTGACGCGCGACAGAACACGACAGGTGTCGAGAGCAGTTCTCAACTGCATACGACTGGTTTTGTCGCACAAACAAGTCGTGTCGGGAGTTGATGTGTCTCGCCTGCGTGACTTGATGTTCGACACGACAAGACACTGAACTTTCGGTTGTCGCACAGACAAAAATCTTGCAGTGTCGCAACAGTGTGACAGGCCCCTAAGACTTCAAGAAACACCAAACAAGTTCAGCGATTGGGAATTTGGCAGCGCTCTCTCGTGAGTAAACTGTATTGCATGTCCTACCGTATACCACCTATTGAAAAGACAGATCGAATGGCTTACTGAGAAATACAAACTGTAAACTATGGCTCTAACTCTCTATGCAAATAAAAGCTCAAGGGACTTCTCACAATCGCGCAGTTGTTTGGGAAGATGGAGGCCGCCCTGGAGGAATTGCGCTCTGAACTGAATAATAAATGAAGCGATGGCGACAGACGTGAGGATTGCGCTGGAAGAAGCTAATCAATATCGGAATTTCGCGAAGCACGAGGAGACAAAAATCAATTAAGGTACTAAATAAGGATACCGTGCGATTGTGCAGATCACAGATACACTCTAAAAACGGTGACGGTTTTCTGACACACATAATCGGTTTGACACTTTTGTCTGCGTCAAAGTAAGCATTTGAAAAGTGTCACGAAACAAACTTGGCCTCTGCAACTACCACAGGAGAATTTAAGACTTTCGTATGTTTTGTAATTTTGTACTTTTTCGTAATTTCGTATTTTCTGGGGCCGTGACGTTTCAAGTGTGAAACTCGCAGAAGGTGCAAGTGTTGCTGGCGAGTGGTGACACACTGTTTCGGAAAGTGACTCCTTGGTGTTTTTTTTTTTTTTTTTTTTTTTGTTAGTCTGCAAATAATGGTAGTGGCAGGCCGACAGTCTAAGCAACGAACGCGCATGCGATTGCTAGCATTCGGGGCCGGTGCCTGGAAATGGCGTTTTCCACGAGTGATCGGACGTCCACATTGTCGGAACATTCCGAGGGATGTGCACGAACCACTCTTCGCAGTGATTTGCACACATGAGAATGGACACTTTGCGCTCTCTGTACCCGATGGTGCATGTGCGGGAAATCTTTCGTCAAGCATGTGTCTATCGGTGAATCTTTAATATGATTTCCATGAGTACGTAACTACGAGCAGACTTGTGAGAATTACAAGGGTCGTTCAAGGTTGATGGAAACTTTTATTTCTTTAAATGCATTGGAAAACGCGGGAAGCCGAATTACGTCAAACTAACTAACCAAACTACGTCAAACTAAACTACGTCAGCTTTTCAAACTATTCACCTTGCGCATCTAGACACCCCTGCCATCGCTGCGGCAACTCTTCGATGACTTTGGCGTAGAAAGAAGTAGGCTGCTTTGTAGACACTGAAGGACATCTTTCGGGAGGGCTTCATCTGTGTGAAACGTCCGTCCTCCAAGGCGCTCTTTAAGGGGCCCAAACAAACGGTACTCGATTGGGGCTAAATCTGGGCTGTAAGGGGCATGGGGCAAAACCTCCCAGCGCACTTCGGTCATGTTTGCTACCGACAAATTCCAAAGGCTTGGCATTGTCATGATGAATTTCCCTTCTGGACAACATCCATTTTGCTGCGAATTGCGCTTCGCACGGCACCTGTATCAATGTGGAGTAGCACTGGGCATTAATCGTGACCACATGCTCCAAGGTGTCCACATGGGTCACTCCGCATGTCCCAGAAGACACATGGATTTTCCGGCAGAAGGTTGCATCTTGCCTTTTTTTTTGGCTGCGGGGCTGCCTTATGTCGCCATGCCATGTTGCTTCTTTTTTTTTCTCTGGGGTGAAATGATGCATCCTGGTTTCATCATATGTGATAATGGATTTCATAAGTTCGTCCCCCCATTATTGAAACCGGTTCAGCAGCTGCTCAGAGAGTGCAGTGCTCGGTCCCTTCAGGTCACAAGTGGAATGTCGGGGGGGGGGGGGGGTATATTTATTAGACGAAAGGGAAAAGAAAAACGGGAGAAAGGCCAGCCAAAGGTCAGGGTGTCGGGGAATCCACCTTGTACATACTTTGCGGGGTAAGTGCTCGTGAATGATTGCCTCACACTGATGATGATGATGGTGGTGGGGGTGAGGGTTTTTTATGGGGCCCCGGCGACGGAGGCTATAATGCGCCAAAACGTTGTTAAAGTTGTCATCAGTGTAAAATGTCGGCAGTGTCCATATTGCTGGCACTAATATTACGCTGGGCTGAAATGTCCCGAACTGTTAGTCGCCGGTTCACGAGGATGCCTTGCTCAACTGTTGCGGTGTTCACTGACGTGAGAGCTGTCGAACGAACGACTCCCAGTGGTTCATTTGTCGCCATATCTCGTCCTTAGCCAAACTGTCTGCACCATTCGCACGCTCTCTCCCTCGACGTCCTTCCCCTACTGTGCCTATAATCTCCGCAAAATCTCAGCTGGTTTGACGTTCCCCTTAACAAGGAACTTGATTGTGCATCGCTGTTCCACAGCTACAGACACACTGTTCGCCGCCATGATGCTGCACCTGCTGCACGTGTTGGTCCCGCGAGGATTGCACTTAGTCCTCCGAAATTTTTAGTTAACTAAATTTACTCATTGATTTTTCTTGAGCAAAAGTCTGGGTTAACCTTGAATGACCCCTGTGCATGGCTTTGCGCTGAAATATCAAAGAAAATGGTTTCTGCGCAGTCTGAGTAATCCACCTTGTAGGCAATGACATCTACTGCATGCGTGAAATATAAATTTATGTTCAACGTGCACCACATTCCATGTCCAATAATTTGTAGCTGTATCCACAGTGTACCCATGAATATACAATCAATCGTTAATGTGTTTAAACTCGATGCCACACTGCAGTGATCATGAACAAAGAAAAACGTGTCTCTGCCGGTGCCGTTTTTAGCCCGGGAGAATGGACAGTGTGTTGACCGACTCAAAATCTGTACTGCAAGCTATTGAAGACACCGGCATACGAGGCTCGTTCGCACCCCTGGTGACGGACGTGTTAATGGCTTACCAGCATCTGTATGAAGTAGGACATAAGCTTCTCTAGTGGGCTCCAGCCCATTGTGGTTTAGTGGGGAACGAGCCATCATCCTGAAATAAAGCTGTTGTTGTTGTTGTTTTGGTATCGTGGGGAACGAGCAGGCTGACACCGCCGCAGAAGCAGCTCTCTAATCTAGGAGACGGGTGAGTATTGCGCTGCTGAGCAGGGACCGTCGTTGCATTCTTCGACGACTCTGGCACCCCTGGCTCCCCGCTAATGGAAAGCTGACTTTCTCTTCATTTCTATGCTTGCCAGAATTGATAAAAACGCTCCCTTTCCGGATACCACGAAACATCTCTCGTCAATACACTGCATAAATTCATCGGATGCGACTCATATGGCTTTGACAGCTCCGTGACGTTGTCGCTTGAGACAAGTTGACTCTCCAGGATGCCGCCACTATGGTGGTGATATGGGAGATCGAGAGCACATCCTTCTCCATTGCCCGTACTGTATACCAACCTTTACGAACCATACTCTCAGTGTGTCTAAATCAGCTGGACTCTCGTCCTCTCACCATGTCAAAATTGCTTGGTCCATGGCTAAATCCAGCCCACCAACGCTCTCCCCTGAAAGCACTGCGAAACTCTTTGGACACCGCAGGACTTCGGTCCTCACTGTGAGGCGACTTATTATTATATTTCGCCGCCTTGACGACAGCAATGGGGTAGAGTATAGCCCAGAGAGAGGAAACTCCCCAATCATCATCACTGAGGTACTCCTGAGGAGGTACACTCTAGGGAAAAAAGGTAGAATTTTCTACCCATCTCGGTAGAGCTATACTGAGAGAAAAAAGAAACTACAGAGTTGAAACTGTCGTTCTACCAGCTTGGGAAAGAAATTCTACGCTTTTTTTTCTGTTTGTTAGAGGAAACGTGAGAGAGAGGGAAAAGGGCTTATCCCGCGGACGAGAAGGCTCGCGTGCATTGTCCCGAGATGGTAGATGAACAGTCGTTCTACCAGCTTGGGTAGGGAATTCTACATTTTTCTCTTAGAGTACAGTCCTGCATGCGGCCAACACGGCCTGTTAAAAAACGAAAGCAAGCTGCACGAAGAAGCGGTGCTTTCCGATGAGACATTTCTTTCTTGGAAGATGAAAGTCACTGAAAAGGTTAGCCAGCTGTAGGGATCGAACCCACATCTTCTGGATTGCCGGTCCAGGGCTCTACCAATTGAGCTAAGCTAACCCGCCTCTCGAGCGACTTTCGGGGTGCGTCATCTGAAGGGACGACAAACCAGCCACTCACTCTCACTCACCCTCCTTTCACTCTTACATTTTTTGCTCACTCATACACACATTCATACGACCTATGAATGTATGTATGAGTGAGCAAAAAATCTTCCATCGTTGATTTCTTAGGCAACTTGAGGCTTTGTTTGTATCTGTCCCTTCTATGTTGTTCCAGCCTCAGAACATCAGTTTCTCTCTTATTTCTTTCTTTTTACTTTTTCACTGCCCTGGCACTTTTTTTTAAACCTTCCTCAGTTCTCTCCATTCATGCAGAGTGTACTGCTCACAACACATACCATTTGCCGACCATCTGCAATTATAGCGTTCACCATGTTGGGTTTGATTTTATTTTCGGAAATAATGTCGTCTCACACCAACACTGCCACCAAGGAAGGCGGCGGTAATTGTTTTCTCAATTGAATGGTTCTCTGCAATAACGACGTATCGAAAATGTGGACTTTGGAGAAATACAGGGACACCTGGAAATTATAAAACTTTTTAAACCTGGAAAATACTGCAGCCATCTTCAAATGCAGCAGTTAAAGGTACTGTAAAGCAGTAGACAAGCATTTTATGCCGGCGATGTGACTAGAGACTTTGTAGCTTCTAAATACCATATGCGGAACCATACGACCGACAACGGGCTATAAATGTTTTTAATTTGCCATGAAAAACGCGGCGTAGTGGAGCAGTGCGACGCCTGGTGTCAAACAACCCCATGTACAGCGGGCAACACTTGGTATTACACACTATTACATCGGAACTTCGTTATTTTAGTAACCATATTATTAGTTTCCCTGTTTCCCTATGCATTCTGAAACCCCTGTTCACAGTGTTTTTTGCGAAGTAACCCAGCGCTGGCCGCTGTTCGATGGAGGCTCTCCCTACATCACTGCTGCGCCTGCGAGCTCCTTCTGTTCGCGGCCTCTTTCGAACGAGCAAACTCTCTCTGTGAACCTCTGTGAACAAACAAGTCCCGACGCTGTCTGGCTTCTTGAACGTCTGATACATTTTTTTCAACGGCTCAGCATTTCATTTCAGTTCGCTTATCCGTTTATCCTCAGATGGGGACCGTTGTGTGGATTGCAAGGGCGGATTTTATGGTGGATTGTTATGCCGGGTCCAGTGTTATACGCATGCAATGTGGTTGCCGCCGTATGTGGCAGGAGTACGGATTCATTTCGAATACCTAGTACAGTGTTGCCCGTAATCTTTAATTGTAATTTTCTAATTAATTGCACCTTCGATTGAAATGAAACTTGCGCAGTTTTTGTCCTGGTGGCTTGGACTATCGAATAGCCACACTAAATGACATTTGATCGGTGCTGTTTTACAGTACCTTTAACGTTTTTTCGCACTCCGTGTAAAGTAGATCTGTATTTACCGATTTCTAAAGACTTGTCTTTAAAACGATGCAAGTTAGTTTACATAGCTACTGCTAACGATGATGATTGTAGTTCGCACAAGTAACTAAGGTTATAATGTGCCAAGATAGAGAGAATAGCAGATAGGCTTTCAATCGTTCTTTCTGAAATGAGATAAAGTTTCCCATCCTATTTGTCCTTCGTTTTTGCCTCGCGCCATGGCATGGATGTACACTATGCCCTGTCTACAACACATGTCACCCTTTTGTGTGTGTGTTTTCTTTACCAAATAGCCCGATTCCGTTGACAGCCATTTTGTACTTATTACGTCACACACAATGCGACGTGGAAAACTTGTTGGAGCTTTACTATTGCATTTATTCTTTATCCCTATATCAACTGAAATGTGTATCATTTTAACATTTTTCTCTAAAAATGCAGGGTCCTCCGTCGCTTACAAAATGTAGCTACCTCTTTCGAAGTGGTATACATGATAGATTTTCATTAGCACTCCTATGATTCAATTTATGATATTGCAGCCAGTGTGTTTACATTTTGCAGTGGAATGTAATACAATTAAATACTTTTCCCATATGACGGCGCTGTCTTACTCTACTGAGCATGACTGGGTATTTCCTACAGATTGGAAAGTGTCATTATATCGCACTAGTGTTACTTTGAGCATAGGTGACGCATCTCTGATGTTAGTACTCAGTGTAAATCAGTTGCAATATCGTGACACTTCCACACCTGTGACATTTCGTGCACGCGCGAAAAAATCTTATGACACATGTATCAGGTGTCCCAGTCATAAGCGTCAATATCTGACACTTCACAAAAGCGTCACTTTTTGAAACAAAAATTACGTTTAGATAAACCTGGTCTTCAGCAACAACAAGATGATCAGGAACGACTTCGCCCTCTAGCCTTACCTTTCATTTTGCAGTCTACAACAATGCAGAACGCCAACGCCTGTTATAAGTGAGCAATAGCGTCTGAGCACTCGAATGTACCGTGCGAATTTTCGTGTCTGATTGGTGCGATATTCTAACAACTTATTGTACATTGCATGTCCGCCACACGATCATTTACCGACACAATAAAAGAAGGGAAAGGTGTTGCGCCATATATAAAGTACCGAAGCTGGATAGCCAAGATTCCCCCAATCGTCTGCAAGCATGAAGAATATCACGGCAGTCGAACCCTCGTTTGCTTTCCAGTTGTGCGGGCCCCAGGCTCCCAGTTTTCCCGACGCGATGGGCTTCATCCACCAAGGGGCTGTCGCGGTTAGGCAAAACAAGAGGGAGTTTTGTAAAGAAGGCGTCGATGTCTTCTTCCCACTATAATTGAAAAACCTCCAGGGTAACAAAACATGGACTCAGAGAAGCGTTATTGTGTTCCGCAACACAAACGCCGTCACAAAGACTTTCTTTTCCTCCTTTTTCCGCTGCTTTTTTCACCATTTGCTTGGGCCGCGGTCCACGACTTGTCGTACTGCGCGCTATCCTTTTCTCCCCGTTATCTTCAAGGCATGCACAAACGACAAAGTACACAGCGACATCCAGCATGTTTTTTTTCTTGCTTTTTTCTCCGTGGCAGCGCGGTTGCCACGGGGTCAATTGTGGGCATGTCTCATTCAATGACATCGTAGAAGAAGGATATTCTTCTACGATTACTCACGAATGCAGTGCAATGCGTGCGTCGTCCTCTCCAATGCGAACACAGCGCTGTCAGTGCCTGTGGAGCTCGGGACATGATGCCAACATCATGCTAATTAATTGCATTAATTGCCTTAGGAAATAAATTGCACGATGCAGCATTGCATGTGAATGATAGCAGACGCAAGTACAAATGGTTGATTTCACTGCATAGCTTCTAAGCTAAGAAGTGTGCGCCATGTTTGGTATTAATTATTGACGTAGAATACGTCATTGGGCTGGCCTCGCTTAATGTTAACAGTGTGTTTCAGCTAACGTGTCACAACAGTCTGCTAAAAGAATGTTCTTGTATTAAAATTATGAGGCCAACGACATTTAACTGCACGAAACTTTTGACACGTACGCCGAAATGATTTCATCCCATTTCATTTTTTTAAATTTATTCACTGGAACTATCGAATTTGCCTAGTTTCTGTAGATCTTCTTCTCCTTCTTTTTATTTCATTCTTCTTCTTCTTATTTTTTTGCCAAATTCTTGCCAGAAAGGAAGTGCATTGGTGGTGTACACAGATCCACGAAGTATGCTCCCTAGTGCAATGGTAACAGGTGGAAAAAATGTGCGAAGGTGGTGGATTGAGATGCGCGATTGCTGGGTCGCGCTCAGTGCTTCGCAAGTTTTTTAACGAACATGTTCCCCCGGTGGAAGAAAACGGCTGCTCGTTATCTTCCGTTTCCCATTAATCTCTCATGTCGGTTTCATACTAACGCGATATTTCTCCCGTTTGTGAAATGAGTCTGTGCTGGAGCCGCTTTTTTTCTCGGTGATCATCCGTGTGCTGACCGTGTTTGAGACGTTTGCTTGTTTTTTTTTGTGTGTGTTTTTTTTTTTCATTTTCTACAGGTTGCACTCGTGTTCATGTATGGACCATACAGACTACCGTATTTCCTCGCGAGTGGCGTGCTCGCAATGATAAATTTCCCCCACACCACATTCTACGCGATTTTCACGGAACAAAGTCTTCTTTAACTCCGTGCCTTTTCAAACTACACAGCCTCTTTGCCTCTCTGTTGACAAAGAACTGCGATTCAAACCTTACCTGCTTGCAATATTTCTTGTCGTTGATCATTTGTCACTGAAACGGCAGGCAAAAATGATGCTGTATGAATGTCTGAGAATCATATAGCATGAAATCAAGAAATGACAAAAGGGCTGGCCAAAAAGACGGACCTTACAATTACACAGAAACAGCAGAAACTGGTGTCTCGCCTATCTTGTAAGGACATTGTCCCTGAAGGTGGCCTATGTCAAAGCACACTCTCTTCACCTTCTTCGTTTGTCTCTTATTTTTTTATTGCCACCTGTTTTTGCGCATGTTTTTTCCATCCGCTATCATCTCACCAGGAAGCGTATTTTGTGGTGGATTTAGACAAATCCGTTGTGTGCTTCCTGTTTCTGGCGAGAAAAGCTTGCTTTAAGTTAACCCATTTCAGAGCTAAGTTGAAGGAAGTATTTTTTATCAACATTCCATGAACTCCCCCGTAGCACGCGGCAAAAGTTCGCCGATAGTAAATGCAGCTGACTCCCAAATTTTCAGACAAGCCAATTTTTCAAGACACTTGGGACTAGTTATGTAAAGCACCTTGTACACAACGAAACATCAGGATTTTTTTGAGTAGAACAAAGCTGCATAATCAGAGGAAGAATACGCGATGCAGACATCAACAGTACTCAAGACTGTCAATCTATGAACAACACCTTGTCATATATGTGTTCTCATTCACTGTTACAAATGCGAGAGACGAAACAAAATAGAGACCCCCTCCCAGCTCACAATGGACAAACATCCCCTCTCCATGAGGAATATCCACGGCGCACAGCCGACATAGACGTCACAAAATCATGTAATATCAGCGAGAAGCCCAGGCGCAGATGTTATTCGTGACACAGAACAAAAAATGTATAACTTCGGCCGTTAAATCGTTTTGCCTTCTTTCCGCGTGTAGCCTCTTTGAAACCGTTAAAAATAAACGCTCAAAAATACACGCGTAACTATCCACCGTTAAAAATAAACCGTCCATAATATACGCTCAAATAAACCCATGATAAAAATGAACGGCGTAACTATCCACCATTAATAATAAATCGTTAAAAACCTACGCTTAAAAATATATCTGTAAAAAGTGAAGTGAAACCGGCTCTCAGTGTTATGCCCGCACCCCCCAAAGCATGGTAAACTCCGAGCAATGGACTTGAGCTAACTTCGATCATACGGCCAAGCTAGCCTGAACTAACACAAACAAACCGAAATTAACCTAATATAACTTGATCTAACGCGAGGCAGAATGCAATCAATCCGCCTCCGTGCTGAATGATGGAGCGACATCGAAACAGTTTATTCTTAATGGTGGATTCTTAACCGGGGACATTTAACCGGATATTTCAACCGGTTGATTCGTCCCGATTTATTTTTAACCGTGTATTTTTGAAGCGGTTTGCTAATGATTTATTTTTAAGCAGTTTATTCTTAATGGTGGGTTTCACGTACCTCCATTCTTTCCTTGTCTTTCGTTTAGATTCCGTAGAAATGATCGTATTGTCGGTGAACGTGATAACGAGTTTCAGACACCTGCATCCATTACACCTTCATACATTATTGGCTAGATATTGGCAATACTGGTCTAATATTGGGCCGGCAGCTTGTGCTCGTTGGGATTTTTACGTGGCATCCCGATAGATAGACAGACCAATAGTTACAGAAAATGTGCAAATGTTTACCATATTTGAATGTTATGTAGTAGGGAAGGAATGCCTATTGCCTCCAAATGAATTATTATGTGGCACATAAATAAGCCGAAAGAGAGCACCTGGACACCCTACACAGCCAGCGACTGCAAATATATACCGACGGCTTCCGGGGCATCTCCACAGCAGCACTATTCCTCCCTTCCTCCCTCCCGGCCTCCGCGGGCATCTCCACAGCAGCACTATTCCTCCCTTCCGAAAACATCGAACACTTCAAGCTTCCCCACGAAACGTCGTCCACCGAAGCGGAGCTTGTAGCCATTCACGATGCACTGAAGCTTGTATCCTCTCGACCACCTGCAAGCTGGACAGTCCTCACAGACAGCAAGTCGACGCTGGATACACCTGACCGTGCATAACCTCCTCGTCACCTCCGGCCACTCCGTGTGGTTTCAGTGGGTGCCAAGCCACATTGGCTTGCCGGGAAACACACGTGCCGACGCAGCAGCGAGGCACGCTCATGGCGCAGCTGTGTGCAACACTAGGTGCATTCTTTTCGCTTGCACCTCCTGCACCAGATCTGAACTGGATTATTTGCGTGCTGCACTTTCCTGTTGAAAAGAAAGGTATTACTAATAAACTTCCTTTCAGCTGGAAAGTGCAGCTCCCGAAAACCCGTCTTGCGTGGAGTCCAAAGTAGTGCAGTTTAGTGCAAGTGAAAAGAATGCGCTTACTGTCATCCTGTTATCACCCTCCGCCTGCCAAATACACATCCGCCGGCGCTTTTCCTTCGACATCCGCCTTTTCATGGAAAACACTGTCGCAGCCAACACCTTCCTCCACCGCATTGACCCGAAGATGGCCTTCACTGTGTTGGCTGTCTCGAAAGGAAGAGTCAGCTCTCCATCGTGTTCGCTTGAATGTTGCCCGTACTCCATCGTTCCTCTTCAAGATCAAGCAGCGTCCCTCTTCGGCATGCCCCTCCTGCTCCACCGACGCCAACACCCATCATTTACTCTTGACCTGTCCAAGATACGCCGCTCCTCGGACTGCACTCATGCACCGCCTGTCTGCCCTGGGGCACAGAGACTTCTCTTTGGCCACCCTACTAGGCCCTGTAGGGCAGAAGCAATGGGCTGTTACCAGAGCGCTATTATGCTTCCTGGGTGACTCTGGGCTCCTAGACTGCCTCTGAGCGATCGTGCACTCATGCCCCCTTGCTGCCCGTGCGCCGCTTGCGTCTTTTTCCTTTTCTCTTTCTGCTTTTTTTCCTTCTTTTTTTTTTTTACAAGGACTAGCAAGTCGACTGCTGTCTGGCTGACCATTCCTTTTTGCCTGCCTTTTTTTTTCTTAATAAATATATCCCCCCTCCCCCCGAAAGAGAATACTCCAGACCTCGCAGACCTCGCGACATGAGATATTTGTAGGTTCGTCCTAATTAGAGTCACTAAATAAGGTGCAGAGTAGCGACACTGAGCCACGCCAGCGAGCGGGAACGCTATCTTGGGTCCCGGGCGGCTGCGTCGCCTAGCAACGGGACGCCAATCTTCCCCTTCTCCACCGGAGAACTGCGCGCAGCCGAGCCAGTTCGCAACCGAGGAAACCGGTTGTTGATGGAGGGGACTCAACATGGACGGCGCGTTCTTGGAAGGAGAAACCACGTGACATGATCGGGGATCAACCGAGGACACCGAACGGCGGCTCCGGCGCGGAAAAGGAATGCGATACTCTGTACCCCTATTTAGTGACTCTAGTTCCAGTCATGTCCTCTAGAAAACTCTCCCTGGAAACCTCTGGAGAGATCCATATTCCACCCGGAGCCCCGTGTGCAACCGACTGCTTATGCACGTAGAAAGGTGTTTTATGTTGAGTTGCATTTTTGTGAGCGGCCTGCACTATTTACTTATGCTATCGTGTCTCTAGATGATAATAATAATAATTCCGGGCTTTACGTCGCGACACAACTGTGACCATGAACGACGTCAGAGTGGTCGGGTCTATGGATTAATTTTGCCAACCTGAGGGTTCTTTAACGTGCGCCCAAATCTCGACACACACTACACAAGATTTAACGACTCTCGCGGAAGGCGGCGTGTCTGAGCAACTTGTACCCTTCCACCAAGGTGCTACCGTCCACGGCGGGTTAGAACCCACGATCTTTGGATCAGCGTGCGGACACGCTACCGACTGAGCCACCGAGCGCGGCTGGCCTTTACATGTTCACGACCAATCTCGGAGGTTTATCACCTGGCAGGTTGGGTTGAAGTACGTAAGAGGATTGCAATCAAATGTTCTCACGTTCATCGTTATGCACGAGTCGACTAGCAACGTGCTAGGTACGGTTCATTCAACAAAATCTCGCAACAACACCCACAGACCTATCAACAACACCTATAGAATCGCTCCAAGAAGTGGTTCATATGCTATGGCATGGTACTTTCACTGAAGCAGTGTTCACTGCCCTGATTGTGGTGACAAGTACAAAACATGCGGATAATCTCATTATTTTGATTGCACTATGGACTGGAGACCGTGGACACTAGAGCTTATTTCTGTGCATCCTCAACGGCTTTTCTCTCTCTCTCTCCTTCAAAAATACCATTTTGTGATGAGTGTATGAACTCTATGTTGCTCTAGATAATTGTCGGTCACTTGTAAATATGCGGGAATATGGGCGGACACTGTAAGCTAGCACATTAGCTGAAAGAGGCCATCTCTGCGTGAAGTCCGGAAAGAAAACGTGGTCTCTACTGAATGTAGCTATGGTAACCTAGAATGGGTAAGTCTGGCCCGCCATAATACAGCTATAGCGGGAATATTGAAGAAGATACGACCCCGCCATAGCACTCCGACAATAACAATTTATGCTGGAGATATATGCTTCGTCGTAGAAGTGAGGAACAAAGGGAGGATCCCGGCCACGGAGCAGATAACGCCCCAATGAATCGTTGAGAGCCCCGAAGAATGGGGAGATATAAAGGAGAAGCTGTCGTCTACAGGACACAAGTTACATCATTCCCAAGGCTCATGACAGTGACAGAACTATGGCAGTCGCGTATCTGCAGGATTATCCAGGATAGAGCACGGTATTTCTTCTGATCTGCATCGAATACCCCAGAAATGACAGGCCCTGAAACTTTCCTCAGCGAAAAATGCGGCGCCTGAAAATCGTGTCAACTATTTTCCGATTCCGGATTTGTTTCAGTGAAGTATGCGCTGTGTCCTGTTCTGTAGTCTATTCCGCCATTTTATTCAGTTGTTTGGGCACCGGTTATACTTTGTAATTAATTCTATAATACGAGGGTGGATCAAAAAGTAATGCCCCTTTGCGTGAAATTTTTCATGTACTTGAGCAACTGTGAATGTTTATGTACGATGTTGTAGAGGTGTCTTTACCCTACAGATGTATGCTTTTGTTTCTCAGATTGAGTGATTACAACCATGGATTGTAGGCTAAGACAAAGAGCAGAACTAGAGTTTTTGACAAAAGAGGGACAAAACGCGCATCTAGAGAAATCTACAGCCGGCTGAAGAGGTGTTATGTGGATGTCGTGGTGGACATTAGCAATGTTAGGTGTTTGGTGAAGTATTTTCGAGAAGGGGAAACCGAAATTTCAGATAAGCCAAAAAATTCAAGACTGCCCGATCGACACAGAAGGTGGTGACAACAGTGTTTTGCAGTGATGGCCACTAACTATAATTCTACAGTAGTTGAACTATAACTACTAGCTACTTCGCGACGGAGCAGTTTAACTAGTAGTTCAACTACTTTTCAGGGGAGGTAGTTAAAACTACTTATTTAACTACTGCAATGTATTTTAACTATATTTATAACTACTTAACGTTGTCCATCAACACCAATCACATTCCATGGTGTTCTTGGACATGAATCACAAGCAGAAGTGAAGGTTTAGTACACATGCACGGCACAATTGCTCTGCACCTCCGTTCTCATCAAACAAGTAGCTCAAGGTAAAAGTCGGAAGCACAATCGTGCCGTAAAGCTGGCGGCAAAATCGGAAGTAGTTGGCGCCTGCATTAACCTAACTACTGTAGTTAACTACTCGAAATAGTAGTTTAACTAGTATAGTTGCCATTACATTTCTGAAGGTAGTTCATAAGTACCTTTTAACTACAATCAGGTAGTTTAAGTAGTATTTTAACTACATGTAGTTAACTACTGGCCATCATTGGTGTTTTGGGACACGCAGGGCGTTATTCTCATCGACTTTTTGGCTGGGCGTCACACAATCAACAGTGAAACCTACGTTGCTAAGCTTAAGAAGCTGAAAAAGGCCATCAGGAAGAAGAAACCACATCAAGACATTCATTCCATGCAGCTCATCATGATAATGCACCACACACGTCATTTCTCACAACTCAGCCGATTACCAAAATGGGATGGTCCGTTGTACCTCATCCACCGTAAAGCCTTGTTTTTGCACCTTCTGACTTCTGCCTGTTTGGGCCTACGTGGTTTCAGATTTGATCACTTGGATGAAGAGAAATCAGCTGTAAAAGCATGGGTCAGTGATGAATCTCAAGAATTTTTCTGAACTGGATTTGAGACTTGGGTTCAACGGTGGCGTAAATTCATTGAAAGTAACAGTGATTAAGTTGAACAATAGCTTCGTGTACAGGAGACTTCAGTCTATAACATATGTAAGTTTTGACTGGATCTGTTCATTGATAAAGTTGTTGTGACTGAGGAAGCATTACTTTTGACCCACCCTCGTACATATTCACTAGAAATGTAACGACAAAATTGCACGTTATGCTTTGAAATTGTCAAAACACAGCACAATAAACATCATCAGAAAATTTCTACGGCTACGAAACTACGGAACCCCGCATACACATGATGCTCAGCAGACGCTATAGGCCATTGGGACTATTAAGGGGAAAGCGCTTTTCTTTATTTCCGCAATACATTTACAAGTAACTTGACCAGGTTGAATATTTTATATAAAATGTTACATAATGTGACTCCCAACGAAATAGTTTTGTAGTTATACTCTTTTTATCGTTTTTATATTCACTACAAACCACATACTTTACCTTTAGCCCTGTATTCAGATAATTTCATCAGGAGGCAATCCGAACACTAAAAACGCAAACAAAAAAGGGGGGGGGGGGGTGATGCGCCTTGTTCCCATTGTTGCCATCAATAGGAAGGCACAGTTGCTCGTCCACGGGGTCGGCGTTCACGAATCCAGTTCTTTACAACATACACCTCTCAGTATGGTCCGAGATGCGATCAATGTAACGAAGCGAAACCAATCCAGCAGATCATAAATTTTCGCTCATCATATCATAAGTCAAACAAGAGGCAAGAGCAATTGTGCTGCGGCAAGCATACACCTGCCGGAAGGATCTCATTGGTCTCAACTGCCCAAACGAGAGCTGAGTATTGCTCAGCCCAGAGCGAATCCAATTAGCTAATTGGTTTTGTGGTTGACGCACACTATACCTGTTGGACGAGAAGGTAACATTGATGACTAAAAGGATGTTATTAGGAACTCTGCTCCTTGGTTATTAAGGGGACTCTCGCAACCGTCCTGGTCGATTCCGAAACTACATTGGCGTGTTACACCTCGTTGATCACCGGCAATAACACCAAAAAAGAGACACGAAGTAGCGGAGTAGTTTCTGCGCAATTTGATGTAATGCATGAAAAGAGCAGACGACGGATGCTAAGAGTATGCCGTAATCCCCTCTCTGGAAATCGGAGAAAACGTCACTCAGACAAGGCCAATTGGAGAACGTCCTTTGGCGCGGGCAAGTCCAATCAGGGAACGGCCGAAGGGCCTTTGGCGACCGGCGGGTGGGTGGGAGGGAGGCCTCTGCAGGTCGCGGAGAGGCTGTGGAATGTCACTTCCGGGTTATCGTCGGGTATGTTCGTACAGCCAGGAGCGTAACACAGGGCTCGACGCGACATGGTCGCATCAGAACTCACATTGATAAGTGAACGTCGAAGTATTTACCGATGTATTTTTACTTTGTGTATTGCGGTGCGATGCGTACGCGAGGTAGACGGTCTCGGAGACAAGTCGCCTGTGATGATGATGTGATAACGAAAAATAAAAAATAAAAAAGGGGATGTGAGCTTCGACGAAGTCGAACTGGCTACCCCATAGTACGCTCACACACAGAAAGTACAAACAGATGACAGATGATGAACAGAGATGATGATGATAAAGTTCAACATGTAGTTCAAAAGTTTCGACCAAGTTGCCTGTTCTGCGCTCCCATTCGTGCTTGGCTTAGAATGGTTTTCAGAATCTGACTATCGCTGGGGCTTCCCTTGCTGAAGAGGGAGTGTGACTCCTTAAAACGCGTTTATTTAATATGTAAGGTGCTTTCGGAAGAGAAACTGTGCCAAGTAGAGTATGAAGCGGTGTCGAAGCGATAGTCCCTTTAACGTGTTCTGCACAACATTACGACATTGACTTTCGTGACGATGCAACCCCTGCGTGGGAGCCTCCTCTTCTCTCCGTGGTGGGCTGCGGACGCGGAGCGCCCTCTGGTGTGCAGAATTAATTCACAGACTGTGGCGTCGCCCATGATCATAGTGTCTCGCGACGTACAGTCGCGATTTAGAAAATTTTTTTCATATAAGAGGACAATATAGATACGATACCTTTCAAGTCATGGGCGACAACAAAGCAGGACGTTTTTCGGTTGCTGTACTATTGCGAGCGATAATGGATCTTCGAGCAGCGCCTGTATTGTGAAGTGTGCAGTATCTAATGTCTACCAGGTCTGGAGTCTTTGGTAACCGTATGTCATTGCATTGGTTTCGTGTCGGTATTTTGAGTTCCTTAATACCACAGTTCGTTATCGTTACAGGTATTTCCGATGTTGAGCCGTCCTATGTAGCAAAACAAGAGGTGGCTTGCAGGAAATGACACGAACGCAAGCTGCACACAGAGATCACTCTGATGCTCGTAAATAAGAGGAGATTACACATATTTATGACTCGGCGGTATAGACGCCAGCTCAACACGTGTCCCCCTATACTGCGAAATCCAATTACCGGAAAGGAGCACATTCTGCTGCGGATAGTGTATCTCGGGCAGTAGTAGTTCCAGAGAAGGACTTCTTATGCATGCTTCTGGTCCATATTCAGCGATCAGGAATGCTTCATAAAGTTATCTGCTATAAGCTAGCCTCCATAGGTTCACCTCCGTTTGCTCGAATCCGGGTGAGCATCAACACTTCTTGATATGTATGGACACGTGATCGGATTGGTAGATCTTGTCGCCAAGCCGTGCTCACGAAGTCCTGCGTGTGGGCATCTGCCTGTCTATCCGATGTGTTTTCTGTGGGTGCTTCTTTTGTCCGTGCCCTTTGCTGCAAAGCACCTCTTGTTATGCATCCATTACAAATAGCCTACATGATGGCCTCAGTGCGTCCTCTGTAGGTCTGTAGGTATTTATGAGCAGGGACATAGAGTTGACCCTCACTCATATGACACGCCTGAATCGGCATACTTACGCCTGACGACCGGTTTTTGGTCACCTTTGTAAACCATGTCACTCCACCGTGTTAATACGAGATTTACGTTGAACAAGATTTATTGCACAAATTTAGGACGAAGACATGTAGTACAATAGGAATCTCTCACATGTAGCTTCGTCGGAATTACACGACACCAGCGCATGCACACTGTGAAACGCCAGATACATAATGCGATTGGCCTGCCAGACCGCGGAAGCCATCCATTTTCTAATTCCTTCCTCCACACACATCGCTACGTTCTCTCGCACTTTCCCTACATTTTGCGCTCGAACAGCATCGTCGGGGAAAAGACGTGAGAGAACATTGCCTCTT
This sequence comes from Ornithodoros turicata, assembly GCF_037126465.1. Taxonomy (NCBI): domain Eukaryota; kingdom Metazoa; phylum Arthropoda; class Arachnida; order Ixodida; family Argasidae; genus Ornithodoros; species Ornithodoros turicata. Next base: position 48,673,820 of record NC_088202.1, on the reverse strand, counting down.
TTGCAAGCAAGAGATGAAAGCAAGAAGGGCGACAGCAAGAAAAATAGTATCGCAAAGCCAGTCAAGTGTGTGACTTTTGAAGCTGCCGTAATTATCGCTTCAAGTCGGGCGCCTTTGCAAAAGCCGCCAAGTAGATTTGATTTCGATTTTAGGAGGGGTTGCGTCTTGTAGTAATAACTTGAGAAAACGGCAGCAAGAGAAACCCTTGAGGAAGTACTGCTTTTTCTTCCAGCGTCTTTGGCTTCGGGGCACGAATGCTCCGGTGGACCCTTACATTGTTCGTCTTCCCTTCTGGTCGATATTGATCGCAGTTTATCGAGTAGCTTCCACTAGCGTGGGCTAAGCTGATTTAGCAAAGGCAAATAGTGGCGAAGCCACCGTAACTTTAACGTTCCTTGTTTGCAGATCTTCACAGATCTTAGTTTCCCAGGCATCGACCTTTTCGCGTGAGCGAAAGCTTTGTCCTGTAGAAGGTATCCATTCTGTGTATGTTTTTCTTTTTCTTTTTTTAAATGTGCTACGCATAAGTGAGCAGAGTTTGTGTGCTCGGCAGAATTAGGTTATATCTAAATTGCCTGACTCTCGACATGTGTGCGCTTATTGCCGTCACTGGCGAAGGAGACGTTCGGGCAATGCTTATGATCTAATGTCCTATGATATGTAGAAGCCTGGGTTCAACTGGGTTATCTAAGTTTGGCGCTACTTCCTCTGAATCCTCCTGGCTGATACTGCAAAAAAGGAAAAAAAAAAAGCAAAGCTTGTTGAATCCCGCACAGCACCAACCTGTCGTTGATGTCAAGGCAATAGTGACTTTGGATTCAATTCCTATCCCCACGTTCATGTACCTGTTTAGTGTCCACCGTGCCCTATCTGAACACAACGTTAACCCTACGTTACGTCCGTGCGTTGGTGAGACGCCAGTTCGGTCGTTCTCATGTAATGAAAAAGAAAGGAACAACGCAATTAACGTCCCTCTCCGAAAACGGCGTGTCTAGGTAACTTGTACCCTGCCACCAAGTTGCTAGCGTTGTCAGCCGTGATTGAAGACGCAACCTCGGGATCTGTAGGCGCTACCAACTGATCTACCGAGGCCGGTTGTAAAAAATACTAACAATTTCCTTGCTACTCATAACCATGCTGACAAAATAAACGAAACCGATTTCGGACGTTTATATTTTGGATTTTACGTTTTCCAACGCCATGCTCTCTCCCGCCTCCGTGGACAATCACGCACCAGCACACTGCTACACTACGCCGAATAAATAGCAACAAATGGTTGCAGCCCCTGCATAGAACTGTGCCAGCTAAGCCTCAGGATGGGCGGAAAGCGGTCTCGCAGGCATGCCACAGATAAATAGTCTAATCTTCTTTGCCACCTCGTTTCCTCCTCTTCTTCTTTTTTTTTTTTCTTGTGTCCGAACTTGCGTTTGCGACACGCAATACCTTGCGAATCCAATACTGCTTCCCTCGTTGCTCGCCAGTCGGGCGCTTATCGAGCGAGGACACGGAAATGGCAGATTGATTAGAGGTGAAGACGGTGTCGCATAAAGTCCGCTCACGGTTTTCAGCATTATTCCACGCGTGCAAGCTTGCGCTTATGCTCTGCAAGATTACGGAAAAGCGTTGAACTAAAAAAAAAGAAATAGACGAAAGAGTGCAGCTTGGGACAAAAGTTTACGGGACACTGGGGTGTCGCTTTTTTCCCATGGAGTGATACCCTAGCAGCAACCAAGAGTGGACACACAAACTGAGAGATTGATGGCACAGCCGGTCGTCCGTTTCTTATTCGACCTCTTCCCGATATCTAGCACGGGACCTCTCCGATGAAGAAATACGCATGTGCAGTGTTCCGTAAACTTTTGTCCCAAGCCGTACAACAACTTGTCTAACAAGACGATGGTGATGATAGTAACAAGAATCCTCGTTGTTTAAGAAGTAAAAAATGAGGGTCGCACTGGCTGTTCTGGCACACCTACACTGTAAAACAAAAAGAAACTAAAAAGGAGGATGAATGCTAAAGTAGAAGGTCGTGAAAATTCAATCGATTACAATCGATGGGAATCGCCAGTAGAAAAAAAAGCTTGCCGACTCACCGCATATCTGAACTGTCTAACAAGAAGGCGGATATTCACACTATTTTTCTAGAGTGGTAATCCTTTGTTGTGTCACTTCGGTTCACAGCTAAAGGCCGACGAAAAAATAATTGATAATTTGTGATTTTACGTCGCCATACTACTATGATCTTGAGCGATGTCACAGTGTCGGTCTGCAGATTAATTTTGCACACTTGAAGGTCCTGTAACGTTCGCTAAAATATCAGCATAGACACAGCGTAATAACGTCTCTCGTGGAAGGCCACGTTCCTGAGCAACTCCCTACCACCAAGTTACTGACGACCTCGTGTGGATTCGAACCCATAACCTTGGAACCAGTGGGGAGACATACACGCTAAGTACTGAACCATCAAGGCCGGTATGGACGCAATATTTCCAGATTGCTTCCGTTCACACACCCAGTCCCCTCTTTGTGCATCTAATGTAACGACCTACGACAAACTTCCCGCCTCACAATTCCTCATGGGCGTCACCCTCTAATAGCACGAGATTGCTGGCGGAAGCAAATCAGTGACTGCAGTTGCACCGCGGAAGTGAAGCCCAACGTTCCACCGTTCACAGTAAAACCAACAGTCCCACGACACTATCGTGATGGCTGTCATTCCATTCGGCTTCCTGTGCCGTTCCTGCTCAGTGGGAGCCATATGCCAACATCAGTTCTCAAACAGCAGACATAAGACATGACGCATAGAGGATATCCAGAACCTATAGGAGTCTTCATCGACGGATTCACTACTCCGGAATGCTCGTCTGCTGTTTTTGCTATCCCGCTGTAGCCAATGGATACTGCCTCGCTAATCGCACATAATCAGCGTCGGCGGAGCTCTAGACCATACGTTTGTTCTGCAGAAGATATCGGTTGACAGTTGACTGACATGGCTGGTGTATGCGGACTCAAAGTCTGCTCTGCAATGCATCGGAAACGTGTGTGTTCACGGATGGCTAGCCCCAGTCGTATAACAGATATCTTCCATCAAGTCCAGTGCATATCGCTGCAGTGCGCCTCGGGTAGCTGTGATTCAATCGCGAATGATGCTGCTGCTGAATGAACAAGCGAATAGTGTAATGCTGCTGCTGCTTATCAGTCTATTCGTGTCATTACGTTGTCGAAAGGCGACGTGTCACGACCAAATCGACCGGCTCCAATTCTGCTATTTCACATTTCCCAGAAAACACTTAATTATTAAGTTCATTAATGAATTTTAGCGAATTAGTTACATGCAGTCCCACACATAGGCACACAGCTACACACGTACATGCTTTCCCACATGGCGTCGGCTGTCCGCGTAACCCGCCCGCAATAATGGTATCAGTGCTGCCCTCACAGCATTTTTATAGAAAAAAATTGTTGTGGCTAAAAAAAAAAACAACACCCAATATTGATGGCAAGCATTCTCGACCGCAGCATCGCTTATATATTATGATATCCTGAAACCTGTCAGTGCAAGGGCTTACTTATCATTTGTTGAGTTCCACGTTGAAAATGCATACGCCTTGAAATGACACTGTGACATGACGTAGAGATTTCGTTCGCTTTTTTTAAATGTTGTTCATATCTTGAATTGTATTCTACAGGAGCTGCATTCACACCTGCTGTTTAATCAGTAGTTTTAATTAGATACGAAATGTGAGCGATACGTAAGTGAAGAATGTGTTCGAGAATTTTCTTTTATGTATTTATTTTAATATTTTTGTCGTGGTCGAGGAACGCAAACGTACAGGCGCCTTTTGGTGAAATCCTGTTAATCAATATGTACCTACTCATCTGAATGGCATGACGTCAGAGACTGACACCACACAAATATATTAGGATTCCTATTCTGGTGGAAGTGGATTTCATGCAGTTAGACAATTGTTTACAAAGTCTTACCTCGCGCAAAAACTGGTTCCTGGGCTCTAATGATGGAAATAAAATGGAAACAGCATAGTATGCGCATGGATATCGAAACGGCATGATTCGTCCCGACTGCTGACAATCGCGGCAGTTCAAATGAAATGAAGACAAAGGTTAAAATAGTCGCTACAGAAACCTAAGGAAGGAACGCATCGAGAAAGTATCACGGCAATCGAAACTCGCACGCCATAGGGGTGTTGTTTGGGGAAGGGACCGGCAAGCCTGCAAGGGGAAAGGGAAGGGGGATGAGAGATGATTGGGGTAGAGAAGAGCAGACTTGTGCCCGTTACTGGAAAAAGTATTTGATGACCGTTACCGTCACTTCTTCGCACATAGTAATTTGTTACCGTTACCAATTATTCGACTCCAAATGTAATTGAGTAAGGAGTAGAAAAGTAACGTGTTACTCCGCTCGTTACTCTGCATTCACGCAATTTATATCCGTCTCTGTGCGCCTGAGAAAAGAAGAAGAAAAAACGTTCAACAGCGGAACAGCTGAAATAACACGAAAAACAAAAACGCCTAGGACAGGTAGATCTGTATGTCTACTGTATTTATCGCCCGGGAAGACGTTGCCCGGATTATGGAAGAACATTCTTGGAACTTCCCCATGACTCACTAAACCTCCAAAGCTTGAGTTACCTGATGGTACTGGTGGTACCTGATTTAGGAAGAGATACCCTGAAATTCCAGAACGTTATTACAATAACCTCCATGACTCACTAAACCTCCAAAGCTCGAGTTACCTGATGGTACTGGTGGTACCTGATTTAGGAAGAGAGACCCTGAAATTCCAGAACGTTATTACAAAAACCTCCGCTTGCAATAGTAGAACGGCACAACAAAGGCTGACGGCACGAGGGGCTTAACTTGGGGCAGAACACCTGAAGATAAGTTAATCTCTTCGGGAAAAGTAATCAATTACTCAAAAAAGTAATTGATTACTGGAAAAATTACTTAGACAGTAAAGTAAATGATTATTCGGAAAACTACTCAAAAGTAATTGATTACAAATAACGCAATTACTAGTAACGCGTTACGCACAAGTCTGCAGGAGAGGCAGCGCTCCAGTAGTCCTGTTGAATTACCCACTACAGAAGACATGGAAGCATCCCTCAGTAGCCTCCATTTGGATGTTCCCTGTACTACGGTAATTGCCAGGACGATTGGCGAAGTTAACCCGTCACTGAGCGACATATCTGTCTTTTAGAACATGTCTCTTATACACACCCTATTTCAGATTTTTCTGAGTTGACTACCACAACTTCCACAACATGAACAGAAACAGCATCACACAATTCTGACAGACCACTATCCACGCTTTCGTACACATCCCTACTTACGACGTGTACTTTTTTTTTGTCATTTGCAGAATTTTTACAGTAAAGCTACGAGAGCTACCTGGATGCGATTTTCAGGTTATCTAGGTGGGCACTACTACCAGGGAGACATCATTTCGGAAAGCATATCGAACTACTGGACGACTCATTACCTAAAATGCATTCATTAACTTATTAATTTGTTGTTAAATAACAACTTATTAGATGTTTTTGCGGAAATGCTAAATAGCAGAATTGGCGATGAAAGATGAAAGTCACTGAAAGGTAAGCCAGCTGTAGGAGTCGAACCCACATCTTCTGGATTGCCGGTACAGGGCTCTACCAATTGAGCTAAGCTAACACGCCTTCTCAGCGACTTCCAGGGTGCGTCATCTGAAGGGACAAACCAGCCACTCTCTCTCACTTATCCTCCTTTCACTCTTACATTTTTGCTCACTCACACACACATTCATACGACGGGATCGACGCAGGCGGCAACTGTTGAACATGAGAGAACTTATGTTCTGAGGCTGGAACGACATTGGCAATGACATTGGTAAATTGAGGCTTTGTATGTGTTTGTCCCTTCTATGTCGTTCCAGCCTCAGAACATCAGTTCTCTCATGTTCAGCAGAATTGCAGCCAGCCATTATTTAAATCCCCCTCTTTAAAAAAAATATGCTGGAACGAGCAAGTATACCCTGAGATATAAATCGCTAGCTTTTGCTATGCGAACGAGCCGAAATTGAAATCACACAATTCTCGAGCGAGCTTCTCTTCAAGAAAGAAAGCTGTAAAGCATTACAAAGAAGAAAAAAAACGCCTGGTATACAGACAGTTCGTCACCTTCGTCACCCAAATATTTCATGGCCGCCTTCACCAGCAACGACGTAGCAGCGCGGAGCCTTCAAAATGAAACCGTCGAAAATGGTTAAGGAATAACATATAAGAACGAGAGACGAGAAACAACACCCCACAGGGACACGACCGTGGATATCAACGAAGCGGTGTTTCCGTCTCGACCTCACGTGATAACCTCGTTTCCATGTATTATTCGACACCGGCCGTTTCTCCAAAGCGCGCACCGGATGCTCCGGAGACGCGAATATTTCTCTCTCTCTCTCTCTCTTTTTTTTCATTCAAGCGCGCAAGAAGCATGCATTATGCATAGCGGGACCCCACAGTACGGCGACTCCCAAAGCAGCAAAGCGCGTATGCTTCTATGCCGTATGCGGTCTCTGGATTCTGCTTCCATGTATGCGTAAATATAGGTCACAAAGGCGTGAAATAGACAGACATATTTATCTGGAGAGTATTTGTGGAACAAAACTGTGCGAATATGGAACGCTTGATCGTCGGTACAGTGGGCCTGTGAGAAATATTGGATAATGCGGGACAGCCATACTACTCTACGAAGGCTACCTTGAGAGCATAATACGAGTTTCTAAGGTGTTGCCGAATAGCAGCCGAATATGATATTGCATTTGGACGTCGAGAAGACTATAGGAACGTTCAGGTTCGGGGTTCCATACATGAAGATACCGGGCACATACAGGGTATCCCAGCGAAATGCGAACATGTTTTTTTTTAAATATATATATATGTATATCACTTTTTCCGAGATGAAATCAATTGCAATATACCATATGCTGCAGGACACTCCTTAGGAGGGCATTAGCAATCTCCTAAGGCAATGTCTTAATCAACTTTAATAATTACCATTTTAATTATAAAAGCTACGAAGTTGTCCCAATGAGTCAATGTCACCTGATACCGGAGCCGTTCTCAGAACAAAAATCCGTTTGATAGATTGTCCGCAAAACATTCGTGAAGGAGCAACTGTTTTTTTTTTTTGTTCATTGCGCATCTTTGGAGACGCGTCTTTCCTTCACCCCCAATGTGAGAGGGTGAAAGAGCACAGTGAGCCTCATGCGTCGAAGATGAGCTTTAACTTGCGGAAACAAAACAAAAACAAATGTATCGGGTGACTCTGTAGGAATTGCCCTTATCTTGGGTTGCATTTTCTGTTTTCTTTTAATCTTTTTCCAGGACGCAAGAGGCGATAGTGTGCTCTTTCACCCCCTCATATTGGGGGTGAAGGAAAGACGCGACACTAGAGATGCGCAATGAACAAAATAAATACAAAAAATGGTGTTCCTTCACGAAGTTTTTGCGGACGATCTATCGAAAGGATTTTTGTTCTGAAAACGGCTCCGGTATCAGGTGACCGAAGGAGTTTGCTAATGCCCTCCTAAGGAGTGCCCTTCAGCATATGCTATATTGCAATTGATTTCATCTCGGAAAAAGTGATATATATATTTTTTAAAGATATGTTCGCATTTAGCTGGAACATCCTGTATATGGAACACACGGCGAATAATACAATATAGAATATTTATATGTCACTTGCCGATTAAGTTTATCTAAATGCAGAACATTTAGTTGAATATTTGTTTTTGTATTGAACAAAACAACTACATAGAACACACGGCAAGTACCCACGTGTACAGCAAAGTTCATTTAGGTCTTGCCACTTTACGAGCAGGCCGCTTGCAAACATTGACAAAATCGTTATACGTAGGGCACGTCTTTGCTGGGAAATCAAACTAAATTTGTCAATGTGTGTTCACAGAGAAGCAGTACGGCTATATAATGAGCCTAGGCTATTCTTGTGCGGTCTCCCTAGAACCAAGCGTACAGGTTTACAGAACAAATGTCATTTGCGGCATATACTCTCATTATCATCGCCATCGGCAGCACACGACAATTGTATCCAACGTGCCGCTATTTCTGGCGAAGATCATGTCCTCTTTCCCCGGTGGTGGAGGTGGTGACGAAACTGCTTGCCGTAGTCGGCCACGTTCAGGCGGACAACGTTACGACTATCGCGGGGGGGGGGGGGGATCATGCGTCCTGGGCCGACTTCACAGGGAACTGTGCCGACATTTGTCATAAAGCGTCCTTGGAAAACCCTGGGAAGACAGCCAGATAGCACAGCCGGCGCACGGATTCGAACCCGGGTAACCGCAAAGTCTCGGCGTGGAATGCCATCATTTTGTAGCCACTAGGCCACGGGAGTTGGTGACCTCTTCCTCTTTGAATATCGTACCACCATCACCACCGTGTCAATGCACGAATGAGATGTACGTAGCTATGAATGTAGCTTAGGACGAAAACGAATCCAACTCGCATGACAAAGTCATGCTATGTCTCTGCCGTTATGCCTCGCTCCGCAGTCTTGCAGCATTGCAAAAACGGTGAAAGATATCCTATTGTGAAAGATACAAAAGCCTTCCCTCCTGTGGAGGGAATTATATTTTCATACAGAATCAATCACGCGAATGGCTTTCCTTGCTATCGTAGCACAGTCGTGAGTGCTAAAACACAAGCTACCAATATAAGAGTTGAACTTGATCCTCCTTCCTCAGGGGCATACAGCTGGACACATGCAACAAGAAAAGAAGAAAAAAAATGAATACTTGACAACTTTTCTTTTATACGAAAACTAAGCATCCAAATACGGTTGCAAGCCAGCCACACGCGACATTCAGCAGAAAAACGGAGCCCCGTCGCTTCCTGCTTTCCCCTATTTCCCTTTCTTCTCGTAGAACCAGCATTTGAGAAATACGAATGCATTCTGCGACACTTCCTTGCAGCCTTGCAAAGTAAAAAAAGCTAAACTTTTCTTCCGGCTTGTTACTGTCGGAGAACAAGCAAGAGCGCCATTTACAGTAAGCAAAGTGCAGAGACCGGCCGTCGACCGTATATTTCACGTGTCACCACCCGTGGATTCCCTGCGGGGTCAAAGACATGCGTTTACGGGCTCTGTGTTTAGCTGAACTATTTTCTATGCGAGCGATAGTTGTCGGATATGCCGTACATTTCTCTATAGTGTTACCTCTGACCTAGTGTTTTATATCGCCGGAGAAAAATGTAGTCGTTGCTGCGATACGGGATGCATACATACTACTTTTTTATATCTAGTGATATTTGCTCTATCAGGATAGTGCGTGCAGGCGTTGAAAACCAATGAAAGCGTTGTGGTTGGCTATGAAGTGGATTCAATAAAGTTGTTGTAGCTTGGCGCGCCGCGAAGACTGACTTTGGCGTTGTAGTGATCGTTATGTAACGTTCTCAATTTCTGTCATAGTACACCTGTGCGAAGCCTATCAAAAGACCGAAACAAAAAAGACCGAACCATCAGAACACCGAATAACGAAACGAAAACGAAAGGTCCGAAAAGTCAGAAGACCGAGCTATCGAGAGACCGAATTAACAATCAGACGCGCCAAGAAATGAAAAGAATTTGAAAAGTTGCTCACTAAAATTGTCAATTAAATTGCAAATCAATCAAAATCACGTGTTTTCTCATAATATTTCTACAATACTTTGACAGCCGAAAATGAGTTGCTGGGCGAGGCGTGCCTGGTGAAATTTGCGTTTGCGGAGCTCTTTTCTCCGGCTTTATCGAGGCGAAGTAGAAATACAGTTGTATTCCGTCAGCCCGTCATTATCAGTGGCTGGCGGCTGATGACAGACACGTTGAAAAACGCAAGAGATGTGATTGTGCGGTAGTTTCTTTTCTTTTTACGCAGGAGGGATGGTATTTGGAGGGAAACAACAGTTCTGCAAACGTAAACAGCAGCGACCGCGCTTCTTCCGGCATGTGATTATTGGCTATCAAATTTTTGTCGAAAGGTTGCCAAAACCCCCGTGATTTTGATTGGAATAGTGTGTGATGGCATTAGGCTTCCGAATTCAGGAAGAAAAGTGCCGCCTTTACCTGACAATTCTTCGAGCTTTATATGCAAACTAGCTTCATTAAGGCGTGACACTAATGTAATCGGCCTCAATTGGAGGTAAAAGTCTGTATGAGTGTATTTCAAGTGGTTATACAACAACAACAACATATATATTGTGATGATGAAGTGGGGAGGTTTTCCACTCTAGGAGTGGAACGCTACCCCATAGCTAGGGGTCTAATATGAGTGGTGACAATGATCAGTGATGACGATGAGAGATGACGGGAATGATCGAAGTGGCGATGACGATGCTGGACGTGATCGTGGTTGTGGAAGTGTCCGAGGGCGCTGCTGGGGTCATAGTGAGTCCTTTAGGCCTGTCGCCTCAAAGAAGTCAACCACGTGACGTAAGGCCGCCCTGGAGTCGGCCGCGGTGTCCCAAGGGCCGAGGATGGTCGACAAGTTGAAGGGGCGGCAGCCAAGGGTGGCAAGCTGCGACTGCAGTGTACGCCTCTCGTTGACATAGGTCCGGCAGCGGAGGAGTATGTGCTCAACGTTGGCAAGTACGCCACACTCGTTGCACATAGGGCTAGCCTCACAGCCTAGCTGGTATCGATAGGACGGAGTGAAGGCCACATTCAGACGTAGCCTGTGGATGAGTGACTTCAGAGGACGAGGAAGCTTTGCAGGCAGTCGGTATGACAGCGTTGGGTCTACATTCCCCAAAGAGGACATAGTTGGAATGTCGTGTTGCCACTGTAGGGTAGACCAGGAATCGGACAAATGCCTGAGGAGGGATCTTCTGTCTCCTCTCGTGAGTATAATGGGCATAGAAGGTCGTTGTTGGTGTGCAGCGGCAGCGGCAGCGTCGGCCTCGTGGTTCCCAGTTATTCCGCAATGCCCTGGAACCCACTGAAAGGCAACGTAGTGGGAGCGATCTTGTAGGGACTTCAGGGCGCACAGGATGTCTATCACCACTGAGGCAAGGGAACCGCGGATGCCCATGTTTTTAATGCACAGGAGAGCTGCTTTGGAGTCTGTGTGATGGAGTGGTTATACAATTTCTTGAAGTAAAGTCCTATTTTGAGGAATTGAATGACATCCTCTCGTGGAACACATTCTATAAAATGGGAACCAGCGGCATGGCCGAGCGGGTTAAGGCGTCCCGCTCGTTGGTGGTAGCCAAGGTAGGGCTGAAGACTGCGAGGTGGTGGGTTCGAATCCTACCACCGGCTGTGCTGTCTGAGGTTTTCCCTGGGTTTTCCGGAGGCTTTCCAGACGAATATCGGCACAGTTCCCCCTTGAAGTCGGTCTAAGACGGATACCAACACCCCTGTCCCCCACTCCTTCCTGCTGCCCTCTCTCCATGTGCCCACACCTGTACGGCGCTCATAGCCACAGTTGCTTCGCGGCGCTAACACTGAATTAAAAAATAAATAAAAGAGGAGAAATTGGGGGTATTGTTTAATGCGGACAGAAAAAGAAAAAACTAGAAATGTTAAACGGTCAACGGATGCCGTTGACCGCATGATTCTAGGTGGCGTAGTTTTTTTATTATAGTAGTCGGTAGTAGTTTAACATAGTAGTATTATTTCTTACTAAGTTTTTGCCGACTCCTGATGTGAATGTCATGTATCGTGAGTTTAATTTTGTAAATATTTGCGAACGGAACTCGGAAATTTGCCAAGTAAATGTCACTTTTTTACCTTACCAATGTGAAGAGCGTCCCGAATTCACTCAAGTTCATGATCATTGACAGTAATATTCACGAGCTATCCCATCGGAACAAATAGCCGAACATCATGCTTTTCGTAGCACCGAACCATAACGCGCGACGTCTTTTTGAGCGTAATCGCTCTCGGTCCGACGAAAGGAGGTTCCAAACCCAGCTCATAGAGTGATAGTAGAAAAAGTAACAGTTCCTGAAATTGGGAGAGGAAAGTGCCGTCTCAGCGAATGTCGGACGCAATAAGCCATACTTGTGTTATCTCTTTCTGCGTTGCAGGTTTGAGCTGGGTTTCCAACCTCCTTTCGTCGGACTCACAAGGATTGCGCTGAAAAATTTGTCGCGCGCAGGCTCCGTAGAGCATGATGTTCGGCTATTTTTTCTGGTGGGACAGCCCTTGAATATCCTTGTCAATTATCATTAATTTGAGTAAACTAGACACGCTCTTCATATTGGTGGGGTAAAAAAGTGACCTTTACTTGGCAAATTTCCAACTTTAGTACGCAAAAATTTACATAATTAAACTTACGTTACACGACATTCACATCAGGAGGCGGCAAAAACCTAGTAATAACAAATGCCGTTGACCGCATGACTCTAGGTGATGTAGTTTTTTTATTATAATTCAATTACACATTTTCTGTGACACCCTGAATAGACGCTAAAAAGAGCCTCCGCTCAATACACGCGAAACACTTTCACTCACTTCTTGTATTGTTGGTCTAAAAACAGCCTCATCAGGTGCCGGCGCACGAATTTCCTTCTCATTCTATTACTACGCTTAACGGCGTCAGGAGGGTACCATTCACTGACCGAGAGGCGTTGGTTGGTTGCGGTTGGTTGCGTTGGTTGGTTGGTCTCTTGGTTGGTTGCTGTTGTTCGTAAGTCAGGTTGTGCCTATTTACGTAGTTTGTCGGTTCTCGACATCAATATTAATCTACGTGCATCCAATCGCATTCTTCATATTAGAAGCCGTTAGGAGTTGTTGCAGCAGGAAGGTACGTATGTGAGCTCCATCACATATGGAATAGGATAAAAAAAAAGACTGTTTCGATAAGAATGTATCTCGCATTAAACAATAGAGGGAGATCGCTTCGACTGACTGACTAGGCTGGAAGTTTATACTCTGTACCACAGTATATGTGCCTTCACAAGTGCGGTCGTAGTGTTCAAATGTTGAAAAGCATGCAGCGTGCGGAGCACTTGCATGCGGCGCACTAGCAGGAAGATGACGACAGGAATTGTAGGGGGGGGGAAACTAGAGGGGGAAAAAACGGGCACAGGGAGAAAAACTGGGAATTGCCCAGAAGTTGTTGCGAAGCTCCCAACGACATCAATGAGGACCACCAATCGTCAACGTTTGGCTAATCAATACTTCGCTAATCCAAACTCTTTTTCGTTCAACACATGTCAAATGGCAAAACGCTTCCGTAAGGTGGTGATGGTGATGTGATAAGGAAAAAGGTGGATATGTGAGTCGGAACGAAGTGGAAATGGCGTAAGTGTTTAGTCTTTGTCGTGAGGCTAATGGCGAGTTTTAGTACACCGAAAGAACTCTACGAAAACGATACGATAAAGGAAGTTATCAAATCCAAGCTTAACGATGTGATGAAAGAAATGATGAAAGAATTACAAGGCGATTGGCTTATGTTTTCGAAACCGTTATCGTGAACACCTTTCGATGTAGTAAAACGAACTATTATTTAGAGCGAAAAGTGGCCACACGAAGGTATGTGACCGTGATTCTTAGCCGGCATTAATTTAATTTGAAATTCTCAGAAGGCACGAATAAGTTGTAATAATAAGCAATCGAAACTTCCCTCACGCCCTGCGACACTCACATCACCTCCATTGCAGTGCACTCTGCGCCCTTACACAGCACCTTCGGTATAATGCGGTGTTACACTGCTACTGGACAATGCTCCTGCTGCTAAAATGCGCGCTGCAGTACGATCAGGGTAGGAAAAAAAATGTTTAAAAAGATCCTCTCCAGTGGGCTTTCTTGCATAAAACCTGGATAGTTTTTTTTTGATATTTTTGGATAATATAGACAAGCCTAGATATGTGACCCAGAGTAGAAACAAACGTGTTTTGCCCTTCTTCTTGATTTCAGGTGATTTCTCATAGTTTCGGTTTATGAAACTGCCTGTCCCAGTAACATTGAATGAGTTTCCATTGTTTTCCGAAAGGTAGAGTCCCATGCAGTCGTGGGCGAATGGTGTAGATGCTACACGCCTGGATTAGCTGTTCTGCCTCCAGGAAACAGAAGAAAGCCTCTCCCTGAATAGGCAGAAGTAGAAGAAAACGGGAAGAAGGTTAAATCTGAAAAGTTCAAAAAGTAATGTTAAAAAGTTACGAAGTTAAAATTTAGAGGTTAATGTCGGCTTACCTGGGATTTTGCAAACAGCCAACACTGCAATAAAATAAAGCGGGAGTTTTCCGAATGGCGCTGAATTAAGATTGTCTTTCACATGGCATCTGGACAAAATGTCTAAAAAATGCGGATTAAATCGTTTAGATGAAATCCAAAAAAATCCACCGGATAAAATCCATGTGGACTAAATCGAAACAACCCTGAGTACGCTGCTGCTAATATATTTCCTGTTACCGAAACTCCTAGTTTCATTCTTGAAACTAGGAATCTACGCGAGGTTAGCAGGATTGACATGACAGATGTGCACGACGCGACATGGAAGGACATGACGAAAGGGCATGCTTTGTAATTGCAACGTAGCCAGACGGACCCCCATTTCACTTGCAATTTACCATTGCTCTGTTTCACCTCGAGCAACTGGTGAGCACCGAACAGCAGCCTGTCCGAGGACCAATCTAAAATGCTTGCCAGCTTAGAAGAGGGATTTTATTGGACACAAAATGAGTTTGGAGCATGTAACGGTAATGGGCCCTGCAACTGCAGTCCCGGCGTACACTTGACGCCTAGACAAAATGGCATAAATGCAGGCAAGCTGATCCATGATTGTGGGAGCCTGTGAGCTTCGGCACATAAAAGGACGACGCACACAGCTAAAACCAGCCAAATGGGATTTACCGATAAGCGTCGCGTTGTGTCGCCCTTTATGTTGCCCAAGCCCAGGCTTGGATTTTAGCTCAAGCTTCCCCAATCATGGACTTCACTACACTGGGTAAGCAAGTGAGAAGCACCTGACAACCTGTGAAAAAAAAAGAAGAAGAACACACACACGCACACAAAAAAAGCAGTTACATAGTATAAGCTATGTTTGGTTACACATTGTTCGATCAAGGGTCTATGCACGCAATTAAGAAGTTTCCTACAGTTCACGAAATGGGGTAGGTGGAGGTGGGGGTGCTGGGGTTGATCTGCTTGCCGTAGTCGGCCCCGCTCGGAGTAAGGCAGCGCCCCTTGTGATGAATATCCTCAGTCGTCATCATTAAAATGACGTTTTTTTTCTCTGCCCACAGTTCGCGTTTAAATAGTTGAAACTGACCACTAGATTGGATACTTGTAACGATAGTGTGCACGTAGAACGTTAACGTTGTTATAGTATTAGTGAAAAGCAAAGTGTAATTTGGGCACTTACTCGTGTGATTAGATAATTATGTTAATAAAATATTCTGAACAGATTGGATGTGCAATGAAATATACTTCCATGTCTTTGTCCCAAAATCGGAAATTTAATGCCATTGGTGGCCACATGATAGAAGATAAGAAATTCATTTTTAGCGAGTATAATGACAGCAGGGGATGTCCAAAAAGGCAGTCGCCGTTCAAGAGGCACGCACGCACTGTAAGAACAACAAAAGTGCAGCTTTGTTTTACTGTAGCATGCACAGGCTTTGACGTAGAAAGCTATATTACCTCAGGCACGTGGAGAAATGTAGCGTTCGACATCAAACCTGGTGTTCAAGGAAGAAGAACAAAGCTTCAGTGTTGGTTTTTCATAGACTATGATGACAAATATTCTTGATGTACAAATCACTAATACTGCGTATCGGGGTATATACCGTTGTATATTTTGCGAAAGATGAAGCATGTTTTGCATTTTACAAGTGTGTGAATACTGAAACCCTAAAACAGGAACGTCGTGCTTCCAGAAGACGACAGGCACAAAGAAATACGTGCGGGTTATTTTATAATGACGCACTCTTCTGGAATGCCCTCAGGATTAGGCTTTCTGACCATAAATACGGCATTGTTGGGAGACATACACAACACTTTTCAGACACTAATTACGCTATCTGTACGTCTCCGACGGGAAACAAGTGTGAAACAACGGGATTGTGCGCCAGTGTCAGGTCATAGAGCGCGCTAGGGAATTTTCATCCGCTCATTATGCGGATAAGAGACAATTTTTTTTCTTTTTTTTTGCTGGCGGTACGATGGCTAATGCTCGCGAAAGTGTAATTAAGAAATCCTGAGCATGCACCCCATCGACGCTGGCTTTGTCCCGCTAATGAGAACAAGGTTTTTGCCATATACCTAAGAGGTCATTCATTATGAACATTATGTGGACACTTAATTACGAGCGAGAAACGCAGTACGTGACAAATACGCCGCACCTGAACGCTGCTAGTACTGTGTGCTTTTTAGAGCAGGTCTTGCGCAGTTAGGGACGGAAAACGGGATGCGGCTGTGCAGACAGTGGGCAGCACACTAGCTGCAAATCCTCTTGGGCAGGGTGTTTTTCAAAGCAAGGTCTGGTCTGTGTGGCGAGTCCATCGGCTGCTTCTCTGCTTCTCTCAGTTGGAGTACTGATTAATTGACTTGAAGGAAAAATAAAATGTTCTCCTTGTGGTGCTTGTTGACCATAACCACCCACAAACACGCTCACACAAAGAAATTTCTTACTAAGTTTTCCACTGGAAAATGTCATCATGACATCGCAATCTAAGATTAAACCGTACATCGCCCTCACAAGTGGCACCATGTCGGTCGATTTACTGTGGCCATGAATGTGACTTCTACAGGTTTTCCCGTCCATTTTAGTCCAAGTGCCGTCTGAATTAGTCCAGGTGCCATCTGAAATAATCCAAGCGCTTTTCAATTTAATCCGGGCGCCATCTGAAAAAATCCAGATGCTATTCAATTTAATCCAGGTGCCATCTGAATTAATCCATGGTGTCTTTAAGCACCATAACCGTGTGTGTTCACACGAGGGACAGCCTGTAGAGTATTCTAGTGGAAGGAAAAGTAAAAAAAAAAAAAAGAAAACTGCTGATGGAACTGAAGATGTGCCGTGTCTTATGTGGAACACTCGCACGACGCTGAGATAATGAGAGTTGAAGCGGAAGTGTAGCAAACAACGCCACTGGTGGTGTCGTACGTCTGCTACAGAATATCTTCTGACTGAACTGCAAGATATTCCACATGGTTAGAAGAACACGAAAAGGCACCACTCACATAGCAGACGACACCATTGGTGCTGTAGTCTGCTACAGAATGTTTTCTGACTGAACTACAGGATATTCCGCGCGGTCAGGAGAGCGCGGAATATCATCATGCTCATAGCAGACGACACGAGTAGTCCTGTCGTCTGCGAAGGAATATCTTGTGACTCTGCCGCAGGATATTCTCTGCGGTTTGAAGAGCATGGAATCCGCATCACGCACATCCTGCAGCTTAGTCACAGGATAGTCCGTAGCAGACGACAGGACCAATGGTGTCGTCTGCTGTATGAGTCATGCCTTTCGTGCTCTTCCTACCGCGTGCAATATCCTGCAGCTCAGTCCGAAGATATTCTGTAGCAGACGACATGACGAATGGTGTCGTCTGCTATTCTTCCGCTTTAACTCTCGATATCTCGGTGCCGTGCGAATGCTCAGCATAAGACGCAGCAGAACTTAAGTCCTGCCAACAGCTTTTTACTTCTCCTTCCACTACATACCTGCAGAATATTCTGCGGGGATATCCCTCGTGTGAGTACACGGTTATAGTGCTTAAAAACACCATGGATTAATTCAGATGGCACCCTGATCAAATTGAATAGCATCTGGATTTTTTTCAGGTGGCGCACGGATTAAATTGAATGACGCATGGATTATTTCAGATGGCACTTGGACTAAACTGGACGGGAAAAATTGTAGTGTCCCCATGTCCACAACTTGTTCCTGGTCATTTACGTATTTTCTTTCGTTGTTCCAGTCACGAGAACTGTAATAGCTGGCCAGCGCCACATTCTCTATTTCACTTTTTCTCCCACCAAACCAAACCGACCATCGCAAATGACCTGTACAGAAACAAGTTTTGGGACTCAGAGGAACGCTACGAAATGTAAATATCGACAGCAAGGGGACAGGCAAACCTAATACACTTCATCCATTCCGAACCGCGCTAGTGCAGAAAACATCGTGTGCCACTTAGAGAAAATCGTCGCAAATGCACAGAACTTGCCCGATATCAATATTTTTATTGTCCAGGAAGGTGGAGGGTACACTTCAGTCAAAACCCTCACTACGCTCAGTCATAGATTATGCCCCTGTAGTTTGGGACACCGTACCACGGAATGATTTACTTGAGCATACACTGGAATACACAGGGTATTACTGAAGCAACCACAGCGCATACACTGTGTACTAGCTTTAGAACTCACCGACTGAAACTTTCGTGGTCAATATTTAACCAGCATTTTAGCAATGTGCATGCAAAATTAATTGCATTGAATACAACACGGATTTTCCGTAATAAACACAATACAAGTTTTGTCTACTATCAGCGCTGTCATCATCGCAATAAACCACCGAATCGATTGTTCTCCTGAATTAACTGTCTTCAAGGGAAACGGTAACTCTCTGCCACCGTTGAGGTAAATATGTCTGGCACAACTCTCTTGGGTGCACAATCGCTCGAAATCGACATATTTACAGAGTTATCTGTATTTTGTTGCGACAATCGTCAGTTGACCCGCAACTACGGGGTACATATGTGCACCACCGCGCCACGCCGCCGTAATTTTCGGTCACGGAGGAGAAGTAAGGAGAGCGAACGCTGTCACGGCACCGTTGAGAAAGCGTGTGCCCTAATTCCACGAATGTTTTGCGACCGCAGCAGTGCGCTCGCGTTCCGTGTTAGACGAGCTCCTCCGATCTTACGACTTCTTAAAGGTACTATAAAGCAGTCGAGGTGCAACCTCATGTTTTGTGTGCCCTGAATTGTGTACGTCCTCAGGAGTAAAATGCCGCAAAATTTTCTCACATAGACGTTATAGCTCCCGAAAAAATGCAAATTTAAATCTACTGGCAACACTGTGGCGAAGCAGGCCGACGAACCGCCAACTCCGCCAAGTACGGCGGCGAAAATGTCTCATGCGCACGACTCTGGGCCAAACAGAGCGACGTACGATAGCAGCGCCACGGTGCTGAAACAAGGCCCAGGTATGGACGTTTAGCTACTGAGTGCAAGATTCGGCTTTTCTTTATTTGCTTTCACACAAATTACATTTTCTCAAAAGGTAGTATTTGCAAATCCCAACAGGAAAGCCATCTGTTTATCGGTCTCCTTGTTTACAGGGTTGCTTGACAAATTGAGGACTTCTTCCCACCAGGCGTCGCCCCGACATTCTTGACTGCGTTTTTATTTACCAATTAAAAATACTTAGAGTAAACTCCTGCACATATGACTTGTTGTGCTGAACCTTTGAGTCTAACACTCTCACGCCATGCTGATTGTATAGGCTCGACCTCGACTGCTTTGTAGTACCTTTAAGGCATTTTTTATACCCGTGAAGGCGCTCGGTAAGTATATTAAAAATGTTTCGATAAGTAAACACGATGCTTGTGTGCTAGGGAAAATTCACCCGAAGACTCAAAATTCAAACACTTCAAAGACAAAATTCAAAGACTCATACCCCTGTCAGACGTACTAATTTAGTGTCACTTTCAGCGAGTACACTTGCAGTAAGTGTCATTCTTTCGGAGTCACACGGCACCTTTTAGTGACACTAAATGCAAAGTACACTTACGATGAAGTGAGTTCACCAAACTCACTTCACTTTGCCTGCGACAATCAAGTACGTAGCGTCCACGGCAGGGATTGCGTAAGAAAAAGCTTATTTTTGGAAAAGGTAAGGAACAACCCAATCCGAATTTATTTTTGGCCAAATTTGTTAAGACAGCGCAGATTTGTATAAGAAAGACCTAAGGATTTTTTGGCGTGATTTACCGGTACTCTCGTTCATAGACTGCCCAGTAGAGTTCGTAATCCACTTCGCGGCAGCCATATTTGTTGACATTGCACGGTGGTTAAGTGTTACCGGCGAAATCACGAAATACTCGCAGTGAAGCACTGAATAATGGAAGACAAAAAAGACAGGGCATCGTGGTCTGAGATAGAAACCTATGCTATTAGAACATGGGAGGACCAAGCGAAACGCGAATGTGTATGCTGACATCGCGGGCCAGTTGCACGCGCAAGACATAGTAAAGACCACCAAAGAGGTGAAGAAGAAGATTGAAAATTTGTCAAATAAATATACTTGTGTTGGTTCCCAACAACTATATTTATGACGTTCAATCGACTTCAACTGCGAAGAAAATTTTTTATGAAATGTTTCTGGACGTAAGAAAAATGAGTTTACCAAGAAAGTATGGCGCACTCCCCGATGTTAGGTGGGAGTTCAAGCTCGCCCATTGTCATCACCATGGCTGCTTAGTGACACTTACTTATGCCATGCAGCAGGAGCCCAGTGAAAGTGTCATTACAGGACGGAGTGCACTTCAAATAAGTGACACTAAATTAGTACGTCTGACAGGGGTATAAGTTCTTGTGGCGCTGTTGGATCTTCATGTAATTGCTTCAACAGTTTCAGAAAGAGCTACCAGTTGTGTGGTGAGATATGAGAACGCCACATTATTGAGTATTATATCACAATTGACTGAGTGGCGCGATAGGAAAACGTTGACGACGATAAAGGAAAGACGACAACGTCCTGACGGGGAATGTCCTCGTCTGCCCTCTATGTTCGTCTGTGTTTTCCTGCTCCGCTGCTCAACCAATAATTACCTTCTATTGACTACCCGATCTGCCACGCTCCTGAATGGTATCAATCATGAAAAAGAAAGAGGGAGGAATAAAACATTAAAAACCACAAGGCAACCAACTGCAAAAACACATCAATTATTTCTGGATGCCTCAAGTGCATGTTTTCTTAACAAACTCCCGATTTTGATGCTTCAGCTAAAAGTATACAACCGTAAAACATAGCACTGCCACAACGTGGTCTTCGGAGAGCCAGCCTTCTACGGAATGCGAGCGCTGCGGCGCGCGCACCGGTGGCGCCGCCGCCCGTCGAAGTTCCATCGGCGAACACGTTTACGTGGAGGAGCAAATGGAGAATCGCCTCATCGGCTCGTGCGACTCTTCCGTGACGTGTCAGCCTCCTCTCCCCCAGCTCCCTCGAGCAGACAGAATTCTGCAGCAGGAGAGGAGGAAGTCACGCGCTAAGGCCGCGCCCACATTGCCCAACAATCACGCTGCGCATACGTCTTTCTCTGCGGTTATTTCAAACTGCGTGAACTAAAATCATTTATAGCCGCGAAAATCAAATATACAGCTCGAGTTGGCAAGGGGTGAAGGAAGCGTTTGCTATATCAGGGATTACACTAACCGAGGAAAAATATGTCTACGAATTTATGGCAAACTACCCCTTTGGGCGCTCTGTTTATTTCCCTTTGCTATTAAAGCTCAGAATGACGTGGCACAGGAGGTCGCGCAATGTGATGCAGTTCACGGCGGTTGCGCTGTAAGCTCTATGTAATTATACGCCCTTCAGTAGTTACTATTGTGTATTGAGCTCCTTCCCCACAAAAAAGTAACTACTGAAGCGACTACACCTAAATTTGCATGACACTGGTATTGGAAAGTCACTGATAAACTTGTGAGGGAAAGACATTGTGTTTTTTTTTTCTCCTTTCGTGCGCATCCGTTTCATAAGTATTCACAGTCAATACGTAGCTTCGATTTTTGCGTACAGCAGTTCTTCCTCAGAGTGTGTTATGAAACGAAGTATAACGAAATGTATATAGCCTCGTAGGGTCTCGGGGAGTCCTTCGTTCATCTAGACATCTAACTTGGTTTGTTCTCAATATTTTCAGTGAAATATACCGGTTCCACACCACCACCACTAATATGGTCGTGGTTCTGAAAAGCTGACTTCATCTACCTCCCTGATCTCCGCTTCCCAGAGGATGAAAAATACTTTTTCACAAAGGACACTGGCGTGAAAACAATGCGAGGGGCTAAAGAAAGCTTACGCATAATTCGGTTAGGGAGCACAAATATGGTTGTGTCGTGATGGAAAGTAACGGCTCGGAGGCTGAAAACACACAGACGAACACAACACAAGCCTCAATGTACCGGAGGACATGCAATGTGGGAATATGACAGTCGTCTAAAAAAAAAAAAACACAGTGGCGGGACTTGAACCACACACCTCTCGACTGCCAGTCGAGTGCGCTAGCCAATGACGCTACCCTGACATCTGGTTTCCGACCACTTACCAAGGGGTCTTACGTATACACACATACATACACAAGATGTACACCAGATGCCGCTGCCTCGTAGTTTTGCTTGTGTTGGATTGTGTGTGTGTGTGTGTGTGTGTGGTTGTGTGTGAATAAATGTAGAAGAGAGAGCGAATCTCATATTAATTGATTGAGGCCTCTTGGTAAGTCGTCCGAAAGCAGGTGCCAGCGTTTTGAAATTAGTTAACGCACTCAACCGGCAATCGAGAGATGCGTGCTTCAAATCCTGCCGCTATGAGGCTTCTTCGACGTCTGCCATATTTCAACT
Source organism: Ornithodoros turicata (assembly GCF_037126465.1). Lineage (NCBI taxonomy): Eukaryota > Metazoa > Arthropoda > Arachnida > Ixodida > Argasidae > Ornithodoros > Ornithodoros turicata. The sequence continues at coordinate 48,651,260 of NC_088202.1, read as the reverse complement.
GTACATGTTGTATCCTGTTTGCCTACTATCAAGCGCGCACTCGCAGTTCTCTCTATGAAGCGTGAGAGCGAAACGCGACGCTTAACCTACACACGCTGTAAAAGGGTTGCAATTCGTGGAAGCATTTCTCCCGCTTTCCGGTTGCACATTGACTAGGAATTTTAACTTACAACGGGCTCTCAATGCTACGAACCACCTCATCGAAAGTTCTACAAAGAGAGCTTAAACGAGGAAGAAAAAAAGGTTACTTTCAAAACTTTTATCGAGTGCTGTCGCCGCAGCCTCTGTAACACCACAAGCACGACACAATCCTTTGTGGTGAACGGGCTTTTATTCAAATGAGACGCCGGCTAATTTGCAGGGAATAACCTCCGTGCCTTTCCATCCCGTTAAAAAACGAAGCGTACCCCCTCATGAAATGCAAATTAGGTTTAAGGAATCGGGAGTCCGAAAAATGTTGGGATTGTTCACCTCCTCGCTTCGAAGTGGTGGCTACGGGGCCAAGAGGGAGAGGGCACCCATTTCGAAGCGCTATTTAAATCCGTCCAGAGAGTTGTGCGCGCGTTGCAGTTTATTGTGTTCGGAAATGTGTTACATGATAACGGAAGGTCGCCGTATATAGGGTGTACATTTTCTTCTAAAGAACTGCTCCGATCAAAAATGTGAGGTACGAAGAGATGACCAGGGTGGGTGGGGTACTTCCGCATATTCTTTGCTTTTGTTCACAAGGCATAGTATTGTTAAATAAATCTGTGTACTACTGACACGTTATTAGGTAGTCTTGTGTATCCACCGTTGTACATTACGTCAACTATGGGCGTTTGTTCAGTCATAAACAGGCAATCGTCGCTACCTGTAGTGTGTTTCACACGAAGAATATGTTAGGTTCAACCCTCGTTAACATGACAAAGGCCGTTCCCGCGGATTTTGGTCATAAAGCGAATTGTCATATTAAAGGGACTATGAAAGGATATCTGACAAGCCTACGATCATTTTCAATTTGTTCCTCTGTACAAAAGCATTAACCCTGTGAAACATGAAGTTGAAGATCCTTCAAATAGCGAAAATACTTTATATTAATCGCAGCCGTGAACGGGGGCTGCTACGACCCGCCTGCGAGGCTAACTGGCCGTGACATCAAACACAGGGGATGTTGCCGATTCGCGGACGGCCTTTTGCGAGCAAATTGCAAAATTTGCAGGCAAGCTTACAAACTTCGCCATGAAATATGTTTTAATTTGACCTGGAGCTAAGATCGTATCTAATCGTTGACACAGAGTCCTACCAGAAGTTTAATGTCGCCGTTGATTGTCAGCATGGTTACCGGAGCACGTTTTCCTCTCTGAGCTTCTTCTTCGTCAGAAAATGTCTCTCTCGGTGTCCTTTTGGGAGCTGCTGCGTATGCAAGGATTCCTGACGCTGTGTGCGTCGCATAACCTCTTCCTCCATCGCTGACAATTTGCGTTACGCCATGTTTCTATTGATTTCGACAGCAGTTATACGATGTCGTTGTTGTCCAAACCGAAACCATATGCACCCACGTGGTCCCGCGGGGTATGTGCTCTCGGTCGTCCACAATTAACTGACAGGACTGGACGTTGATGATGTAAGCCCGCTTCGGAGGGATGTGTCCGGCGGTCACGCCCAGCTATTTTTGCCTGGTAACTGCGCCCCCGGTGCACTGAATACGGTTAATGGTCGATGTGTATATGATAGTGAGGGATCATGAGAACAGTTTCCGGCAGAGTACTCCGAATTCGCGAAAATCATTTCGCGGTCCCTTTAACGGGCAACATGGATGATGCTTCAGGTAAGCCCTTCATAAAGGACGTCTCTTTGGCTCTGTCTCATTTATTTAAGACGCAGATATTGTAGGCGCAGCATTTCAATTCAATGTACGTAATTTTGCCAGCACAATTTATTAGTTACAACCTTACAATTTATTTACAATTTATCGAAGAAAGAAATCCGTAAAAAGCGTCTGCTTAGAAAAACTGTCAATATATAGCTTTTCTGCTGACTCAATTGCACCGGCGATGGCGAATACATACCGCGCGTACGTCATCCCTGGACTACTGGACTTGTGGATCCGGAGGATGACTCGGTGGAAGCGGTGTCGTGACTTCGGCATGCACCAGGCGTAAGTTTTCCCGGGGCCTCTGGACTTTTGGGTCAGGAGGATGACTTGGTCTGTGGTGGATGGTCACAATAATGGGGAAGGAATACGTGTTCTCTCCAGTTCGTCGCCGTAAATGTTGGTCATAGTCGGATTATCGAGTTGTCACAATAACGAGTGGCCTTTACAAACGACCTCCATTGGAAACAAACGGGCCCAAGAAAAGTGGTCATAAAGTGAGGATGTCATACTAACGAGTGTCATATTAACGCGTGTCGACTGTTTACTGTACCTGCCGGCGGCTATCAATGCGCCGCAACTATCGGCCTCGAGAAGTGCGGGAAAGGCACTCAGCATTTGGTACACCACTACTTTAGGAAAGGGCGATCGATAAAATCACTGCTTCAGGTGGTTACCAAAGGAATCAAAGCAGGACGGCAAGCAGAAGACGACTGAAAACAAAAAAAGGAGAGGGAGAAAAATATTTAAAAAAAAAACATGAAGACACACATGACGCAAAATGTTTGCACATTGGGTGCGTGTTTAAGCTTTTCAAAACCGCGTCGTCACAACTGCCAGCGTGTGTGTTGCTCGACGTTCCGTGTTCGCACAGCGAAGCAAGTGTGGTTATGAGTGTCGTACAGACGTGGACAGATGGAGGGAGGACAGCAGGAAGGAGTGGGAGACAGGGGGTTAGTGTACGTCCTGGGCCGACTGCATGGAGAACTGTGGCGACATTCGTCTGGAAAATCTGCCGGAACACGCAGGAAAAACCTCAGACAGCACAGCTGGAGAGAGGATCCGAGCCCAATATCTGCCAGTCTTCAGTACAACGTTGAAAACCACAAACGGGCCTTATTGCTTAGAGAATGAGTAAGCGGAGCCAAAGTACACGCTACTCCCCTTATCAGACTGGCTTCTGAGGGCCATGTGGCTAAGTGAAGACCTAGTACAGTACTCCTTTCTTGCTCCACTTCCACGTGTCGCCTCCCCTCTAACATGTCGGATGGTCTTTAAAGTCCGTCATTCGTCAGCGTTCAGTACTCCCCTAGCAGCAGCATTGCTGCACAAGATGTGAGTTGCTGGTACGCCGTAATGTCAAACTTGTGGGACGTGGCAACTATTGGTGTACTATGCGCACTACCTCCCTGGCAGACAACGTCTAAACCGTGCCCTGGAGCCGGTTTATTCCCTATATTTCTTTTTTAAGTTGGCGCGCACTAAAGCTTACGGGATGGCGCCTGAAAACCGTCTTGGGATAGGCTCCGATTCTAAATAAACGTTGCAATTAAACTTTGCCTCCAATCATCTGACGAACCATGTGGGCGTGATACATTTATTACGCGTCGAAAAGCTGAGCATCGTACTCCTGACGCGCTTTCTGAAAGACATGTACGTGATCTGTCTTCATTCAGGACTCGACGCTGACAATATTCTCAACAAAGCGATTACCGTGTTGTCTTACCACACACACTAAGGAATTAAAGGGACGGTCCCGTACAGCCGGGGCGAAAACTTAGCCAAACTTATCTTCACGAGTACTGTACACATACAAGCATAAAAGTTTCATTCAAAATAACGAAGTCGTTTTTCAGGAATTTGTCGAAACGTGCCGTAATAATTGACGACGAAACCTGCGCTCATGCGTTTTTCACGCATGACATCGGCATGCGGGTACGTCGCCGTTGTCAGGGCAGTTGGAACCTGCAGAAAGACCTTGGGCTGAGTCATCCCCTTTGCTATCGAAATGGGGACACTCAGACATATATATCTCCACGAGCCTAGAATGTAGCCCGTGCATTGACTGTGGGGTCTTGGATAATGTGGCACATAATCGGATACGTAGAAGCTAAGTCAGGTGTTTTCTTTCCGTGAGTATTTAGTGCGGTTTTTGAAATAAACACGCACGTCTTCTCCATTTACGTCATCAGCGACATTTCATTTGGAAACATGATCAGTGTGCAACGGGGAGTCTAATAGAAGCGCGCGTAATATATTTTCGGTCGGAGCTGCAATGCGACCGCGCGCGCCGATGGCCGGCAGCTTCAGATTTGTGACTGCGGGGGATGTTGTCCTGCGAGTGTTAATCTGTCTCTGAGGGTTAACGTAGTTGTTCTAAACCGCCAGCTGTGCCACTTCTTAGAAAGTGCGTTTTTCACTTGAGAACCGAAAGAAAATGTACGAGAGTTGCTGAAATTCATTTCTGAAACTCGTCTGCTCACGCCGGTGCACTAGCGCGCGCAAAAGCAGACGATTTCTGTATCCTATCACGAACTTTCCCGCAGCGCGACGGAGCCGTTCTTATTGTTGCCAACACAGATCGCGGCATTCTCTGCATTTTGTATCAATTTGATTCGGTTATTTAATAACCGTGACGTGCTTTGTGGGGTAAATTTGCCGCATTCCATTTTCAACAAAGGACAATCGAATAGTACACTGTATGAGAAGGGCAGGGGTACGAGACCGGCCTTTTAAGTCTCCAGTTCTTTCTTTTTTTTTCTAGCTCCCTATTTCTCTTTTAACCGTTTACATTCATGTACGCCAGCGCTGCGGCACCGCTGGGGCTTCTTGACGTCTCCAAGCGACATTCTCCTGCGAACCGCTGCTACCGTATAACTGAGGTTTCTATACAAAAAAAAAAAGAAAGAAAAAGTCAGAAAAATATACACAGGTGAAATGTAAAGTAACGCTTTGCACGAAAAGCTCTGCTTTTGGGAGTTCCAGTAACCGCGTACCCAGCAAGAAAAGCCATACCCTGATGACAGGCTGACGACGTTCTCTTTTCCTTTTGTGGCGATGTTGCCTAGGATCTCAAGTTATCAGCCCCAGTGACAAAAGAGCGTAGCTCTCTTCACCCAAGTCCACTGCGGGCTTCCGCTTAGCAATACGCGAAGATCCATACATAATGCTGATGAACATATGGGAGCATTCCCTGTTTCCTTCACGATACTTTGCACATTGTGTACTACAGTTTTTGTGCTTATGAACCAATAAATTAAATCAAATAAAAAAAAACGGGACTGCACATGTTCATCACACATTACATCCTATGTTGTAGATAATCACCAACATCTTGCATGTCGTCTTAGTGTAAGTTTCACTTAGTTTGCACGTGTTTAATTAATTTTCCTTCGAAGAACTTCTTATACACACCTGCCCGAAGCCTACATGCATCTCGACATTCTAACCACTGAATACGATACGATCTAGTGATTATAAGAGAGCATATATGCTCTACATCAGGGCATTTTGAGGTTACTTCTCCCATTGCTCATGTATGCTTGGGAAGACGTCCAGCGTCTAGTTTTTGCCTTTCCGTTTTTTTCCTATAAAACATGCTTCCCCTCATCTTGAAAGCGGACAAAGATGCGCAGATGACATAAAAAATTGTCTCCTTGAGAACGAGGATATAGAACGCAAGCGAAAGCTGTCTTCGTACTATGTCAATGAAGATCCGGAGTTCAAGATGTTCGCGTCGATAGGAGGCCATGATACAGATGTCGTTGTCAGCAAGGTCTGCCGTATGAGTGTTGTTGCAAGACAGCTTCTCATCCTTTTTGTGAGTATGTTGTTCATAGCAGTCGAGTTATCTTTGAATTATCTATATACTAACTGAAATGTAACAAAAATAAACGACGGAAGACGTCGAATTCTAAGAAAATACACTTGACCCGAGTCCACCCGGAACTGGCCGTTTCCAGCTAAAACGTCCAGATAGCGGAGGTTCCGGATAAATATCGAGATCAGACGAGCCACCAGTTGTCACAAAGGCTTATTTATTTCGGAGGACGCTGGAAATTGTCCATAGTCATTTCTGGAAAATTCAGCACCTCTAAAATATTACTGATGGTGTTAACCTACCACACATTACGATGTTGGTAAAAAGAAAAAGAAAGTGAATGCCGCAGAGCGGTTTATGCGCTCTTCTAGAGAGCGTGGGTGCTCCGCGTATTCTGAGGTGTCACAAGATTGGATTCTTTACCACCGTTGGATTCACGGAGGTCATCAGTGGTGGTGATAATGTTATGATATCCCTAATCGCGGCGCAGCTGTCATCATGCCGGTCACTGTTGACATGGTACAGAACTGTGGTATCGTCCACGACTGCCGAACTTGTGTACGATATATCTCGTTCCAAAACTGCGCCGATTTTATTCAAACGGATTTATCACGAAGCGAGCGGCACAAATTTCTGTTCCATTGAGAAGAGCCGCCAGAGTGTGCGCACTGTGGTGAACTCCTCTCTGTCATGCACCTATACTTATCACTTGCCCACACCACGAAATTCATCGTCACCACCCTTTCACAGAGTTTTATGCATATTTTTTGCCTCTTCATACTGCGCTATTGCTTGGTGATGAGGCTCTCATCCCTTTTAGTAGAATTTTAAACTTTTTAAGAGACATTGGAATTGTGAATCTTCTGTAGCTTTAGGCTTACATTTTATATGTCGTTTATCTCCTTTTTAAACATCGCACCTATATTTTTAACTAGTCCCATTTTAATCACAGTGTTGGCGCATTATGACATGTGTTGTCGATGCGCCATTAAAATTCGAAACAACGAAGCGAGCGCGTCGCCTCCGTTGACATCATGCGACATCCAGCACGGGAGAATGCAGGTTGCGAAGCAGACGATAATGCTGGGTGACGCCACGGTTGAGCTCTGTTTTCTGCGCTTCGCATTGCTGTTTCGGTTTGCTATTATCATCATTTACGAATTAGTTACTTGTGCCAAATGACTGCAAATGTTGTATTCGGTATCGAGGGAGTGGTTCGTGTTCGGTGTCATGCCCACCTAATTTTTTCTCGAATCCTTACGAAGTCTCCCTTAAAACCTGAAACCTCCCGGTTAAACCGGGTCTTCAATAAACTCCGAGAAACGCGCTCCGAATATGCCAAAAAATAAACTCTGAAAACACGGAAAACTGGACATAACATTAATTCGCTCAATGCAGCGCAATGTAGTGACCTTGATGGTCCCTGTGTATTTGTGTATACCTCTGGTGCCTAGAAAACGGTTTCCAGCAAAAAGTTTTGCTTAGCAAGTATTTTATTTTTATTTTTTCTGATGTCGCGGTTTTTTCGATGTAAACTATAGGTAAGGTGCAGGTTAAACGAAAGGCAATAGGAAGCTGTAGTGCAGATAGATCGGGAATCCTTACCGATAATGGTTTCCAGAGCTCGATAAGCCGACTGGGCTATTCCTTTCAAATGCCTTACATCACTTTAGTGCGCTCGGATTTGATAGCTCACTTTATCGTGTCTTTTTCGCGGACTGCTTTCAATCCACTAAATCTCACTATTAATTTCAACATTTTTCAGCTAGCCGAGCACAAGTATCGTGGATATACTGGCTATCATGATAGACGCCATCAAATATAGCAACATGAACCCGATATCCCAACACTAACGTAATTTATGGATAAATTTTCGCGCAATATTTTTTTACTTTTATTTGCAAACCACATTTTATTAAAGTTTGGAACATTGATGCCATGGGGCTATATCAACGTACTGCTAAGACTACTCCCTGTGATCTTTATACGGCCGTTTATACTGAAGAACCTCCATTTCGTTGGCTTACGACAGATCAAGTCGGAAGAGGGTAACGTTATAATGTTATACAGCGTGTTCTTGTTTTTTTTTTTTTTTTAGCTTTACCAGATATTTTACTCAAAAATCTACAAGAGCGGCATACATGTCGTTTTCGCAGTTGAGTTACGGTCAGGCGGACATACCCTCTCGGATAGAGTACATGTAACTGCTAGACAAATAATTACATACTAATAATAGATTGACTCTTCAATTGTGCGACTCTCGGACAAAAGTGAGATAGAAGAATGGGAAGCAGTCCTCGTTGAAAGCTATGCGATTTTTTTTAAATTCTGAAACGAACGCGTACGTTGAAATATCCATCGCCCAATTCTGCTATGCCATTAATCGAGATCACGTGCCGCTGCAGCCGCCACTTTTGCTAGGTGATGAACCTCTTGCATCTCCTTCCAGAAGTTTAAGCTTTTTTTAGGGATATTGGGTTTCTAAATGCACTGCAGTTTTCTACCTCTTACGTTGTACAGTCATGTTTCATGCTAAATTTTACATATTTTATTTGTAACCTAATCGTTTTTTAACCTTATCGTTTTTAACCTAACATGTTGCATTCACTACCACAGTCATGGCGCTCTATGGCCCTTGTTGCTTTTGCGAAAAAGATAAAAACCAATTATCATTATTATCACCAGTAGCGTTTGACCTTCGCCGTCGAAGCTTATCTGGGCCGCATAGTGGTTTATCTGGCGAGCACATCAGCCATCATCTCGATAGCTCCAAAACACGTGACCTTCAACGTTGAACTAGCGCTATGCTTTCTGCGCTTTAGATTTCCGTTTTTCTGTTTCGGTTGATTTGCATATCAATATTTGGCAATGAATATTTCAACGTACGCGCTCGTTTCAGGATTTTACAGCGATAGCTGTATCAGGGAGGTTTTGCGGCGTTGACGGTGATGGCGAGCGTAGTAGAAAACTAAATAGAGAGTTTTAGCAGGCCGTTGATAACGTGGCTCGTCTCACCGTATCAACCGGAACCAACCAGTGGATAAGACTCTGAGTCACGCACGAGTGCGATTGGTTCTGATAGAGACGATAACTTTATCAACGGTATACTAAAACTCACTAATGATTCACAAGGAAACACTAGGAAAGGGCGAGAGTCATTATTGGGCAGGGAGGGGAGAGCGCTTGTAAGCCAGGTCCAGGTATAAGGGGATTATCTTTTTCAATAGGCGACCGGATGCGCGGCTTCCCCTCGGGGTCATTACTGATATGGCTCCATCATGTGCTACACCCCCGATAGGGGATCGCTCTGCCGCGAGCTGGAGATTTCAGACAGTATGGCATTGTTCACGATAGGACAGCCACGCAACATGGGTGCGCCATATGAATAGCGCTAGTCGAGAGCGCAGCTGCTGCTCGCGAGCGTCGTCGTGCACAGTGCATGTGTCGGAAACGTGGACCACAGCCCCTGCTGAAGTGCCCGGCTATACAGATGCGTCTGTAACTCTGTATGGACATGCGGCCACGTCAAAGAGCAGCGAGGCTCCCCATCTACGAACAGGGAATCCAACCGCAACATACCCTTTACGAACTCCGCTGGGCCGGTATTCAGGACTGGGCGGCGTGCGTTGACGCGTGTGCTCTGTAGACACCGGACAGCGTGATCGTGGCCCCCGTCTACATATTGCGCGGAAGCACGCAAGCGAGCATCACAGGGTTCATGTGGCTGAAGGCATTTCACCCAGTGTGTCACAATTGTGTACCAATTATAGTCACTGGAGAGTATAATGTCGACACCAGTGGCACAAACGACGGGCGGTTTCCTAGCTTCCTGGATTCCCAATTGGGCCTATGTGTCTTGTGAGGCGGGAGCGCGCTCACCATTCGCAACTGAACGTGCATTGACCTCCTCGTGGACAAGGACATTCCCACGCAGCTGCAGTGTCTTGCCTTCCCGACGTGCTTCGCGGATCGCAAAGCCCTTTTGTCCGTCTTTCAACAAGGCAAATCCGAAGAGGGTCGTTTATGTAGAACATAACGCACAAACAAACATAGCCCGTTTGCACTCTGTCCTTTTGTCCTGCGCGTCGTGTGTACCTCAAATTGCATTCACACCAACTAGCCCAATTCCTCGCCGTGTTATTTGTAGGGTTTATTCACATGACGTTATCCGCAGGAGAGCGCTACTGTCGCTAGCTGTGTGAAGATTACTTGCAGCATATCCAAGTAATTTTCATGTTTTCAACGTCCATAGTCCTGTAAATAACATAAGGCAGCGAACGAAAACCTGACCCAAACTTTGAGGGACATACAAGTTTTCGGGGCTAGCGTCCTCTGAAAGGGTGATTTCAGTGAATAAACTATGTAAGAATTACGTAACTGAGCATAGTGCAGCTTGTTCGTAGATGTGATTTTTGACGTGTTAGCCATTACGCGTTCTCTCGTGTGTGAGTGTTGATTCCAGCATTCGTTTCAAAGAGATCATCGTAATATATCTGCGACATAAATGTACACTCGTAAACCGATGTTTGTCTTTTCAGTGCCCCATGCTAGACGTATTCCCGGAAACACCTTAGCGGTAGTAGATCGACTACTACCTACCCCGATAAAAAATCTGGTGCAGCTATAGAAAAAAAAAAAACTATATGCAGTGCTATGCATTGCATGGAGACGCTGTTTTCCACAGGTGCATTATGTGCATGCCGAACTGCAGGGTAGCTACCTATAACAGTTCACCCAACAAGCCTTCCATCATGATTGTTTTCCATAGGGATTTGGAGGTTTTTGGTTGTAACTTTTGATTGCGATGTTGAATCGGTTTGAAATTTACCACGATGAAATGTTCCAATTACAGTTACACGCGGAGTCATGAGTTTGGCACCTGCATTGAGTGATTGGTGAGTACGTCGCGCCGGCATGACTAGACGTTTATAGGTAGCTACCCTGTATTTGGAGTACAAAACACGTGTTTAGGAAGCCTCACGTATATGCAATTCTTACAGTACGTGCAACTGCATATTTGGTCTTTTTCTTAAATGCACAGTACTTATATGCATGTTTCGGATATTGTACAGTGATCTGAAATTCGACTTGTCACTGTTACTTGGACACACAAACATAAAACGAAACAGCAAATAACTCCACTGCAGTGATCTAGTGCTCTCGGTCGCTTGGCGCGGCCAATGAGCTGCCCACTTTGACCTCCTTCAGGATGGCGGCACAATTCCCAGGTGTCTAGATGTCTTGTAATGTCATTGCAATTAGTTGTCACTTGTTTCGATGGTGGCACAAAGTTAGCTTTTTGAATGTTGCAACCACAAAGCAGAGCCGTATATAGGGAGAGTTTGGCCATTGGGAGGAGCCTAACTTGAAGCGCGTCATGTGACGTCACGGCTAGGCCACCTCCCTCGCCGTGCTCTATTGTTGTCCCGTTGTCAGCCGTTCTCGCCGACGCCATATTGATGCTGATCGTTGTTTACGATGCAAGGAGGAAAGACACGTGCGTACATTGTCCTTCGAAAGCCCTTCGTCCTTGAACTCTTTCAGTTTGTCAACAAAGCCCCCCTTATCACAGGCGTCGGTGGGTCATAAGCCGGTTATTCCTGTAGATTGCCTTCATTGCCACAACAAAGCTGACGGACAGCATCAATATGGCGCGCATCAGATGGCTGATAGCGGATTCTGCTAGGATTCAGGCTTTTTGGGCGGCGCAACGACGACTCTGACGTCAAAATAGGCTCCACCCACGAGGCGGCAAAAGATCAGAGAATGGCCAAACTCTCCCTATAAATGGCTCTGCCACAAAGTGTGCAAGAGTGCCCCCTCGGTATCCATCCTAGTACGGACCTAGTACGGGCCAACAAGCTCGAAACGGCCGTCCACAGCTGGGATTGTGGCACACTCGACTTGTAAACATATGCCTCACGTGCAGCCATGGGGCATTCGCTCATTTTTATATTTGTACTAGTACGGGCTAGTATGCCATAAATGTACATTCAATGTGGGTTGTCTGAAATGCAACGCACAGGACTCTGTCACTCTGCAGCCTTGCAAAGTATCCGCTGTTCTCGCATCTCATCCGTTAGTGTTACTACGGTGGAGAGCCAGAGAACGTCCTTCTACTCCATCCGTATAGCACGTTTAGTGCCATATGCATCGACTGCGCACACATAATGCATATAGCAATACGCAAAATCGGATATATGAAGCAGAGAGAACGTGACTGTAAGCTTATGCCTCCAATAGCACGTTCGACGGAGGATCACGATTGCTATACAACAGCGTATAGAGACGATTGCCTCTGAGCACCTGCGTTGGCGTTCTGCGCATTCATAATTCAAGAGAAGATGAAGGCAGAAAAGGTGGTTCGCATTACAAAACGGCCAATATGGTGCGACGAAATAACGAGAAAAAGCGAGTTTCCCGCTTATGCAAGAGTAAACAAGCGTGTGAGCCGGAAACGATAAGGTTGGTATTGATATACGTCGATATTTGTGTACATCTACCTAGTGAATGTGAAAAGTACTAACATACGCAAGGCACTAAAGGTAAATGTAATAAAAGAGTGTTCTACAAACAGGTCATGGAAGTAACATGCACTCCAAAAGGCTTTAGTGCATTGGTCGTTTGCTTTTATAGCTGTGTTTACAAGAGTTCAACTGAATCAAAAATGCAGGTCAGTAACAACCGGTTAGAATAGGACGCATGTTCCTGCGAAGCAATTGCATTTAGGAACCTTTGTCTTCTCTCCCTAATATTGAAAACTACAATGCACAAGACGCAACGGCAAATACGAAGAGGCGGAATGCGCGGCTTTTAGGCTATTGCCTCCTACAGCAAATTGCCGTCTATGCCGAAGACAGTCAAGTACAAAACCATATTGCAATGGGTTTCAGTTCATAATAAGTTACTCACATACATTTCATAAACGCGAAATGCCACTGAGTGTGTCGCCAAGGGAAGAAATGAAGACATCTTCCAGACCACAGAATCATTAATCAATATAACACTGCATACGGTGCAAAGTGTAACATCTCCGCCTGCTTTGCGTCGCAGAAGTATAGCTTAACACCTATAGAACTTTACGTAAAGGCGCTACGGTCAAAACACCCAGTTTTCCAACCAAACCAAATTCAAATTGGGAGTAGGTTTACACGTAAGGTGAGTCAGCCTATTTGCGTGACGACATGCTGCACGTACCGCAGGATAGGACTGCGGATAATTTCGGCCACCTGGGGTTCCTTTGACGTGCGCCGGAAATCTCTGACACGCGGTGCTGGAAGCAATGTTTACCTCCCCCACATTGCTACCGTCCTTGTTGTACAGTCGTACTTTTCATTGAACGGTACACAGTCGCCACACTCAATAGAAACAAGTTTTTCAAGAGTCTTACGTTTCGCGTTTTTGAGAGGAGAGTTTTCAGTTGGTGTACGGACATGATGAAATATTGTTTTTGTCCGAGAGTGCTACAGATCAAAAAAGTCTTCCGGCGACTTAATGTGCAAAGTTACTGTGCAAAATATTTCTACGGTACTATGTCTATGTTGCGCGGTTGTTCATAAGCACAGTGAAAAGAAAAATTGCATTGCATTGCGTGAAAGTCTATTGGTGCAAACTATTCATTAATGGTGGAATATTTGTTGCGTCTCAGCCGACACTCGAAATTGGTCGATAGTTTAGGAAATAAACATATATGAGCCAAGGGAGCGTTGCAGCAATTAGTTGCTTTAACACGTACGTTGAATTTGATTTTCGCACATTATATTAGGGAGTTTTAGCGAGTCGTTTGTGCCCGAAAGAAACGACTGATTCTGCCGATTCGAAAAGCGAATGGGAAGCGAGCTACACCGATGTTTAGCGTTCATCTCCAAATGTAGTCCAGATGGATTTGAGTAGAAAATGGATCATTCGCACCCTTTCTTGTAGTAAATATGACACATCTCAGTGCACTTTCATGGTTTCGCTTCGCAGAAGGCTGCAGTTGAGGCGGACTACGTCGGTCACTATGTTGTCAGCGCGCTGTCAAGCAGACGCCGGCACATTTGGGAGACTCCATCTGACGTTGATGAATCCCGATGATCTTAGAGGCAGTTTTGCTTTGAAAAGGGTTAATCACCCGTGCGCTAGCCTCTCTCAATAGTTAAACCGAACAGGGAACGACACGGGGACGAGCACTTTGCATAGCTTTAATGCGCCTGTCATATACACACAAACTTTCTCACACGGGCTACATGTTCGGATGCCACAACTGGTCGCCGATGCGTGTGAAACTCTCTAATGAATACGTCGTTACATCCAACAACTTACCGCAGAGTATACGTTCGTACATCGTCGGTACCAGTAAACATCTCGCAGACTCACTGCAGCTCCGCTACTGCAAACAATTGCCGCCCTCTTGCTTCGCGATGTCAATCAGTCGCGCTCGCCGAATAAAACGAAACGACTCAGCGCGAGTGGGTCGTTAGTACGAAACCCCGCTCCTCACGACTCGTTCACCGATTCGTATTGCACATGCGCGACACTCGAATCAGTCGTTTCGTTCATGCGAAAACGACTCGCAAAAACTCCCTATTACCTGCTTAGTAGAATCGCCAGTGGTCCCTGCAGTAGTGGCCTTGGAATCAACGCGCCAGCGGGGGTGTCAGCTCGTCGGTTTGCAGACCCAAGGTCATGCCGAAGACCCCGAGGTGGTGGGTTCCAATCTTGCCACCGACTGTGCTGTCTCACGTTTTCCCTGGGTTTTCCGGCTGTCGATAGCAGTCCGGCAGAGTTCCTCCTGAAGTCGTCCCAGAACGCATACCCCCCCCCCCCCCCTGTCTCCTGCTATTTTCTGCTGTACTTTCTCAACCTGTCCATGTCTGTGCGCCGTTCATAACCGGAGTTTCTTCACGGAGCTAACACTTACTATCCAGTTAATCACGTAGCAAACCGTAATTGAGACTAAGTATTCACGCATCGTTCACATGTTGAAGTACAACGTTACCATGTTAGCAGCTCCTGCCTGTGTATGTTTCGCTCACATAACCGCCTCCTACGCTAAGGCTTAGTAGTGGACAGGCTTTGAATCCCGGCGGCCGCTGTGCTGTTGGATGGATCGAAAGGATTTTTGCTTTGGTTTAGCTGAGGCAAATGCCGGTACAGTTCACCGTGAAGTCGGCCGAGCGAATCCCGGACAAAAGCTCACCGGACAAGAGCTCACCGGACAAGAGCTCACCGGACAAAAGCTCACCGGACAAACGCTCACCCTCGCAGCGTTGAAGCCGGACAAAAGCTCACCACATTTGCAATGGTGTTTTCTCACTGAACGATATATTGGTTGATTGTGTTATGAATTATTAATAGTGCCGGAATGAGAATGAAATTTTGCTGCACGTCCGCAGAAATATAGTATTTCAGCGAATGATTATACGACATGGTACGGCGAAAAGCGCATATTCCAAACGCGAATTACATTGCGTGTTAGACTAGTGAGCAGGCACGAACTGAAAGACAAAATGTGCATGTTTCAATGACAAGGAATTTTTAGCCATCTAAAATTTGAACCAAACAATTAGCCTTTATAACGACAGCTTTTAAGTTATAAAATTTAAATGCAGCTCGTAAGTTTGCCTTTTTGTCCTTGTTTTATTATGCCCTGTAACTGCCCATTTACCACAAATGAGAACTACCTATGTTATTCTTTGCGCTGGCTTGCCGCGTGGAGACTGGGAAGCGATCCCTCTCGCCAGCTGTGCCGTCTCGGGTTTTTCCCAGGTTTTCCTCAGACGCTTTCAGACCAATGTCGCCGACACTGTTCCCTCTGACGTCGGCCCGCCCAGGACGCACTTGTCCCCCACAGGAGCAGGTATCACACTGGTTGACCTTTCCTCGTATTTCCCATCACACATGCATCATCATCATCACTCATACGTTTTGCTATGTCGTCTCTATTTGTGCCTCACATCATGAGCAGTCCGAAGTGACAACTTGCTTGTTCGATGACTGATCCCCGGAAAAACCCTCCGTAGGTCGGTGTCCCACAGGGACCGTGGGCACTCCGTAAAAATAGGGATGCGCTCTGATAAAGGTCATGGAACGCGGAATAGTTCTTCGTTCCTTCTTTTGTCCTTAGTCACCTTTATTTCCCTGGTTTCTGAAACTCAGTACACCGCCCCCCCCCCCCCATTCCGGATGGACCATCAGGACCTTGGACTTCGTGTAGAAAACGCGGTTTGCTCGCGTAGATGTCTTGGAAAGTACAATGATCTGGACCTTCTTCGTTTCGCTCCCCGTGATTGTTCTTGAAAAATTGCACTCGGCACTCAAGAACACATGCACACAAAGGGAGACGAAAAGGAGCAAGAAAGAGGCACAGATGATGAAACCTACAAAAGGGTGCGGAAACCTCCAGCACCGTGTTAGACTCCCATGTGGTTCACTATGGGGGTCGTCGCTTCTAACATGGGGAAACCCAAACTTCTTGTGGACGGTTATGAGTACGTCAGACAGATTTCGAAGAATGATTCGGTTCGTTGGCAATGTAAGTTTCAAAGGACCAGGAGCTGCAAAGGAGCCCTGACTACGGATATTGCTGTAAGTGTACCTTCTTCTGTAGTATGTCACCATACATACGTTCGTGCATTACGACATGCTTGTTCATCAGCTATTTATCCATTTCAAGGTTGCCAAATACTGGTCTGTGCGCGAACACAGCCACGATAAAGACCAGGGAGCGACGGACGTGGCGAAAGTGAGATCAGTGCTCAAGGAAAGCGCCAGGCAATCTTCTGAACCGCCGAGCCGGTTGCTAGCAGGGGCGCTGAGAGGTTCCTCCACAACTGTGCGAGAAAGGAACGGAAACCTCGAGACCGTCCGCCGCGACTTACGCAGACAGAGATCCAAAACGAGACCCCCTGAGCCACAAAGTTTAGAAGAACTCCACATCGAAGGCAAGTGGGCCACAACAGGAGGACCGCAACCGGAACCCTTCCTACGATACGATAACCACCATCAGGATCGTATAGTACTGTTTGCGAGCAGGGAGCAGCTGAGAGCACTCTCCGCCAGCCGCACGTGGCACATGGATGGAACCTTCTCAGTTTGTCCTCGCATTTTCAAGCAACTCTACGTGATACGATGCTCCATTGGAAACAGCGCAGTGGCCTGCGCTTATGCTCTTTTGCCAGGAAAGAGCCTTGCGACATACAAGGAGCTTTTCACAGCCATCCAGGACGCATGTGATGTGAGGCCTGCGGCTTTATTCCAGCCCTGAGGTTGTTGTCACAGACTACGAGGGTGGCATCGATGAATGCACTTAAAAAGGTATTCGGCCAACAAGTTATCACAAGGGGTTGCTTCTTCTACCTGTGCCAAAGCACTCACCGGAAGGTAATTATTACGTCCCTATTATTCCCGTTCACGATGTAGTACACAGGGTGTCACGGCATCCACTCGCCCAGTGCTTATATACATGGTGTTCGCTTCGGTGCACACAGTTGTGAGAGTAATGACTCTTTCCCGTTTTTTTTTTTTTAGCTCCGCGAACTTGGCCTAATCGAGAGGTACAAGAACGATGAGCTGTTGAAGAAGCACTGTGGGATGCTGGATGCCTTGGCCTTTGTGCCCTGCACTATTGTCCCAGGAGGCCTCGAGCTCTTACGTCGCATTGCAGCCGAAGACATGGTGGATCTTCTGGACTACTTTGACGCCACATACGTGAACGGGACCTTCCGAGCAGTCACGGCGGGAAGCGGCAGCCTCCTAACAAGAATGCGTCGCAGGCGTCCACATTTTCCACCGCATGTGTTGAACGTGCTGGTTGCAACACTTCAATATGGAGACCGAACAAACAACGCCTGCGAAGCTTGGAACAACGGCTTCGCAAAGCTATTCGGACAATCTCACCCAAGCGTTTGGAAGTTAATTGAATGCCTACAAGACGATCAGGCTGTTACCGACACAACACTGCTCCAGGCAACTATCGGAAATCCCCCAGCGAAGAGGGTGAGGCGAGAGACCGTCCGCCAGCAAGCGAGACTCAAGCACCTTTGCCAGGACTATTTAAACCATGGAGATCTCCTGAGGCACCTGGAAGCGTTGGGAAGCTGCATCCGCCTCTGAAGCGTAAAAGAAGATATAAAATAAAATAATAAAAGTAATACACAGTTTTGCTGTTTCGGTTTTTCCAGGAAAACCTCAATTGAAGAGTAGTTTATCAATTTAGATTATTAATCATTCATAATACAATCGCAAAATATATATCGCTCGGGGAGAAAACGCCGTTGCAAATGTGGTGAGCTTTTGTCCGGCTTCGACGCTAAATGGGTGAGCGTTTCTCCGGTGAGCTTTTGTCCGCGCCCCCGCCCGAGCACCCTCGATACCCCAAAGCAGCATTCCGCCGCGTCGAAAGCATTTCACTCGTTAAAGCCCACACAGAGAAAGAAAGAAAGAAGTATAACATCGTCTACGCTGTATCGCATTTTCCCGAAAGGTAATTCCGCTGAAGGACAGCCTATACTGAATACACAGAGCCACGAACCTTAGCCTTGTTTGCAGTGCACAATGGATAGATTCCGTCGTATTCTTGTGTCATCATTGTTTGGAGCGCAATAAACCACGTTCGAGTCCGAGTAGCAAGAGCAAACATTTATCGTGTCCCGCTTTGCGATAAGCAAACTGTGTTCGCGTCCTTACGACAAGAAGACAGTACCGAAAAAACGAAATTCAAAACCTTTCAGACTTCATATAGGCTTAGACTCCACTGATAGTTTTCTCCGGTAACGAAGGTTCGTGTCATTGCTGATCCCTTTTATGCCTTTCTTGTTTGAAGAAACTATTGGAATCCTGCACGTTGTGTGAGATTAATTTGGGAATGATCCTTGGGAAGTATTGCAGTTGTTGTGGTGGAAGGAGTCACTTTCATCTCAGGCACAAGATTTCGAATTCGTTGCATGATCGTTGAGTACGATCAAACAACCGATCGGGAATTCTTAAAAGTAAAGTTCCTCAGGCATAATGCGGTGTCCACGCAGTCAAGGATGATGCACAAATGCACGGGCTTTACGTTGCAAGGCGTCGGTGATCATAGTAAACGTTGCCATTCAAAATTTTGATTTGCTTGGGTATCTGCTCCCCCTGTGACATTTAAAGTATATTTCCGACTGCCATGTGCCTTCATTAATGCGTATTCGTTGAGACATTCATTTGCAATACTTTTGGAGGCCGCGTTTCTGTGTAGGTAAGCCACACGTGAAAAGAACATTTGTTTGGTTGGTTGGCTTTGCCGGTTGGGCTATTGGGCTCTTTCTGATCTGGTTCTGGTTCTTTTATTCACTAGTTACATGGAAATCAATAGGAAACAAGACTGTGAGGGCATGACCTGTAATACAGTCTTTGCACACTGAACAAAAAACTAGCTACTTTGTGGGGAGAATTGTGTTCGGCGGAGCGTGTAGGCTATCAATTCAAAAGAGGCTAGCACATGGCCGCACCGAAAGAATAGGGAAATACAGAACTATGAAAGACTATAACATAGCAATTAGACATAAAAAAGCAGCTTCAAAATGACAGCAAAGTTTACAGGGCACATTTAAAGGAAAAAGAAATGAGTTGGGGAACATGTACACTGACAAATTCAAAAGGGGCTAGCACATGTCAGTACAGAACTATGTCGATCCTTATACACAACAATTAGACATAACAAAGCAACTTCAAAATGGCAGCAGCATTTACTACATGAAGATATTACTTGTATTCAAGAAACAGCGTGTCATGTTGTGATGTATTGTATTTTATTTGATGTGATATTCGGAACATCCATGCCTCATGTTATGCATTTAATTGCTTCGTTTTCATAAGTCATTTGGAACGTGTTGCGTAATTGCCGTTCCCCCGAAATACCCAGCACCTGTTACAGTATTAAGCCACTTGACACAAGGCGAGGCCGGATTCACCGAAGTGCTGTGACAATGATTGCAACCGCAAGACCATTGATGTATGACCTTCAATAGGGCAAGTCACTTTTACTGAATGCCTACGGAGGAGGCAGATTAGGGACTGCGTGGTCTCCCAAAACAGGAAACGAGCGATCCACTTCCCAACGAAAGAACGGCGCAGCCGCTGCACGGCCACCTTTGTATTTGTTAATCCTGCTCGCTTTTCCTGGGAACTATAACACTTTCGCTCTCGGTACGTAGAATTCTGTGTTTGCATTCGATTTGTGGAAGCTCTATAACCCCTGATTGGATGGCTCATTACACCTCAGTTCCTGACGCTGTAATTGAACGAAAACTTGAGAAAGGGAGTTTGTCCTGATTAATTATGTATTGATTGGTCAGAAAATATGATGTCACATCATGGGCAGCACGTGACACCAGTCCGGCGAGAACCCTTTGAAAGCTGAAGTTTTCCTTGTGTTATTGTTCTGGATTTCAGTCTGAAGTCTGGTCTCTACTAGACACCATGTAGATACTGTAAATAAACTGCTGTCTTCATCGATCATCAGCTGACTCTTCATTGACCGCGTCCACCACCGAATCATCATCGGATCAGTACCACCCATCCACATCTTTCACTCAGCGTAACTCCGATTTCAATTGCATAGCAGAGGACAGAAGTCTCATTTCAGACGGTAGAGAATTCCATAGTTTCGCACCGTAGTACGACATGGAGTAGGTAGCAAAGTTGGTACGCAATGAAGGTGTTTGTAACGTGGCGGTCTGATGTCGCAATGGGTAACTAGACTGAAAGCATTATACGCAGAGCTCTCTTCTGGGCGCGGTGCAGAGGGAGAAGATTGGATGAATATGTGAGACCATATATTTCTAAGGCATACGACGTGTGAGACTGAATTAGTGCATGATAGACTATAAGGGTGGTGCTGATCGGAACAAACCTCCTGATTCTCGAGAGCGCAAACAGTCAACGAGTAATCTTGGAATGAACGAAGTTAATATGCTCAGTCCAGCATAGATTCTCCTGGAGGATAACGCCCAAAACCTTTACAGAGGACACTCTGTTAAGCGCAGAACCGCAGAAGTACAACGTTTCCCTATCAACCCTGATATACTTCTGCCGAGGCCGAAAAATAACATAAGATGTTTTCTGAGTATTTGGGACTAATTTGTTAACCAAGAGCCATACCGAAAACACACGTAAGACATTATTCCCTTTCACGTACAAGCTAGTCGTATCAGAGTCATCAACAAAGATATTAGTATCATCAGCATAAAGAAAGCAGTCTTCAGGAAGAAAATTATGTAAATAATTAATATATATTCTAAATCAAAATGGGTCTAGGGTAGAACCCTGCGAAACGCCTGTAGACAAAGCCCTTAATTCAGAATTATAGCCAGCAATTGATACGAATTGCTTTCGACTGTTCAGATATCAGTTCGGCTTTTTGAAGGAGAATTCTGTGATTAATTAAATCAAAAGCTCTCGTTAAATCCACATTGTCAGTAGTTTCCCCTCAATGTTCTTTTTTTCTGTGACATATATGAGTGCCAGAGCAGATGATTTTCCTTGGCGAAAGCCGAACTGGAAAAAATGGAACAGATCAAGTTTTTCAAAGAAAGCTTCAAGTCTTATGTATACGAGTTTTTCAAACACCTTGCTGACAGGTGAAAGTAGTGAAATGGGACGATAGTTGGATACATCTGTTCTGCTCCTTTCTTATAAATGGAAATAACTTTCGCTACCTTAAGCGCGTCAGGAAATATTCCCTGAGAAAAAATTGCATTGGCTATATCTGACAGAGTATCAGCAAGTAAATGGGCAAGTCGTTTCAATAGCACAGCGGATATGCCATCATGCCCCGATGATTTCGAGGGTTTAAGAGAATCAATAACAGATATAACCTCTTCGGCGGTTGATGGTTCAAGGAAAAGACTATGTGGATTAAAGGAAGGCAAGAGGGGTAACTGGCCACTCCTACTCAGTATAGGTACACGATTAACCACGCTAGTGAAATAATCGTTGAATGTATTGGCAATTTCACCTGGATCATAGTATTGTTGTAACGTCAACGCATTTATTTTGTCAGCGATAGACAATGACTGGGCTACATGATAATAAGGAACTTTATGAAGGATTCGAAGAGCAAGTTGTTTTATTCCTCCGTGTTACGTGCGGAACATTGCACGTCATGTCATAAATAAGCGTCCAAACAAAGGCACTCCAGAAAAAGAAAAATAAACACATGGAAGGTTGTAGTCAATCTTCGCTGGAGCGTCTATCCCAAACCCGAGTGCGGTGTGCTACAGGAAAGCGAGAGTCCTGGTTTCAGGCGCATCAATTCTAACTTTCTTTTTAGACTTACTTTAACTGAACTTTATAGTGAGCTTTTTCCTTGCTTCCCGCGTTCACCGTCTGCAGTTGCAGATTTTACCCCGCGTACCATCAAGTCCGCCTAAAACGGCACATACTGATCACACCTTAATAAATATCTGAAAAAGCAACCTCCGTCGCCTTCATCTCTGTCGCATGCCATTCTGGCCTAAAAAAAGAAAATGAAGGACGATTAATGTAGTTAATGCGGCGGAAATGCGTTAGCATTCGACGTATTCTCTTATGTATTTTTTTGCGTTTTATACGTTCTCTTACGTTTCATGCGTTTTTTTTAATCATGTGTTGCCTTTATGTGTTCTCGTATGTAAGAAATGAATTCGACTCATTAAAGGTTGTTAAAGGTCATGAAAGGTTGACTGCAAGCATATCTTGCGTCGATCAACTTTTGTTTTTCACTTTAAGATATTAGGGTGAGGTCTGAAGACCAGTAGCTATCGATCTTAGACACTTTGAGCTTCTGACACCTCGCCGCAGCCCCCGCTGCTTCTCTTCTTCAGTCTCGGATTTTCGCTTCTGACGCATTGCCTCAGCATTTGCTTGACTGTGACGCTGGATGTCCGGATTCCCAGAAAGCCGATGCTGCTCGGCCCGAGGTACTGGGCGAGCGTCTGCGTCGTTACTCGAAGGCACACACTCCATCATATAGTCCACACAGAGCGTACACTACCTTCCAGAATTAAACTGACACATCTCAGAGTACACACACGCCACCGCTTAGAACACTATCTGAGAACAACACACACTCAACCACTTCCACGGGCGAAGTGCAACTGGCGACGGCCGCGCACAGTCTTCCCTCTACCAATGCGCATGCGCAGCACGCGGGTATGGGAGGAGGAAGGGAGCAGACAGGGTACCTCCGAGGCATACACATCCATTAGACGGTCGCGATTTTCCAACTTGGCGGTTCTAATGCTAACGCATTAAAAATGTACTCTTGTCCTAATTGTTCAAGGACTTTTGTCACGCTCACATTGTTCAGCTCATTCTTGTTATGTTGTACTCTGCCACATAACATGTAAATATTGGCCGAAGGGCCCTATGTCCATCAAAATATATTTCACATCGAATCCGGTAAACTTGTCGGTAATCTGCAACAGGTCACAATATCAGTAAAGTTCGCTCGTTGTTAGTTGCCAATTGTCTCTCATTCAGTGTAATTAGACATCGGTTACAGCCAGTCCTCGTACAGCTTTGCACTAACATATCCCAGAGCTGCCCACCTTAAAGATATCTTCTAACGTGTAAGAATGGCTCCGACAATGACCACGTCAGCAACAGAGCAGGATAGCTGCCTCGGAAAACAGCGGCAGGTAAGCTGGTATAAGACTCCCCTTACATCAGATGCCAGTATCGCAAAGGCAAGGCAGAAAACGGAAAACCGATAGACATCCACATAAAGAGGCCCCGAATTACGGACAGCCTCATCTCTTGAACGGAGGGAGTGCTCTGATGCCGAACAAATGGAACTCCCTTTTCGGCCGCCATCTCAAGTAGGGGGAGCTTTGACAGAGAAAAAGACGACCGAGCTGAACGAAATAGGAAGTAGCCTTTGAGATGACGATAAAGCGAGGCTTAGGTCCGTGTGTGTTTTCGGGTTGGAGTGGGCCCAGCTTCTAAATCCTGTTTGACTGTGTTCTTGCAGAAGTGGCAAAGCAGGGCAGTGGCCCCTTTGATCCAGACGCTGAGCCTACGGTTATTTCTCTTTTGTTTCTTGTTTCTGTTCTTTATTCGTGATGAACGAAATAAGAAAAGCTGACAGCGACCTTTTAGTGTAGTGCTATTGTGTATTGCGGAGGCGTTACTGTTACATCTACAAAAATGATCGCTGCATATCACTGTTCTGTTAATGTGGGATAAAAAATAAAATTAAAAAGTTATCGCGCAATCGGTGAACCAGAACCTGCATATACAGGGTGTCCCAGAAAACGTGCCATTGAATTTTAATAAAGAAACTACGCCACATAGAATCATGCGGTCAAGACATTTGTTCTTACTTGGTTTTTGCCACCTCTTGATGTGCATGTCATGTAACCTAAGTTTAATTATGTAAGTTTTTGCGAAGTGAACTCTGAAATTTTCCAAGTAAAGGTCACTTTTTTACCCCACCAATGTGAAGAGCGTGCCGAATTTACTCAAATTAATGATAATTGACAGGGATATTGAGGAGCTATCGTATCGGATAAAATAGCCGAAAATTATGCTCTACGGAGCTCGCAGAGGCGTTGTCAGTCCGACGAAATGAGGTTGGAAACGCAGCCCACACCGGCATGGTAGAAAGAGATAACACAGACATAGATTATCGCGTCCTGCTTCGGCTGGGACCATACCCTCCCTCTCCCAATTTCAGGATCTGCCACTTTTTCTACTATCACTCTGTGGGCTGGGTTTCCAACTCCCTTTCGTCGGACTGACAGCGATTGCGCTCAAAAAGTCTTCGCGCGTTATACTCAAGTGCCCCGAGAAGCATGATGTTCGGCTGTTTTTCCCGATAGCATAGATCCTGAAAATCACTGTCAATTATCATGAATTTGAGCAAATTCGGCACACTCTTCATGTGGGTGGGATAAAAAAAGTGACCTTTACTTGGCATATATCAGAGTTCACTTAGCAAAAATTTACATAATTAAACTTAGGCTAAGCGACATGCACACCAGGAGGTGGCAAAAACCTAGTAAGAACAAATGCCGCTGACTGCATGATTCTAGATGGCGTAGTTTTTTATTAGAATTCAATGACACGTTTTCTGGGACACCCTCTATATGTGCTGACATATCTTAATTGCTCAAAAGTGAGGTAGGTTTGTTGTGTATTGGAACAAATTAATCACCCTTTAGCGGTACAAGTGAGCTGGAGCAGCCTGTTCCACACTTGTGGAGGCACAATCTCTATATAACTTTTTTTTTAAATCCAATTCCATCTAATGGAACCTATTATGTCGATAATGTGACAAGCTACAGAGGAATGAAAAATGATTTGACGTTAATATAATAACAACTTACCAGGACTGCAACCACCACTGTTTAGTATCATTGAAATATTTAGTACAAAACTTTAAACTTCGTTCAAGGTTGATCGAGACTCTTATTTCTTTAAATACAATGGGAAATTCGGGAAGCACCAAACTACATCGGCTTTTTTTTTTATGTATTCACCGTGCGCATACGCCGCTACCATCATTGTGGCAACTCTTTGAACCCTTTGTCGTAGAAAGAAGTGGGATACTGTCGTAGCCACTGCAGGGCATCTTCCTGGAAGACTTCATCTGTGTAAACTGTTTGTCCTCCAACGTGCTCTTTAAGGGTCCCAAACAAATGGTAATCGTTTGGGACTAAATCTGGCCCGTAAAGGGCATGGTGCAAAGCCTTAGAGCGCATTTAGGCCAGGGTTGCTACCGCCAAAATCCGCCGAGTGAGGCTGCGCCTTGTAATGATCAAGAAGAATAACCCTTCAACAACATCCCAGGCCTTTTCTTGTGAATATGCATTTCGCACGGCGCTCTTTATCACTGTGTGCTTGGCATTCCTCGTGACCCCTTGCTCCAAGAAGTCCACATGGATGACACCTCGCATATGCCAGAAGACAGTTCTCAGGGCTTTCCTGCAGTCGGACGAACACGTCCTTGCGGTTCATTCGTCACCATATTCCGCCCTTCGGCAAACTGTCTGCATCATTCGTACATTCTTCCACTTGACATTGTTTGTTCCCAATACTGTGCCTCCTTCACAAGGAACTTCATTGCACACACTCTTCGGCGCCATGATAGCCATCGCTGCCGCAAATGCACTGGTACACGTTCTGCACGTGCCGCAGACCCAACAAGGATTGCACTTCCTCCTCCGAAAATTTTATTCAGTTACATTTACTTACAGATTTTTCAAAAGCAAAAGCCTTAGTCAACCTGGAACAACCCCCTGTGCATCCTCCCATTGCTTAGACATGAATTTTGCTCCAGCTCTCGGGTCCAATTCTCAACACATTCATACTCCATGAAATGGTGTAATGAATATATAATTGCTTGGAATATGAAAGCACTTTGTACTACTGAGTTCCTGATAAACGAGGCTCGATATACTATGCTACAACAGTTGGTCTGTGGGCCGGGGAGAGAGTAAAGTTTAGAGAAACCACGTGACGAAATGTGTGTCCAACGCCAAGGCAGCCATAAGGGGATATTCGTGGACCCGTACGTGTCTAAAGAAGAAACCACGCGCGCCTCAACCTTAAAATATTACCCCCTTTTCTTGGAAGACGGCCGAATGAGGACGGGTCAGAGGCTATAAGGGAGAGAGGAACACTTGGAAGCGGCGAAGTCAGCTGACTGATTTGCATAGCGTATTTATGAAGCTGGAGGTGTACTCCGGGGCAAGCCATCGTTAAAAAAACGTCCGCTTGAAAAACAATGTCTCTTCGAAACATACGCCCTACCTCGTGATGTTTCTGCTTTGACCTGCCTTCACCAGATCACCAGTCTCTCCAATTATCGACCATCAGTTATTAGCACGAACCAACAGAAATTTTCTGAAATGGATCGTTGTAAGCAATACCTATTCTCCCCTCTCTCTTCTAAGGCGAAGTTTCTGGAACTTCAACGCAAGAATGTTGTGTTTGTCTGTGAATCTCCACAACGAGTTCTGCCGCAATGAATCAACAACAAATTGTGAGCATCTCAAGCTAAGAAATCGGTTAAAGCACTTTGTGTCGGTGGGAGTTTAGTGTTGTTATTCAGCGAGCTGTTTACCTGCTGATATGGCGAAGTGCTGCTCGCTGAAGAATTATCCGTCATCGGCCGACTTCGTGCGGAACAAAAGCACCCAAACCTTCCCGCGATATATTTTGGGGGCTGAGACCCTTGCGTCCCATGTATTCCCAATACGACTTCCGATAGGACACCGCATAGGCTCTCAGCACCAACTGACAAATGCAAAGCAACACTACCACGCACACAACGAGTCCACGGAGAAAGCATTTCTCAGGGAAGTGAACAAACGAGACGCGGCTATACCATGATCTTGGGACACTCCCCCCGAAGTATCCTCTAACGGCCGGTCCCTGCAGCGGTCCGAATTGCTCCAATAGCCACGTCGCCAGGAATGAAAATTACTTGATATTAGGCCTGAACGATGCTCTAGCTTGATATCCTGCACGCGTATACAGACGCTCGCAAACATGTACCTTCCGGAAGCGCGTCCCGTCCGACGACTTCCGAGGAGCTACAACCGGGACATGTGCAGTCTGCCAATGCAAACACGCGTAGTGTGCATTGCTAAGGAACTCAAGTATGGTACGAACCATGTTTAAGAATACATATAATGACGAAATGTGCAAGGAAGCATACAGCCTTTGTACGCCAACAGCGACTTACTTGGCGACAAACAAACTATCGTGTAAGCGCGCCTAAATATCGCAAGTCAGGAAATTAGTTCATCCTTCATTCTAGAAAGCGATGTAAGGGTGTGAAAGGTCTACCAACAGCCGGGAACGTGTTCGCATAAATATGAGCGAAATCATTCAGTGCGTGCTTAGACATGACTAGATTTAGGGTGCAAATATTTTTTTACCAAAGTGCAAAGTTGGGGTACTTGGTGTAACATTACTGGTTTAGGCTGCCAAGCGTGTCAACGTTAGTAAGCGTAGTTATTCAGCGTCTCAACTGACGAATTTAATGCAAGGAAACAAAAAACAACCTGACCTACAAGATATGATGACGTCAACAGCAATGACTGCAGGTTTAGCACTCTCAAACGGCGATATCAACGATCTGTGCAACTCTCAGTAAGATAATCACATTCCGCAGAAGACAAGGCAATTGACTGGGAGCTGACGCAATCGGGGACTTGCTGAAAATGTTGACGGCCTCGTGTATCTCCCTGACTGTCTGATTGGGATGGTTGGCAAGCGTGCACGTGCGCTCAAATAACGGTGTGCACCCACAATCCCTAACATGTACTGCAAGGTGACCACTGGGCGTGTTTTTCATCGCAGCCGCATGTTCAAGTAATCTAACATTAAGGCACTTTCCAGTCTGCCCAATATTAGCTGTGCCCAATTAGCTGTGACAAGTACGTCCCAGTGTTCACCTTGCAGTACATGTTAGGGATTGCGGGTGTACACCGTAAATCTTCGCCTAAGTGCCTTGCACACATGCCTTCGCCTTGCACGCATTTGGCCATCTCTTGCTAAAACAGATATTTGAAGTTGATGTCCTTGTATTGGGCAAATTTGAGGTTCCAAAGTTGCGGTCTCTTTGTGACCTCTGAAATCAAAATCTCCGCGTCCAAATTCGCGCGGCGGGCCATCTTCGTATTTTCCCGTGTCACTGCACTGGTGGAGAAGAGGCGTGTGCTTGTGGCAGTGGAAGCGTTTTTCATTGGCGTATGCGCTTCAGTCGAGTTGCGTCATCCTCTCCTCAGCGAAATATCCATCCTGGGCTGAACGGGGCGCATGGCTCCAGCGCCAATTGTTGGCTCAGGCTGTCACCCGAACGTCGACGTTCTGTTCACGTTCTGCTGGCATTCAGCTGGTAAAAGTGCTCCAAGCGGTTGGCCCCTTACTCGAAACAAGTCTCCCGCGAGACCTTCCTCGAGAAATGGACGTATTTCGAGAATTATGCCTATTGCGCAGTGAGAGCCGGCGAAACGCCCCACCCAGTGGTGGTGGTGGCGTGCTATTTCCGAGAGTTGTGCCTTCCGGAGCACTGAATGGGAGGAGCGAACTGGAGAATATTCTCGCGGAAAGTTCCCGTAACGATCCGCTGGAATTGTCACGTTGAGCGTCCTCTCGCACACCTGGGGTGTGTCTCAATAGTTTGCTGTATGAGAAGGCGTCTGACTGGGCAGCTAAGTAAACGTCTCAGGGGCGCGGATTTTGGACACTCTTTGCACCACGCCCGCCATCCGTTGCATCACGCAGGAACTGCATTTCACACTTCAATAAATGATGCAATTGGTCAGTTAGCGCTGAGATTTAGAAAGACGTGACCTATAATTAAACACCTCAGACTCGCCAGACGTGGAAACCTTGATGTCGTCGACAAGCGTGACAATTTCCGTGGATGCCGTCAGCTAGTTTGTAGAGCTAGTCTGCATCGGTACAGACTATAGGCAAGAGTCGTCCTAGTCCAGTACGGACGTCTAGGTGAGAATGGGAACGAGACTCAACAT
The DNA here is from genome assembly GCF_037126465.1 of Ornithodoros turicata. NCBI lineage: Eukaryota > Metazoa > Arthropoda > Arachnida > Ixodida > Argasidae > Ornithodoros > Ornithodoros turicata. The sequence continues at coordinate 48,622,099 of NC_088202.1, read as the reverse complement.
GGCGGCACTTCCGGATAGAGCGCCAAGAAGCTGTCTAACAAGGGTTGTCGAACACATCCCTCATCCTCGCGTACCGCAGCAGGAGCTACCGAAGGACACACGAGGGAAGCGAACGAAGCCGAGTATAGTTGAGGCAACGAGAAAGGGAACGCCCCACTGCCGTCACAATGTCGCTAAAAAGCCGCTGGGAGAGGAGGCTGAACGGCGAGAATGAGTTCGATGTTTGACGTTCGCGTTGGAAATATCTGTGTCTTGATGTCCTCTTCAATAAGAAAGGTATCGCTGATGACGACCCACTGCGTAAACATACCGCACTCATGGGATGCCGTCGCTACACTCGCAGAAAAACGGTAGTCAAACCATGCTCAGACCCCCCCCCCCCCCCCCCCCCCCCCCCGAACAAGCCCGTGTCTGGCATGGCCGAAATAGTTGTATCCCTGCAGAGGACATTTACATTTCGCAAGTCCTGGACCTGGATGCACCAAGAAAAGCCGTCGGTGGCAGGTATCCTTATAAAGTACCCAGCATTACGCACTGAGAAAAAGGTGCTGCAATTTCACAAGCCAGTTGGTGCCTACTCCTTGTTATCTTATGCTCATAAAGATACTTGCTTCTACAATGCAGTCTTTTTTTTTCTTGTTCTAATTGTAATTGACAGTCGGATCGGTCATTTCATTCGAGGGAAAACGTCCGTGGAAATACTCTCTAATGACAGGGGAAGCGGTAGGCCACGTAAGAAACGCAATGTCCGATAGAAAGGGATGTGTGTTCTGTAACGCTAAGTGCCTTGAAGTTACTGCAGATGAAGTGCGAGTTGATGAGGCGTATGTCCGTCACGGCTGCGAAAGTGTTTTCGCTCCTTTATACTCTAGGAGCGGGTTGTAAAATTTTAGGTCGCATAGTACTGCAATCCGGATGAAGGCTTCTAAGGGGTAAGTTTGTTGAGACAGTTATATGGGAGTCAGTACATGTGACTGGACTTACGCTTCGATGCTAATACATGTATAGTTCTATACCTGGATTTTTGAGCAAAACTTAGAGGCACTGCGCCTGTTGTTCGTATTTTGGGATGAGGGCATTGTTTTCCATAACGCGGTGCAGCGCAGATCAGTACCTGCACACACACACAAAAAAAAAAAAGAAGTCCAATGAAGTAACATTACTTAATGACAGAGTGGGAAAAAAGCGTGCTTAGTGTTCTCTGCAATGGCTTGATAGGGCAGTCAAGGGAACACCTGCAGGAAGGGTGTCAGGGGAACACCATGAGGGACGGGAGTCGAAAGGACAACCTTAGCAAGGGAGTCTGGAGAACACCCTTACAAGGGGAGTAGCCCAAACACCGCAAAGGGAGTCATATGTGTGACCAGTGTGATCACACCCAAGGGAATTTCCCATACTCCCTTTTTTCTGAAAGTGTACCATGTGGAGGAGAAGGAATAAAAAGGGAATGGTGACATAAACATTTTGGACTATTAGTTTTGTAAATTCGGTGATAATAGTAAACCTGTACGCAATCCAAGTGGCAATACATAATCCAGGTAGCCAATCAGTATCGTGTCATATGCTGACAAATGCATCAACCTGCACATCAGTTTGAACCTGTGTTATGGTACATCCATTAGATCCCCCGTACAACATATTCATGAAGCTTTAGAGATCGCGAATAAGAGACAAGTAGGCAACGTACGACGATGTATAGAACAGAATTATTTATTCTCCACGTGCTCACGTGCGGCTGAACGGTTGGCAACAGCACGTGCTGTCGTGTAGCCCGACGATTGGTGGTGCCGGCAATTGAGCCAGTACAAAACAATTGAACACATCCTTCTACAATGACCTGCCTACAGTCAGGAAAGATCTATAAGCATCTAGATCCCATCATCCGCAACGGCTCGCAAGTACATGACGTCATATTTGGCGGCTCAACGCCGGCAGAAAGACGTTACCACGCGTCAAAGCTGGTTTTCTTTCTGAGGGATACTAAGCCGATATACCGTCTCTAAGGACGCATCACAAGTGGCCCTTTCGCTGAGTACTCTTCAACACCTTAGTCAAGCATCCCCACTGTGATTTTTATTTTCATTTTGATTTTCTGGTGTTCTACCGCTCATCGCTCAACCCCTGACTGGACTTCACTGCATATCCAAACCTACACTTCTGTCTTCTTTTTTTTTTTTTTTTTTTTTACGGACTTGCGTTAGTCGTGACGTTGCCCGCCTTGCGAGGCCGACTACGGCAAGCAGTTACACTACCACCACCACCACCAATTGGCTTTCCTTTCTTACTTGCACCATGGCCATTGAACGACATCTCACGAGGGCGGGGCAATCGCCAGCTTGCGAAGCTAAGTAGTGGCAAGGAACGCGGCCCAGCTGTCTGGCAGCCGTGGCGCGTCGCCGTCGTCCACGGGTAGCCACATTTTAAAGGGAAAGTTCGCTCCTTGACATCGTTGAAAGAAGCATGTCTGGCAGGAGCACTTGACTCCAAAGAAGCCTCCTGCAAGCCCTTTCGCATATTTCCAGAGTTATTCCTCATTTGTCGTGATACCCGGCAGCGGACCCGGAACTAAGGGGAGGAGCAACCTCATCTCCTCACGGGAAGGAGAAAGCTCGTAGCGGTGGGTGTTTTCATCGCATTCCTGGCATTTCCTCGGAGTATTTCATCGTGCCAGGTTGGCCAATAATGGTCCCATATGAACTGCCAACATGGGCTGCCAATGGGCTGATCCAACGTGAAAAGTGCAACCTGGCTCCTTATTGGACCAATATTGGCTGCCTATAATGGCAAGCCCAGATTGCCCATATTGCACCATTTTTTTTGTGATAACGCCAACGATGAATCCGGGTAATAATAAAGCATTATCCTGTATAATATCCACTACTAACGGTAATAATATTTACGTCGTCTTTTTTTATTTTTCTGAAGATATTTTAATTGATCCACGTTGCATCACGTTAAAAAAACACTGCCTCGTCCTAAAAACAAAGAACAGGTGCCGCGCCTGTCTTGCTCAAGGATCCGGGCAAATGGCATACATCCCTCAGAAACCTTAATTGGGATAGCTCTAGTATATATGACTCAGTAACTTTCAAACTTCCAACCCGCTCCTGGAGTACAACGGGGCAAAGCACTTTCGTGACAGTGACGGACATACGCCTCAGCAACTCACACTTCCTGGAGTAACTTGAAAGCAACTAACATTACAGAACAGACATCCCTTCCTATCAAGCATTTACTTGTTGTTTTTTACTTGACCTGCACTTCCGTTGTCATTAGAGTAACCAGCGACATTTTATGGCCGAATGAAATATCGGATCCCAGTGTCGCGCATGTGCATTAGCTGCAAGACGTGTGATTTTGCTCAAACTACCACACTCCCAGTCGGTTCGACCGATTGGCATCGCGAAGCAAGATGGCGGCTGTTTGCAGTAAGTGGAAAGTTCAGTTGTTGAGTTGCAGGGCATGTTACAGAGGGATTGCCAGATATGTTGACTGTTTCGAACAATGTGTGTCATCTGCGGGAAGTTGATGGATGTCATGACGTATTGAGTTGGGCATTTCACACGCTTCAACGTTCAATCTTGCCGTGTTGATTGGGCACCTAACACAAGTGGCAATACGGATACGTCCCATTTTCTCCTTCTTCAGTCAATATGGGGCGCACACGGGCAATATGGGACCCATATTGCCAAGTCTGAGCCAATATGGTGGAAGTGCTCGCAAAACGTGTCCCATATTGCACCGGTATCGCCAATGCCCAGCCAATAAGGGTCCAATATTGTGTGCTGCTTGGTGCCTGGATTTTCTTTATGATAAATGCAATGGCTTGAGCGCACGAAACGGAGCAGATGCTATTGCACTGAACTTCCCTCTTTAGTAATTAAGACGTTAATCTGTCGAAATTAATTAGGACAACGTCCCAGGAGGTCGCTAGTGCGACTATCAACTCGCAATTCTGATGGAGAATAGATGATCACTCATTTATTTGCTTGTATATTGAATTTCGTGTCAGCTTAGCAAACGAACTGTGTCTATAGATTGAGCAAGGACAGCAGGAAGGAGTGGGAGACAGTGGAGCTAGTATCTAGTACGTGTCCTGGACCGACTTCAGGAGTAACTGTACCGACAACAGTGTGGAAACTCTGCCGGAAAAATGAGTGAGGACGTCGACAGCACAGCCTGTGGTAGGACTGATGCCAACTATCTTCCCGACAGCCTTGGAGCTACCAAGAGCGCTCTAATTCAGTACCTACCAGGCAATGCTGCTTTTTTGCCAATAATCATAGCCTTGCTTACATTCTACGCACACTTATGTACACAGCTCAGACTTGTACGCAAAATACAGCAACGGGCACTCTTGTTATTCCTTGCACTAATATTCCGTCGGAGACAACCTATAAGTATAGCTCGGGTTCAGCTTTCCACTGCGCCTCCCCATTCCTCTCCAAAAGCAGCATGTAGGTAGAAATACGATACGGCATTTTACGAAATATATCCCATGACCCAACAGTTCGGTAATTCGCGTCAAGTATTTTCCTCGCGACCCAGATAGATCAAAATCATAAAATCCCTCCCCCCCTCAAAAAAAGAAAAAAAAAACATAAAGGTAGGCTTCTTTCGTCATATTAGATATTGGTGTAGCTTTCGTATATCAGAAGTAAAACAACACTAACAAACAGTAGACAGCGAAGCTTTCTCCATATATTTTCTGTACCAGCTTTTGCGTAGTGGACCACGCTTCTTCACCGCCTTGCAGCACCTTCAACATTTTTTACTGCCCATTTTGAGGTCAATATCTGCATTAATTAAAGGTCAAGAACCAGCAATGTATATTAGGTAGCAAGTAACTTGAAAGTAATTCGTCACTTTTCCAAAGTACAGCGTAGAAACTTCAAGTTCATTTGCATTATCTGTAACTTCGTTAGAAACTTCGTTACATCTTTTGCAGAGTAACTGGCAACTTAACTGGTAACGAGTTCCTTTTGTGAGTAATTCATATCATAGATATAATTCATTTCTAGTGGGCGCTTAAAGTGGGACCCGGCAACAAAATCACGACAAAGATTGTGGTATATCCGTAATCTTTGCGATGTCAGGAACACATGTACGAAATATCTCGGTCCAAAACTACGCAGATTTTGCTCCAACGAATTATTACGAAGCGAGCGCTTCGCCTCTGTGAAACAAGAGGGCGCTGAAAGCAACACATTGCTGACATCATCCGGCATCCGGCAAGGGAGAAAGAATATGCAGGCTTGGAAGCCACAGGAGTGACACAAACCCGCCATTGTTGTAACTACCCTCAAGCGGGTGCTTTTGGCAAAACTGCCATCTTGTCCTGGTCGCACGTCATTGAAAACGTCATTTTGAGGTCATGTGACTTTGTTTACATGTCGTTTTGCCGCTTACCGACATATTTCCGTCGTCGTAGCGCCAAGTCGGATAAAAATATAGTAATAATAAAAAAATAATATAATAATAGCGCCATTATCGGATAAAAATAATTACCGTGATCGAAAGACATCCAATACGTCGCGGAGAAACAACAAACGCATTGTTTACAAAAGGTTTGGCAGCCGATCACGGGCGCCGCCATCTTTAACGTCACGTGTCACTTGACGTTTGCTGTGACGCGCGACCAGGACCTGTCCAATATGCATTGCGTCCTCCCAGCACGCTTTCGTCTATGGAGTAATACATTGGATGCCACCCCTGTGTTGGACGCAGACGACAATGCTGGGTGACGTCACGGAATCCTCCTCCGCACGAACCGCCGTAGTATGGATCTCTATTTTCTGCTCTTCGCATTTCGGTTTCGGTTTGCTAGTGTCATCATTTATGAATTAATTACTCGCGCAAACTGAATGCGAATGTTGTATTCGGTGTCGAGGTGGTGTTTCGTGTTAGGCATGATGCTCACTAAATTTTTTTGGAATCCATGCGAAGTCTCCCTTCAAAGACGTCCCAGAATAACATGGCATCCCAAGAGTGCAAGAAGGCGTGCTCGATGTTCCCTCCCCCTCCCCCCTCCCGATGTTCCCCCTCCCTCGTGACAGAGGCGGCAGCTGCAATTATCCTACGGTATCCAATACCAAAGCCGTGAGCCACGGACATAGAGGAAGAGTGCCGGAGCGCACTTGTGACGAAGCACGGGGAACTAACGCACTTATCGCGCATTATGCAATAACTAAGAGCTAAGCATCCGGCTTCTGGGCTAGTTGGTAGCTGTTCATTTCAGACACCTCCAGCGCGGTAGGACAAACAGACGAAGAGACAAGAACGAAATGGGTAGGTGGGACCCCGCAAGCATTTATGTAGTTCTACGTGTCTATCTGCGCATTTCGGCCTCCCGCTGAATCGTAAAGAAGCACATTATTGTACGGAAGTTTATTACTGTGAGCACCAAGATGGCTTAATAACTTGATACAATATCTGGGTATTTCTAATGTCTACGGGTATGGAGAGTTACAGGCCGCTAATTCATTTATGACTTATGCCGCAAGTTTATAACGCAATTTAAAACTTATGACGCAAGTTACATGTACATATCATACCAACGAGGTCATACTCGAAATACTTAAGCTAAACGCTAACTGCTAAGACGATGCAAGCTGTGTGAAAACCAGGGTACGGTAATAGTAACGGAAATAGAAACGGTATATTACCGAACTTGGAGATGGTAAGGATAACGGAAATCAACACGCATAACACGATGCTTTACAGAAATACGATACAGAAATGGAAACGGAAGCTGTCATCCGATATTGAATTTGGGCAATGTCTACTCCTGTTGTGCGATCACATGAGTGACTTTTCATTTTATTTTTGTATTTTGGTGACTCCATTCCCTGTAATATTGCCCTTAATGCTACACGAGGGCATGGAAACCGCCATATTGGACCACCAGGGTGCATCTGTCGCTTACTCCTCCCAGTCTTCACAACTCATGACGTCAGCACATGCGACCTGTAAGACAGACTCCAGGACACAGCACGAGAACGCAAGCCTACGATTTTGTTTCTTTTCATATCATCTTAGCTGCAGCAGTCTTATTTACTACTGAGAATGCCCACCTATGACTGCGAGATTGGTTGGCGGTATGGTCATGTCAATCTTGGAGTTTGAGCACGATATTCTACAAGATGAAGACATTTTTTTTTAAAGTCGTGCAAGATGTGTGACACCGAAATGTGACCCTTGGGCAAAACGGGGTGCTGACAGAGCTGAACGGACAGTCCTGCCGCAGGTCTGTACCGTCTGCTCCATTACCGGAAACAGTAACGGAAACGAAATTGAAAGGCTGGTATCAGGAATACATATATATATACGCCTGGATAACAGAAAAGAGTTTTAACAGAACAGAGTTTTAGTGCATCGTACGCTATCGCCTTTGCCTACATGCGTATGAGAAAGCGTGATGGTTCTGCGCACTGCGCGAAGCTCTCTTTATGTTTTGCGTTTACGCAGAACCACCAACGCTATCTCCTACGTACGCAAAGGTGATAGCGTACTATGCACTAAAACTCACCAGTATTACAGTAACGAAATGGAAGCGGTACCGAAAAAAAAAAGATCCGTTACACTTCCTGGTTAAAACAGAAGCAGCCGCAATGTCGTCTTCTCCTACGGTCGCGCATCGCGCGACTCAGGATTTCAAACGTTTCCCTAGCTAGCCTGCTAGGCCCGACACAACATAGTCTGGTGGCACAAGGACTTGTTCAGTTCCTGCGGACCTGTGGCCTTCTGTGTGAACTGTGATCAATTTCGTATTTGTTTTCCTTTTGGTTTGTCTTTCTCTTTTCTCCTTTCCTTCCTGGGAATAGCAAGCCGCCGTAGCGCAGGCTAACCTTTGCCTCCTATTTTTTTTTATATAATAAACATATCCCCACCCCTCCCCAGAAGCAGAGAGCTGCAAGAAGCAGCCTACACGGGGCACATTGACAAGACGAGATATAGTGAGTAGCGAAATTCAGAAACTTACAGGGAATTCCACTGGTCACCGCAATGTAGAATTGAGCCTACACTGAATTGAGCGTGCATGTTAAACTGGTCGTTCTAGTGCAACGCGCGTCACGTTTCATTCCGTGCGTTCTATACTGAATGCACACCGGCGCACTACACTGTGTTGCACGAACACCACCATCCGAATCCGCCATGAGATACCGACGGGGATGTATGGCACGAAAGATACACCACTCAAAAAGCCCTTAAACGTCAGAATTTGCAATGCGATTTGGTCAAGCATTGCACTTGTCTCATCCTACAGATAGCAATAAAAGCGTGGGAAGAACACATTCGAAGAACAAAAGGCGATCGAGATTATAGTGATAACTACCGTAGTTGTTGTCTGTCTGCACCTCTTACATGTTTTCCTGCCATTTTGTTGTACTGATTTTGAGACCTACCTTTTGTAGGCATCGTCATCAGTACAGAGTCGGACTGAGTCTGGTGGTATTTAATAACCAAGGGCAGAGTTCCTAATAACCCCTGTTAGTCATCAATGTTACTTTCTCGTCTGACAGGTATGTTGTGCGTTAACGACAGAACCAATTAGGTAATTGGATTCGCTCTGTGCTGAGCAATACTTGGCTCTAGTTCAGGCGATTGAGATCGATGAGATCCTTTTGGCAGGTGTATGCTTACCGCAGCACAATAGCCCCCAGCAATTCATCATGATCTCTCCCCTAGCTTACCATATTAATCTTCCACAGAACGACCCTGGTTGACACAAAAGATGAAGAAGCTGTCATGGTTGTCATGATTTGGCATAAATTGGCACGCACGTAAGGTGAGTCAGAACGCTGAAGAACCTGTCTGACGCATCACTTAGAGGTGTAGGAGGTTTGTACGCCTCACATTCGCAGACCACTCAATAGACAGGAAGGTGAAGATTTGAAGCTTTTAGAATTGATTCAAAATGTCAATCTAACTTATGCTATGTAAAGGCAGAAGAACACTGCGCTGTGTTCACTGGCTATCACACGTAGAGCTGCGCATGTTAGGAATTGTTCAAAACGTGACACGCTTTTCCTCGGGTACTCGATGCGCTAATTCATGACATAGAACACCAGTAATGTTAACGGTGTGCAAGTTGTAAGAGACCTACCGAGCGGGTTCATGAATGAAGCAAAGAACGTTTCATGATAGTGATGGAACATCGCATGAGCCATCTCCTTCAAAGTATGCTATGAAATTTAAACGTGATTACCTTTCAAAAATATTCTACATTCATTTATCCGCACAATTAACTTAACAGTAGAACATTTCATGTATATATAACTAGCATAGAGCGAAATATGTCGTTTAGCCACTGCAACTATTTCATGCTCGCTTCCTCCGACGACGTACACCCCACTGTGACAACAGGACTACGACATTTAGAGCACATTCATGAATCAGCGTCAGAGCGAGACACACGACTTCAACTTTAGCGTCTCGTATTGCATAACGAAGCTCAGTCTCTCACGATGACCCATCATTCCCAATCCATTAAGCGTGTCGTCGCTGCAAAATGCGGGCAGCTAATGCATGACGCGCTTAATTTGAAATGAACGATTCGCCTCTCCCTCGTTTGTTTTTCGCGCAAATCAACGTAAACTCTAATTCAGGCGCGTTATTGCGTCGAATGCTCGTGCAAATTCTAGTGCAACAACATGTATTTACCACTGATTACTGACATATGAGGAAGTGTTTTCAGGAGCGAGAACTCTTACATCGATGCATTCTAACCTGCCGGAAACATCTTTCCAAAAGAGTGGTCATCTCGCAGTTGTGCACCGCTGGGGGTGTCTTCCGGAGCATTAATTTACGCATGAAGAAGACTTTACAGTGATTTACGCGCTGGGAGAAAATGGAAATGCCATGAAGAGTCGCATACTTGCAAGTGACTTCGAAGCTAATGGCACGCAAGCAGTGTCCATCACTAAGTTATTCGATGAATAAACTCCCGTAATGCTTTGGAACTGTTATGGGGGACAGTTCCTTGTTGCGTATTCAGCCTTAGTGAGCGAGCAGCGTGACAGCTGGGCAATTCCAGCCGAAAACAGGCCGAGGTGTAGCTTGGCCTTCTTAGATTCTGCTGAAAAAAAATGTATGTATTCCGTTATGAGTGTATATGCTGGATATAAACATTTTTTCTCAATATTTAGTTTTCTTGAGCATTGGAGACGCCTCCAACTTGGCCCAAACGTAAAAAAAGTGTTGTCCGTTCCGCGCGTTCTTGTGGCACCTACAGACGGAATTTCTGCGCTTTCTTTGTCAGGTGTTGGAGGGGAAGGGTCCATATAGCTTTCCGAAGAGCATATGGAACGAGGAAAAATCCGGTGACGTCGTAAGAGCTCAAGAAGGGAGCGTGTGTTTTGCCAAGGCTAGGATAATCTTTTGGGAAATTAGCATTCTCTCAGGACCCCGATATTATTTATGGTAATAAACTACTGTATGGAGATTCGCTTCACGTAAAAATATGAAGCTGACCTATACTCATTGTTTAGCTAAGCAGTATATGTTGTTGGGCTAGTTGGTGCATCGCAGTACAGAAGATAGCGCTAGAATAGACGACCATAGAGTAGATGTAGACAGAAGCGCTCGTCCTGCCTACATCTACTCTGTGGTAGTCTATTCTAGCGCTTTCTTCTGTACTGTTTAGCTAAGCGCCGAGAATATCAACCATTCGTAAAAAAATGACACTTTTCACATAGCATTTTCACATAGCTGAGGTCGTCTTCGAAGTGAAAGAAGTCGTGCCATCTGTAGAACATGTCCTCTCCTATAACATATTGAAAACCTAATGGTGTTATTTTCCTTAAACGATAAAAAAAAATTCGTCACCATATTTCGCTGCAGGTCATTCGTTAGTTGAGGTTGTCTAGGAAGTCAAATAAATAAATATACCTTTGTGGAAGTCTTATAACATTTTGAAAGTCTACATGTGTACCTATTCCTAAAGCGAGAAAAAAATCGTCAGCGCATACATATCCCGTCTGTAACATACCATTATCACCCATCGAAGGAAGTCCGCCTTCCGCTGTTGGTTTAACTGCGGGTACTCACAGCCGCCTCTTCGTATAGCAGCTTCGTCGTCGTTTCTGGTTGCCTGACTCACGAGTCATTACAATGTTACGGTACACACCATTCGCCACTTGTTTGTTGAACAATGGCCGAGAGATGTACCACTTCTCTGATCGCGCTGCGTCGCAATAGAAAAAGAGCAATAACAATTGTAACTTAGCTTTGCCTCCACAAGAATGACTTTGGCATGCTACGTAGCACTTTTTCGCCTCATCCCCTGGCAATGTGACAGCGTTGACAGTGCACGTTTAAAAGGGCGGCAGCTATACGGCTAGCTTGCAGCGCCCCTATTGAACGTAGATATTCTGACACATGCGCAGCTGTTTCTCCGGGTGAAAGAAAGCTTGAAGAGGGTGCATGCGTTGCGGCTCGCCACTGATGCCATGCGGTTGGAGAAGAAATTACTGAGCGTGAAGCACAATGAGGCATGCTCCATCCAGGGCACCAGGATATACTGTTACTTTGAGGCTATATCATCTGTTCAGGTATCAGGCCAACGCGTCTATTTCTAGTGAAAGACAGGCAGTGCGCATACAGCTATATTTTTCATTTTTTAGTTTCTGTTGTGGAAGAAGTGGGCGCTAGACCGTAACACATTGTTTCCAAAGACTGTTACGACTGTTACACTGTTCTGGCGACAAAAGCTTTGGTCAGCTGGCGGAGTAAGATCTGCAGCAAACAGTGCAAGAAAAATGATGATGATATCTCACAAGCGGATGCAAATGCCATGACGAACTTTTTCCCGTTTAAGAATAGATAACTCAGCAGGTTTTTAATGTGTTGTACGATATGGTCTGTACTTGAATTGGTGTGATTTTTTTCACTTCTCAGACGACTTAAGGTATGTGAAAACTGGCGAGTCTTTTGTGCTTATTTTTTCTTCTTCTTTTTTGCGTAAGAACAAATACATCTGCAGATTTTCAAAATGATAAAGGAGAGCGTCTTTTTTTCACAGGAGAGGGTCACAAAGACATCACTTTTCCTAGACGACCTCAACTAACAAATGAGGAGGATGGTGACGATTTTTTTTTTTCTCGTTTAAGGAAAATAACACATGTAAATTTTCAATATGATATAGGAGACGACATGTTCTACTTTGGCACGACTTCTTTCACTTCCTAGACAACCTCATGTATGTGAAAATACTCTCTGAAACAAGTTGTCATTTTTTAGGAATGGTGGATATTCTCGGTCGCTTAGTTAAACAATGAATATAGATCATCTTCATATTTGTACGCAAAAAGAATCTCCATACAGTAGCTTGTGAGCATAAATAATCTCGCGCACCTGAGAGAATGCTAACCTGCCAAAAATTTATCGTATACTTCGACAAAAATGCTCTCCGTTCTTGAGCTGTTACGAGGTAATCGGATTTATTCTCGATCGATATGCTCTTGGGGAAGCTAGGTGGATCCTTCCCCTCTAACACCAGACAAGGAAAGCGCGAAAATGCCGTCTGTATGTGTCAGACGAATTCTGGGAACATCTTATTTGGGCCAAGTTCGGGGCGATTCCGATGCTCAAGAAAACAAAATCTTGAAAGAAAAAAAAGTTTATATCCTGCATACACACCCACAAGGGAATGCACACTATTTTTTTTTTCAGCGAAATCTAGGAGCGTCGAGGTACACCTCCGGCTGGTGTCGGCTGGAATGGCCCAGCTCCTTAAAGAGACAATAAACAGGTATACGAGGCACACTTTTTTTTTAATGCATTGTGATACGTTGTCGACGGTGAAAGTTTTTTTTTAAAATGTTGTCGCGAAAAAGTAAATAATGGCTCCAAACCGACTGAATATTCACTGCACTCTTTCGCCCTCATGCCCCGCATTGCGATGTCCTGGCGACAATAGCGACACGTCATTTTGACGTCGGGCATCATCAGCCATTTAGAATGCGGGACGCACCTACATTAATTTTGTTGTAATATCGAGAAATGAGGTCAACTATCAACATATTCTCACTTGTCCAATCTAAGGTAGCCAGTTCACACCGAAACCCCTCATTATTCTATTTCACGTGCGCACTATGTTTTCAGTGGTGTATTGCTCCGCCAGGCCACCGCGATGTTCCCACAACCGGTTTCCTCGGGGGTTACAGCTTGTGTCAGTGGGATCCGTCATTGGCTAGGAGAGCGAAATCTCCCCCACCTCCAGCGCCTAGATTTCGGGGTTGCTATAGACCGTTTACAGCAGCCAGTTGCTTCAATGGATAATAGATGGCGCCACACTAGCCCCACCATTGCTTGCCTTCTGCGACTGCATGTGCGCTTTTGCCGATGTGAGTGTTTCCGAGCTTTTTAGCCACTGTGCTACAGTTCTGTGCAAAATGTGGAAAGGCAGAGCGAAGACTTGTTCCATGATTGAGTGTAGAAACTGTGGAAGAGACCTAATCGTGTAGGACGAAGCAGTTTGTCAAATTGACGAGCCATCGCTATACAAAGAGTGCCTGTGTTCGAGGCCCTTTGCAACGCACGGGTTCCCACAAGCAGAGAAAAACAAGCTGATCCGACAGCGGTGGGTATCGAATCTTCAGAGGAAGGATTTCAAACCGGGAAAGTCAGCGAGGGTGAGTAACGCAGCCCTCAAAGTGGCGCAGCATTTCTGTGTGAGCCCCTAACTCTGCTGTAGGCATTGGCTGCTGCTTGGGAGAATACATTTCATCTGTAGTTGCAGGGGTCACGTTCCTTGCAGTTGAACGGTTCCATTTACATGCCTTGTCAGTGCACGAAGCACTCGCGAGCCCCTTGTTTGTCGCCTCACAACCTTGATGGGCAGTGCATAGATATGACTGCACCTGCTGCTCAAACTCTCTTTACAGGTACATGTTGCCGTCAAAGTCGGCCCGAAGCGAATCTCTGTACAATACGTTCTGCTGACTGTTCGTATCGACTCGATGTCAGCCTTTAAAATGCATCCACCATCGTTGCACTGGCACAGTACTACGCCGGCATGGCCAATGTCAAACACGTTCGTTCCCTTTGCAAAACCTGTGTAGTTCAGCGCAGGCTTTCCGTCTCCCTCTATCTCGTTGATCATGTAGTTGTATACATCTGAAATCAACAATAAAGGTATGCTACTTTACTTCATAACGAAAGCATAACAGCCCTTATGCATCCATATCTTCCTCAGGTAGTTGTACCACAACTCTTGGGATAAAACGAAAGAAGTCACGATCTTACGATATTACATGATGAACGAATTGATAACGCAACACATGCGCAAAAAAGAAAAAAAAAGCTGCGTAGTAACACAGCATAGTGGGGCCGATCATGTGGGACGCACGAGGACTGAAATATCACTCTAAATCAACCAAATGCAACTTACATTATGTAAAAAAGCGCACTCACCTGATCGTTTAAGCTTCGGCCAAAGCCTCGTGTCATCCTTCCATCCGGAATTAATTGCAAAAAGTTGAAAATCGGGGAGAGCGTCTCTGGGTTACACCGCCGTACTACGTGCGCCCTGCCAACAGGCAGCCGAAAGAGAAGGCAAGCAATGGCGCGCCAGGTCACGTGCACTAAGATGGCGGCGCCCAGATAACTCTGCTGTAAACGGTCCGCTTGTGGCTCAAGGGTCCAACGAGAAGGAGGATCCAACAGGGTCACGTGACAGCGTGAAAAAGTATCCAACGGGAAGAAGGGTCCAATGCGAGACGGAGGGTCCAACATGAAGAAGGCTCCAACTGGAAGAAGGACACAATGCGAGATGGAGGATCCAACGTGGTGTGTCTTCTGTGCTTGATTTTAAGGATGACCTAATAAATAAAGGTGAGGGTCTAGGAGGGCGATGTCCTCCTACTCCAGTGGGGGGCGACGTCCGATGATGGAGTCTAACTATGGTGCTCCAATCTACCTTCCCTCCCACAACAGGACTCACGACATCGTCCAATACCGTAGCAGGAGGTGGGCAAATGCAGTGCTCGAATTTTCACTCAAGTCCAAGCACCCAAGGGATCCTTCAGTGAGTTATTATCGGTGTACTGCGTGCTACAAGGCAAGCAAGTCTGCGTATGAAGATGAGCGCTGCCCAGTTGCACATGTGTGTGGCGTGTTGGTTACGGACCCCGACCATCCCAGAACTCCGCACAGCTGTACGCCACAAGAGGACGCTACAACTTCGAAGGTTCTGAGCAAAAGATACATGTATGAAGTGCGCACAGGGATTCGACGAAGTCGCAAGCGACCCCGCCCCGCGGTGGCGTACGAAAAGATGTTCATGACATTGAAGCGTGCTCTTGAGCAAAGGTTTGAAAATACGGGCGGACTCGAGGCGGCAACTTGGCTGTTCGATTTCGAATGCGCTGCATTTCAAGCCGCCAACAACGTGTTTGGAAGCGAGCACAGTTCCCTGAAGGTGGGCACCATTGACAAGTGCTGTCCAACGAATGGTACGAGTGCGCTATGCCCCACATCATAACGTTTTCTCATATTTCCAGATTCGAGGATGTGCCTTCCACTTCGCAAAGGCCGCCAAACAAAAGCGAGACCAATTGGGACTGAAGGTCGTTTGCTAAAACAATGCTGCTGTGAACGAATGGTTCCGCCGAATTCGACATCTACCCTTTGCACCCGATTTCCTTCGTTTGAGCTTTGCCAGAGACCTGATCGAAGCAAGACCATTTTCGACGCCCGTCGAAGAAGCCAAGTTGAGGCAGTATCGCGAGATACTTCCAGTCATACTGACTAGAAAATGCCAGCATTCGTGATACCTGGGGCCAGTATGGAAATACAGGGCCCAGAACGACCAACTACGTAGAAGGGTGGCATAACAGCCTACACAGTCGCCTGCCAACTCGCCACCCGGCCCTTGCAGAATTCATCCAATGGTTGCAGGTGTCGCAGCACGCCACGCAAAACCGTATCCAGGCTCTTCTTCGTGACCCCATGGCCGTGGCAAGGCAACCGTCTGAGGAAGTACGCAGCTTGCCTCGGAAATGGCTATGTTCGGATCCTGGCTGGAGAGCAACCAAGCGACGTTCAGCGACGTTGTAATATATCTGGACCGTGTGGCCGACATAGGAATTTTGCCGTCCCATATTTAATGCAATCTGTATTCATGTTATTCTTTTTGTATAAAAAATTCCACGAATGTGGCCCTACTCACTTTTGTCTGCGAACTACGCTGACGCTACAGATGCACATAAGAAAAAATGGCAAGTTTTAAAAAACTGGGTTTAGTGAACCGGGTGAACATTGAGATGATGAGAGGAAATAACGCACGGCGCAACAAACACATCCTCACATAAGGAGGTTCGCTACAACAAGACTTCGTTCGGAAATTCTCCTAATAATAACACATAGGGGCTTTCGTGATGGCAAAAAGTCACAAAAATTTCAAGAAAAACTTCTGGACAGTATGCGCAGGGGGCATTTAATCCACTTACTCATTTCGGACGCGGTGTTAATCGTTAATGCATGACCTTCCAGTGAATAATGCGCCGCCGTGGATCCTTCGACTCGTTGGATGCATCAGCACGTTAGACACTTCGACATATAATCGACCGTGAGGAAGGTTCCAACGAGCTGAAGGATCCAACATGCTGAAGCATCCAACGAGCAGAAGGATCCATGGTTGGATCCTTCTGCTCGTTGGGTACTTCAGCACGTTGGACCCTTTGACATAAAATCTAAACGGTCTATGAGCTGGAATAGGTAACATCTCATTACGGCCCAAGTCTCATTACGGCCGAAGGTAGTCTCATTACGGCCGAAGATGTCTCATAACGGCCAAAAAGAAAAAAGAAGCATCCACCATATTAGCTGTGTATATACTGTGTTTTATGCTTCCCAAAATGTGTCCGAGGCGGTGTGCCCCCACGGCTTGTGTCACACACAATGCTTCATGCACACAATATTGCGACAGTGTTTCATGCATCCCTCGTGAAAAATGTTTTTATTGTCATATGTGTCACACGATATTTACGTCATTTTCTCTCAGTATTCAAGCAACATCCTACTCGTTCGTTCTGTGAGCGAACTGTGTGCGTGTTCTGAAAAGTACTCCACAAGGGAGACCACTGGGAGCTCCAGGAGCCACATGACCTATGACCATGATCTTCTCCCCCACTAGCTGCCTTCTACAATTTACGTCCACCTGAAATTTAAAAAAAGTACATAAGGCACAGAACAAAATGACATATGCTTTCGTTTGATGATGACCATGAGACATATGCTGTCAAGCAGACTTTTTTTCCATATATTCAAAACATATTCAAGAATTATGGACAACAATGACAATTACGTCATAATGATGCAGCTGCATAGCCAGGAAAATATTTCAGGAGGTGCTTTATGAGGCTTGACATGGGGTGGAGGAGTCCCCCTCGTCAGTGCTTTACCGAGACCCCCCTACACCCCCCTAACTTTTTTGCCTGTGCACCCCCTACAGGGGGTGCCCTTGTGATTTCAGCTTCAGATACGTCTGTAATGATATTTTGTGCTGTAATAACGTAACTATAATGATGACCTCCCCCCACAATTTTTTCCAACACCCCTCTCGTGCTTGGGATTCTGGATAAACCACTGCCCCTCGTTCATTTTCGTGGGGCACTACATTAGGGCTTATGCCACTGCACTGATGTCACAATGTTATAAGTGTGTGTCACTCTGGGCATTTGGAATTCCTCTAAGCTACAATATGTAAATTCAGAATACCCGAAGGGTAAGCATCAGATGTTACCTGCAGGCTTCATGCTGAAACGCGTGTACGCAAAACACTTCCGCCGTGGTGGGCGACGTCGTTAGTGTAATCATACACGCAAGACAATTGCGGGCACATGGAGTAGTGGCAGCAACCTGAAAACGATACATTTTCTTGTTATATATGAGTAATCAAAAATATACATTCCCACATGTGTCGTTTTGTCATTTGCAGGAAGCGCTAATAAGGGAACAGCACTTGGTTGGTCACATGCAAGCCACAATGCGAAAGGTGCCGATATTTCGATTACGCGATCAAAAATTAAAAGTCTACAACCATGCACACTTCCCCATGCAACTACTTCCCCATGCAACTGCTTCCCCAGCATCGTGGGACATGACACCATGTATTCACGTATAGTGTAATGTGAAAGAAATGATATGCAGGAATGAAAAAGATGCCAACATACCTGTAATCCAGTGTCCCATAAGTTTGATTCGATTTTCTGGCAGCTACCATGAAGAGCAAATGCACGATTCACAAGTTTCGTTTCGCCATTTTCATTGCTGTTAATTTCGCAACCGTCAAGCAATCCCACGTGACCTCCTTTGGATCAGTGAAAAGTGAAAATTACTCGCGTCATGAACATATATGTTCATCTCAGCGCAAATCACGTTTTGCATGCTATAGAAGGGAGGGGGGATCAATACTCTTCCTTTCGTGTTTTGATATCTTGTTGTTTTGCTACTCTCACTTTGGAGTTCGGATGGTGTCTAGCAACGTTGGGTACCTCGTTTCTTGTGTGAGCGAGTGGTTGCTGTTTACGACGTGTTCATATATCAATTTGTAGTGCTGTAATGTGCAAATTAGCGGACTTTATAGCGGCTCTCTATTTTCCGTCGTTGTCTTTCGAGCAGCGCCTGTTGTTCCGGTAAAATTCGAGTTGAATGAATCGCCACAGCCCCAACGTATATCGCGCAGTGTTGACCAAGTCCAGCAGGAATGCTGGTGAGTAATGCTTTCGTATATTGTCTGGATTAGTTGTGTGCTGTCCACATATAGTTGGATTCTCATACGAGTAATTTAAATGAATCAAAACAGCCGAAGTGCCTGTAATAGATGTAACTCGGTATCTGTTCGTAGGTTTGCGTTGTTTCTAGTTGGTTGCGCGTTTAGGAACAACAAATTTATTCGAAGACGATAAGATACCGACAGTGCATCACCGTACAGCAGCATTTACTCGTATCATTGTGAGCCATATTTAATTTGTTAAAAATTGTCGTCGTATTTCTTCAAAAATAAAAGCGCAAGTCGGCGTACTTGAATTGATCTCCTTGAACTGCTTACGTCGAACGTCTGCAAATGCTGTACTTATGTGCCTTCGCGCACCATACTAGGCACAAAAGCATATCTGATTAGAATAAATACTTCAAGAGGAAGTCATTCAAATACATTGTTATTTATAGCTGGTTTCCATTCCAGGCATGGTATGTGGCTGCACGGAGGATTCCGAAAAAGAAAAACAACATGGCTAATAGGATGTTGCTGCCCAGGGAGTCCTGGCCGAAGAGGTGAGCTGTTAAGATCATCATAAGGTTCTGTTGTGAAGTGAGAAATTTTGTAGTAGTGCACGAATGTTAATTCGTGCACTACCTTTATAAAAAAGAAACCAGAAATGGAAAGTTATGCATGCATCATTTCATGAATTGTAATGTATCACTCTTTGATATTCACATGTTTCCATTAAGGGAATGAACTACTGAACCTATATTCATATCATGGTCATGCTCTGTGTTTACCTGGAAGTCGCATTTTTAAGGCTTGTCATTCTTTTGTCTAGATGAAGATTTATGTTAACCTTGTATGAAATAACAGACACGTATATCAACACATGTGCAGCTTGTGCACATTAAAACCAGCCATGTAGAGACAAATGCTTGTTTTCTTTTTGTTTTTTTTAAATATTCTAGCCTATTCATGGTTGCTCTTCGCTTCTTGCAGGTTTATTCATTCCAGAAGCAAGAATTGTACAATTGTAAGGCGAATGGAAATAAACTGACATCGACTGAGATAGGTGTTCCGTCTTGGCCAGTGACTGTAGGATGGCTCCAAAAGCGTCACAACAAAGCCAATATTCATCTAGCTCTCTACAAGTAGCTAACTCCACATAGTAGCCTGCTTCACAGCAACATCAACACTACCTTGTGGGAGTACACATTACACAATATGTTGCATTGTGCTGTGGTATGATAACATACCGTTTGTCTCGCAATATGTGTATATAAATATAATAAGGGCCCTAAGGGCACAGTGCATGCCTTATACCCTGCTGAATATATATCCATACCTGGCTGCGACATTGCATATCAATGCAGGTTACAATACACATATTCACATTTGGCCGTTATGAGACATCTTCGGCCGTAATGAGACTGCCTTCGGCCGTGTTGAGACTTTGGCCGTAATGAGACACTTGGGGATTAAAGGATTATCGGCCGTATTGAGACTTTCGGCCGTATTGAGACATCGGCCGTAATGAGACTTCGGCCGTAATGAGATACAATCCTGGAATATAGTGACGTGACCCGGTTCCAAGGACAAGGAGAAACTCGCACGGATTATGCTCTTTGAATGGCATTGTTTCTTGTTAAAGACGCTTGCTAGAAGCAATATAATTTCATATTTGGATACCGTGAGCTATGTTCTTTCATTGAGCATAATAATTGGAGAATGTTCGTCGACCTGTTTTGTGTCCCTTTAACACCGTGAATGCTCACGAACGCTTTACAGATAGGCACAAAGTTTTTGAGCAAAGTTCTTGAAGGGGTTGGGACAGTTTCACACACGTTGTTCATTACACCATGGACGCATTGTACTGCACGAATACTGAGCAAAAAGAATTATTCTTCTACCTTGCGAGGATCAAGCTGTCGAACACACTCCTGACAGAGCAATGCGAAGACGTCACGGAGTTCAGAGTTGCGTCCACTCTCATTGGCAGCCGTAAGCACGCGACTTCTCCTGCGCTACATAACTGGCGGCGGCGAGGGTTTAGACGTGAGCGCCGCATGAGTTTCGGTATTCGCGATGCCAATTTTCTCCGCATAGTACCCTCTTCGCTGTGAAACTTTCAATGCAGGTTCACATCAGGGCAAAGAATCGTGGTTTACGTTTATGTGGGATAACGTGGGATGGACCAATCGCAACCCCTTTAAGTTTTACGTCTCTTCGGCGGAGGGCACATTTATCTCAATTTTTGTCCTATCTCATTCGTATGTGTGACTAAACGCAGCGACTCGTATCCGTTGTATCTATGCACAAGTCGTCTTGCCTTCAAATCCTTTTTGTACAAGACTGTGGAAAAGGGGAGCCCCTTTGCAGCCACTACTGGGTAATTACGACATGTAACAAAAATACAGTGATTAAAATTCCCTGGTGCTGCAAAGAAGCAATGCGAATCGAAGATGTTGGGGAGGACATTACAGCACGCTGGAATTACTTTTTCTCAAACAATTATTGATCGTCTTGATTAAAACGAGATTGTTAGATATTCTACCGCATTCGAATACGAAATTAGAATAGGGGGGGGGGGGGTATAAGTTTATTAAGAAAAAAAAAAGACAGGAAAGCTTAGCCAGGCGAAGAGCCGGCTTGCTATTCCGAAAAAAGAGGGAGGAAAACGGAAAAGAAAAGGAAAGAAGGAACTAGAATAGCTTCAATTAGGTCTGTGCGAATATATGAATTTTTCGAATACGAAAACGAATAATTGTAGTATTCATTTCGAATTCCGAATAATATAATTCGATATTCGCATTTGGAACTAAATCGACGTCCTTCCAAACTGAATATATTCGACTACTTCTGAAACTGAATGCGTAATTGCAACAACGGCAAAGAGAGGGTCTAACGCAAAGTGAGCGCTGGTTTATATTCTGCATATGCTGCGTATTCACATATATAACGTGTACACGTTGCATGCATGTTTCTATCAGCATCCATGCTGAGCATGTATTCCGTTCCGTATCTGAACTGTTCTCTTTGTATTTGCTTTGACTATGGAGTATCTGGTATCCGCTTCGCAGTCACCTCCGTTACATGTCTACTCTCTTCGGTTTCCAAATTACTATTCACACAGGTCTACACACCATGATTTCAATAGGCCAGAACTTTTTACTTTTTCTTTCGTGTCTTTTATTTTTTTTTATTGCCAAGTTCAGGTCAACCAAATAAGGACAGAATTATGGTCCTTTCTACCTTTTTTTTTTCTTTGAGGCGGAAATGCGCCTCGAAAAAACGCCTCATTTTTGTTCAACTGCTGACTTGTCTATTCCGAGCGACCTGCCAACTAAATCCTCAGGAACATCTACGACGCGGTTGACAAGCCGAAAACAACATCATTTAGAAAGTGAGCGCGTTTCGTACCATTTGTGCTTCAAATCGTTCAGGAGCATCTTTTCCTCTTATCCGTTCGAAACTCGATTTACTCCATCAGTAATGGCACTAGTACGTCGGTTCACGACACCCCATCAATTTACGACCTCCCGTGCTATGAGCGAACAAATTAACTAGAGATCGGCGCGAATCCGAATTGGGCTTGGTGCGTCTCGTCGAGGTACCCAGGCAATGGAAATTGAAGCCCTGATTTTATTAGCTCTGACACGAAGTTGGATGACGCCAAAAACGTCTGGAGATAAACGCATACGGGCAAGTCGAAGTGAGTTGCCTAAGCACTAACTGCGAGAAGTGCATGGCACTGCAGTATAAGGTGTAAATCTTTAGAGGTGTTTACCATGTTTTTTCTTTTTCTTCAGATATTAGAGATCCACGTTACGTTCACATACAGTAGAACTGTTTCAAACAATTTATTAAATGTATTCGGAACAGTAGAGGTGGAGTCTTTATCATTCATGTGTTGAGTGAGTGGATAAACTACCGATAATTTCGCGAAACTGTGTTTCTGCGATCAATGCCGAATAACTTTGCCAAGTATAACTTCATTTCTTTCGAAGTATGGCCATTGCCGTAGCTGAACAATGAAGGAAAATGAGGCCTTTCTTTCCATTGTAAGGCACTCTGTCAGCCGACTCTCATTCGGATTTACAGTATGCGTCACGTACAACTCCCCAGAATTTTATTAAATTTGCGATTGATTTCTTTTCGCAAAAGCCGTTGAATATATCTATTCCCGAGAGGGCCTACTGAAAGGCGGTGGTGTACCTGTACTTCGCGCAGCCGTCAATTAACTTTTACAATTGATCTTCACAATTTTGGAAAAAAGGTTGACTGCGTAATTGCAAAGTCGTAGAGCATAACCCTGAGGAGTGTACCCCGCAAGAATCGAAATCGCAGCGCGTTTTGTGCCTAGTAAAAAATATGATAAAATAGCAAAATATTCGAGCGCTGTGCTGGTTTTGCGGCAACTTTCTCCTCTCCCCATCTCCGTGTCACCCTTTCTCAACTCACATCCTGTTGTTCCTCAAATCATGGAACATCCCGCTATGAACGTAACTGGACTGAATGGAATTAAGTGAATTGCCTGTTTGTTCAAATAAAGAATATCTATAAATACTGAACAGGGGCAAACCCATAGCAATCTGCTAGAAATCGGTCTGCTACTATAATTTACATAAACATTTTCGCTTGCATCAAAAGAACTCACGAACAGTGAAACAACTAGAAAACAATAACATCACTAAAACACTTATACGCTCTTGTGGGGAATGCGTTACCTGATTTGGACAAACCTAATGGAGCCGTTAAAAGCAGGGCATAGTGAGGGCAGGTTTGAAGTTACGCGCTCTGTACTTACGCTCTATACTCTTTCCCCAGGAGTATGTGTGAGGGAGAATAGTGATACCGTTTCTCAGCCTACGTTATCACCAAAATGCCACATTTGCCGCCTTTGACTTTGTTCCCGCCATTACCTGGTTCGATCTGCTCAACACCCCCAAGACACAGTTCGCGATTTCGTCTGATAAATGTCATGCAATAAAACTGCCAATCCATAACTTCCGAAAACCACGTAGATAACAAAAATAAAATCACTGATGCTGCTTGGTATGTGTGTGCGTTTACCAGGTTTTAACAAAACAAAAATAACGGTATCGACCAAGACACTATAGGAAGAGGGGGTGCCACATGCTTTGAGGGACAGCCTGATGACAGTTGACAAAAGGTGACTTCGAAAGAGCTATAGGAAAAAGAGGCCGCAGGACTCGCGCAAAGCTCCAAAGTAGTGCATTTTGCATGTTTTTTTTTTGTTTTTTTTTACTATGGGGCACAGAAAAGC
Organism: Ornithodoros turicata; assembly: GCF_037126465.1. Lineage (NCBI taxonomy): Eukaryota > Metazoa > Arthropoda > Arachnida > Ixodida > Argasidae > Ornithodoros > Ornithodoros turicata. The sequence continues at coordinate 48,598,103 of NC_088202.1, read as the reverse complement.
GCTGCGAGTTCGATTCTAGCGGGGTAGACTCCTCAGGGTTGTGCGTGCAACTTTCGCAGTTAAGCAATCAACTTATTTTGACTAATTATGAAGATTAATTATGAAAGTGAATTAACGGCTGCACTAATTATTGATATACCACTACCTTTGGGTAGGCCCCATCGGGAATAGATCTATCTAACGACTTTTCGGGGAAAAAAAAACGCGAATTTAATAAAATTCTGGTCAGTCTTACGTGACGCCCCCTGTATATATAGTTCAATGCAATTTCGGAGGGAGCAGACATCTGTCTCAAAGCACCCTTTTCACATTAACGCCGCTAATTTCCGCTTTGCAGAACTTCTGCTGCAACCTGAGAGCGTGTCTTACAAACATCGTTGCAGTCCACATGTTGCATACAAAGTGAATCTGCAAATGCGACAGAAAATATGTTACGTGTTCTGTGGCATCCCACTACGTTTATGTAGCACCGTTTTGCAGAACCAGGAGACGACATGGGGCTTTGAACAGAAGGGAACGTGTGCCATCCGTTGGAGGTCAATTAAAATAAGTTTTGAAAATGTATAAATGTTTTGAGTTCCTCTTTGACTGTGTCGTGTTTATCCTCTCGAAGATTATCCTCTTTTTGCATGGATACGGAGATTACAACGTAGGTACAACAACATGCAACAATGCAACGAGTTATTTCTTTTTTTTTTTTCTCTCATTTTTTCATCGTAGGAAGAAGTTAGCATTGGTTTTTTTGCACCTCGCGTCTGTCAGAGCACTTTGCTAATCAGAGCTTCGCTGCACACGTTTTAATTCCCAAATGGTTCGCGAACATTTGTGCAGCTACAAAGTCAAAGCTGAAAAATCCAACAACGACACACAATAAGATGGATAAATATATAGCATTCAGTGAGGCACATCTAGTGGGTAATATGTAGTGACGTGGACGTTCCTGAAACTTGACTGCGTGCGTGAAGATGTGATGCATTCTGAGTGAAACATACACATAGACAATTTCGCATTAGATCTGAACAGAGCCGAATTGGAGTTATGACAAAAGGTCAGGTTGACAGTGGGAAATATTTAAGGAACCTGACTTCTCTCACTTTTCCTGGAATAAACATGAATACTGGCACCTTTCAGAGCGAGAAATCGAGAAAAACGTGTTGGCCAATTAGTGCATGAGCTCACAAAACCCACCGTACATGCAGGCATTCGCTCCTACAGTCGAGAACCCAGCTACACGAAATCACGTGTGTATCTGTGAGTGTCAGCGTACGCGTACGCGGAGAGCGCTTCTCTGTGCTGTTTGTGTATGTGTGTGTGTGTGTGCTGCTGCTCCTCCTCCTCCTCTTCGACCGGCTTATCCGGGAACAAGGAAGGAACCACGTGTCCATAAGAAATTGACTTTTTTTCACAACTGCTCATGCGTAGCGCTGTGGCACCGATGGCCTTGGGTGCGCTGGATAAGGTTATCTCCGTGTTCAATAGATGGCTCTGGATGGGGACGACAGGCGGGGGGGGGGGGAATGTGGTAACTTGATAGTTATGAAGGATAAAATGAATGATTGGACAGAAGGTGAAGAGGCTGAACCCGAACCTCCCCCTGCTCGCACTCAAAGGTATTACAGACGAGAGGAGGCCGGGAGATAAAACAAAATATAGTGGGAGAGAAGAGAGATGCTCTATCTTCCAGCAAAGCCACGGAAGACTGAGCGACCACGGCAGGACCGGCAGGGGAGGGAAGACCCCATCAAGCCCGACGTCCATTCAATCTGTGAAGATAGCCGCCGTGTTGGTTCAGGTCTGACAAGACCCCATAAGCGGGACAAGTCCCGCGGAAGCGGCCAGGCTCCTGCAACGGCTGTTGTTTCTTTTGCATGTGAATTTGCCCACTGCCTATATTCTGATAGGGACAGAAAAATAAGGGAAAGTAGGGTATAAGGGACAGTGGGAACACCGCAAAAACTCGTCGGCCTTACTTGCAGACCGGTTTTGATCTTCTGTGCTGCCAACCTGGGTTTGTTTTGGGCGCGCCGACGGTGTTTCGCTGGAGAGCCGCTAGGATACCACAGAAATGTGAAAAGGGTCCATTGAACTAGGTCTCCGTACATTCGTTGTCTTATCTCAATCGGCCAGTCCTCCAGCAGCAGTTTCAAGGAAAGTGCGCGTAGTATCAAGAGATCCAGGGTGATGCCTTACATGTCTCGTTGCGCACGCAATGTCACAGAACAAACCCGCATGATTCATACCAGGGAGGTTTCTGACACATTAGGTTGCACAGTAGTGCGCATTACTGGTACCACTGGAGCTTTTGCAACGAATGGTGAGGTGTAAAAGAGGTAAGATAAAATATGTTTCGATGAGCTCAAAATACGTTCCTGCTATTTTTCTATCGGAAGCAACATATTCCTGTCTTATGGACGAACTTGACTATGAGGCACCAACCCATACATCGCATATACAGGGTGTTAATTTTTTTCCGTTACGTATTTTAAATGCGACAGTATTCTTTAACGCGCTTTAGGGCCTCAGGTGTCAGCGTCACGACACGCCGCTCCGCCTCGTTTGTTTCTTTGTCGCGGAGTTCATTTTCTTCTTCTTCTTTCTTCTTTATCGCGGTTCACTAGAGAGACTTACAAGGATTAAAAGGATTAGAACAGATTGAGCAAATGGGACGGCATTTACGATATGATACGCCAAGCACCGGATTCCTTTGAGGCGGCTGACATCCCGTTTCTGATCTAGGATTTGACAGCTTCCTGTATAGTTTTTGTAGAGCGCTTCCGATGTGCTAAAACTCTCTGGTTGACTTACTCGACGACGTCAGTACCTAGGTATCAAAACTAGGTTGAGTCAACCAGCCACTTAACTCTGTCTACTCATCTTCTCAAGGTCGGCAGGGATGGATGAGACCGAGTAATGACGTCACTCCAGCCGTGTCTCCTCTTTTTCGGGAACTTCAAAACGAAACTGGGCCACAGTGCCACGGGAGTAGCTTTTCCGTAGCTAATCCCTTCAATGAAAGTAGGAAGTCACTGAGGGTGCGTTCCAAAACAAACCCTTGAGTCGAGTAGGTCACGTGACCGAGTTGTACCATGTGACCACAGAGTACGCGCCCGGTCGAGTAGCTTTGGGAACGCATGAGGGACTCCGACCGAGTTAAGATGGAGGCCGGTGTCGTCACCGATCTCATCTCGCGCGCGTCACATTTATTTTACAGAGACGACGATAACGACGACCGGGAATGTATTATGAGCTGCTTACAGGGGTCACCACGCCCCGTCGGACATAGTTGAACTCTGTCTTGTCGGCCCAGTGGGCATTTGGCTTTTTCAGCACTTTGTGTATGTAGTTACTTACTGGACAGTTACATTCAGAGATTGCTTGTCTGGTAGTCTTTCTTCCAAGACACTGCAGAATTATTCTTAAGCCCCTCTATTGGAGAATGAAAGGGAAAAGCAGCAGACATTGTCGTCATTTATTTGTTAATGTTTTGTGGGATGGACGACTTCACGTACCATTATCTACCCCAAATGTAATGAAATGGATGCATCCCGTTCCATTTGGTAGTCAAAAGAAATAAAAAGAGAAAAATGTTAACATCATGACGACAGAAGATGAAAAACACAAAAGGTGGAAGCTTCTGGTTGGAATCCTGGAACTGCGGTGGTGGTGCTGGCGTGGCACGGAAATGTCCGCGGCGTCGGAGTCGAATGTGAGTAGAACGGCTGGAACAAAACACGTAATCAGAGCGCGATTAAGCGATTCTTATAGTACACGTATCGCGAAGCGCGCAAAAGTCTCCTGTTTCATTCACCGTGAAAGAAGTCTTAGCTTGGGTGAAAAGACGGGAAATTCGTGACAGTGTCATGTTCAATGTGGACACGTGTGCGTAATATTCCCCCGCTAAAATCTATAGCTTTGTGGTTCTGCTTGGCCTTTGTTGGGGCTGTTTGCGTGGCTTTCTGGCACGGCGATGGCCCGCGGCTACGAAGCAGCAATTCCAGGAAGAGCGACGGTCACAAAGAGGCACGTTGAAGGTCGCCACCGGATTTCGTCCAGTTGGGAAACAAAGCCCAAAGTAATCCCCCTCTGGACAGAAAAGCGAAAGGGCTGAAATCGAGGGCAGCTGGCCTTGGAAAGTGGAACGGAGACACCGTGAATAGAGAGGACTGCGTGGGAGCGTCGTCGCTTCTCACGTAGGGAAAAAGGGACGCATCCTTTAAAAGCGGCGCGTGACCTGGATAACGAAGAGCGTCTGGAGGAGTGAAAGTCGACGGTTCTGCGACAGGGGAGACGGACAGCGGTGACCAAGCCTCACCCTGCAGCCCAGCCTCGGAGACCGACCGGCAGCTCCCGCATCCTGAACCTCCCGAGCCCGACCAGACAGTGTACCTGAATCAGCGTACAACCGGCAGCGGACCCACCTCAGTGAAAGCAGCGTGCGGAACGGCCCCGACACAGTTCAAGAGCCACTCTACGATCACCATCGTGGGACGTCGATCGCTGGATGTAAGTCCAAACGCACCCAGTTCCCAACATAAGGTTAGGTAGTACCGTAAGGCTAGACAGTGTTTGTAGAAATAAATTGTTGTCAACCCTGTACCTCTCGTCTGGACTCTTCGTCTCACTCAAAAGCGAACCCGATTTTGTGCGACTACCTCTCCGGAGGCCGCGGTCGTCACAACAGAGTTCTGTCGTGTTGTCCCTTCCTTCCACAGCTCAGAATTTATCCAAGTTCCACCCAGGCACCAGCTAGCCTGCGCCTATGGTACATATTTTATCTGAAACCTGTTCACACGAACGTACCGACAAACCATCTTACAACTGTGAAGGTAAAGGAAGAAAAGTAATATTCCATTTAAAATCCCATTTCGGACACTCGCACACAAAAGTAACAATAATAATAGTGCTGGTCAGTAATAGCCCTTGCTCCTAATATAGTTCTGAACGTTTCACATAGATCTCTGCCTTTACAAGGACCACGTGGCTACAAGGCAGTGAAACAAATAAACATTGCAGGGCAGCTGTTAGTGAACATACGCTAAATAGATAATGCCAAAGCGACGTACATGAAGACGAAATAGAAAGGAGCACCAGCGAGACTCACTTTGTCCTGGGAATCCGGCTCACATGTCTTTGGGCGTTCGCCTGGTCCTCAGAAACCATATCGCACAATCCGCATCGGAAGAGTGTTGCCATTTCGGTGTCCAGTTGTGTATTGACACGGCCGCTCGAACCTCGCTCCCTACGGGGATCGAGCGGCCGTGGTATTGATAACTCGTCGTGGAGGTCGAGGCTTTTCCACAACCAAACGTTCAGCTGGTTTCGATACCGCGCTTTCGCGGAAAAGAGCAGACGACAAAAGCAGGACGTCATTACTCGAGCGAACCTTCCCTGACCGGCCTTCCGAGGAGAGTTGAATCGAGTTAACTCTCTCGTTACTCTACCTTGTTTTGAAACGCAGGTAGTGACGTCATCGAGTTACTCGACCCGGTTTTGGAACGGTGCTTCGGATAGAGAGCTACTCCCGAGTTGACTCGAGTAGGTTTTGAAACGCACCCTGAAAAGGTTAGCCAGCTGTAGGGCTCGAACGCACATCTTCTGGATTGCCGGTTCAGGGCTCTTCTCTCAGGGGTCTCTTCGGTGTTCGAGCCTCAGAACTCAATTTCCATCCTAATCCCTGCAGGACAGGACGGCGTGGGATGGCCCATGATAACTCCATTCAAAAGCAAGCAAGCGGGCACAGTTGTTTTAATGCGCGTTGTGTGACTTCGTTTTCGAAAGTGAAACAAAGCGAGATTCACTTGCAGCTGCGAAAGCAAGTTTTCTTTTCTCTTTTTTCTTTTTTGCATTTCGTGCCTTGCATATGTGTTTTATATTCCATGCGCATAAGTTATGTAGTCCTCCAAGCAAAATTCGCGTCATCTTGTATTTTTCATATTTTCGTATTTGCGTATTTTTATTAAATCTTGCTACGATATTTTCAATAGGGATTCGATAGCGGTTGGATTTATCGTTTTATATGATTTTTAGAAACGACGTACGAAATCCTGTATGAAGTCCATAACGTCTTCCAACCGTCATGCAAAAAAAAAAAGAAGAAGAAAAAAGGAAGAAGGCCGCTTGCTTTCTTGCTTACTCGGTGACAGCGCAACATACATTCCCAAACCTACTGGACCGGTTAGCTACTCTAGGGTCACGTCGTACATCCCTGTCACGTGATCTGCCCAACTCGGGAGTAGGTTTAGAAACGCGCACTCAGTATTTTTTTTGCTATGCAAATGACCGGAAACTGAACCCACGCTATTCTCGAGCGCAAAACGAGCGACGGATTTCGACGGAGGGCCGCGTGTTATATAGCGGTGGAGGTGACTGGAGTAGTCGTTGATCTGATAGCCAGGTGGACCGTTAGCCTGGCCATGCGTGGCTCCTCGCGTGTCTCAGTGGTTAGCGCGCTGGCCATGTCACGTCGAGATTGGGAGGTAGCCGGGTTCGAAACCCATTCCGGCTTTGCTGGCTGGAATTTTTCCTGGGTTTTCCTCAGAAGCTTTCAGACACACGTCGGCACAGTTCCCTTAGAAGTCGGTCCAGGACGTACATTCCCCCAGGGCGTCAGTCGTGACAATGCCCACCTGTGTGCGGCCGACAACGGCGAACCCTTTCACCGGCACCGCCACCAGATAAGCCGGAGATCATGTCGTCCCTGCGATCGGGATGTGCGTAATACTGGTTTCGGTCCCTTTGCATATCATAATTTGGGGATTTATATCTCAAAGTACGTGCTCGTTTCAGGATTGTTAAGGAGAGGGGGTGGAGGTGTCTCGCATTTTCCCGAAAACAACTAATTAAGAAGTTAAACCGTTGTTCGTTAAACCGAAACAAAAAAGTCGTTCTATTTGCATGCGCTTTCACACAGGTCGCATAACCCAGGTTCAAAAACGGTATATGCGTAGCTTTCATAGCCTTTTAGAGAGAAAAAAAAAAAAAGAAACACTGTATACTATTGTTCACCAACCTCCCGTTATCGATGTCAACTGTAAGCGTTGTAGAGTAGCTGGCTCCGCATTCGTACACTTTACAATCAAATCTAATCGTGTTGGAAAGTAATTGTACTGAGGCTCAAATACACAAACAGACGAACACAACACAAGTCGCTGTCTGGCTTTTTCGACGATTGCCATATTTCATTTCTTCCTAATCTTGTTGTTCATGGGCCCCAGGAAATAAGTAACTAAAACCTAAAAAGCGGGACAGTTATTCACAGCGGCTTGACATACTGACACATGACGCACTTTATGTACCTTAAACGGTTGTCCGAAAGAGTTCAAAGTGAAAGTAAGCCGTAGTGTGTACTTCTTTGCGGATACCCGCTTTACGCCAAGACACACGCCAGGCAAAGTGTATTTGTACTACCCTGCTCCGGCTGTCAAGTTTGTCAAATAAAGGGAAGGGATTTCTTTGCTAAGCAGCTGAGGGCCACTGTTGCGGTTTTATCTTCGCAATTACAGTCAGTCCTTGGCAGGCATTCTGTTTGTACTGTCCAGAAGAAGCTCTCTCGCTTATTGCGCCTTGACACCTCATTTTTATTTGGACACTTTGGAAGCTTTCCAGCGTTCTATTTATAACAATGTTAAGGGTCCAGCATTTTGTGACACTCGTTAGTGTGTAAGGAAGTTCGAAACTAACCATTCACGACAGTAATTCTATGTCCCTGGAATAATCGGGACGCAGAAATCCCTTGACCTTAAGCTTCACTGAGTCCTAACAACTGAATTCTTTTTCAAATCAAGGATCGCGTCGTCTGAAGGCGGTATACCCTTTATCGGCTCTTGACTGTAGATATTAGCAAGTTACTTCGAATTCCATAACAATATACAACACTACTGCTGACAATATAAAAAAACTATCAATAATAACAATATGAGTGAACACCTCTGCTGAATACCATGCCGCGAATGGGGATGACCCGGTTTGTCCTCAGTCGCTGTGACGCAAATGTCGCTATGGAACCTCATAAATTGGGCACGAGCTCTATGTCGCCATATCGGGGGATGACCGCTCATCAATAAAAGGCCACCAGGCGGTGGTGATGTGAACAGCTTGCGGTTGTTGCTCTCTAACCAACAACCAAACAATAAAATGGTAATGCTATCAATGGCGGGATTACTTAAGCACACAGGTGGTACGATTACTTTCCGGTTACAATGGCAGCACGCCATTTTACGGTATGTTAATTACGGTAAGATATTTACCACCTTATCACGATATTGTAACTTTGGGTGCCTATATGGTCACTCCAAGTTAAAATGTTGCGAAACAACACCTACGAATACAGACACCATGTAAATGTGCAGCGTAGGTACAGCAGAATCTGTTCCGGAAATCGTCCTCAACGGAACCTGAAGGGACAACCAGCCCCATCTAGCATTCTGCTTCGGTGGAAAAATAAACTTAAACTGAAACAATGAAAATGTATTCCATTCATCAGTGAGTTCCCTTTACTGAGGAAATGTCAGGTAGCGGAACTGCGCCGACGTCCAAGTGTCTTGGAGATACCGAATGGCTTCGATGATTTCTAGTTGATGCATACGTGTGCGTAGTTCCCTCGTGCAGCGTTTGCAGGCGATGAGGATGTGATCAGTGGCTACAAGGGGAGCGCAGGGTGTGCACAGCATTGTGTTGCTTAAGCAAAGTTTACGGCGAGCAAAGGGGTAACGATGACGTCCAGCCGCAATCGCCGCACAAGGGACGTGAAGTGACGGGGGAATGTACTTGGCATGCCGAAGGATAATTTTGATAGCGTGGAGCAAGAACACTGTGCGATGTAAAGACGCCACTGTTCAGCGGCCAGGGATGACGCCATGACTGAAAGACAGGGTCAGGGTCACGCCGCTTGAGACTGGCGACTTCTGGTACTAAAATGGTATTGAAGCACCGGCAAAATAATTTAGCTCAGGTTAGGTTAGTAATTACGGAACAACGAGTCCTTCTCAATGCAACTGTCGGAGTAGGGAGCAGCATTCCCCTTGCTTTAGACTGCTCTAACGGGGAGACATGCCGATCAACCTATAGCAAGGGGTTGTGTGCTCCATTATCAGCGAGGAATAACACGGATTGATTTATCATAGCATTGTGCAATAGGAGAAGTTCAGGAGGGTGTCTCCGAACCCGGTGGCTGGTTTCGTAAATTTCTGATTTTTTTACGCCTCGTTGCTTCTACATGCAGAAAAAGCGGCAAGATAGACAATGAAGGCGAAAATAATAGAGACTGTCTATATGCCGGGCACGTTCATGTCCTTGCCTAAAGACAGGTCTGCGTAGTCAAACTCGAAATATTGGCAGACCAACGAAACGGGACGATAAAGAAGTGATAACTCGCGCCGCCAATTAATGTTGATTTTCTCGCTGTGATAAATTGTGCCGTTTCACCCTCACCCTCGGTTACTCGACAACCATTAAGCCTTCAATTATCGTGAACGTTAAGGCTGTTTTGCCCACCGTGCAGAGATGTGGGGCAACGAGTTTTGTGTTCAACGATACAGGGTGCCTCATACTGGAACAGGGTCCGCTTTATGTGTATGCACTAGTGCGCAGCCATAAAAAGTTTGATAACGTGAACTTCGTAGTTTTCATATGTCATGATGAAATCTCTGAGCGTCGAAATTCTCGGGCCATGGTGGGAACCCTCACATCTGATGCAAGGCCTACGAGTTGTTGCCGAGTTCCTCTCCAGCACTGGACTAATGGACGAACTCTAATAGGACACCTTTCCATCATCACAACTTTCTCATCCGAAAATCATGCTCTACGAAGCTCGCAAAGGACAGCGCGCGACGAATTTTTCAGCGAAATCATTGTCAGTCTGACGAAAGGAGGTTAGAAACTCAGCCCACACCGGCATAGTAAAAAGAGATAACACAGACGTAGCATATCACGTCCTGCCTCGGCTGGGACCATTCCGTCCCTCTCCCAATTTCAGGAACATTCAGGGTCGATTCACACGATGCAACTTTTTGCTGCAACTCGGTTCCCGCTATAGTTGCACGCAACTGAAGTTGCACAAATGAGGTCCCTTTCATACGGCGAACAACTCGGAATGCCGCAGTGGTCACCGAGCTCGCCAGATGGCGCGAAAAAACATCATTGTCATCATTTTCGTGCAATTGCACTGCGCCTTCCGCTCGTTACGACTTCAATCCCTCGCGAGTTTGATAATTTTGCATAATTTCCACTGGTCAGTTATAATTTCTTCGTCTCGCGTACTGCCGCTGCAATAACTGGCACATCGAAATCTTCCTGATCGGTCGCGCTTGCAACGCGGAGCCGTGTGATTGACAGGTTGCAGGTTGCAGGAGAAATCGCTCGTGAAGCGATCGGCTCTGCAACTCCTGTAACTCGGGTTGCGCAACCAGAGCCTCACCGTTCACACGGTGCAACTTGGTGGCGCAACCTGGTTGCGCGCAACTAAAGTTGCATCGTGTGAATCGACCCTCACTTTTTCTTCTATCACTCTGTGAGCTGGTTTTCCAACCGCCTTTCGTCGGACTGACAGCAATTGCGCTCAAAAAGTCATCGCGCGTTACTCAAGTGCCTCAAGCGCGTACTCAAGTGTCAAGTCAAGTGTCAAGTCAAGTTACTCAAGCGCGTACTCAAGTGCCCCGAGAAGCATGATGTTCGGCCATTTTTCACGATAGGATAGATCTTGAATATCGCTGTCAATTATCATTAGTTTGAGTAAATTCGGCACGCTCTTCACATTGGTGGGGTAAAAGAAGGACCTTTACTTGGCAAATTTCCGAGTTCAGTTCGCAAAAATTTACATAATTAAACTTAGGGTACACGACATGCACATCAGGAGGTGGCAAAAGCTAGTATGAACAAATGCTGTTGACCGCATGATCCTATGTGGCGTAGTTTTTTTATTAGAATTCATTGACACGTTTTCTGGGACACCCTGTATAAAAATCTGCAGGTGGTCCAGTTCTGCTTCATTTCAAAGCGAATGAGTATCGTACCGCCAAGCTATAATGTCACCGTTGTAGTGGATTAGGCAAGTAAACATTAAAGGACAAACACAACAGAAGCCTCACAACGCCGAACTGCCATCTTTCAATTCAACAATAATGTTAAATGTGTAAACCCGGTAGCCAAGGCAAATAGCGGCGCATGCCCAGAACTCCCCAGATGTCTTGCTGTGATATTCAGCACGCAGTGGGTACGGTTTGGGGGAAAATATGAGAGGGGGGGGCATTCCCCCAGTTGGAGAAATGCTCGAGGTTTTCGGCGTACAATTTACTTCGGTGGTTTTTGAAATTCAGTGATTTATTTTAGTTTATTAGTTAAGATAATAAGCTTTGTACTTAATTACAAACTAAAAATTAAACTAATCGCATTAAATTACTTAATTTAACCCTACACAAGGCAGCAAAGCAAACATGTCGCACGAAATTTTTTAGGTGTCAGCCCCACATCGGAAGTCGATCGGAGTAGGGTAAGGTGGTCTATGTTGAAGACAGTTGAACTGTTTAGAAGTCAGAATAATCGCCTAAATTCCATAATTCGTTAACTGAATCCCCAAACCTTTGAAAAATGATCCACAAATTACTGTGGTGCTAAACCAGATATTTATTTCGTACCAGCCAAAAATGACAGGCTACATATTTTCATCAACTTATCCCACCCTATGGGTATGTTGAGGACATCAAAAAATTAATGCCGGGTTTAAAGTTTGTCTTTTGTTTGGGCCAGCCGAAACGGTCAGCCACGAGTAGTGCACATGGAAACACAGGGCAATGACACACCATCATAACGGTGAGGTCATATTTTATTAGCCGGGGAGCAGAAATGAGCAAATTGGAAGTCAATGCTCGCGAAAGTTACAGATGGGACAAAAAAAGGGCCCCTCTTACCTCGACCACATCTGCAAAACAGCGTCTCACGTCCTTCTAAAAAGTCACGTGCAGAACGTGAACACGTTACTTCAAAGCCCAGACAACGACTGTGCTCACCCTGGTGTCACAGATGAGAAAAAAATATTGCTAAGAGAATGCCACGCCAAAAACCCAAACTGTCCTCAACTTGCCCCCGTCTTCAAGTAGCACCACTTTATTCTACACAAATTCCACGAAAAAAAAAAAAAGAACGTGTCGCTTATATCAGTTCCAGCCTTCTTCCAACACAAAGCTCAGAGCACATCAGATATACGAGAATTTGCGGAACAGCGTTAATACCAAGCGACCCTTCCTTTTATTTCTGCACGCGTGTAAAAGACCAGCCATAAATTACAAGCTTGATCGATTAAATAAATGCAATTAAGGGTAACCACGCAGCGTCTTCCGCTGCTTGCAAAAGACTGCAAGAGTGTTCCTTGGGGCTAATGATGATTGCTCCAAGCTGTTTACGTGAAAGCGATTCCAATATCCTCCACGATGAGCATCATCCTTTCGGAATCATTACGACAACCAGAAGGTGACCCACGGGTTAAAGGCGCAATGAATGGGTCCCACCCCGCTGCAAATTATTTCTAGGACGGAGCGAACTCTCCACTAAATAAGTACATCGATATATTATTCATAAAATGACATATAACAAAGCCTTGTACGTAAGTATGACAGTCTGCGTATTCGTATAATTTGTTGGAGAGGATATACTGACAGGTTTATAAAGAACATACAGGGTGTTTTTTCATGTATTTTACAATTTTTTGCAAGAAAGGTATCGTTTTTTGCAGGTGAGTTACGCCCGACGACCAGGCGGACATCCTCTCGATGAGAGTATGTAACTATAAGTTGACTAACTACCTAAATTAAGGAATTTTTAAATTCGTGGATTTTGAGCGAAATCGAGATAGCAGAATGGGGAGACAATGGCCGTTGAAAACCATTCCGTTTTTACAAAATCGTGAAACAAGGGTGTGCCGTGAAATACCCACCCACGAATTTCGTTCCTCAACTGAGCCGAAACCAAAAGTGCGCGCCTCAGTAGCGTACGTATGGCCTTCGCCGATGGAGGTGGTGGTGGTGAAAGGGCGCGCCGTTGTCCGCCTCACAGAGGTAGGCAACGTCACGACAGACGCCCTGGGGGAATATGCGTCCTGGGCTGACTTCTAAGGGAACTGTGCAGACATATGTCTGAAAGCATCTGAGGTAAACCCAGGGAAAAACCCCAGACAGCACAGCCGGCACCGGTATTCGAAGTGGGAGGTACGCCGATGGAGGCGTATCCGCGCATTTAGTTCATCTGGCGAGCAGGTCAGCATCTACTCCAATCATATCCATCGCTCCAGAGCACGTGGCCCTCTGACGTGGAATGATCGCTGCCCTCCCGATCTTCGGCTCACTTGCATGGCAAAATTCAGCTATTGATATTTCAACCCACGTGCGCGTTTCAAGATTTTTTATGGAATGGAATGGCTTTCTGCTGTCTCGCTTTTGCCCCAAAATGGCAACGTTACCCCCTGATTAAAGAGTTAATTAATGCATTTTGGGTAATTATTCACCTTGTAGTTACATTACTCTCTTGGAGAGGGTGTCCACCATGCCGTATAAGTTACTCAACTGCAAAGATGGCATCTACGTATGCTGCTCTTCGCGCTTTTATTTAAGAATTCTGAAAAGAATAAAAAGTGTACATAAATAATAAAAACCTTGTACAGCCCTTGTATAGTTCTCAACTCTGAACTGTGAATTAAATTGATGCCGGTGACAGGTTCATAAAAACGTTGCTTTTACTTTATGGAATACAAAAATGTGACCCTGGAGGAGGAAATGGGCTGGAGATCGGATAAGTTTCCACATGTTTTAGATCCTTGATGATTTGTTTCCATGACGATGAAGATTGGTTTCGCGTATAAAGGTATCATCAAGCTAATGGATGGAGGAACCGGAAAGGGAGAGGCTAGATGAGAAGACGGTAGAAAGGGAAGTGAGCGAAAGCAAATGACTTGTAATGCCCATACTCTCAACGTCCAAGTTCGGGATCCGCTACAATAGATACGGCTGCGGCTAGAACAACCTAGATAAAGAAAGCTTATTATTCTCTCGTCTTCCGCTCTGTGGATATGAAGAGAGTGCATGTCGTCTGCTTCAGCCAATTGCCGCAAATGAATTCGAACGCAGGCTTCCTGTGGCTATACCAGTTACAATACGCATGCGCCTCGCTGCGGCTCGTCTTCATGGCCCTATGCTTGCCGAAGCACGATCGTGACTAACGGGCGTGACAACGTCACGACGTCTAACCCATCAGGCCCTGTTTGTAGGTGCCATTGCCAATATTGTCTCCAACGCCACTTCACCTCGGCATTCCTGGTATACAAATCCAATCCCAAGTCATCTGTCTTTGTGTTTGTTTGTTTGTTTGCTTTATTTTTTTTATTTTTTTTTCGGTGGGCTCCGTGTGTGGAGTGTCGTCTCTGCTAGCTCACAAGTTGTGCATGGGCTGCTTCCTATTCCGTAAGGGAGGAATATTGCAGAGATGTGCTGTAACAATTTTTTTACTACTGCATGCGTCAAATTGTGGTTTAACTACTAGTTTGACTACGTCACAGCCGCACTAGTTCAAACTACTTTGCAACTACTCAGATGTAGTTGGTTAACTACATTTGTAACTACTCTGATATTTGGTGCGCGTCGTCGTATCTATGACCGCTTAGGTTTAGAGATAGCGCGTGGGTCTGTAGGGAGCGAGAACACAGCGAGATCCCACACTCGGAACAATAATAGCACAGCAAGCGCCCTTCCATATAGTACTGATGTAGTGATATGTCATGCAATGATACCATCATGGTCTCGAATCTGACCATGGAAGGAGCGTAAGCATTTTGAATGTGCTCTGTGTGTCGATCGTTATATACCCTGACTAGCACAGAAGAGGTACTTTCTGCTCATGCAACATATAATTTATGTACGCAAGCTCGACAACCAATGTTTCCATTCCGCGTCTAACCAGTCTAACTCGGCCTGCCTGGCCAATCCTCCGACAGCTGACGGTTCTGTTGCAACACGTTGTATTCTGTCGTGACTTCCCGTCGAAACCCCTTCTCGGGCTCAAAGAAAAATATCCATCCATCATGTATCCATCCAAAGAAAAATATCCATCCATCATCTCAAATATCCTGTTGGACACAAGATTCAAGATGTCCACAAGGCAATCAAACAAGGGATCAACCAAACATGAATTATTGTCTATTCCATGTAACGTTGTAGTTCCTCAACTGCTGTCATTTAATTACGTTATACAATATAAGGGCACTTTACACATATTCTTATGTACATGTAGCGTAACATAAGTATTATGTGTAATGTTTGTCTATAAATAAATGCATTTTTGCGTTGCAGTTCCTTGGATCTTCGTTTGTTGGGAAGAGCGATCCTGCAAAGGGGCACCGGTTACATACCAGTGTGTCATCGAACAGGGACCAGTTCAACCGGTCCCATCTCAGCAATCACGTTTGCAACCATTCCCAGTTTCAGCTGGTACAACATCAGACTAGAACCGGTTAGAAACCAGTTGGGTGAACTAGTACCAGTTGATTGCACTGGTCCCTGATCGATAACACAGTTCACCGAGTCCCAGTTGGACCAGTTGCAAATGGTCCCAGTTGAGAAACCAGTTGGGCCAACTGGTTTCTCGCCGGTCCCAGTCTCAACGAGAACCGGTTGAAGTTGTTCCACTTGAACTGGTCCCTGTTCAATAACACAGTTCAACTGGTACCAGTTCAAAACAAAATTTCGCGTACAGCATGGGACAAAAGCTCTCGGAACGTGCGAGAGATGTATTTTCTCCACGGCGCAACACCCTAGCGGCGGGCGGAATTAGGCTCGCTCACTCGTTCAGAGGAGTGAAGGAGTGCGCCGGTAGGGACACCAATCCAATCCACTTCTAGACCACATTCAAGCGATACCGAAACTACCACGCTATGTCGCAACCAGCGCACTCGCACACAATTCAGAACGAGTGAACAGGCCCGCTTCTCCCCGCCGCTGGTGTATCACGCCGAGGAGAAAATACACCGCTCGCTGGTTCCGTGAACTTTTGTCCCAAGCTGTACAGTATAAGCCTTCTATTGCGACATGTGAGAACCGTGGACGGAACTTAAAGAGGACATAGTGCGACACTGTTCGTAACCCATTAGTTCTACTGCATCTAGGCGGCTCATTTGTTGAGACGTTCGAATTCGCCACGTTGGTTTCTGTGTGTTAAGAGAATTCCACGCTGTGAAATTTTTCCGCTTCCTAATGATTCGATTTCTGTTAATCCCGACGTTAGATTGATAATACCTCAAATCTGGATTCTCAAATTTGGCAAGGGCAATATATTGTATATGTGCACATTTTACATCCGGAACGGAATAGGCACATGCACCGGTTGGCTGACACTAACACAGCTCGCACGACACGCGTATCAGACACGCGTAGGATTTGAAACAATTGAAAGGTAAACTCAGTACCTGAAAAAAGGAGGAGAAAAGTCACGTTATATTCCTGTGTGGTGAGAATGCAGCAGAAAAGAACGCGAAGAGATATGTTGAGGTATGAGCACCATCTGAACCGCGTCTCACCTTGCTCGTGTATGTTTCCTTTTGCTTTTTCGTTACCAGAATCATGCATATATGCCAGGTCAGAAGTCTTCGGCCCGTTTATTACTCGGAGGGTTATAAACAAGTATGATTTTCGTTGAACCTCAATAATAAAGGGCTTCCATCGAAACTGAGTAAACCAGGTATGCGGGAATGCTCAGTGAATTAAATAACTGCTGACAACGTCGGTACGGCTTCCAGCGCTAACACAATACTGACGGTGCCTCCTACTTCACTCAATAATAGCGTTTAGATGGCGCTGCTACGAATTTTATCAAGAAGCGCGGTACATCAACGGAACAATAGTTGTTCAACACTTTACTGCAATCTTTCCACTACTACCGTCATGGTAGTTTGCACGTTGGTCATGATTTTCTTTTCCTTGTGGCCATATTTGTGTTCAGCTTAGCAGTATACAGTTAACGTAGAAGCGAACTTCAAACCCAGATGTATTCTGATGGTGCTGTACGTAAAGAAATCGTTTACCACATTTCCAAGAGGCTTAACAGGCATTAACTTTGAAGTGTCGCATATTAAACAAGCTAGTAGACCAGCAGGTAGAACTACCTACCGTTTTGTGGAGCATGTTTAACATACACAACAACATAGTGAAACATTTAGCGTATCACCCAGAGTACTCACAGGTTGCACAATGACCTCAAGACAGGTTTGGAGCTGAGGAAGAGGCAACCTGCGTTTCCAATAGTGATATCTTCGTAACGAGCTGCGCAAGGGATACAGCACCGCAGACGGCTCTGCGCTACAGGTGCGGATGGATGAATGAATTTGAAGGGAAAATAATATGGAGATTGTGACTCCACAAGTGGTACCAGCTAGTCGCCAGTACACTTGTACCGGCAGAATGCAGTTAATATATGGCGGTTACCATAGTTAATACAGGGTGTTCAAAATTAAGCTTTCACGATTTAACAAAGAAAACAAAAAAAAAACACGAGTGGTAGAAGGAAGCCGCTTGTGCAGGCGGGTTTTGCGGCCAGGCGGACACAAGGTGAAATGATGGTTGCCGCCCTTAAACTCGTAATTAACTAAAATCTGTTAATTAACTTTTTAATTATTGCAGTTAGTGGGCAAGTTTATATTGGAAATTTGGAGGCGGTCGCGTTCTAAGACAATTCCACACCAAAGCATCCCACGGAAAAACCGGGGGAGGTTCTGCTCACCAAAAAACGGCGTGCAAGGCGCAGGCAGCGGTTTATGCCTGGGTGTGTATGCACGGCAACGACATGATAGCTTTATGAAACATCGAAGAGCTTCGTGTAGCGATAGCCCGAGGCAGGGGATGCTGACGAAATCGTGTTATACAGGTGTGATGGAGTGTCCTGCCTTTGTTCTCTGTATTTGGCGTCGTCGCATTTCACTGCAGTAGTGCAGTGCAGTAGAAAGAGGAGAGATGGAAAGCGATCGGCACATAATTTATTCTGAAACCAACAAATTTTGAAATTGATAATTAATTAAAAATCGGTGTTTCATGTCTCTCTTTATTTTCTTCTTGCTTGTACCTCTTGTTTGCGTCACGTTTCCACCAAATTTCGTTGTAGGATGGCGGTGGTGCCGAGAGGGCGTTGTAGGAGAGGCGGAGAAGGACGCCGCTCTGCTCAATTGTGTAGCGGAAACTCTATTTGCTCACCCATCTTCAAATGCGGGGAGACTTCCACCCGATAGTGAAAAAATTGCGAATACGGTACAATGCGAATACGGTACCGTCGGTACATGTAGCAGGGTTACGTACAACATCTACAAAATAAAAGTTATCACAGGAAATCATGGCTCACAGCGGCCACGCCTAGTGCGGGCGGACACTACGGTAACCTGCGCAGACGACGGCATGACTTATGTTCACCAGGGATCACTTGTCTCCTGACTGTAGCGGCGCGATTACGTGCATACACAGCGGAGTTTTTTGTTAGTTTGTTTTCTGCAGAAAAACACTTGCTGGCCAAAATCCTTATGAGAGTCTATGAATACAGTGCGTCAACAATCGTGCAAAATATAAGATGAGTGCTCATGCGAACAATAACAATATGTACAGCATAATTTCTCTAGATGTGCTACGTACACTGCTGCATAAAGAGAGGACAACAGGGCCTTAGCAGGACCTACATATACTTACGCACACTTATGGACATACAACAATAACAAGACCCCGGGAAACAGTAGTCTAATAGTCGGTAGGATTTCTAACTATTAGGTTGAATTCAAACCACAGACAGTTGAAGTCACAGCTCGTTTGGGACAACGAAAATTGTCGGTTTGGAGTGATGTATCTACGGAATAAAGGTCACTATCCCACTTGCGAATCGTTATGATCATGCATTCTTCGGGTTCCACAAAAGCAACAAGTCTGTGCGAGGCGTGCATCAAAGGGCACAGCCATTTCAGTTCAAGTAATTCCACATAACTGATGTGTAGCGCATAACGCAGTTGAGACACAAAAGTGGATTCGAGATACTATAAAATTAACTGTAACAGCACGTCGAGGTCAAATTTTCGAACGAACGGCAACGCGTTATTGAAAACACTAAAGTGACTTGGAGACTTACAGTACATCAAGTTTGACTTAAAACGTAAGTATCATGTAATGCAACCATGCTTCACAAATAGAAAAATCACCTCCTCTCCCACTTCAAAACATGAAAAAATACGAGAGTCATTGTAATGAACGCGCTAATCCGGACATAGCAGCTGCTCCGTATAGTCCACGCTTTGATGTTCATATCACGACCTACTATAGATTATAACGACCATGTCATAATCGGCAAGCCCTATGAGGAGCCCCTCCGCGCGATCCGCTAGGAGCGCTACACATCGGCCCGCCTCTACATCATGATTGGACAATGGAAATTTGAATTTTGAACGCGCAGAAGCGAACGTACGACTACCGTACAGACCGTAGCAGACGACAGCATCAGATCCTATGGAAACGCGTATAATGATGATGATAATGTACTTTAAGAAGCCTATCTCTCGTGGGACATCCACCGCTTGTACTAAGGTAAGCTGAAGTACAAAGTATTGTAGAAACTCAGGAAGCAATAATCGGGCCGATGAGTAGCGCCACCGCTAGCCTCCTAATGCGGCACTGGGAGGGGGCGCCTATGACATGGTCGCTATAATCTAGTAGCTCGTGGTTCATATACCAGCCCTGGGTATACACGCCTACTCATTACGCTATGACATCCCTTTCATGTGGAGTGCTTCTTCATTCTCTACAGAAAAGCATCCGTACAAAAGACTCAAGCGGCAACGAGACGTAGTAAAGAGGTAAGGGCACTTGAAGCACTGTGCGCAAGGAGCCCCTTTCCTCCTCCCGTCTCTAGCTTGCATGAAGCACTTTCTTAATTCACTGCAAGCATTCGCCTTTCCGGAAGAATAGAGCATTAAGGGACATCGCAAAAGGCGGCACAAGGAGGCACTAGGCTTAGCCGCCTTTGCAAGTTAAGCCACTTAATGCGGAACGCAGACGTGTCCCGGCATTTCTTGACAGTGTAGGGCGCGTTCAGCCTTAATTATGAAAATTTATTTTACTCAGAGCGAATACCGCAGGCCGAAATACATGGTTGGCAATTAAATAGACGTTGTAATATGCGCTGAAACTGAACTGGTCTACGAAGAAGGTTAAGGGACTTCAAGTTACTGCCTGCGCCGGACTTGCTAAGGAACGCAGCGTTTACTACGCTACACTTAGGATCTTGACGAATAGATAAAAATGATATAGCTAGCGACTTACTGAGCAGATATTCGTGAAGCCCTTAGATCGTTGCGGATGTAAGGTAAGCTGTATGACACGTGACGTCCAAAGTCGTGCCATCGTCAAAACTTCCGGTCCGACCACATGTGACCAACGTGGTTTCACAGCGGAGTTAAATATGTTTTTGCGTTGGTGGGAAATGTAGAGGATTCCAGTTAGCTTAAGAAAGAAATTTGAACAATGTTTGTATCTAGATGTCGTGACTGTGTCTACTACCTTCCTCTTCAATTGGTTTTCGCTTTTGAAGTATCACTCGTCAACACGTGAAAGATGAGGAATTCCCGAAGCTTCGATCTGTCGAAAACAAATGGCAGAACCTGTTCATGTGAGTGTGCATTAACATTTTTTTGCGCGGGGCAGCGTACCAATGCGCTCTTTCGCTCACCTGTCCGGATGCCTATTACGTGTTCATACGCCTCGTTAAGACGCGGAAGTGACGGAAGATAAGCTTCGGTATGTCTTATCATTGGGCTCGTTAAGAGCGCGCTCCGTCCACTCTGTTCCTCTCGCTCCGAAACATCTGCTAAGCGGGTTTCTATAAGCAAGAGAGCGTTGCGTGTACAAAGCGCCTCAAGGCATCTGGGTGTCACAGAACGTTATTTTCCGCTAGAGCCGTCTTCCGAACCGAGAGAAGGAGGGGGAATACGGAAGCGTCTCTCGCAGCTGTTCCTTATCTTCCGTCAGCCCCGTGTGTGAACCAGGCGGATGAACACGTTATTAGGGAGTTTTAGTACATCGTACGCAATCGTAAGGCGATAGCGTACGTAACAGATAACGTTGGTGGTTCTGCGCACTGCGCGAAGCTCTCTTTCTGTTATGGGCGTGCGCAGAAGCATCAACGCTATCCCTTACGTATGCAAAGGCGATATCGTACGAATTACTAAAACTCTCTATTGACAGCCGGATGGCTAAGCGAGACAGCGCATTGGTACGCTCCCTCGCGAAAGAAATATGTCAACCAATTAAGTACTTGAAAAAGTCACTAGCTGTTGACGTGGTTTTTCCTTTCTTTCTTTCTCGTTTCTTTCCTTTATTCTTTTGGAACATATTTCGCACAAGGATCGGCAAAAGACAGGTTCCGAAAGCGTCAGAAGTAAAGCTTAAAAGCTATTATTTTTTCCATGAGCGCATGCATATGAGCCGCTCGCTGCCCAGCTCTTTGCCGAAGCTTTGAGGGTGCTTGCAAAAAAGAAACTTATTCGATAGCATCAGCCGTATCCGAATTATTCAGCCGAGGGACCTTCGTGAAACACGCGGTACATGTGTATGTAGTAGTGTATAAGATATTTAGTAGAACAACACTCCTATGCGCTTTGATACGGTACCGACGCCCTGTAGTATGCACTTTTGCTTCCGTCGGCCTATATTAAGGTCGAAGTCCTTCCAAAAAAAAAAGCAGTATACATCTGGAACTTGCGCATCCCGGTGCAAAATATGTAGATTGACATCACTTTCCTTGTTTTCACGGACGCAAACGCGCAGTTCCTTTCACATATTCATGAACACACGTCCATGGAAAGCCTATATTCGTCGAGAGCGGCGTCATCCCCCGATAATACTTAAAGGTACTTGTAGGCCTCCGTTTCAAGACTCATGTACCGACTTACTGTGAAATGTCGTAGGGAAATTGTAGATATCTTTATAGAGGTGTATTTCTTTAGCATTCATTATTAGCATTAGTATTTATTTAACATTTAGTGTATTATCTAGCAAATTTACGACATTTATATGTAACGAAAAGCCGTACTCTAAGCTCATCTGGTCACAGCTACGCCTTTCCTAGCATACGTGTGCAACAAGTGAAAGAAGAAAACAACTAATACCACCACCTCTGCCTCTTTTTGACATGTGTGTACGTGATACCGCTTTCCTGCACAGCGCGGGTCACAAAAAAGATTGCGCCACATCGACGGGTCGTATAGTTGATTGCAAATGAATGACTCCAGAAACGTGGAATCGGTCATACTCATATTAATACGTGCACAAGTCTGAGCTCCGTGATACGCCGTTCCAAAGACTGCAGTTAAGAACGGAGTTCTTTACGGCTATAAACATGTCTTTAAAGTCAGGCGCAGTCATTAAACAAAAAATATGTTTATGAGACCGTTTGCTGGTCTGTGATAAATTGATATCCCTAAAGCACGTCGCGCATATTTGTTATTCCCCTCTTGTCTAGGGCTCCGTCCTCGTGTCATTTCCAGGAGTTCCCTTCTTCAATTCATTTTTCTGCTCGCTGGGCACGCACTAAACCGTAATTTAATCCGTTTGCAGTGGAAAACTGGCCACTGCAAAAACTAAAATGTTCGTCCTCTGGAGATATCGAATTTACGTGACTTTTTTTCAGGTGTATGCAGGCGCTCTGCTGATCCTCACCTTCATCACTCTCGCGTTGTCTTCATTACCACAAGTAATGCTTTGAAATCGAGGTACTACGACGCACACCATTAATACGCATCAAGTGGATTACGCCACCAATACAGATAATATAATAGGGTGATACTCAACTCAAAGACGTAGCTAATCAGGAAAGAGAAACAGCCAATTATTGCAACTTATCCTGAGATGATTTCTCCTATCGTGTTGTCTTTCGGCCACTTACATTTCAATACAAAATCTCCTTCACTGTACTCCTTTTCGGTGTTAGAAGATTGCTGTCAAATGCGATTAGCTTGAAAGAATAGACAAGGCGAGCAATTTGGTGACCTTGGTGCATAACAAGTGATTGGGTGATTGAGTAAGGCACACAAATAGGGAGAATATACTTTGTTTCCGGCTCAGCTATTGAACTCAAACATAACAGACGCTGTCGTTATGCGATAAGTTAGCGTGTCACATACGTCATGTGACTGCACGAGAAAGCCGTTTTGTTTTGGTGGTACGTCATTTTAAATAAAGGGAACATCGACGAACACGAGATCTGTGCACTCTATATTCTGTTATTGCTTTTATGAAGGACAGCTTTTGTACAGCAGCGATTATGGGATCAACCACTTCCAATCTATCTGATTGCTGTGGTAGGTGAACCGTGTTTTAAAAGAAACCGATCCAGTCTTTAGATGTACGAACGCCACCAAACTTTACGTCCAGGAAACATTTCAGCGTAAGAAGGCACCAAGCACGCGAGACATCTGCAAATGTTCGAAAAGAGAGCGAGACAAAAAACAAACAAACACGTAATGCCTGGCCAATAATCCTTCGTAGCCGTCCTCAAGGTCTTGTTTTCAGAACATCCTTCTACCACAGGCTTAGAGAATAGGGCTCTAAAGAGGCTTAAGAAATGTGCTTAACAAACAACATTTCAACAGTGGGATAATCGTGCCGCATGAAAAATTTGACGGGTTTGTCTTCGGTATAGTTCAGAACATTCAATTTCACCCGCTTGGCTATTGGCGAATTCCGCTAGTTGTTTTCGCACCCCGCAGTGCAGTGTGCCGGTGAGGGTTGAGTGTAGAAACGAAAAGCCAAGGGAAGCGGAATAAGAAGGGAACGAGAGGGGAACGCAGGGGAACGCAAGGGAACGGGACGCACGTTGGATTGACGCGACCAGTGTAACATGTACTTTCCTGCACATGTAACTTTTCTGCACTACAACTACGAGCGGAATTCGCCACAAGATAAATAACAGATAACGCGTACAGGTGACACTGGGCAGCGCAGGAAGGCCATTATGTATGACACATCCAAGAGTATTAGCTTGATTCACACTGCTGCGTTTAGGGTTTCGCTTGCGTGATACGTCCGCTGACAGCGAATCATTGCAACGGAACATCCTTCAGGATGGAACGAAGCAGGGATGGGTATAAATACACTTTTCGGGTATTTAACTATAAATACAAATACTACATGTTTTCTTTGTATTTAATACTGCCTATAAATACTTTATGATGAAAGTATTTAAATACAAAGTATAAATACATTAAGACAGTATTTAAATACTGCAACTACTTCCGTAAATACTTTGAGCCGTCCAGGCACATTAATCTTTTAAATTAGTGTATAAAATGGAGCCACTTGTGGATGCATGTCTGCTGCACACAATGCCCACATATTTCTTTATTTTTCCGTGATGCAGTCTGATAATTTCAGCATCTTGCGTGGACCGACATTCCATGAACGGAAACGTCTCCTTGAGTCTCAGAAGCAGCGAGGGGGTATTAGACAGGACAGACACGGGACAAGAACCGACGACGACTCAAAACCAGCTAATGAACTCGTTATCGCTTCTTCGACTTTATCTATGTTGAATAATAAAGTGGTTCATTTGTTAGTCAGTTTGTCAGTGTTGTCAGTGTCGGTCTCCTGTCTGTCCTGTTGCTCCTTGGAGTCAGGGAGATGGTTCCGTTCAATCGTATACATCAGCTTGCTTGCCTCCTCTACTTATGTTCATCGACTTTCCATCTTCAGCGACGACAGTGAAAAACTCGCCGTCAAAAACTGTCTGGTGCAGTGCAGCCATTGTCCTGAGTTCCCAGTGAATGACTGAGTAGAACTGCCGCTAACGTTGCATTTTAAGGGTTCCGTTTAGACACCAGGCTTTGTCAAGTGACGCAAGAGAGTCACGAATTATACTTTTCCCAAATTGGTGTTCTCATTTCTCTCCCCGCTTTCAAGACTGAAGCAACAGGGGTGGCGATGCCCTCACTCGCACATTCTGATGTTTTCTAGAAGCACGGAAATCCCCGAACACGCGTGATGAGTGGCCTGTAGCCTCTAACCAAGATACCCTTCATCGCTGGAAGCTAACAATGTGGAACTCGAGAGAAGCCCACAAATACTGGGAGGATGAGATATGTGTATTTAAGTGTATTTTGGATATAAATATCCCTAAAACGATATTTAAATACAAATACATTTTTCTTGCCTGTATTTAAATACCATTTTAAATACAATGTATTTAAATACTGCGCATCCCTGGAACAAAGGTACACGTAAGACGCCGTACGCAGCCGTAGACTCTGTAATGTGATTCAGCCCTTTAGAATTCCTGCAATACTAGCACAAGTTTTTGTGCATTATTATACATTATTATACAATATACGTATATATTCCGAGGGTGGATGTTTTCGTACGCAATACAAATTCTGAAAATTTCTATAAAATTCAATCAGTTAAGAGCTTACGAAACTATAAATGCCCTGGAGGGCCACACACGGAAAGCAGTGAATGGCAGTCTAGTAACGACCACCCTAAATAAGTTGATCCGATTTCTGTCCACTCGTCTCTGTCATCCGCTCGACATCCAGTAAGGAACAGTAGTTTAATAATAATGTACTCAAACACATTTGAGGCCCCCAGGGAGAGAAGGTATCATCAGTCCGCATTCACGAAACATTCTTCGGGTTCTAGTCACGCGCCGTGACGACCCGTAGTTTCTTTGGGAGCCCTAGGGCACTCCAATCTAAAAGTCTGTAGTGAATCGGTCATATTTCTAATATGATCTATTTCTAAATTTATCTTGTCTCATTTGCCAACAAATTCATTTCTCCAAATACACTCCTAGAAAAAAAGGCAAGTAAAAAGGTAGTAACGACTGCGGTTACTACCCCCGAAGTGCGTTACTAGTTGGTCACTAGCTCAGTACTACCTACTACCTACGGCTACTAAGATCTTAGTGGCTGGTGTGACAAGTAAGTGCTTAGTTTTTAGTTAGTAAGCGCACCGATCTTACTTTTACGAGTGTAGAATGAAGCATGCAATATCGATTTTCTTTTTCGCCAGTACATTTTGATGTATGCATTACACATATGTTATACACGTGACGTTCCATGCATCGATAGGGAGTTTTACCGCGTCTATTTGCTCCAACCGAAACGACCGACTCGAATGCCGCGCATGCGCTGTACGAATCGGTGAGCGAGCCGTAGGAAGCGCGATTTCGTACGAGCGACACACTCGCTCTGAGTCGTTTCGTTAAATTCGCGTGCACGACCGATTCGCGACTGTTTGGAGTGGCGCAGTTACAGTGAGACTGCCAGCTGTCTATTCCTATACCGACGGTATATATCATCTGTGGTGAGTTGTTGGATGTAACGACGTATCCAATATAACATTTCACACGCACCAGCGTCCAGTTGTTGGGCTGGAACATGTGCTCCGTGTGAGAATGTTCCTATATGCAAAGCGCATTAAAGCTATGCAAAGTGCTCATCCCTGTGTCGTTTCCTGTTTGGTCTAACTTATCGAGAGAGACCCCTACATGGGTGATTAACCCTTTTGAAAGCGAAACTGCCTCCTATACATCCTGATTCATCAATGTGAGATCGAGTCTCCCACATGTGCTGGCGTCTGTTTGACAGCACGGTGACAATACACAGTGACCGACGTAGTTCGTCTCAGGTTGTACAGCCTTCCGCAAAGGGAAAGTCGAAAAGTACACTGCGATATGTCGCGATACACTGCGATATGAAAACATGGGAATCACACACTACGATCAAATCGCTGCTCAAATCCATGTCGATCACACGATTCTTCCGGATTAGTGCAACTCTGTGTAGTTCGCCTTCCCTAGGCTTTTCGAATCGGCACACCCTTATGAAAATGGCCTATACACACTTGTCGTCGATTCCGCAATTCTCGCCCGCTAGCTTCCAAGAAAGGTTGTATATTCAACGGTGGTTGTCGTTTACTCGTTTACTTTAAGCAGGACGAGCGAGCGAAAAATAAAACGCAGTAACGGTAAATGTGCACGCTTACTGATGTTCACTGTCAAACTCGCATTCCTGCACGGACCTGAAACAAATGGGAATGCATTACTCCTCGTCTACCGTCGCCCCGTCCTTATTCCGTCGTCACTACTTTGCAATTAGCGCCAGTGCCGATACCGCTTTAAGTGACGGTACCACTGCGTTGCTGCAAATCCTGCCCCATACGAGTGACGCCTACCGATTGCGACGGTGAACGAACTACTGCCCCCCAAGCGACTTCGTATAGCGTGAACTGAGTGATTCCTGTGTTTGTTTGTTTGTTTGTTTGTTTGTAAGGAAAAACTGAGTGATTCGTGTTCGAGTTGGACGGAAGGAAGTACTTTCAGGAAGTACTGAATGCTGGCAATGTTTATGTTTGATACAAATGGCCGCTAGTATGTCCACAGTTCCGAAACAAATGCAGGAAGGAGACCTTCTGGTTTCGTGCTCGAAAGTCCCGCCCCAAACACGGCTTAGTACACATACTACAAGAGTGAAAACAATATAATCGCGCGTAATGGATACGATTAAAAATCATGTAAAAGAGTGCGATAGAGGCACCTAGCTCGATTTCCGGAATACTCCAACCACAGAAAGCGAACTTACATGTTCTTGGCACCGAAGACGTATCCATCATCATCGTTCCCCAGGAGCCAGTATTATTCCGACAAAACGACAACCACTGAGACGGAAAACCGAGACAGGCGAAAAGAGGCACCAAATCCTTCGTGTCTTCACCGCCGATCGACCACAACAAACTCACAGACACGATCTTTCACTCCAGCACACGCCAAGTCAATGCAGAGCAACCAGCCATTACACACACCGACTGAACAGCGGCGGATTTTCGAGGAGGGAACGTACCGCGATGAGATGAAATAAAAAAGGCGAAACGAGAACTTTCTCGAGCACGTGGAAGTCTGCGATGCTCAAGTCATCGAGTCAGCTTGCATGCATAACGCAAAGCCGTGGCCTTTACCTGTCGGGTGGATTTCTTATGGGATAGCACGAAAGCATAAACATCGCGGGAAGAAACGCGTCGACGCGTGGAAAGATTTATGAGACGCTCGAGTTTAAGGTAAGGAAGAAGAGTTGAGTACGGTCCACCGGAAAGGGCGTCGGAGCGACGACAGTTTGGCCGATTGATAAGAACTTGAGAGTGGTTTTTCTGTGCAAGAACGAAAGTGAGAAGTTTCTTGCCGGTTCAAGCGTGGGCAGGTGTTCTTTCAGCTAGCATAAGCTACGTGCTAGGATATGGAGGATGCGGGGAATGCGCTTTCTCAGCGTCAAAACTTGTGTCTCGTTCGCTAACTTATGTTTTATGACGTGAGCCGTGAAGGGTGGTCGTGCACCCTCAATCTTTGTTCCTCCAACTACGCTCGGCGAGATTATATTACAACCCTCTTACCTGACTGGGCTACACCTTGCACACAGTTTGAAATTGAAAACCTTAGGGAGTGTGCGGCGAACCATAGATGACGAAAAAATCGGGTAGGAAGTAGATGAATCTAGGTACACGAAATGTTGTTGAAAGTATTGATTTAAGGCACATTTTCCTCGCTTAATGAGATTAGAATTCTCGTTTGAGGTACCTTTATTATGTGAGAAATAAAAAGTGAATGAAGCAAGAAATGCGATCTTTTGTCATAATCTGAGCGCTGCGGTAAAGCGCTGTAGAAAACTTCGGAGGCGGAAAACGAAAATTAGGCTCCAGAAATCACAGAAATCTGGCAACGAAGACATATTCCACACAATGTGAGCACTTTCTTCGGGGTACTTTTTTTTTTAAATTCCGTCTGAGCGCCGCGAGGCAAGCAGCAATACATTTTTCGGAAGTTAGCATGCCCTCAGGACCCCGATATTATTTATGGTCATAAACTACTCTATGGAGGTTCGCTTCACGCAAAAAACATGAAGCTGACCTATACTCCCTGTTTAACTATGCGACGAGTATATACCCTTTCGTAAAAAAAAATGGCACTTTTCAGATAGTTTGTTTTATTGTGTGTTAGCGCCGTAAAGCAACTGTGGCTATGAGCGGCGTACAGGTGTGGACAGATGGGGAGAGGACAGGAGGAAGGAGTGGGGGACAGAGGGTTAGTATGCGTCCTGGACTGACTTTCGGTGGAAGTGTGCCCACATTCAACTGGAAGGTCTTCGTAAAACCCAGGGAAAACATTAGGCGATGGTAGGATTCGAACCCACCACCTCCCAGCCTTCAGCACGACCTCGGTTACCCCCCGAGCGGGACGCCTTAACACATTCGGCCATGCCGCTCGTTTCTCGGGGTACCATCGTTTCTTCTCTCTTTTTTTTTCTTTCTTCTTAGTGTATGGGGTGTACAAGTACTCATAAATGTACTTAAAAGTAGTATGAGTACTTAGTACTGCATGTATGCCCCATGACTGATTGCCCCGGTGACTTTTTAAATAAAAATATGCAGCCCGTAAGAAAAATCATTTTCGTAGATTTGCACTTAAGGATTGAGATAAGTAAACGTGGGATGACTCTTATGGGCAGCGCACCAAAGCACTAAAATAAATAATTTAGTACGCTCCCCATATGAATTATCTCACATTTTCCTGCATGACTCGCGCAGCCGTTCGTCACGTCATGATGATCATCCTGACGGTCAACCAACGCAACTATGACGGAACAACGTTGTCTGAATTGTGCAACTAAGAAATAATTACTTAAAAACATTGAATTTCCCAAATAAATGCGTTCTGAGTACATGACAAGAGAAACACAGCGCTACCTTCGATTATGACGCAGGCGTGTGGGGCATGCGTTCGGGGAAAAGCTTATACGTGATGCATGAATCCCGTCATTAGGGGAACTAATTAAGCACCCAATTATCGCTTCTTTTACGCGCTGCCTATATCGAGCCATAATTTTTATACCAAGTGATATTGCTAGCATTGTATTTTCTTATCCAACGAAGCTCGTAGAGTGTATTAATTTTAAACAATTTTCTTTTCCTTTCAACTTTCCATCAGTGCTACATCAACCTGAAGAAGCACCCCGTTTGCCGTATAGTACTTATACACAATTAAAGGATAGTGCGAACGAGGGCTGAGGGTGGTGAGGAGGGAAGAAGAGAAGCAGATAAATGTACTCAACTTCAAAATTAATCCCCTTCATGAGCCTCCCGCCATAACAATTGCCCAGTATGTACGTTACATGGAAAAATAATCGAGCACGACGTTACAGGGTTTCGCGAAGTGCCATTTTTCCAGCAGTAACTACAGCCAAGTGGCGGCTGAACGTTCTGCAATCTTCGTAGAAAGACAGAAAGTGTGAAACCCGACATCACGTTAGCTGTGTAGTAAAGGACAGCTACTGGTGTGTTTTAATAATTAAGACATTGAGGAAATGGACTGCCTTTGAAATACGGAAGGACAGGAGCGTGCAACTCTTCGAGCGTACGGCTAATGTAGTTATTTCACGTGCCTGGGAAGAATTATGTGTTCGACGTCAAGCCGACGATGCATCCTTTACTTTCACCTTCCTCTTTCGAAGAAAGTCTCTGACCCACGACGGTTGAAGCAACACCAGTACAAAAACCATCGAAATTGCAAGTTTCCTAAGGCACGTTCCCAAGGAGTAAAAAATTCGTGACGTATGTCGGTGCTCCGCCGTATATAAATGTTCTCGCCCGTGTTTATAACCGACTCCTTCAACAATTTTAACACAACGCTGCAGAGCATCGCGCGGACATTTTTCAGAAGGCCTTCCATGGTTGAAATCCCGCATATTCCTCCTTTACGTATTTATATTTATTTATTTACTTGTGTAAGTTCCTCAAACTCCCTTGCATTTTCCCATCATTATCCCCCTCAAACTCCCATGCGTTACATTGCATAACATCAAATTACGTACACACAACGATAATAATGCCAACGAAGGCTAGATTGCTCATGGTAACCCGGTCATGTTAAAAAACAACAAACAACTTTATTACAAGATGATGAATGGGGAGTTTCATCGCCAGGGGCGATACTCTGCCCCATTGCTGCTGGTGATGCGGGGAATGAAATATTGAGCCCTTTCACAAAGAATATCGAAGTCCTATGGTATCCAGAAAGGTGAAGAGAGCTTTGAGGGCAGAGCGTTGGTGGGCTGGATGTGGCCAGGGGCCAAGCAATTTTGTGAGATGGGGAGGGGGGAGAGTCTTGCTCGTTAAGGGATCCGGAGAGTACGGTTCAGGAAGGTTGTAGTGTGCGTAATAGACAACAATGCGCTCTAGATCTTCTACAGTACCGCAGTGATTGCAGTGGGGAGAGTCAACTTGCCTCAAGCGGTAAAGCAAATGCGCTGTAAAAGCCACATAGAGGCGCATTTGATGAACTAATGCGGCATCTTGACGAGAGGTATGTCGAGGCATGCGGAAAGCGAGCGCTGGATCAACTCTGCTCAGCATGGCTGGGGGGAGAATGTCAGCGGTCCATTGGCGGATAGCCAGAGGAGTCACGAGGCGTTGAAGTACGGACCGACGATCTCCTCTCAGCAGCGCAATACGCGTCCGTCTCCGACACGAGAGAGATGCTTCTGCGGCGCTGCCGACCTGTTCATTCCCTTCGACACCGTTAAAAGAAGTTTTAACCTTCGGGTTAAAAAAGAAATGATAATGACTATGATAAATGTATCCCCTTCATCTGGAAACATGACGAAAGCGCAAGGGTATATTAAACGAAATACTAATAAACAATGAAACATATGTTTATCTGGTCGTTTGATGCTGTTGTCTGCTCAAATGTCTGCGCAGCCTGCACATACATGTGTTCGCAATCCAGGGGTGGAATGAAATCGATAAGAATATCGATATTCACATCGATATAAATATCAATATTGCACCGATACAGATATCGATACGCGTTGATAGAAATACAAGTAATTCGGCGGCTTCTTATGCGCGCGAACACGGGGGTGAAGAAGCGAACTCGTCAACGACTTTATTAACCAAAATTAACATATTTTTTCTTCTCTCCCTCTTGATTTGATATCTCTTTGGTGGTGAGGAAGGGGTGGGATGGGGAGACGGTTAAACTACAGGATGCCGATATTTTTTGTACAGATGTCATGCACGTTAGGGGCACATCAATGTTGATGTTGCAGAATTTGTGAACCACATCTAGTTCGAGGGCAGCAAACGCCAAACTCTGGTACACTAGAAGCATGCTCTTCTGTCGCTTGTGTATTACTCTCAGTGACTTTTGGACGACTGTGTCTAATGTGTCAAGGGAAATGGTTAATGCCGCTCATGAGAGACAAAGCCGACAAACCAATTGTTTATTCGTAATGACATCCCTGAGCAATCCAGCGCTTTGGCATTCCTTCAAGTCAGGTCGTTATACGGTTGTGTTTTCAAGGACGAGTTAGTACAGCTGAACATTATTTGATATGAAAATGTAAAGGTAAGGTGAAGTGACATTTGTTGAGAAGCTAAGGTTTTGCAGTAAGATAAACCAAACAAACATATCTGATAGTGCTATTTGACAATGCTACACTCTTCAAGAATGAACTTCACCACATAGTACGCTCCTAGCCAGCCGTTATTCCCGAGTGACACCATTCTTCACCCTGATTTGCTGAAAAAAGCCCAAAGAGGTCCCAAAGAGCCCCAATAGCCCTCTCCGTATTATTTTTAGTCCGTCCAACTCCTCCAGCCCAAAGAGCCCAAAGAGGTCGTGTGCAACTGCAACGCTGTCGCCAACACTGTATTCTCTCAAGTTTCGTTTTGCGGTGCTCGGCTCGGCGGCATATAGTTTTGTATTCTTGGTGCACAATCTTCACTTAGTCGGCCTTCGAGTTTCCACAGATGGGTTTGGGTACACTCACTTATCTCTGCTAAGGACCTACAAGTACGTCAACTTTCGTGCTTCTTATGCAAGCATTTTCGAGCACACAGACAATAAGTGTAGTCAGAGAAAATTTGCTTTTCAGGCCAGAAACCACTTTGTGTTGTCTCGGGGGAGATCGCTCTACGTAACACCGTGACGCTGTTCTGAATGGAGCAGAAGTGTGGACGATGATATCGTTGAAAGGTACAGCTGCTTTCGACAGAAAGGAACCAGAAAAGTTGACTGTTTCAGAGTACCCGTGTTTCAATGTGCCCCCCCCTTTTGCGCTACTTCCCCCTCTCCCTCTTTGTTTCTTGACTTCAGTGATCTCTATGGAATCGGCGACCCGTCACACGCTGCAGGTCCCGAAAACACCCTACTGCATACTGCAACAATATGGGAACTGGAAATCACAACGAGGAATAAATATCATGTACCGAACCGCTAAGCTAGAGCGATTGTTCTGATAGTGACAGCGCTATATAGCGTG